>NW_027361932.1:4982500-5582500 GCF_039654945.1 Dendrobates tinctorius | reverse complement strand
TTTAGGGGGCTTATCTGTGCCTTTTGGTATATACCATTTATGCTGACACTGGGTTGTGAGATACCCACCATCTATTTTGCCTTCCTTTTGTGTATCTGTTATTTTGTACTTTTGCACTAATTTTTGTACTATTTAATACGATGTAATTGATATCATGTTAATAAACTTTTTGTCTTTTTATGCTCCTTGGTTCTCCTATTTTTTTTTTTTTCAATCAGATATTTTTTTTATTAAACATCCAGGAATCAATACAGAAAAAATATGACATCTTATATAACCAGTAAATAGTTACAAGGAAAGCAGATATTATTTAAAGTGCAAAATTCTTCCTCTGTAAGAAAAAATAGAAAGGAGAAGATCTCAAAACACAGTTACTTATATAAATTGAGCCTACAAACAACATGGCTCCACAAATAAACAAGAAACAAAATTATACAGCAGTGCCTCAGTTCAGTGGGAAAACCACCCCCACCAGCCGCGCCACCTCGCATCATATTTCGCCCCTCCCGCCCCTCGTGGACATCAGATCCGACCCCTCCAGCCCCCTCCCATCGCGCCACTCAAAATCCGCTTCACCACAAAAAACATTAGACTTTATTTTTGCTCCCCAAGCACCCCATCACTGCAAGCACAACAGTAACTGGTCCACCATCGCCTCCAGCACCAACGCTCCCGAGGGGAGACCCGGTGACTCCATCCATGGCTGCCAAATTTTGTAAAACTTTCTCAATGCTTTTCTTTTTAAATAAGCCCCCCTTTCCTATCTAATGACATTATTTAGTTTATTTTTAAGCTCTGACAATGTTGGTGGCATAGGATCCAACCAATGATATGCCAGTATCTTTCTTGCCTGATACATGATGCGTGCTACTCCCAGGGCCACTGCAGAGTCCGGGTCAACCCCCTCCTCCCACAAATTCAACAAACATAGACGAGGTGACGGTCGTATTGTGATATGGTATACTTGGGCTACGAGTCCCAGGGTCTGCCTCCAGAAATCCCCAATACGCCCGCACTCCCACATAACATGCATCAAGTGGGCATCATTCTGCCCACACCTAACACATTGTGTATGGGGCCTAAGTCCCATTTTAAATAATAAGCTGGGTGTTTTATATACCCTGTGAATGAGATATATTTGCGAAAGCCTTTGGCATTCAGAAACCGCCAGTTTAGGGATCTGTGCTAGAATGTCGGACCATTGTTGCTCCGTCAGGGGGCCAACGTCCCGTTCCCACTTATTCTTAGCAGCAGTCAGTGGGTATGTCTCCAGATGGGCAGGCAATAATCTTTTGTATAATTCAGAGATAAGACCTTTAGAGGACTCAGATGTAAGTAGCATATGTAGTGTTTGATTATGTGTCACTATCACTGGATTTATCCTTCTCTGTTTTTCCAATGTATGTCTCAGCTGTAAGTACTGATAAAAGAAGACGTGTGGGAGGTGAAATTCTGTTTTCAATTGTTCAAAACTCTTAAGAGTATTAGTTTGCAATACTTGTGACACCAGATGTATCCCTTTATCTTCCCATCTTCCGAACCCCACTAATTTTTTAATCTCTTGCAAATCCGGATTCCGCCACAATGGCCAGAACTCCGTAGGCCCATTTATCTTCAAAAGAGACTTACCCCTGTCCCACACCTTAAAAATCATAGCCAACGTGGGGTATCGTGCCCCATTTATCTGCCGTCGTCCCACATCCAACCGGCAACCTGGATATTTCCATACCGATCCTTCTCTCACAATACCACCATCACTATCGTACGCTCCGTCTCTACCCCAACCCCTAAGATGTTGCATCTGGGAGGCTATATAGTATATGTATGGGTTTGGCACCGCCAATCCTCCCTCCTCCTTTCCTCGCTGCAGCATCTCCAAACGAATCCTAGCCTGTTTTTTCTTCCAAATTAGTTCCCGGAATAACGTAATTATTTTTGCAAAAAATTCCCTACAAATCCACACCGGAGAATTATGTACCAAATATAGCAATTGTGGCATCATTACCATTTTGATTAAGTTAGATCTACCAATATTCGACAACGGCAGGCGACACCAAGCATGTACTTTTGTTCTAAATCGCTGCAACAGGGGTTCCAGATTTAGAGCCCGAAAATCCTTCGGGACTGGACTAACAATTATTCCCAGATACTTAAACTCCCGAACTACAGGGACCGGTATCTGCAAATCCGAGAAATCCGCCGGGAGAGGGTCTATCGGCGTTAAAGCAGATTTGGACCAGTTAATCCGAAGGCCAGACCTCAACCCAAACTCCCGAATGACCCCCATTGCCGGCAAAATCGAGGAATGTACCCTGTCTAAATATAAAAGTAGATCATCCGAGTACAATGATATCCTCAATTCCACAGTTCCACATCTAAATCCCGTTATTTCCCTGGACTTCCGAATTGCAACTGCCAATGGCTCCATCGCAGTAGCAAATAGCAAGGGCGAGAGCGGGCATCCCTGTCTAGTACCCCTCCCAAGAGGAAAAGACTCAGAGACCTTGCCATTAGCCCTAACCCTCGCCACCGGCGAGTCATACAGCAGCCTCACCCAATTTATAAATCTGTGTCCAAAACAAATTTTCCTAAGGACCGCCCACAAAAAAACCCACTCTAGATTATCGAACGCCTTAGCGGCGTCTAAGGACAATATTGCTCTTTCCCCCAGCTCCTCAGAACTATGTTGAATCCCCAAGTATAGTTTTCTAAGGTTCATAGATGTGGCCCTGCCTGGGATAAATCCCGTCTGATCCTTCTGTATAACAGATGAGATAACTCGGGACATCCTATTGGCGAGTACCTTGGCCAATAATTTAACATCTGTTGGTAGTAGGGAAATCGGGCGATATGAATCCGGAATCTCCGGATCCTTTCTGGGCTTCAATATTAAAACTATCAAAGCTTCCCTCATAGATGGTGGGAGGACCCTCCGCCTTTCAGCCTCTTCAAATACCTTAAGTAGTTTAGGTAGCAGTAAGGGTGCATAAGTTTTGTAAAACTCGCCAGGCAGGCCATCCGTTCCCGGAGCCTCTTCATCCAACAGGATGTCCCGTTCCAGCGAATCCCTATCGTCATCAGCCAGTGTGGGGAGAGAGAGAGCGTCCAAGTACTGCTCAATCTCAGTCTCCGTGAGATTGCAATCTGATGTATATAGTTTCATAAAATACCTCCTTATCTCACTCACTATGTCCACACTGTCCACTACAGGATCACCCGAGTCCGTTTTTAGCCTATTGATATATGAAGATCCCTCCTGTGCTCTAATGACCGTGGCCAATAAGTGTCCTACTCCCTCCCCCTCTATGAAATATTTTTGTTTGAGGAAATAACGTTTATTTGCTGCCGCCGACATGAGGTTTTCCCTGAGTGACGTCTGTACCCTCTCTAGAGTTTTTTTTGTTTCCTCTGTCGGGTTGAGCACCACCGCAGAATCCGCAACAGATGCTTCCTGGATCAGACTTTGGGTGTGGCATCTATTTTGGCTTTTTCGTGTGCATATTGCTCTAATATATAAGCCCCTGACATAGGCTTTCATAGAATCCCAAACTATGTGTGATGATGCAGAGTACTCATTAAGTTGAAAATATTCTAGAATGGTATCATGTAAAGATCCCCCTAAAAGCTGGATCCAGAAGGGATTAAGTTTCCAGATAGGTCTAGACAGGGTAAGAGGGTTTCCCCACGAAAGTTTGACATACAGTGGCGAGTGATCAGATACACTTCTAGGCAGGTAGGCCACCGTTTGTACATATGGGGTCATAAATGTGTTCCCAATGGCCAGGTCTATCCGTGACATAGTATGGTGAGAACTAGAGTAGCAGGAAAACTGTTTGGCCGTGGGGTTTTGGACACGCCAGAGGTCCACCATTCCCAGCTCCACCAATGTTTTAGCAAATGAGGTTGAGGCTGCGTCTTCCGATATGTTTCCCGAATGCAACTTATCCAAATAGGGATGTAAATATGTATTAAAATCCCCTATCAGAAGAGTCGGCGCAGGGGGAAAGGAGTCTAAAATAGACAAGATTTTTTTTTACTGGTTCGACTGAATAGGGCGGGGGGATGTATATTGCAACCAAAATAAATTGTATACCATATAGCGTGCAAAGCAAACATACAAATCTGCCCCCAGGGTCAACCACCGATTTAGTACCTGAGAACGGGATGGACCTGTGCACCAGCACACTGACGCCCCGTGCATGGGTCGAGTACGTGGAATGATATTTATGTGCAACCCATCCCTTCCTCAGCCAATGAATATTATCTTTCACCATGTGGGTCTCAGATATACACAGGATAGCCGGGAGAAACTTTTGCATATTAGTAAATATAGCACATCTCTTATTTGCCTCCCCGAGCTCCCTAAATTCACGCTACGATATTAAGTGATATCGCCATAAGAGCAGAATAAAAAATGATAAATCCGAGCATACTCCACCCCCGCGGGAGAGATGCAATTTCCACCATCCCCTGATGCACTGAATTGGGCGACACGGCTGACGCACTCCAAATCCCACAGATCAATTATGAAATACAACAATAAACAAAAAAAACAAACAAAACAAAAGAGGGAGAGGGAGCACTGCACACCAGTGTACATCGCCCCTGCCCTCAAAAACAAGTGTAACTTGCACATTTCTCTCAAATAGAGAGAAATCAGGGCTAGAAAACTTGCCCAGAGTCCATGAAGGGAGAAGGGTCCACAGCTTGTCACTATAACGAGTGTCCACAGCAATCCGGTCAGCTCCCGCCCTGGACCCGAAATGGAATGAACAGTAGTATTTATACCAGCATAGCGTCCTAGACAAAGAAGAAATAACAACACCCGGCGGCAAAAAAAAAAAAAAAAAAAAGGGGGGGGGAATTTCAAGTATTCTTCCTCCTCATGGACCTCTCGTTAATATCCAGCCAGGACAGCGCCGCCTGGGCCGTCTCAAAAAAGTGCGTTTCTCCATTCACATCAATCCGCAGTCTAGCAGGGTACATCATGGAATAGGACACTTGTAAGTCACGTAGACGTTTTTTAATCTCAATAAATTGCACCCTTTTACGTTGCACCTCCATGGAAAAATCAGGGAAAATGGAAATTTTTCTCCCATTAATAGCAAGCTCCTTAATATCTCTGGATCTTCGCAGGATAGCATCTCTATCTTTAAAGTGCAGGAGCTTGAGCAAAATGGGACATGGGGGTGCTCCCGGCGGGGGGGCACGTGTAGTGACCCTGTGCGCCCTCTCAATAGTAAAGAATGAGGATAAAACATCTTTGCCAAATGTGTCCAGTAGCCATTTTTCAAAAAAACCAAGTGAGTCAGTCCCCTCTGTCCTTTCCGGGACCCCCACCAGTCGCAGATTACTTCGGTTCTCCTATTTTTATGCTTATTTGAAGAGGACACAGACTGGCTTGATACTCACATTACCACCTTAAATGATTTTTCTCCTACTGATAAAGTGAACCTGACAGCTGTTGCATGCTGCTCGATCCACATGCAATTAAGATCCAATTTATGTGTAAATGTATATCTTGTCAATTAACTTCAGGGTAGAAACTTCTGTATATTACTGAACGGAACCAGATATGTACGAAAATGCTATTTATCTGCAGATCCAGAATTCTGCTTGTAAATAGCGTTAAAATACTGCCTTGTTGTCTTACTAAAAGCGTGGCTAGAGGGAGAAAATTAACTTCTATCCTCCATGCAGCCGCTTGCTGTCATTCACAGGGGCGCAGCAGGGAGCGGTTAAAGTCACCGCTCACTACCCAGAAAGTGCTACTTTAGTCTCTGCCCGACACGGTCTGCTGTGAAGCATGTGTGTGTGCAGGGCAGGCTGCCAATCAAACTCCAGAGGAGTGAATTCAGTCGGGCGCTCAGTGTAGTGAATGGAGACTGTAACCATTCTTTGCACAATCCTGTATTACTGAAAGTGAGAGGCTAAAGGGAGAATACCATTTGATTTTCTTCCTGCAGCTGCTCTTCCAGTAAGGCAGCCAGGCGGGCTTTCCAAGTCATTTTCTCGCAGATTAACCCTATATCTGACAGCACATAGCGGTTTTGGACATGACAGATTCCCTTTAATACATTTAAAGTTTTTGTACATTCATTTGTCAGCTATGGTGAACATGAATTTGGGAAACTATCTTCTCTATGTAAACAAAACAAACAGTGCCAATTTACCTTTAGTACCTGCTTAAATAATAAGGAACTAAATGTATAAATTGTTAATATTACTCCATTTATAATTGAGGTCAATCCAATAATTGGACAGGGTTGTGGAGCTCAGGGAAGGGGATTCATTTGTTTAGATTCTGCAAAATACATGCTTTTAAATGGTTTCAATATTCACACTAGCTTCTCTTGTCTGTTATCAGCATCCTCCCTTTTGTTAAGTTGGCGAATCAATTGCTTTAATATACATTAGGGAACACTTTTCTATACATGACTTGATGAAATAGTGCAGTTTACTTATCTGAATATGATATTTCCTTATAATTTTTATGCACAAAAGTAGAAGGCTCTATTTACCAAGTGCAGTTTTTACCAGATCCATGAAGGATATGTTATGATCCATTAACAAAATTTGATCAAATTCTAAAGCCCTGCTATATGGGGCAATAATTGACCAAACCAGCGTTTGTAAGAATACTCATTCCCGATCGTCAGCCTGTGAAAACATAGCAGCCATTGGCTACCAAACAAACAAAATGCTTGTTCGTTTGCTGATTGGACCGCTCATTTGGGTCTAAACATTATTGATGGTGGCAGTATACCTCCCATGTCATAAGGATAGGCTGCTGACAATAAAGGCCCAGTCTCACACAGCGGTCTCGCTAACGAGATCGCTGATTTTGTGACGCCACAGCGATCTCACCAGCGAAATCGCTGTGTGTGACGGGAATCAGCGACCGCCCTCCTGCCGGGTATCGCTGATCGTGCACGGCCGTTTTTTGATCGTTGCTCTCCTGCTGGCCAGCGCGCATCGCTGCGTGTGGCAGCGGGAGCCAACGATCAGCGAGGCTCCCAGCGCTCTAAGCAGGCGCTGGGAGCTGGTATCTAAGGTAAATATCGGGTTACTAAATGACGCGCGTCACTTAGTTACCCGATGTGTACCTTAGAAACCAGCGTCCTCGCTGGTGCTGATCGCTGGTGAAGCTGCCTGTTTGGCAGCTCACCAGCGATCATGTAGCGATGCACCAGCAATCCTGACAAGGTCGTATCGTTGTTGGGATCGCCGGTGCATCGTTTAGTGTAATGGGGCCTTAAGTAAACTGTATGACCAAAACAATTATTTGATCCTTATACATTTGGCATCAGTCCATATCAAAGGGCCTTACGGAAACTGCAATCTGTATAAAGCTATGTAAAAAAATTATAAAGCAGCATTTTATGTTATATCAGAACAATCTAATGCAATGTTCTATAAGAGGAAACATTAAAGGGATTGTCCCACAAATGTTTATTTTAGTCACTAGATCTTGGAATAATAAGTTCCGCACAGCGCCTGAGCCAGCACCAAAGGAAGAGACATGATGGCACATGTCATGAAGGGGTTAAAATCATGCAGGGAAATAGTCTGCCTCACAAAAACAATCAGCAGTGATCCCATGCTGTCCTGCCTGTATACTCTTTTCCTTCCTCCCCTGCGCAGGAGCTGTGGTATGATCAGACCATGTTCCTGTAGTGTCAGACACAGCACACCGCAGGGGCACAATTATAAGATTATCTCAGCAAAGGAACATTTTATTTTAAATCACATCCAATTGTGGAACTTATTTTTATTCCAAGATCTAGTGAATAAAATTAACTTTTGTTTGTGGGACAACCACTTTAAGGAGTGCGTCTCACATGTTTGCTTTTGTTTAATCTCCGTTATTTCGCTAGTAAATAGACTAAAAAATTGAAAGCTGCCAATGGCATAGACCCACTGTGACACTGTCTAATAAGTAGCAGATTGTGCCAAAGTTTGTGGAGACACGCTTCATTGAGACAAGTAATAGTAACGACTAATCGTCAATTTCTTCCTACAGTTTCACGGAGGAATGATACTGGTCAGTGGTTTTTAGTGATAAACTTAATGCGAGTATTCTACTTTCTATACGTCCAAATAGATAATTACTTGATAGATTAAAATAACAATTTGTGTAGGTTTTGCGACTTCGTTTTATACTAAAATCACCACATGCAGAATTTGCAAGAAAGTTGAAAGGTGCAAGGTAATAAATAGAAATGCTCTCTAGAAAAAGTGCTTACACAGGTCAGTTTCCTGCATATGAAGGCTTAGCTTCAGTGACTGCAAAGCTTCTTTTCTAAGAACTAGGCCCTCAGTACTAGTCTCCGATATGATGTCATTGAAACCAGCCACACCTGGGTGTGCTGCTGTACTACAGGAGCCGATAACCGAGGCGGAGGATGGAGGATGCTCGGAATAATGTGGTTGAGGCCCATTCTGACACAAGGTTCCAGATCTCGTCTCCATACTGCCTCCTAGTTTTGGCAGTTTTTCTGAATGCATACCTGTCATAGAAAGAAATGTTACAGTTAGATTACACATGAACTAAAGCATCTTAGTATAAAATAATAGAATGAACACCACAAGCCCATGCCCAAAGATCCAAGAGTGGCGGCTTGACTTTAATGTTTTTGGCTTCTAAAATATGTCTGACCTGTTCACACGAGAAAGCACATGCAGCCTGGGACAGTATGAAGTATAAATAAACTTGTTCTTTTTACTTGACGGACAGTCACATGAACTGCAGCACATCAAAAACTTTTGATATATAAAAGTCTAGTTAGTAGGAAAGTAAAATTTATATTTCAACTGCTTTTATAGGAAGAAACACATGGTACCCATTCTGATTGTGAAGACATCTGTTGTGTGGCTAACCCTGGCAGTAAAGCAAACCTGCCTAGTGCCAACTACTAACGCGTAAATACACAGTACAAGAACCAACACATGCCTCAGATGTAAGAGTTCTGTACACTCTCCTAACTCTCATTTTTAATACATTTATTTTACTCATTTATATAGCGCCATTAATTCCACAGCGCTTTACAGACATTATTATTGGGGCTCACAATCTAAATTCCCTATTCAGTATGTCTTTGGAGTGTGAGAGGAAACCGGAGAACCAGTAGGAAAGCCACGCAAACATGGGGAGAACATACAAACTCCTTGCAGATGATGTCCTTTGTCTTAAAATGAACAATGATGCAATTTTTCACATAGTTCTCTATCTACAGCTGTAACACAGACATATTTTTTTTCCAGGTGAACAAACTACAAACAAAACCTGTGTAGTTTGAGAAGGTGGCACACTGTTCTTGCTGATGATGGGGACAATAGTGGCACATCAGTCTTGCTGATGAAAGGGGTAGATGGTAGCACACTGTTCATGATGATGATGATGGGGATAGACAGTAGTGGCACATCACTGCTGATGATAAAGGGAGTAGGTGGTAGCACACTGTTCCTGCTGATGATGGGGACAGTAGTGGCACATCATTCCTGCTTATGACACTGGTGGAGAGGTGGAACATCATTCCTGGTCAAAGGCAAACACAAACAGAATAGAGTCTGTTCAAAAACAGTATACAGGCCCTCTTTAATCTAAAAGTCTATCATAGTGCAGAATTCCACTTTATTTGGAGGTGGAAAAGGACTCCTTTACCTCTTGGTCCCTGCACAGGTAGCAAGAATGGTATATTTTCCCTGTTCCTGCTAATGACACAGGAGAGGGGTGAGTAGAAAAGAGGCATATTGTTCCTGTTGATGACAGATGGGGCACATCACTTGTACTGTTAACAGGGAGGGGGCGTAGAAGTGGCACTTTGAACCTGCTGAGGATGTTGAGGTGTGTAGGGGGACAATGCACCAGCAGGAAATCAACTATTGATGGACAATGTGAGCAGAGGTAATGGAACTGCTTCATGTCCGTTAGTGATGGAGCAGCTCTTAAAGAGCTAGTGTGGGGAGGGCAACAAACTATAGTCCAGCCCCTCGGATACTGTGCATACCAAGGAGCTGATCTATAGTAATAAATAAGACTAGACAATAAGCAGGGATCAGGAGCTACTTTCCATGCTCCAGAATGGAGACTCCTGAGATTCCAGCCAGCTCATGCGGTTATATGTAATGTTGAAAGGGCACATGTTAGTCCACCACTCCAAGCCAGCAGTGGTGGCCAGTATCCTAGGCAACAAGCTAGGCAAATGATGAGAATGATGCAAGCTATAAAAGCAGAACTTATAAAAATGAATAAAAATCAACACAGAAAAACTAATTATTTATTACCCTACCAAAACCCAGGGCCAGCTCTTTGATGTTGTCCTGGTGCCTGTTTGCCTGCAGAGCTGAGGTCACGTCAATCAGTGGTTGGATCTGTTAACACGTGCAGAGCCCTGAGCTCAGTGATTGGCTGCAGCTTTGTAAATGTGAAATCAGAGCTCCAGACAATCAGAGACCGGGGGAATGGGGGAGACCCGGCTCTGGTAAGAAATACTTAGTTTGTTTTTTACATAACTACAGCTGCTTATGGCAGAAAGTTTTCTGACAAGGGAAAACCTTAGGTTTATAATGTTTACAACACAAGTCATTGCAGCCAAGAATCACGCTATGCTGCTACTCCATCACTGTGGGATGCCGATGAATGGGATTGCATTACGACTCACAAGATCACGACAGGCAGGTTTAAAAAAAAAAAAACACACACTTTTTATAACTTATCACGTTTGCGCAACACAATTCAACTTCATTCACCAACACCACGCTGCTATGTAGCAGCTGAACAGAGCAGATTTGGGTTCCTTGACCCGTGTCACACTTAAAATTGTTGTGCAGCCCTAGCCATCATTGTTAGTAGTCTAGCTTCCCCTGTAAACAGGAGATGAGCTGCTGACAATATTAAAAAGATATGGTAAACAATGGACCATTTGGTCCCCATAAAGGTTTAGTCAGGCCATGTAAAAGGACCTTAAACAAGCACCAATCAATTGGTTCTTTCACTGGAGCTCATGTAAACAAATCTTAAAGGGGCAGTGTTTAAAAAAAAAAAAAAAAAAAAAAATGAATAGGTGATAACTTATTGAAAAATAATTTATTGATTGGTAGGGATCCGACCACTCAGACTCACATGATTCAGCAGAACACAGCACTTTTATCCTTGACCACTGCTGCCTTCATTCTCTGTGGGGCTGCAGAGCGCTGTGCTAAGGTTTCCCCTGCAGCCCCTTACAGAATGAATGGCACGGTGGTTAGACGTAATACACACTGCAGCTTTATTCTAAAATGTCCCATCAGGGATGAAAATAGATATTTTTAGAATTTAAAAGCTATCCTGATGGAACAACATCTTTATGTCTCCCAATCACCTCATACCATGCACTGTCCTCCCTCCCCCACTGCATCTAGCTCACTCTCTGATTTTGAACCAGTCACAGAAGAAGAAGTAAACAGGCCCCTTGTATCTTCTCACCCAACCACTTGCACCAGTGACCCATTTCCGTCACATCTCCTCCAGTCCCTTTCCCCTGCTGTCACCCCTCACCTAACTAAAATATTTAACCTCTCTCTCTCTTCTGGTATCTTTCCCTCCTCATTTAAGCATGCCATCATACATCCACTACTTAAAAAACCATCCCTCGACCAAAACTGTGCCACTAACTATAGACCTGTCTCTAATCTTCCCTTCATCTCTAAACTCGTGGAACGCCTGGTCCACTCCCGTCTTATCCGCTATCTCTTTGATAACTCTCTTCTCGACCCTCTCCAATCCGGTTTCCGCTCTTTACACTCTACTGAAACTGCCCTCACTAAAGTCTCTAGTGATCGACTAACAGCTAAATCAAATGGTCATTACTCCATGCTAATTCTCTTTGCTCTCTCTGCAGCATTCGACACTGTGGATCATCAGCTCCTCCTCACTATGCTCCATTCCATTGGCCTCAAGGACACCGGTCTCTCCTGGTTCTCCTCCTACCTCTCTGACCGCTCCTTTACTGTATCTTTTGCTGGTTCCTCCTCCTCGACACTGTCATTTCCGTGTGTGGTTCCACTATTACTCCCCAGCAACATGCCCGCTGTCTTGGGGTCATACTTGACTCCGAGCTTTCCTTTGCCCCCCACATCCGATCACTGGCTCGCTCTTGTTATCTGCACCTCAAAAACATTTCTAGAATTCGATCTTTTCTTACTTTTGACTCCGCAAAAACTCTTACTGTTTCTCTTATTCATTCTCATCTGGACTATTGTAACTCTCTACTAATCGGTTTCTCTCTTACCAAACTCTCCCCTCTCCAATCTGTCTTGAATGCTGCAGCCAGGATCATATTCCTCACCAATCGTTACACCGATGCCTCTACCTTGTGCCAGTCATTACACTGGCTACCCATCCACTCCAGAATTCAGTATAAATTTATTACCCTCACCCACAAAGGCCTCCATGGCTCAGCACCACCCTACATCTCCTCCCTTGTTTCAGTATACCACCCTACCCGTGCCCTCCGTTCTGCTGATGACCTGAGGTTAGCATCCTCAATAATCAGAACCTCCCATTCCCGTCTCCAAGACTTTACACGTACTGCGCCAATTCTTTGGAATGCACTTCCCAGATTAATACGATTAGTCCCCAATCCCCACAATTTTAAGCGTGCCCTGAAAACGCATTTATTCAGACTGGCCTATCACCTCAACACATTAACCTAATCTATCCATGTGTTGCACAGCCAAAAGTTTTACGATAACAAGGTTCCCCGCATCATGTTCCCACATGCTTTATGCATCCATTAGCCCTCTGTGTCTCTACTGTTACACACTTATCATTATGGCTAGTCCATACAATCAGGGCAATTGTTACCACCCACCTTTCGTGTCTACCTTTTTCCTCATAGATTGTAACCTTGCGAGCAGGGCCCTCATTCCTCTTGGTATCTGTTATGACCAATGTGATTATCGTTATGCTGCAATGTCTATCGTCTGTACATGTCCCCTCTGAAATGTTAAGTTCTGCGGAATATGTTGGCGCTATAGAAATAAAATGTATTATTATTATGTCAATCTTACAGTCAGCCATTGTGAGTGTGAGAAATACCTGAAGTATACCGTACAAATGAAGCACAAATTAGATCAGAGTAATTTTGCATCATATTCCCAGATGCTGCCTGGCTATTGGGGAATATGGTGCTCACTACTGAAAACGGTTGCATCTGCTATTACTTATTACTTATTAGTTTGTTCTATGTGCAACAGCAAAGCTATTCCGCATAAATACAAGATGACAAATTAAGTTTGTAACTAAAAGGCATGGGACAATTATATTAGTGGCTCATTATACCCACTTGCCAGTAATAATTTTAGACTTCTATAAAGGAACGTCTGAATTCCAGTGTGAGTCAGCTCCTCAGAAATAAACTAGCTGCGTATATTATGGCTGCCCTGAGTCGGAGCACGTCATAGCGGTGTTCTTGGCTTGTACTCCTCAGGGACATTTATGTTACAGCTGTTCTGCAGTCAAGAGATATACTATTTAACCATGCTTTTTTTCTTCCCCAAGGGTCTAAACACATGGACTGGAAGTAATTTACTTCTAACATGGGTAACCTGCATTGTGGCTCCATCTGCTCTTATGAGAGACACTAACGCACCTAACCTTTCCGGGCTGGCTCTTTCTCCTACCATATGTGTATACCCTGTGCAAATATAAACTCTATAGATGAATGAGTTATATGGACCCATTTGTGATTGCAAGGCATCTGTCTTTGAATAAGAGTGCCACACCTGTGCAAAGGTGGTGTCTGGTATTGCAACTCACCCCAATCCATTTCAATATACAGTGGCTTGGGAAAGGAGTCAGCCCAATTGGCTTTTTACATTAGAACCTGTGTTTAAATATTTTTGTAATCCAATTTGTGTGTGATGCATCAGCACTAAATAGTCTAAGTTACTGAAGTGGCAAATGATATAGGCAAAAAATTAATTTATAGGATAAAATAAAAATTGGCATGTGCTAGATATTCACACATTCTGCTATAAAACCTCTAACAATTTCTCGTGTAAACAATTCCCTTCATAAGGCCGGGGTCAGACTTGCGAGAAACGTGCACGAGTCTCGCATTTTAATACCCAGCACTGCTGCTGGCACTCGGGACTGAAGCGCTCAGCTGCATAGAAATACATGCAGCCGCGCACTCCGGTCCCAAGTTCCTGCGACAGTGTCGGGTATTAAAATGCGAGACTCGTGCAAGTTTCTCGCAAATCTTACCCCAGCCTAAAGGACCCGTTACACATAACGATGTCCCAGCGATCCCACCAACGATCCGACATGGATAGTATCGCTGGGACATCGTTAGACAGCCCCTCCAGCGATCAGGACCAGCGAGCAAGTTGGTTTCCAATGTAAACAGCGGGTATGTAAAAGCCGTGCGGCTCTTACATACCCGCTGTTTACATTGGAAACCAGCGTCGCTGATCTCTCGCTGCCACACGCATCGATGCGCGCTGGCCAGCGGGAGTCTAACGATCAAAAAACGGCCCAGGACGATGGAGCGCAATCAGCGATACTAGGCAGGGGGGCTGGTCGCTGATCCATGTCACACACAGCGATATTGCCGGCGAGATTGCTGTGGCGTCACAAAATCAGCGATCTCGCTGGCGATATCGCTGTGTGTGACGGGGCCTTAAGTCACACACTTAGTGACAGGAAGTCCTCCTGTGTGCAGTCTAAGTGTCACATGGTCTGTCAGTATATACACACCTTTTCTGAAAGGCCACAACACCATTAACCCCTTAATTACCAAGCCAAATTTTACAATCCTGACCACTGTCACTTTATGAGGTTACAACTTATTTATTTTATTTTTACTCCTTTATATAGCGCTATTAATTCCACAGCACTTAACTTTGGAATGATTTAAAAGTATCCCACTGAGTCTGAGATTGTTTTTTGTGACATATTGCATTTCATGATCATGGTAAAAATTATTCGATATAACTAGCATTTATGGGAAAAAAAAACAACTGAAATTTGGCAAACATTTGAAACATTTTGCAATTTTCGAACTCTGAAATCTTATGCCCTTAACCCCTTAATGACAGAGCCAATTTGGTACCTAATGACCAAGCCAATTTTTACAATTCTGGCCACTGTCACTTTATGAAGTTATCTTCTTGCGACGCCGTTGTCCTGCTTCTTCATGGCTCCCTAGCATCGCACTCCTGCGCAGGCTTACTTATCTGCCCTGTTGAGGGCAGAGCAAAATACTGCAGTGCGCAGGCACCAGGAAAGGCCAGAGCGGCCAAGCGCCTGCGCACTGCAGAACTTTGTTCTGCCCGCAACAGGGCAGATAAGTACGCCTGTGCAGGAGTGCAATGCCGGGGAGCCATGAAGAAAGCAGGAGGGCGGCACCGAACCCGGACATGCGACACCCATCGGACGGGACTGCCCTGCAGGTGAGTATAATAAAACTTATTTTTCATCATTTGTAAGTCGGATTGGGGGCTTATCGTGGCCGCATCTTATAGCGGCAAAAACAGGTGACAAGTTCCCTTTAAACATTTTATCATACTACTTATAAGAAACACTCCGTGTCTATACATAAATCACACCACAAACAGTGACGGGAGGAAATATAAGGGACTGTGAGAAGCTGTGACAGCACCACAGCAAGAATTACAAAGAATTGTATCTTTAGGGAGGGACCACAGCCTGTAGAACCCATCTCCCAAAGGATAGGTCAGAAGAAGAGGCTAGGTCCAGCCGATAGTGTTTGAAAAAGGTGATGACCAAATGGCTGCCTTACAGATCTGCTCTATTGATACCCCCGACCTTTCTGCCCTGGAGGTTGCCACTGCCCTTGTGGAATGATCTCTCAACCCCTCCGGGGCGACATTCCCGCTAGATGAGTAAGCCAACAAGATTGCATCTATTATTCATCTTCCCAAGGTACTTTTGGAGGCCTTGAGCCCCCTTCCTAGGCCCCTGAAGCAAACAGAGATCCATCCTTCCTACACCCCTGGGTGGACGCTAAGTACTGACCCAAACATCTTTTTACGTCTAAAGTGTGGAATTTCTCTTTTTTTGTATTTTTGCGGTTGGAACAAAGGGAAGGAAGGATTACCTCTTGGGACGTGTGGCAACAAGATGCTACCTTTGGCAAGTAAGCAAGGTCAAGTTTTAAAATGAAGGGAGTTTTAGTGAAGGGAGGCCCTGCAGATAAGGTCTGTATGTCGCTCACTCTTCAGGCTGATGTTAGAGCCACTTGGAAGACCATTTTAAGGGACAGAACCTTGAGTGGAGTCGAATTTAATGGTTCAAAGGGATGACCTGTTAGGGCTGACAGGACGAAGTATAGATCCCATTGTGGCAATTTTTGGCTGATAATGGGCCTAGATCTTGCAGAAGCTCTAATAAATCTTGCTACTCATGGATTGCCTGCTATAAAATCCTGATTGTATAAGGCCCCCAGAGCTGCCACCTGAACCTTTAGTGTGATAGTTAACAGGCTTCATTCCAATCCCTTTTGTAGAAACTTTAGGATTGCTGTAATTGGGACTCCATCCTGGACTCTCACCCCTGGTGTGAATAGTAATTTTTCCCAGATTTTACTGTAGGCTCTCGTAGTGACGATTTTCCTACTCTGAAGTAGGGTGGAAACCAAGTTTGGGGAAAACCCTCTGTCCCTCAAAACTGCCCTTTCAAATTCCATGCTGTTAAGTGCAGATTCTCTGCCTGAGAAAGAAGGTCTGAGATTTCCAGTAAAACCCAAGGATCGGTGATAGACATTATCCTCAGCCAGGAGAACCAAGTTCTTCTTGGCCAAAAGGGGGCTATCAGTATCACTCTTGCCTTGTCCTTCCTGATCTTTCTTAGGACCGCTGGAATGAGAATGACGGGGGGAAGGGGGGGGGCACAGGCCAAGCTCTGATTCCATGGGACCAGAAAGGCATCTAGAGTCTGAGGGTTCCCTCTGGGATCTAGTGAGCAAAGGGAGTCTACTTTTGTGTTGTCGATATTGGCAAAGAGATCTATGACCGGGAGGCCCCACGTTTCCACAATCTGTTTGAAAACGGACTCCTTTAGCACACAATCACCCTGTATCCCCGTGTGGCTTGCATCCGTGGTAACTACTCGGAACACTTTGGTCACCCAAGGGACCCCTTTGGTTAGATTGCTCATCTCTTTCCACCAACTTAGAGAACGAATAGTTCCTGAAGATAGAGTCATGCGACTTTCCAAGTGACCCATTAGAGAGACTTAAGTTTTTTAAAATGTCCCACTGGAGGCCCCTGGTGTGTATCAGGGCCCACTGAAATGCTGGCAGACAAGAGGTTAGGGAACCTAACAGGGACAAGGCCTTCCTCAAAGTCATGGATGAGTATTGTGATGGCCTCAACACCTCACTTCATTTTGCCCATTTTTTTCCTCTGGGAGGAGACACTCTTGTTTCTGGGAGTCCAACATAAGTCCTAGGAACTCCTGTGCAGTCTTTGGCTCAATACTTGATTATTTTGGGTTCAGTAGCCAACTTAGGTTTACAAAATAAGCCATTACCGTTTAATTGTGCTTTGCAATGTTGGACCGAGTCGCCTATCACTAAGAAGTCGTCCAAGTCAGGACAACTTCTTGGTGATAGGCGCCATTGCAAGTGCACCATTGCCTCCGCCACTATTT
The DNA here is from genome assembly GCF_039654945.1 of Dendrobates tinctorius. Taxonomy (NCBI): domain Eukaryota; kingdom Metazoa; phylum Chordata; class Amphibia; order Anura; family Dendrobatidae; genus Dendrobates; species Dendrobates tinctorius. Next base: position 5,564,841 of record NW_027361932.1, on the reverse strand, counting down.
TGGTAAAACACCTGAGGGGCTACTGACAAGCCGAAGAGAAGGCCCTTGTATTGGAAGAATTTTGTTTCCCCTTTTATAAAGACTGCTACTATGAAGAACCTTTGAGAGTCTTTGTGTATAGGAACATGGTAATATGCGTCGCTGAGATCCAGAACCGTCATGAAGCAGTTGGGAAACAATATTTTGATGGCTGACTTTATCGATTCCATCTTGAACATTTGTGTTGTTACATACTCGTTCAACTTTTTTAAGTTGATAATTGTCCGGTATAACCCATCTGGTTTGTTTACCAGGAACAATGGGGAGTAGAAACCTACTATCCTTTCCCGAGGAGGGACCTCCTGGAGAACAGCTTTGCTCACAAGATCCAATACCTCGCACTCCAAAGCATTTTGTACCTCCAGGGAGGATCGTAGGGGAGTCACAACAAAGTTCTGGGGAGGGAGTGAACAAAGTCTATCCTCAGGCCTGACCTGATTAGGTTTAGTATCCAGGGACTGCTGGAATTTTTTTCCCAGGTTCGAAGTAAACGGGATATTCTGCCCCCCCCACCTGGGAGGGACCGTCAGTTGGAGGGCTTCCTATCGTGAGAGGAGCTTCCAAAGAGAAATCCTTTATCTTTCTTTCGTCCTCTCTCCCATCTACTCTGTTCTTTCGGGCCCTCCTTCAGAAAAATGTTCTACTCCGAAAGGACCGTTTGTAATTGGGAGTGGCCAGGTTAGGAAACCCCTTTTTCTTATCCCCTGCCTTCTGAAGGATGTCATCCAATGTTTCTCCAAACAAGAATTTTCCTTCACAGGTGATCGAGCACAATTTTAATTTAGTTTGCAAGTCTCCTGGTCAGTATTTAAGCCAAAGTGATCTACGAGCTGCATTCGAGAGAGCTGCAGAATTGGCCATTAGCCTAACCGAATCAGCTGATGAATCTACCAAAAAAGCTGCTGCCCCCCGTATTAAGGGAATGAATTCCAGTACTTTTTCCCTGGGCACCCCATTCCAGAGCTGTTTTTCTAGTTGGTCCAACCAGATCATGAGAGATCTAGAAGTGCAGGTTACTGCTATACCGGGCCTAAAACTATCCCCCGATGTTTCCCATGTACCTTTAAGAAAGGAATCTGCCTTCTTATCTAATGAGTTTTTTAAGGCTCCCATGTCCTCAAAGGGGAGGGCAAATTTTTTGGAGGCCTTTGCTACTGTAACGTCTATTTTGGGGGCTTTATGCCAGGATGTCGATGCTATATCCTTGAAGGGATATTTGCTTTTTAAGGATGGTATAGAATAATTTTTTTCTTATCTGGTTTCTCCCACTCTTTTTTAATCAGGGCTTGCATGTTTTCGCTTAGGGGAAATGATTTTCGTTCTCTCTGCCCCAATCCCCTAAACATTATATCCTGTACTGTTTTTTCTGGGTGAGGGTCTATTACCCCCCCCCCCCCCCCGTAGTGGATCTCACCGCCTTAACCAGGCTTTCTACCTCTTCCAAAGGGAAACAGTGGCGCCCCCCTACTGCGCCGTCTGAGGATGAAGAAGCATCTGATGAATTTGAGTTTTTCTCCTCAGAGCTAGAAGACTCAGATTGGGGGTGCTTGTTGGCCTTCTGTTCCCTGACCATATTCCCGTGTGAGGGATTTAAAGGTACTTTCGACCTCCGACTTAACCACTGATCTTAATTTGGAGGCGAAGTTTGGGGTTTCCGCACATAACACCTGTTCTATGCATGAACAGCAAAGTCTCTTATCCCAGGTAACTCTTAGTTACACATGGGGCAACTTCTGTGTTTGGTTTTTACACTTTCTTTCCTGAATAATGAAAGAGAAAAGGGTACCCCAATTACAAGGTGAACTTTCACGAATATCACCTACCAATCAGACACAGCCGCGGGTACCGGTTTTTGAGGAGGAATAGGGTCCATTGAAGGGCTTTTGAGGATGAAGACTTGTCCGCTTTGCCGGATCTTCTGCTGTGCTGAGTGGAATGGCTGCTGGATTGTCTGCTCCACTAGCTTGAAGAATCAAGTTGTCTTCTCTTAGGCTGTGGTTGCTGCTGCTGACTCTGGTGCTGCGGCAACGGTGGCTGCTGCTGCAGTTCACTGTCCTCCATTCTACCGAGAACTGCTGGCTGCAGGGAGCATCTCACCCCACTCCGTCTATTTAAACAAGCCACTAGGCGTACTCTATACTCCTTCCGGATTCACCCCAGAAGTACCTCCTCGTCATGTGATCTCCCCGGCCACGTCATCAGGGGACAATTTTGGTGCGTCCCCTCTGTCCCAGCGCTGGCGGCTTCAGGACACCACACCAACTGCGGCAGGGGCCTCCCCACTGCCTGTACCGGTCTGGCCGGGCCTGGACCATCTTCTTCCTGGATCTTCTATCTTCAGGTATGCCATACTGAAGGTTCCCTGGCAGGGACAGGAAACCAACTGATGCAAAGGAGAGGTACTGCCCTTTGTATCTGTAGGTTTCCTGTCCCTGCAGGGCGGCTCCCCTCTCTCCATGGTGCTATCATGGGAGAAAGAGAAAAAACCTTTACGTACAAAAAAAAAAAAATTGTAAGGCTTGTTTTGAGCTTGCCAAAACACATGTGGGAGACTCGCCAAATGTATGGATTAAGGTGCTGTGGTCAGATTAGATTAAAAGTGAACTTTTTAGCCACCAAGGTAAACACTATACCTGGCGACAATCCAACATAGCTCATGGTGGTAGCAGCAGAATGCCGTGGTGATGTTTTTCGGCAACACAGACAGGGAATATGGTCCTAGTCGAGGGGAAGGTGGATGGTTCAAAATACAGGAATATTCTTGAGCAACATCTGTTTCAGTCTGTCAGTGATTTGAGACTGGGACGGAGGTTCACCTTCTAACAAGACAATGACCCAAAGCATAGTGGACTGCTGCTGGAGTCATTGTTTCAAGAGCCACCACACACAGACATATCCAGGACATGGGCTAAAGTGTCTCATTCCTTGTATCAAGCCACTCATGACCAATAGACAACACCAAGGAGAAAAATTACTGGACTGTTGCTCAGTGGTCTAAGACAGTGTTACCCAACTCCAGTCCTCAAGGCCCACCAACAGGTCATGTTTTCAGAATTTCCCTAGTACTGCCAAGGTGATAATTGCATCACCTGAGCAATACAAAGGAAATCCTGAAAACATGACCTGTTGGTGGGCCTTGAGAACTGGAGTTGGGGAACACTGGTCTAAGATGTTGTTTTCAGATGAAAGTAAATTTTGCATTTCATTTGGAAATCAAGGTCCCAAAGGAAGGTCTTCTGGAGGAAGAGTGGAGAGGCACACAATCAAAGCAACCTGGGCTTCCATAACACCTAAGCAGCGCCACAGGCTGATCGCCTCCATGCCACGTCTGACCAAGTATTGAGTGCATATGCTGAACATACATTTCAGTAGGCCAACATTTCAGATTTTAAAATCATTTTTCAAGCTGGTGTTATAAAGTATTCTAATTTACTGAGATAATGACTTTTGGGTTTTCATTGGCTGTAAGCCATAATCATCAACATTAACAGAAATAAACACTTGAAATAGATCACTCTGTTGGTAATGACTTTATATAATATATGAGTTACAAATTTTTGCATCGAAGAAATTAACTTTTTGATGATATTCTAACTATGTGAGAAGTACCTGTATATAGTAAACTTTTCACTGGGTCACGCCACATTCATTTGCAATGTGGCCTTTAATCCAGCTAGGTCTACAGCAATCATACAGTTAGAAAACATAAATGTCAGGTAGATCATAAAAGAAAATGTCTAAATGAGTTACTTATACAGTGTTACATTGAACTAGTCTCACTGGAGCATCTGTTCAGGTATCAGCACAAATTAAAAAAAATATATATATATATATATATATATATATATATATATATATATATATATATATATAACGGTATTTCATATAATTTTGAGAGCTTCATTTGTGTTCTGCAGGACAAATGTAACAATATTTTGTAAAATCAAGGCTAATACAAAATTTTTCAGCGCTGGAGTCCTGGGTTCGAATCCCACCAAGGACAACATCTGCAAGGAGTTTGTATGTTCTCCCCGTGTTTGCGTGGGTTTCCTCCCACATTTCAAAGACATACTGATAGAGAATTTAGATTGTGAGCCTCATTGGGGACAGTGATGATAATGTGTGCAAACTGTAAAGCACTGCAGAATATGTTAGCGCTATATAAAAATAAAGATTATTATTATTTCATTAGCAGACTAAAACAAACACCATTTGAATTGTGGCCATAAAGTCAGCTACAAATATGTCAATTACCAATCAGCTATATGCACAAGTCATCGGGCAGTCATAGTGAAAATGTGATGGAAATATTAAACTTGTTCTAACAACAATTTAATTTTGAACAGATAAAAAAAACAAAAAATGAATATACAAAGTAAAAAAAGGTAATTTTTTTATGCCTCCACTGAACGAAATACCCCACCGTCCCACCCAAAAACATAACAAATATTTTTACTTTTACTTTCCAACTTTCGTAACTAAATTAAATAAAAAAAAAAAAAAAAAAACATGTAACACCACTAAGGGTATGTTCTCATGGTCAGTAAACGCTGCGGGTTGGACGCTCCGTACCTCCGCAGCGTCAAACCCGCAGAGGTCAGATGTTACAGCGAAATGGATGGGATTTCATGAAATCCCATCTCCGCTATGCGTCCTGAGACGCCTCCGGCTTCCCGGAAGACGCACATGGGGCGTGTCTTTCCAGACCGCAGCATGTCAATTTATGTAGCGGAAACGCTCCGTCTCCACTGTGTAAATTTCCCATTCACTGACATTAGATGCGGTAGAATCGCATTATCTTCTTAGTCACATGCATTTTAAGTGCAGGAACACAGCTTCCAACGCATGTGTACTAATTTAAATATCGTACCTTGTTTTAGCCATAAGTTTGCATAGACTGCAGCTGTCGCGATGAGCTGATCACGAGAACTGCCGTACACATGACCGCCGGGGACATCTCCGATCACTAGCCAAGTTCTCACGATCAGCTGACCACGAGAACTGCACTGCACGAGACCGCCAGGGACTGCTCTCTCTCCAGCCATCAGCGGTCACCATCTTCAAGCTCCGCTGTGTCTGGATGTCAGGCTAAGTGGTGGTATAATGCCACCGTTCAGCCAAAGGCATCCAGATGTAGCAGAGCTGGACTCGTCGTGGGACAGTATGTCTATCTTCTCAGTGAACAGGTATGATACATTGCTGCTTTTTTATTTTATTTCTCTTACAGGAGAACATCGGTGGCATAGGCGATGCAGTAAGTATGGTTTAATTAAGATTAAAGGAGTCTGTGTCATTATTTCAATTAAAACACTTTATTCTTGCTTTGACTTTATTTACCATAACTAACTGTAGGATTAACTGTAGGATTAGTAACGGATAGGTGTCTTATAGACGCTTCTCCATTACTAAGACGTGGGCTTGATGTCACCTGATATCACTATGTAAATTACACGTTCTCCAACTTTTTTACACTATACTTCATTTCCTCACCGTTTACAAGATATTAGTTTGCTGCTAGTGCATGAGAATGTTCTAGTTTCAAAGGCTAACAATCACTGGCATAACTAGAGTCTGACGGGCCCCAATGCAAGATCTGCACCTGCCCCCCACGTTTGTCAGATGTATGGGCCCTTGTAGTGTTCTAAACCCTATAAAAGGACATAAAAGTTGCACCTCCCCCATTATGCAGTAATGTCCCCTCATGCTGGCACACATGTCCCCCTGATCCAGGGCCCCATCCTGGCACCCATCCCCCCCGATCCAGAGCCCCCGTCCTGGTACACACGTCCCCCCAATCCAGGGCCCCATCCTGGCACACACGTCCCCCCTATCCAGGGCCCCGTCCTGGCACACACATACCCCCTATACAGGGCCCCGTCCTGGCACACACATCCCCCCTATCCAGGGCCCCGTCCTGGCATATGTCCCTTATCCAGGGCCATATTATCCAGGGCAATGCCGGGTATTGAGGTGAGTTTCTTGCATTGCAGTTGCAAGTGTGACCCCAGCCTGAGAACACACATCCAGTTGAAGTTTGCGCTGGCAGGCCTCTCACGTGCGTGGGCCTGGTCGTGACCTTTTCAATCACAATCGTTACACCCCTGCAACAACCAACTGCTCAGTTACTCCTTTTCTCATCTGAGAAGTAGACACAACTGTATCTAACCTAGCCAATTCTTCGACCTAAACACATGAGCAGCTACACAAATCTCTGATGTAGTTTGCTACAAGGTCGCAGTCCACTGGATTCAAAGCTGATTTGCTTACATGGAGTGTGTTAATTCACTGACAGCTAGCCAAAAAAAAAAAGACCCTGATCCAGTCTTAACGACTGATTGGGGTAACATTTCTGGCATAAAGGTACTGTCACACTTAGCGATGTACCAGCGATCCCGACCAGCGATATGACGCGGTCAGGATCGCTGGTACATCGCTAAGTGGTCGCTAGTGAGCTGCCACACAGGCAGATCTCACTAGCGACATCGCTGGGTTCGGGGATCGCTACTTACCTGTCAGACCAGGCGATCCTGACGTCCTCCCACCCAGCTCCACGCGTCGCTCGTCCTCACAGCAGGAAGCGCCGCAGGAAGCTGACGACGAGAAACAGTCCTGAACGTTCTCGCGCGATCAGCAATAAGCAGCGGTCGTAGGTAAGTATCAGACACAGAGATATCGCTAGCAATATCGCTATAACGTCAATAGTTATAGCAATATTGCTAGCGATATCTCTTAGTGTGACATGCCCTTAAGAAACGCTACTACTTTCCATTAATTTCAAGGGCTGAAATAGACTTCCCAGCTCCCCTTATTTTGTCAGAGCTGCTTGAAACGCCAAAAGTCAGTAAGTTTTGGCACAACCCTGTATTTTCGAGAGTAAACACTTTGCAAGCATCTGCCACAAAAGTATATTCCAAAGTTGCAGAACTTCTTTTTGGTTTGAAGAAAAAAAATCACACAAACACCAAAAGGTTACAACAAGCTTCCAGCAGGATGGCAATTATAAAGAACACCCATGCTAAACCTTGCAGACCTATGCTAAACCTTGCAGACCTATGCTAAACCTTGCAGAGTGTTCTGGCAATAATAGACGATTGTTCTCAAGTCTAACATGACCTGTAATAGAATATCCTTGTTTAAAAAAACAAAGACAAAAGAACACAAAGTGCTATTGCTAGGGATATACTTTAAAATAATTCTGGAAGTACAGAGAGAAATACATTAGATTTCCTTAAGGTGATATTTCACCTTCAGAGAAGATCACAAAGATTAACTCATCAGTTCAATCCATCCTTAAAGGTACTGTCACACTTAGCGATGTACCAGCGATCCCGACCAGCGATATGACGCGGTCAGGATCGCTGGTACATCGCTAAGTGGTCGCTAGTGAGCTGCCACACAGGCAGATCTCACCAGCGACATCGCTGGGGACGGGGATCGCTACTTACCTGTCACACTAGGCGATCCTGCGTCCTCCCGCCCGGCTCCACGTGTCGCTCGTCCTCACAGCAGGAAGCGCCACAGGAAGCTGACGACGAGAAACAGTCCTGAACGTTCTCGCGCGATCAGCGATAATCAGCGGGGGAGCCGGTCGCTGGTAAGTATCAGACACAGAGATATCGCTAGCAATATCGCTATAACGTCACAAGTTATAGCGATATTGCTAGCGATATCTCTTAGTGTGACATGCCCTTAAGACAACTCATTCTTCACTTTTTTTGGTTACCAAAAATATTATTGCTCTTTTTTGGAAGTCCCCTAATATTCCCTCATTACAAGATTTAATTTATAAAACATCTTTACATAAATCTTATGAAAATAAAATTGCTATTTCAAATAACTGCTTTAACAAGTTTGCTTGTAAATGGAACCATTGGATAAAACTATTTCCATAAGGGCATTGGTTTGTATTTGTGTAATATATTTGACTATGTTTTTGTTCTGAAAAATATCTATGTGTTCTATGTATTTTATGGATTGATTACATGACAATGCATTATTTCCCTTTCCCCCTTCCCTTTCCCGGTTATTATAAATTATACTAAAATTTATTTGAAAAACAAAGATTAACACAAATAACTTGTCTTTATTGTTTTGCTGGGTTCACACACTGCAGAGGTACCATGGTTTAGATGTGCCCATGATATGGCCCAAACAGCTTGTAAAGAGTAAGTTTTTTTGATGTTCTAGCTTTTAAAGACTTACCATCTTTTACATTTTGTTTCCATAAATTGGTAGTGTGCAAGAAAATAAAAAAAACGTAATATATTGTAATCAGAGAAATCCACTTCATTTTCGTGCTGGACTGATCTTTTATTCTCAAAATTCTCAATTTACAGATAAAATGTGACTTCAATAAGGACAGACTTTCACATTACTGAGATAGGAGCAGCTGGTGCTCATAAAGTTCTATGGCAAAAGGGAAAGAGGAGCGAAAGGCTAACCAAGACATTCTGCTGCAAGTTCACCTATAATGACAGGCACACTTTAAATGCAAACAAACCGGAAACCCCATCAGTTGATGTCACTTTAACCCCTCCCAAGATCTGATGTACACGTACAGTGCAAGTTGTGAACAGGGGGCACACAATCACTATCTGCCTCTAAGGCTGTGTTCACACACAGCGTTTTTTTAGCGGTTTTTACCGCGGTTTTCACTATAAAACCGCTAAAAATAAGCTGCACAGTCATTTCTATGCATTTTGCACTTTTTGTGCACATTGATACGTTTTTTACCGCGAAAAAAACGCATCGCGGTAAAAAACGCAGCATGCTCATTAATTTTGCGGATTTTTCCGCGGTTTTGGCTTCTCCCATGCGTTTAGAAACCGCTGCGGTAAAAAACGCATCAAAAATGCATCAAAACCGCGCAAAAAACGCGCAAAAACCGCCACGGAAAAATAGGTGCGGTTTCTGGGAAGGGATTCAGGTTTTTGTGCAGAACTTTTCTGCAACGTGTGCACTTAGCCTTACAACTGTTAACCTGTTAAATGCCACTGCTCCACGCACCCATCGTCCCCATCCCCTGATAAACTGATGGGTTGCTATAGTAGTAAAGGGTCTGATGAAGAACCCTGTGTCTGCCATCATGGTGCTCCTTTAATTTCCAAAGGAGAATCTCCTTTGTCTGGATTTGAGAGGACACCATAAAATAATAATAAAAAAAAATTGCCGTACTTGGGTAGCCACAAAAAAATTACCGTAAATAAGTGACCAAAAAACATCATATTTATCTCAAAATGGTGTAAAAAAAAAAAAAAATATTTTTCCACCGCTAAAATAATAAATCTAGACAATTTTCTCTGTAATTATACTGACCTAGAGAATCTTGACGCCAGCTCATTTTTACAACACAATGAAAGAATTAAAAGTAAAACCCAGACAGCATTGCCGGAATTGCATTTTTTCCCCCAACAATTTCACTACAGTTAGATTTTTGTTCCCATTTTTCAATGCACAGTATGGTCATATAAATGCCATTCAAAAAGTATAACTTGTCCTGGAGAAAATCAAGTCCCATTTCCATATGTCTACATGCACAGGGGAAAAAAAAAAAAAAGTTATGGCTTTTGGAAGAAGAGAAATTAAAAATTAAAATGTAAATTGTCTGTTGCTGGAAGGTGTTATATTTATTTGCATCTAAATGCACTCTGATATTTAATTAGTAAAGGTAAACTGCCTATTGCTGCAGCACCATTACTAACAAACTGCTTTTAGGCTTCAATCCATAAATCCATTCATTTTTCATATTTCTCCTGAAGGTTAATGTAACCTGTGAAGGGCGTATTAGTCAGTCTCGGGAACAAGGCTAGCAATAGAGATTCTTTGAGACATCTAATCCAGTAAAACGTCCAAAGTGAGCAGCAACGTTATCTTGCAGAAGATACTTAAAATGAATATTTGCAAACTTCTATATTGAGCTACAAATAACATTTTTAGCATCTAGTGTCACTAGGCATTTGTTTGCACTAGAGACCTGGCAAATTCCACGCTGGCAACATATGACATTTCCAAGTTCCTGCCCAGCAACTTCTAATAACATTGAGCTGTAATGTGTACAACAAAGCTGGGAGAAAACGAAGCCCTTGTTTCCCCTACACGAGGGTCACAGTTTGTTTTTTTAGGAGAATTTTGAAGCTAAACCCCTCCAAAACTCTTCTAAAAAATGCTTCAAATACTTTTTACTCTCCCTTAACATTTCAATGTAAACTCCACTTTGCTGTTCATAGCATCATGTTTTCCTCCTAGAAAAGATTTTGAAAAACACCCTGTAAAATGAACACATGACCTGTCACTTCTTTGAGGTGTGATTTGCTTCAAATCTGACATTATCAAGTCAAAGGGCTGCAAAACACCATATAGCAAAAAAAAAACAAAAAAAAACAATAAGTGCCTCCAATAGCAACGTCTCTGGATTCCAATTACATTTTTTTTATATGTCTCTTAAAAAAAAAAAAAACTCTGTAGAAACCTAAGATTAATCTAATGTCTGTGGGGATCTTAATGTCGGATGGACCCGTTGATATTGACAGGTTTGGCCGACAATCTAGTGTATGGGGGCGTAGGATGACTGATGGCCAGTGGAGAAGTCGATCAGGTATGCCTGATTTTGGACTGCTGGTCACATTATTGTCCTGTTGATAAGCTGCCAACTAACCTGTTTTTAGGAACTCTCAGAGAACAAGGGAACACTTGGTCAAACAAGCTCTCCTGTATGGGAGAGCCGGCTGAGATATCTGCCAACAGAACGGTCTGCAGAACCGTCGCTCAGCTGACAGCCATCTAATGTGAATGGGGCCGTTAGATATATCGGATTCTATATAGAAATGCTTAAACCAGGCTCCAGTATGCTCCAGGAGGAAAACATGGGGCAGGGAAACTGTGTTTTAAGGGCCTGTCACGCTAAGCGATATTGCTAGCAATATCGCTGTAACGTCACTGGTTTTTGTGACGTAGTAGCGATACTGCTAGCGACATCGCTACATGTGATACTTACCTCCAACCGGCTCCCCCACTGGTTATCACTGATCGTGCGAGAACGTCCTGGGCCGTTTCTCGTCGTCAGCTTCCTGCTGGGCTTCCTGTGGCGCCGACGAGCGACGCGTGGACGCGGGCGGGAGGACATCAGGATTGCCTCGTCTGCCAGGTAAGTAGCGACCCCCGTCCCCAGCGATGTCGCTGGTGAGATCTGCCTGTGTGGCAGCTCACTAGTGACCACTTAGCGATGTACCAGCGATCCTGACCGCGTCATATCGCTGGTCGGGATCACTGGTACATCGCTAAGTGTGACAGCACCTTTACATATGATGGAGCAGATTTACTAATCCTGCCTACTATCTGGAAAGAGTAAACTTAGACTAGATAATCATACAATGCAGCACTTTTATCACAATGGCGGGTTGAGAAACCTAAAGAATTTTTAGACAATGCTGTCTATGTTTACACCACCTATCATTTAGATTACTTTAGGCCTCATTCAGATGTCCGTTTTTCAAAGTAAGTGTTTTATGTGATTTTCACAGATAAAACAAGTACTCATTGGAATCTACGGAACTGGTCACATGTCAGTTATTTCGCAGACCACGCGTTTTCGCTAACAAAAAAAAATCTAACAGACATGTCTATTTAAGATCTGTGATTAGCAATACAAGTGTATGGGTCTGTGAAACGCACACAGATGGCATTAGGGGTACTTCACACTAAGCGACATCGCTAGCGAGATCGCTGATGAGTCACCAATTTTGTGACGCGCCAGCGATCTCGCTGTGTGTGTGGCACGCACCAGCGACCGCCCCCCCCGCCAGGTATCGCTGATCGTGCAGGATGGTCCTGGGCCATTGTTTGATCGTTGGTCTCGCTGCGTGTGGCAGCGGAAGACCAACAATCAGCGAGCTCCCAGCGCTGTAAGCAGACGCTGGGAGCTGGTATCCAAGGTAAACAGCGGGTAACTAAGCGCACTGCGCTTAGTTACCCACTGTTTACCCTGGATACCAGCTCCCAGGGCGAGCACGCTGGTATCCAGGGTACACAGAGGGTAACTAAGAAGCGCGCGCGCTTAGTTACCCGCTATTTACCTTGGATACCTCGCTGGTCCTAATCGCTGGTGAGTCTGCCTGTTTGAGAGCTCACCAGCGATCATGTAGTGAAGCACCAGCGATCCTGATCAGGTCGTATCGTTGTCGGGATCGCTGGTGCGTCGTTTAGTGTAACGGGACCCTTAGTGTGTAGTTCGGGATAAATACTGTTAGGGTATTTGCGCACAATCAATAATCGCTGCAGGCTGGACGCTGCGTACTTAAGCAGCGCCAAACCCGCAGCGTCCAGACGTTACAGCATAGTGAATGGGATTTCAAGAAATCCCATGTCCAGTATGCATTCACAGATGTCCGCAGAGACTGACATGCGCCACATCTTCCCAGACCGTAGCATGTCAAGAAATTTCACTAACAGAATGTATTGGACGCGGTGAATCCGCACGGTTCATTTAATACATGCGAATTCACCTGCGTTCAATAGACAGCAGCGCTTTGGGCGCAGCGAACACACACTGCATCCGAAGCACTGCCACTTCCGGATCATGTGCACCCGGCGCAATAAATAGGAGAAGCTTTGTAATTTATTTTTCAAGCCTGAAAATCACTGATGAAAACACAAAAAACTTAAACATTGATGAAAATCTGTTGAAAAACACTGACAACATTTGGACAGTTTTTTTTTTTGCTTAGGTGAAAAATCGCTCAAGTCTGAACAGGACCAAAACACTTTTTTTTTTAACCAAAAATTGGAACACATTTCAAAAGTATAATGGTATAATCTCAGCCAGGCATATTTGACTCTGAAATGCCGCATTGCAGCTTCGCAGAGAAGAACATACTTTGCGAGCTCCGAGGGACCGAGCCACGCTACACACACTAATCGGACATGCAGGTTCCCAGCGGTTTCTCACTGCCCTGGATTAACAGATCTCTGCCGATATGTCCACATATACAGCCTGTCCGACTAGTCTATAGTGAGGCTTTTAGGCTGTGTACCCACGTGTTTTTTTCGCGTTTAAGCGTTTTTAACGGCAAACGGCTTACAAGAAGCATCCCATTCATTTTAATGAATTCTGCACTTTTTGTGCACATTGATGCGTTTTTTTTTTCCACGAAAAAAAACGCAGCATGCTCATTAATTTCACGGAAAAATCTGCATTTCTAACTATATTCTATGAGCAGGAGGATGCTCCTGTAAAAAATGCATAAAAAACGTGCGTTTTACCTAGGAAGGAGTCCATTTTTTTCGGCATACGTGGGTACATAGCCTTACAGTATGTTTTCTCTGAAACGCCGCAGTGTTTCAGAGTCAGACATGCCATGCTGAGATTTCCCAGCCAGCACCTAATACATGGATTGGGCAGCATGTATCTGCTGCAAGGTTCACATTAACATTATTGCCCTCAGTGAGTAAGATCAACCAGCTAAATGCGGTTTGTGCATTTCTATAGCTTTGCACACGCTAATTGCACATGATGTAGTCAGAATTCCAAGAGGACATTTAAAGGTATAACTTTATATTACATATTTATAAAATGTCATATAAAACTAACAATAATAATAGCTAAAAAATAATCATCAAGGACAAAATGATTGAAAAAAAAAAAAGTGTATCAAATCGTCACTTACCATCCTCTCCATTTATTCTGTCAATTTCTATCCTGGCTCCTAAGACTTCCACTTGGTTACTAGAAATATCATTTCCAGTCACCGTGCCAAATAAGACACCAGGCGATTCGGACACAGGCTGCATGAACGCACTTCTTTACCGGTAATTTTGCTATGCTATATATGGAAAAGTCTTGATTTGATATGTTTCTTCTGTCTTTTACTATGTTTTGTTAATCTCATGTGAGATACTGGATGACCATGCTGGGCTGGCTGCCAATCAGGGACTGACACAGGTCAATGGACAGACACCTCAGAAGTACTGGCACTTTGTTAAGTCTACAAGTTCCCTGGAAAACAGAAGAATTGTATCCATGAGCAGAACAGATCCTGACTCTACATGTCACGATAAAAAACTATGAACTGAAAACGCCATAGTAACTAGAACAATATGTGAACAAAGGAATGAGCCATGCCATGCCGTTAATAACGTGTTAGGATGTGATAAGTAGTAATAAAATAGATATATGACAGTAGGGGGTGTGATATATAGTAATACTCTAGGTATATGACAGTAGGGGGTGTGATATGTAGTACTACAATAGATACAGTATATGACAGTAGAGGGTGTGATATGTAGTACTACAATAGATACAGTATATGACAGTAGAGGGTGTGATATGTAGTAATACAATAGATATATGACAGTAGAGGGTGTGATGTGTGATATGTAATTATACTCTAGATATATGACAGTAGAGGGTGCGATATGTAGTAATACAATAGATATATGACAGTAGCGGGTGTGATATGCAGTAACACACTAGATATATGATAGTAGGGGGTGTGATATGTAGTAATACAATAGATATATGACAGTAGAGGGTGTGATATGTAATAATACTCTATATATATGACAGTAGAGGGTGTGATATGTAATAATACTCTATATATATGACAGTAGAGGGTGTGATATGTAATAATACTCTATATATATGACAGTAGAGGGTGTGATATGTAGTACTACAATAGATACAGTATATGACAGTGGAGGGTGTGATATGTAGTAATACAATAGATATATGACAGTAGAGGGTGTGATATGTAATAATACAATAGATATATGACAGTAGAGGGTGTGATGTGTGATATGTAATTATACTCTAGATATGACAGTAGAGGGTGCGATATGTAGTAATACAATAGATATATGACAGTAGAGGGTGTGATGTGTGATATGTAATTATACTCTAGATATGACAGTAGAGGGTGCGATATGTAGTAATACAATAGATATATGACAGTAGAGGGTGTGATATGCAGTAACACACTAGATATATGATAGTAGAGGGTGTGATATATAGTAATACTCTAGGTATATGACAGTAGGGGGTGTGATATATAGTAATACTCTAGGTATATGACAGTAGGGGGTATGATATGTAGTACTACAATAGATACAGTATATGACAGTGGAGGGTGTGATATGTAGTAATACAATAGATATATGACAGTAGAGGGTGTGATGTGTGATGTGTAATTATACTCTAGATATATGACAGTAGAGGGTGCGATATGTAGTAATACAATAGATATATGACAGTAGAGGGTGTGATGTGTGATATGTAATTATACTCTAGATATATGACAGTAGGGGGTGTGATATGTAGTAATACTCAAGGTATATGACAGTAGAGGGTGTGATATGCAGTAACACACTAGATATATGATAGTAGAGGGTGTGATATATAGTAATACTCTAGGTATATGACAGTAGGGGGTGTGATATATAGTAATACTCTAGGTATATGACAGTAGGGGGTATGATATGTAGTACTACAATAGATACAGTATATGACAGTGGAGGGTGTGATATGTAGTAATACAATAGATATATGACAGTAGAGGGTGTGATGTGTGATATGTAATTATACTCTAGATATATGACAGTAGAGGGTGCGATATGTAGTAATACAATAGATATATGACAGTAGAGGGTGTGATGTGTGATATGTAATTATACTCTAGATATATGACAGTAGGGGGTGTGATATGTAGTAATACTCAAGGTATATGACAGTAGGGGTCTGATATGTAGTAACAAAATAGATACAGTATGACAGTAGGGGATATGATATGTAGTAATACACTAGATATATGATAGAAGGGGATGTGATATGTAGTAATAGCCTTTCAGCGCTGGGGTCCTGGGTTCAAATCCCACCAAGGACAACATCTGCAAGGAGTCTGTATGTTCTCCCCGTGTTTGTGTGAGTTTCCTCCGGGTACTCCGGTTTCCTCCCACATTCCAAAGACATACTGATAGGGAATTTAGATTGTGAGCCCCATTGGGGACAGTGCCAATAATGTCTGTGAAGCACTGTGGAATTAATGGCGCTTTGTAAGTGAGTAAAATAAACAAAATAAATAACTAGTAATACACTAGATATATGACAGAAGGGGATGCGATATGCAGTAAAACAATAAATATATGACAGTAGGGGGTGTGATATGTAGTAATAGCCTTGCAGGGCTGGGGTCCTGGGTTCAAATCCCACCAAGGACAACATCTTATGATAGTAGAGGGTGTGATAAGTAGTAATACACTAGATATGACAGGAGAGGGTGTGATATGTAGTAATACACTAGATATATGACAGTAGGGGGTGTGATATGAGGTAATACACTAATATATATATACATATATATATATATATATATATATATATATATATATATATAAATAACAGAAAAGGATGTGGTATGTACTAATACAATAGATACATGATGGGTATGTTGTGATGCCGCAGACACCAGGGTGACATGGGTCATCACTATGTGACAGAGCAGATACGGCAGAGGACATGGCAGTGACATGGCATCACTAAAATATGACGATTATACTCACCCTTGTCACTGGCTACAGTCACTCGGCTCCTGGCTGCAGCTCCTCTGCCTCTCGGCCTCTCCCATCAGACGTGGCTCTTGGTGACCGGCCCGGTGTCTATACGTTTTCCATTCCCCTAGGAAACGTCAGATCCCGGAACCATTAGCCGTGCACGGTGCTGTACTGAGCCGCCCGTGAGAGCGTGCACACTGCGGAGCGGCGGACCGAGCAGCACTGAGGTACAGGGGAACACAATAACAAGGACTGATAGCGGCCACGTCACTTTCCCTATAGTATCAGCTGTGTAATGTTTCCGGGAGGAACACAACGCTAGTTGCACCTAGAGCTTCCGGTGCCAGCTGAAACAAGAGGACTGGAGGGCTTGTTGGTTAACTTGTTCGGTGACTGGCGTAAATCACAGTTCGTGCAGCCTGCTGCTAGCACAACACAAGCCGGAGAGCGGCACTCCCCTCATAAAGTGAGCCTGGGATACCGACAGCGCCATTAGCCGTGCATGGACCCAGAGGAAACCAGCGGGAACCATTGTGCAAGGCAATTTTATTTCCCACCCCTGAATAGAGGCCACACCCCAAACCCGCCCCCGCTTATATCTCATCATACCCCTATACAAGAGCGTTAGGAGCCACAGGTCAGAGATCTCTGAGAACAGGTATGCAGCAGGAAAGATGGCCGCCTAGCTGGTATGCCATGGATGTGAGGGTCAGGTCGCCCCAGGACGCCACCTTGGATGGACACAAAGCAATACATAGCCAACAGCAACAAGGCGATGTAGTGAAAATAAGCAGCTTTTTAAAAAGTGGATTATTAATCTTCACAACTTTTCATCATTTTTGTTGCCCGGTTGCTGTTTCCCTCTTCTTTGGACGAGGCTGAAGTTGGTTTCTTATTGGTTCAGTTTCTGAACTAATATCCAAGGGATGTCCAAATATAAATAAGGCTGACACTTCGCATCAGACAAACACAATCCGAATAACATACTGCTTTGCCGAATGAAGAGGTCCAGAAAATAACTACAATGACTTATGCTTTATTAATAATATCTTAACACCATATCACATGCTAGAAAACCATTCTAATAAACTAGGGGGACACTGAACTGTGTGATGACACCCAGCATATCAAACACCTGTGTTCCTAGACCTGGCAGGTATAGTTATGGTCAAGAGACTCACTGAGGGCATATAAGAATACACTCAGCATTTACTGCCTGGCTAGATGAAAATTAGAATGGTGTACAATCCACAGAAAAATAAACATAGCATATTACCAGGAGAGCGGTGTAAGGGCTCATACTTGCGAGAGACTCACACCATTCTTGTGTGAGTCTCTCGCATGAAAACCTGGCACTGCCGCCGCCACTGGGACCGAAGCGTGCGGCTGCATAGAAATACATGTAGCCGCACGCTCCGGTCCCAGTGCTGGCGGCAGCGCCAGGTTTCATGCGAGAGACTCGCACAAGAATCGTGTGAGTCTCTCGCAAGTGAGTAGGAGCCCTAATGGTGAAGATAGCAGCCACACAGGAATCAGTGTCCCTCCTCATGTAATAGATATTAAATCATTTTGATTGTTTTTGCCTAATTTTTTAAACAATATTTTGTGGGTTTTCAGTTGGTTCATAGGCATTTATGCGTTCTTTATCTTTTGTATTTCCTTCTATTTAGGTCTAATTACCTGTTTACGCACCCACTCAGATGTTTCTCACTCCTTTAGCTGAATCCCCTGCCGACTTATATTCAAGGTCATCTCTTTCATTTTTTGTTTCAGGTTTTTGCACTAGTGCCCTCAAGGGCGCGGCCTCCCTTTTCCTTTTCGCCAGGGCTGTGGAGTCGGTAAGCCAAACCTGCGACTCCGACTCCTCAATTTCCCTTACACCAACTCCACGACTCCGACTCCCACACATATTGCTTATATTTAAGTGAAAAATTTATTGTAGTACAATGTGAACCTCAGACATTTAATCATTTTTATGATCCAATAATCAAGATATTTATATAGAACAGAATATATATTGGTGTACTACCCGGTTTTCATTCTTTTTGGTACAGATACGATATGGATAGACAGATATGGATAAATGGATAGAGCAGATTTCTAATCTGCTTTTGCTATTGAGAACATTATCTATGAGCTCAAAAACCTTTCAGGTGATGCAGTTTTTTAAAAAGATGATCAACTTTTGCAGCTGAAAAACGTATCCTCAAAAAACACAGGAAAAACGCTGTGTGTGAATGTAGCCTTAGATCAGGAATATAACAGCCATTTATAGGACATTTCATAACTTTCCCAAACTCCTATGAAAAAATATTCAGCACATCCTGCATTGAATTACTGTACCCAATTTATTATATATTTTAGGAGTCGGAGTCGGTCCATTTTATACCAACTCCGACTCCGACTCCACCAAAATGAGCACCGACTCCACGACTCCGACTCCACAGCCCTGCTTTTCGCTTGACATTACATTTACATAGCTTCCCACTGCTGGGTGTCCAGTACTCAGGTCTTGGTCCTGCACGCCCCCCTTATTCACATGTATGTCATTTCACCTATGGTGAGGTTTTAACCCCTTAGTGACAGAGCCAATATGGTACTTAATGACCAAGCCAATTTTTACAATTCTGACCACTGTCACTTTATGAGGTTATAGATCTTGAACACTTTAACGTATCCCACTGATTCTTAGACTGTTTGTTTTTTTTGTGATATATTGTACTTCATGTTAATGGTAAAATTTATTCAATATAATTTCTGTTTATTTATGAAAACAATGGAAATTTGGCAAAAAAATTAAACATTTTCAAACTTTTAATTTTTGTACCCTTAAATCAGAGAGTGGTGTCACACAAAATAGTTAATAACATTTCCGACGTGTCAACTTTACACCAGCACAATTTTGGAAAAATTTTTTGTTAGGACATTATAAGGGTTAAAAGTTGACTAGCGATTTCTCATTTTTTCAACAAAATTCACAAAACTATTTTGTTAGGGACCACCTCACATTTGAAGTGAGTTTGGGGGATCAATATAACAGAAAATAACCAAAAGTGACACCATTCTAAAAACTGCACCCCTCAAGGTGCAGAAAACCACATTCAAAAAGTTTATTAACCCTTCAGGTGCTTCACGAGAACTAAAGCAATGTGGAAGGAAAAAATGATCATTTTACTTTTTTTCTCAAAAAATATACTTTGGAACCATTTTTTTTTCACAAGGGTATCAGGAGGACATAGACCACAAAATGTGTTGTGCAATTTCTCCTGAGTACGCCAATACCTCTTATATGGGGGAAAGCCACTATTTGGGCGCATGGCAGGGCTCAGAAGGGAGGGAGCACCGTTTTACTTTTTGAACGCAAAATTGGCTGGATTCAATGGTGGCGTCATGTCACGTTTTGAGACCCCCCTGATGTACCTAAAGAGTAGAACCCACCAAATCTAACTCCAACCCTAACCCCAACACACTCCTAATCCTAATCCCAACCCTAACCACAACACACCCTTAACCGTAATCACAAACCTAACCAGAGTCTGTCTAGCCTGGCGGGGTACCGGGGAAATCCCCGGTGGGCCCTTGGCTGAGGGAAGGCGAGGAGGAGAAGAAAAACAAAAACAAAAAAAGTCTGCAGTTTTAAGGGGCGCAGGCCGCGTATGTGCAGGGGCACGCATGCAGCGGTCATTACCTGAACCGCCACGTCGCACGTTTTGATCTATACTGGCAAGTGTGCTCCCGGTGTATGACGTCAGTGTCATGCGCTGCATGCGATGGGCGCACACATTCATTTTTTTTTCTCCTCTCTCTCTGCGTGTGTGTGCATGGGGCCAGGCTGGAGACACATGGAGGGGACCAGACTGGAGACATATGGGGGGAACAGGCTGGAGACACATGGGGGAAGACCAGGCTGGAGACACATGGGGGGAACAGGCTGGAGACACATGGGGGAGCCTGGATGGAGACACATGGGGGGACCAGGCTGGAGACACATGGGGGGACCAGGCTGGAGACACACGGGGGGACCAGGCTGGAGACACATGGGGAGCCAGGATGGAGACACATGGGGGGGGCCGGGATGGAGACACATGGGGGCGACAGGACAAGGTGCCAGGATGGATACATATGGGGGGCCAGGACAAGGGGACCAGGATGGATGTATGGGGGTCCAGGATGCATATGTATGGGTGAGCCAGGATGCATATACAGTGCCTTGCAAAAGTATTAGGCCCCCTGGAACTTTTCAACCTTTTCCCACATATCGTGCTTCAAACATAAAGATACCAAATGTAAATTTTTGGTGAAGAAACAACAAGTGGGACACAATTATGAAGTTGAACGAAATTTATCGATTATTTTAAATTTTTGTGGAAATTCAAAAACGGAGAAGTGGGGTGTGCAATATTGTTCGGCCCCTTTAACTTAATACTTTGTTGCGCCACCTTTTGCTGCGATTACAGCTGCAAGTCACTTGGGGTAGGTCTCTATCAGTTTTGTACATCAAGAGACTGAAATTCTTGCCCAATCTTCCTTGGCAAACAGCTCGAGCTCAGTGAGGTTTGATGGAGATCGTTTGTGAACAGCAGTTTTCAACTCTTTCCACAGATTCTCGATTGGATTCAGATCTGGACTTTGACTTGGCCATTCTAACACCTGGATACGTTTATTTGTGAACCATTCCATTGTAGATTTTGCTTTGTGTTTGGGATCATTGTCTTGTTGGAAGTCAAATCTCCATCCCAGTCTCAGGTCTTATGCAGACTCCAACAGGTTTTCTTCAAGAATGGTCCTGTATTTGGCTCCATCCATCTTCCCATCAATTTTAATCATCTTCCCTGTCCCTGCTGAAGAAAAGCAGCCCCTAACCAGAATGCTGCCACCACCATGTTTGACAGTGGGGATGGTGTGTTCAGGGTGATGAGCTGTGTTGTCTTTATGCCAAACATATCGTTTGGCATTGTTGCCAAAAAGTTCGATTTTGGTTTCATCTGACCAGAGCACCTTCGTCCACATGTTTGGTGTGTCTCCCAGGTGGCTTGTTGCAAACGTTAAATGACAATTTTTATGGATATCTTTTGAGAAATGGCTTTCTTCTTGCCACTCTTCCATAAAGGCCAGATTTGTGCAGTGTACGACTGATTGTTGTCCTATGGACAGACTGACCCACCTCAGCTGTAGATCTCTGCAGTTCATCCAGAGTGATCATGGGCCTCTTGGCTGCATCTCTGATCTGTCTTCTCCTTGTTTGAGATGAAAGTTTAGAGGGACGTCCGGGTCTTGGTAGGTTTGCAGTGGTATGAAACACCTTCCATTTCAATATGATCGCTTGCACAGTGCTCCTTGGGCTGTTTAAAGTTTTGGAAATCATTTTGTATCCAAATTCGGCTTTAAACTTCTCCACAACCGTATCACGGACCTGCCTGTTGTGTTCCTTGGTCTTTATGATGCTCTCTGTGCATCAAACAGAACCCTGAGACTATCACAGAGCAGGTGCATTTATATGAAGACTTGATTATACATAGGTGGATTACATTTATCATCATAAGTCATTTAGGACAACATTGGTTCATTCAGAGATCCACAATGAACTTCTGGACTGAGTTTGCTGCACTGAAAGTAAAGGGGCCGAATAATATTGCAAGGCACAAACAAGAAGTATTCAGCTCACCCCTCTTCACTCCTGATCACACCTCCGACGCACGGAAACACCCTGACCCAGGTGTATAGTGCATGCACAACATAAAGAAGGATTTTTCCAGCGTCTCCAGGAGATAAAATAATAATTGCTTTATTGAGAATATAAAATCTTCATACCATCAGGTAAAAAACGACATAAAGAGGCGTATGGAGGGGAGCAATTTCCTACGCGTTTCACCCTAAGAGGGCTTAATCATGGAATGCGTAAGAAAGGTCTCCAAGCAAATATTTAAACACATCAAGAAAACAGGTGAATCAATTAGGTGAAAAACACACCCATTCATTTAGCATGAACAAAACCAAATTTAAATCAACTGTGCAAAGGATGGAGACCAACACACAAAAAGAATGTAATGACAAAAAATATAAAAAAAAGGCAGGAAAAAAGAAAGAAAAAAAAAAAATATATTTTTTTAAAAAATACTAGTGTATAATATAAAACAGTTAAAAAACACACATTAATGTTATAAAGAAGCCATAGTATATTTTGATGGTGTTATAACAAGAGTCTTGCGATTTACAAACAATTTATGTATAATTTATTGACAAGAGGGAAAAAAAAAAAAACCCAAAAAAGTAACATTTTCTTTTTCTTTTTCCCTGTTTCATCTTCCTGCTTTTGTTTCCCTCTTCCTAATTATATTCCCTTTTCTTTTATTAAGGGGAAAATAGGGTAACATGGAAGAGAAAGAGATGCCTAAGAATACTGCATGATTACCGTATATACTCGAGTATAAGCCGACCCGAGTATAAGCCGACCCCCCTAACTTTGCCACAAAAACCTGGGAAAACTTATTGACTCGTGTATAAGCCGAGGGTGCACAGTGAGTGGCCTCAGTTATCTACACAGTATGTGGCCCGAGTTATGATGCACAGTGTGTGGCCCCAGTTATGCTGCACAGTGAGTGGCCCCTGTTATGCTGCACAGTGAGTGGCCCCTGTTATGCTGCACAGTGAGTGGCCCCTGCTATGCTGCACAGTGAGTGGCCCCTGTTATGTTGCACAGTGAGTAGCCCCTGTTATGCTGCACAGTGAGTGGCCCCTGTTATGTTGCACAGTGAGTGGCCCCTGTTATGCTGCAGTGAGTGGCCCCTGTTATGCTGCACAGTGAGTGGCCCCTGTTATGCTGCACAGTGAGTGGCCCCTGTTATGTTGCACAGTGAGTGGCCCCTGTTATGCTGCACAGTGAGTGGTACCTGTTATGTTGCACAGTGAATGGCCCCAGCTTTGCTGCACAGTGAGTGGCCCCAGTTTTGCTGCACAGTGAGTGGCCCCTGTTATGCTGCACAGTGAGTGGCCCCAGTTATGCTGCACAGTGAGTGGCCCCAGTTATGCTGCACAGTGAGTGGCCCCAGTTATGCTGCACAGTGAGTGGCCCCAGTTATGCTGCACAGTGAGTGGCCCCAGTTATGCTGCACAGTGAGTGGCCCCAGTTATGCTGCACAGTGAGTGGCCCCAGTTATGCTGCACAGTGAGTGGCCCCAGTTATGCTGCACAGTGAGTGGCCCCAGTTATGCTGCACAGTGAGTGGCCCCTGTTATGCTGCACAGTGAGTGGCCCCTGTTATGCTGCACAGTGAGTGGCCCCAGTTATGCTGCACAGTGAGTGGCCCCAGTTATGCTGCACAGTGAGTGGCCCCTGTTATGCTGCACAGTGAGTGGCCCCTGTTATGCTGCACAGTGAGTGGCCCCTGTTATGCTGCACAGTGAGTGGCCCCTGTTATGCTGCTGCTGCCCCTGACTCCCTTACAAAAAAAAACAAAAAAACTGCATACTCACCTCCGTCGCTGCACCCTGCTCATCAGCGTTGCGCTCTGCAGTGACTGTGCAGGCAGAGAGCGATAGCGCTCTCTGACCTGAATGTCACTGCAGAGGACGCAAGACAGCAGAGCGCAGGGACAGGTGAATATGCCTCCCAACCCCCCCTTCTTACTCACCGGGTCCTGGCGCTTGTCTCTGCAGCTCCTCTGCTTGTTCCATATATGTCGGCGCTGCTCTCTTCCTGGTTCAGCGGTCACGTGGTACCCGCTCATTAAATATGCGCATATTTAATGAGCGGGTGCCATTTGACAGCTGAAGCAGGAAGAGAGCAGCGCCGACAAACATGGAACAAGCAGGGGAGCTGCAGAGAAGGGTGAGTATGATCTGACACCCTCGCTCCCCCTTCCCCGGCCGACCCCCCGGTATATGACTCGTGTATAAGCCGAGAGGGGGACTTTCAGCCCCAAAAAATGGGCTGAAAATCTCGGCTTATACACGAGTATATACGGTAGATCTCTCCTCTTATTCATACCATGCGGCATTCTAGTACCCAATTTGTAAATCCAGAAAGACTCTCGATTGAGAATCTTTCTGCGGTGGTCCCCTCCCCTAGTTGGTTTGTACACCTTTTCAATGCCAGTGAATGTAAGGGAATCCAGGCACCTCTTATGAATAGTAATAAAGTGCCTTGAGACTGCAGAAACATTTACTGCAGAAGGATTTAATGTATCAGACATATGTCTGCGTATCCGCTGTTTAAGAGGACAAGTCGTACAACCTACATATTGAATTGAACAAGAAGTACATTCAATAAGATAAGCAACATTAGGGGTATTACAATTAATAAAATACCTAATGTTGTAAGTTAAACCAGTAAACATAGAAGTGAATGATTTGCATTTCTTGACATGTTTACATGAAATGCAAAAATTATGCCTACAGCCAAAAAAGCCAGTACATGATAACCAATTTTTGGAATTACTTTTTTTATTATTATTACTGACTACTAAACTAGGTGACAAAATATGGGCTAAATTGGGCGCCCTTTTTGCTACGAAATTAATTTTATTTTTTTCTAGAATATGACAAAGTAAATTATCCTGTGATAAAATCGGTAAATGTTTTTGTATTATTTTTACAATATCCTTGAATTGCGGAGAAAAATTGGTAGAAAAAGTTAATTGATGATTGATATTGTATTTATTTTTGTGATGATCTGAAAATAGATCCGATCTATCAATTTGATTCACTATCTTTTGGGCTCTATTCAGACACCAGTTAGAATACCCCCTATGTTTTAGTTTAGTAATAGCTTTATTAGTTTCATGTGGGAGAAGATCAGACCTAGAACAATTACGTTTAAGTCTGATCAATTCTCCAATGGGGATATTTTTCACCGTATGTGGAGGGTGACATGAACTGGCTAACAAGATGGAATTGGAGTCAGTTTCCTTATGGTAGGGAAGAATGTCAATTATGTTGTGGTTACCAAAAAGAGTCACATCCAAATAATTGATGGTATACGGATGGACTAAAAAAGTAAATTTAAGGTTAAAAGAATTTTGATTGAGATGATTTATGAAGGAATGTGCTGTAGCAACATCTCCCTTCCAAATAAATAATAGATCATCAATATAACGTGTATAAAAAATTATATGTTCTGAAAAATTATTATCATCATCAAAAATATAAAATTCTTCAAAAATGGCGACCACAATGTTAGCAAGGGAAGGAGAAAATTTCCCTCCCATGCTAACGCCACACTTCTGAAGAAAAAATTCCCCATCAAAAGAAAAATAATTATGTGTCAACAAAAAATTAATAGCTGTGATAATAAAATTTTGAGTCTGTGGAGGATAAGAGCTATGTTTCCTGAGAAACACCTGAAGACAATCTATGGCTACATAGTGTGGTATAGACGGATATAGGCTGACAATATCACAAGTCAGCCACATATAGCCTGCTTGCCACGAGATAGAATTTAAATTATTTATTAAAGATTTGGTGTCTCTCAGAAAGCCTGGCATGTCCCTAAATAAAGGTTTCAAAAAATGATCTATCCAAGCACCCAGCTTTTCTCCAAGGGAGCCTATGCCTGATATAATAGGCCTGAATGGTGGTGGAAAGATACCTTTATGGAGTTTGGGGAGGGCATGATAAATGGGGATAATAGGAAAATCCACTTTTAAATATTCATATATTTTTCTGAGAAAAAATGCCCCCCTCCAAACCATCCTGAAGTAATTTATCCATTTTACTTATAAAAATTAGTAGGGTCTCCCTGGAGATGTAGGTAGGTTTTGTCGTCAGATAGAATATCATGATTTATTTTAAAATAAAGTGAAAATAATATTGCAAGCCCCACTTTTTTTGAATTTCCACAAAAATTTAAAATAACCAATAAATTTCGTTCAGCTTCACAATTGTGTCCCACTTGTTGATTCTTCACCATAAATTTACATTTGGTATCTTTATGTTTGAAGCATGATATGTGGGAAAAGGTTGAAAAGTTCCAGGGGACCGAATACTTTTGCAAGGCACTGTGTATATATGGGGGTCCAGGATGGATTTATGGGGGGGGGAGGACAAGGGGCCAGGATGGATATATAGGGGTGCCAGGATGGATATATACAGCTCTGGCAAAATTAAGAGACCACTGCGAAATTTTCAGTTTCTCTGATTTTTCTCTTTATAGGTACAGTTAGGTCCATATATATTTGGACAGAGACAACATTTTTCTAATTTTGGTTCTAGACATTACCACAGTGAATTTTAATCAAAACAATTTAGATGCAGTTGAAGTTCAGACTTTCAGCTTTCATTTGAGGGTATCCACATTAAAATTGGAAGAAGGGTTTAGGAGTTTCAGCTCCTTAACTTGTGCTACCCTGTTTTTAAAGGGACCAAAAGTAATTGGACAATTGACTCCAAGGCTATTTCATGGACAGGTGTGGGCAATCCCTTCGTTATGTCATTCTCAATTAAGCAGATAAAAGGCCTGGAGTTGATTTGAGGTGTGGTGCTTGCATTTGGAAGGCTTTGCTGTGAAGGAAACATTCGGTCAAAGGAGCTCTCCATGCAGGTGTAACAAGCCATCCTTAAGCTGCAAAAACAGAAAAAAAAACATCCGAGAAATTGCTACAACATTAGGAGTGGCAAAATCTACAGTTTGGTACATCCTGAGAAAGAAAGAAAGGACTGGTGAACTCATCAATGCAAAAAGACCTAGGTGCCCACGGAAGACAACAGTGGTGGATGATCGCAGAATAATAGCCATGGTGAAGAGAAACCCCTTCACAACAGCCAACCAAGTGAACAACACTCTCCGGGAGGTAGGCGTATCAATATCCAAATCTACTATAAAGAGAAGACTGCATGAAAGTAAATACAGAGGGTTCACTGCACGGTGCAAGCCACTCATAAGCATCAAGAATCAAAAGGCTAGACTGGACTTTGCTAAAAAAAAGTCTAAAAAAGCCAGCACAGTTCTGGAAGAACATTCTTTGGACAGATGAAACCAAGATCAATCTCTACCAGAATAATAGAAAGAGAAAAGTATGGCGAAGGTGTGGTATAGCTCATGATCCAAAGCATACCACATCATCTGTTAAACACGGCGGAGGCAGTGTGATGGCTTGGGCATACATGGCTGCCAGTGGCACTGGGTCACTAGTGTTTATTGATGATGTGACACAGGATATAAGCAGCCGAATGAATTCTGAGGTATTCAGAGCCATACTGTGTGCTCAGATCCAGCCAAATGCAGCCAAACTGATTGTCCATCTGTAGTATGAAACGACGACCAATGACCCAAAACATAAAGGCAAAGCAACCCAGGAGTTTATTAAAGCAAAGAAGTGGAATATTCTTGAATGGCCAAGTCAGTGATCTGATCTCAACCCAATTGAGCATGCATTTTCAACTCCTTTGGCATGGTTAAAAGTTATTTTTTAATTCCTATTAATTTTGGGATATTACTAGCACTTGTTTTGACATCCAGCTTGTCCTATTGCAAGAGAATTGTGAACACCACAGTAGAGTCTTTATACTTTCCTTCGTTAAATAAGATTTGGTTCAGGTGATCACCTTATCAGAAGCACATTAAGTAGAATGAGGTGTACTCTGGTTGGAATTCAACTGACACTGGAATGGAATGGCTGTCAGACATGTAGACAAGCTGATTTTTATAAAACTGTGCAATCGTCTCTTAATTTTTGCCAGAGCTGTATGTTATAAACGTTTGTGAAGCACCTGGAATTTCAAAGTGTTTACCACACATCTACATAAGATCCTTTAGGGGTGTGAATTCCAAACTGATGTTAATTTTGGGGGATTTACACTGTTTAGGCACATCAGGGGCTCTCCAAATACGACATGTCCGCTAATGATTCCAGCCAATTTTGCGCTCCAAAAGCCAAATGGCGCTCCTTCACTTGCCTTGCTGGTCTCCTAAACACAAAAGAAAAACTACTGGAAATGGGGGAGATAAATAAAGGCAGGCTCAGTAATATAAATAAAATTAAGAAAATAAAAAAGACAAATACATAATTAAAATAGCCTTTATTAATAATCGCATAAAATAGAACATCAGAAATAATACATATGTGCATAAATAAAATACAAGGTGGGCCCAAATCCTGGTGTTAAGGACTGACCTGAGTTGGAGTAGTGATATTGCAACCACTAGACGCAGCACCGGCAGGTAGCATCATTAAGATTAGGCCAGAAGTCGGTACACAGAGGAGCAGCGTAGTTGGAAGGATAAGCAGGAATCATAGGATATAGCCAGAGGTTGGTACACGGAGCAGCAGTAGAATCTTGAGGATAAGTGGGAATCGTAGCCAGGATATAGCAAGAGGTCGATACACGGAGCAGCAGCATAGTTGAGAGGATAAGCAGGTAACGTAGTCAGGATATACAGGGTGGGTCATTTATATGGATACATCTCGGTGGGCCATTTATAAAGTTGGATCCAAAATGGCCAACTTCAAAATGGCCGCCATGGTCACCACCCATCTTGAAAAGTTTTCCCCCTCCCATATACTAATGTGCCACAAACAGGAAGTTGATATAATCAACCATTCCCATTTTATTTGGGTATATCCATATAACTGGCCCACCCAGGAGTATCCATGTAAATAACCCACCCTGTAGTCAGAGGTCGATACACAGAGCTATGATCTTGAGGATAAGCAGCAGCTGAGAAGAAGCTAGACTAAAGGCTGGGAGATCAATAATCTAATAATAATAATGATGATGATGATGAAGGAAGTGCTGTGCCAGGTTTAAGTAGGGTGCTGAATCAGAAGTTTACAGGGTGAGCTAATCAGGAACTTGGGGTGGAGACATCAGGAACTCAGGTTGGAGACATCAGGAACAACACAGGTACTAGTATCTGATTTAGCAAAGAACTGTCCAGCGAGCTGAATAGCTCAGAAGGAAGAGCTGCTGCCTGGTGAACAAGAGCTGCTGGGTTTGAATCCTGACACTACTCCCCTCATTCCAGGATGGCATCTGGACATCTTAGGCGCCGGCTTCTCTGGATGTCTCTGGTGAAATGCTCTTGTAAGTCTGAGTGCATGGACGTTGCCCTCCGGCTTTGAAAACTTATCTTCTGGTTCGTAAAGCCCCTTTCACACATCAGTTTTTCCAGGATGTCCCTCCTGACAGCGCCAGGGAGGATGTCCTTCGCCTCCTTGCAGGGACAGGAAGAGCACACAAGAGGTTAAATACATTCTCCACCAACATTCCCTCAGTGGTTTCTTCCTGTCCCTGCACGGAGGGACGCACAAGAGGACTCATCTTACCGGAGGGGTCCAGGGGGATCGGGCTGCCCAGCAAAACCTTCCTCCTGTCAATTGGCCCTGGCTTGAAACCCTCCTGGGTGGGGGTCCCTCAGCCACAGAGACCGGGGGGGATGAGCCCCCTGGGTAGAGCTGCTTCCTCCCGCAGCGTGGGGACCGGACGTCGTGTGGAGGGAGACTGCGGCGCACTTTCGGTGACGTTAGAGCACCGGAAATACAGGCCGCCGGCGGGCGCTCTGAAGAAACGGAGCGCGTCAACAGCGAGACAGGCAGCTGCAGCCTTCCTGACCTCACAGAGGCTCACAGCGCAAGATGGAGGACCAGGACAGAGTCAAACCGGACGGGGTAAGTGCGCTCAGCGCAACCGACCGACTGAGACCCTGACTGCCCAGACCAGAGCCTGACTGTCCCTCTCTTGCACTATGCAGGAAAAGGCACAACCAACAGCGCCCATTCCCTCGACCAAGCAGACGGGGAAAGCTTCAGGGAAATCCAATAGATGTCATGTATGCAACGCTCACCAGTAAGCACAAAAAGATGTGCAACATCTATACGGCCAAAGTAATGAAGGGTGAACAGCCGTCTCTCCTATCAGAGATCAGATCACTGATTCAAGAGGAGGTCCAGGCTTCCATGGCCACCTTTTCCCAGTCACAACCAGCCAGTCTAGGTCCCAGTGCCAAGCGGACCAGACGGGAGATGGAGCTTAGCTCAGAGGAAGATTCCTACTCCTCAGAGTCAGATCAGGAAGAAGGCGAGGTGTGCGCCAATGAATCAGAGTATGGGAGAAGATACCTCTTTTCCTCGGACAATACGGACAATCTGATACAGGCGGTCAGAGACACAATGCAGATAGAGGAGGTCCAGAAACCTCAGTCCAGACAGGACATGATGTTTGGGGGCCTTAGGGCGCAGAGGAAATTGGTATTCCCAGTCAACGACCATGTGCGAGCTATGGTCCTGGAGGAATGGGAGGAGACGAAAAAGCATCTCGTGATGTCCCGGGACTTTAAGAGACGTCTCCCCTTCGACCCCGAGGACATTAAGGTGTGGGATGAAGTTCCCAAAATTGATGTCCCTGTGGCAAAAGTTGCCTTGAAAACAGTTATCCCCTTCGTGGACGCCTCTAACCTGAAGGACCCCATGGATAGGAAGGTGGATAACCTACTAAGGCGGGCCTGGGAGACATCAGCAGCCTTAATTAAAACAAACGTAGCAGCTACTTCAGTAGCAAGATCTATGTTTTTGTGGTTGGGGCAGTTAGAGGAACAATTGACTAATAAAACCCCAAGGGAGGAAATTATAGATTCACTCCCGATTATGAAGTCAACCACGGTCTTCCTAGCTAATGCATCGGCGGAATCCGTGAGATTTTCTGCCCGAAAAGGCTCTTTGTTAAATTCGGCTCGCAGAGCTATCTGGTTAAAGACCTGGTCAGGTGACGGAGCCTCTAAAAACAAGCTCTGTGCCCTTCCCTTCTCCACGTTAAAGGTCTTTGGCCCAGCATTAGACGACATATTGGAAAAAGCATCCGATATAAAAAAGGGGTTCCTGTCATGACTGCAGACACAGACGCGGCCCAGCAGGCGCCTCCACGCCGATGGAGAGGGGCGGGCATCCCCCGGGGACGTAATATGGACCCTCTATACCACAGAGGGGGACCCGGGACTACCCGAACTAGGGACTGGGCAGCGACCGGGATTCGGTGGCAGCTGAACATGTGGACAAGGACATATAGGACTTGATGACACCGCACAACTTCAGGTAATAATATAATAATAATAATACATTTTATTTCTATAGCGCTGACATATTCCGCAGCACTTTACATTTCAGAGGGGACTTGTACAGACAATATACATTAGAGCATAACAATAATCACATAGATCATAACAGATACCAAGAGGAATGAGGGTCCTGCTCGCAAGCTTATAATCTATGAGGAAAAAAGGGGAGGGAGACACGAAAGGTGGGTGGTAACAGTTGCCCTGATTGTATGGACCAGCCATAATGTTAAGTGTGTAACAGTACGGATGCAGAGGGCTAATGGATGCATAAAGCATGTGGGAACATGATGCGGGGAACCTGGTTATGGTAAAAAACTTTTGGATGTGCCACATAGGGTTAGATTAGGTTAATGTGTTGAGGCGGTAGGCCAGTCTGAATAAATGAGTTTTCAGGGCACGAATAAAATTGTGGGGATTGGGGATTAATCGTATTGACCTGGGAAGTGCATTCCAAAGAATTGGCGCAGCACGTGTATAGTCTTGAAGACGGGAGTGGGAGGTTCTGATTATTGAGGATGCTAACCTCAGGTCACCAGCAGAACGGAGGGTGTGGGTAGGATGGTATACTGAAACAAAGGAGGAGATGTAGGGTGGTGCTGAGCATTGAAGAGCTTTGTGGGTGAGGGTAATAAGTTTGTACTGGATTCTGGAGTGGATGGGTAGCCAGTGTAATGACTGGCACAAGGTAGAGGCATCGGTGTAATGATTGGTGAGGAATATGATCCTGGCAGCTGCATTCAAGACAGATTGGAGGGGGGAGAGTTTGGTAAGAGGGAGACCGATTAGAAGGGAGTTACAATAGTCGAGACGAGAATGAATAAGAGAAACAGTCAGAGTTTTTGCAGAGTCAAAAGTAAGAACAGGTCGAATTCTAGAAATGTTTTTGAGGTGCAGATAACAAGAGCGAGCCAGTGATCGGGTATGGGGGACAAAGGAAAGTTCGGAGTCAAGTATGACTCCAAGACAGCGGGCATGTTGCTGGGGAGTAATAGTAGAACCACACACGGAAATGGCAATGTCGGGTATGGGTACATTAGTAGCGGAAGGAAACACAAGGAGTTCAGTCTTTGACAGGTTCAGTTTCAGATATAGTGAGGACATGATGTTAGACACAGTGTTTAGACAATTGCCGGTGTTTTCTGGAAAGGCTGGCGTGATGTCAGGAGAAGAAGCGTATAATTGGGTGTTGTCAGCATAGAGATGGTACTGGAAACCAAATCTACTGATTGTTTGACCAATAGGGGCAGTATACAAAGAGAAGAGGAGGGGGCCTAGGACTGATCCTTGAGGAACCCCAATAGTAAGGGGAAGATGAGAGGAGGAGGAACCAGCAAAAGATACAGTAAAGGAGCGGTCAGAAAGATAGGAGGAGAACCAGCAGAGAACGGTGTCCTTGAGGCCAATGGAACGGAGCATAGTGAGGAGGAGCTGATGATCCACAGTGTCGAATGCTGCAGAGAGATCCAAGAGAATTAGCATGGAGTAATGACCATTTGATTTAGCTGTTAGTAGATCATTAGAGACTTTAGTGAGGGCAGTTTCAGTAGAATGTAAAGAGCGGAAACCGGATTGGAGAGGGTCGAGAAGAGAGTTTTCTGAGAGATAGCGGATAAGACGGGAGTGGACCAGGCGTTCCAGGAGTTTAGAGATGAAGGGAAGATTAGAAACAGGTCTATAGTTAGCGGCACAGTTTTGGTCGAGAGATGGTTTTTTAAGTAGTGGATGTATGATGGCATGCTTAAATGAGGAGGGAAAGATACCAGAAGAGCGAGAGATGTTAAATATTTTAGTTAGGCGAAGGGTGACAGCAGGGGAAAGGGTCTGGAGTAGATGTGACGGAAATGGGTCACTGGTGCAAATGGTTGGGCGGGAAGATGCAAAGAGCCTGCTTACTTCTTCTGTGACTGGTTCAAAGTCAGAGAGTGAGCTAGATGCAGTGGGGGAGGGAGGACAGTGCATGGTATGAGGTGATTGGGAGATAATTTCCTGTCGGATCTGGTCAATTTTTTCTTTGAAGTAATTGGCCAGATCGTCAGCTCGAAGCTCCGTGGTAGGGCCCTGTACTCTTGGGTTGAGTAGAGAATGAAAAGTGTTTCAAGAGACGTTTAGGGTTATTGGACAGTGAAGTGATGAGGGTGTTGAAATAGGTTTGTTTTGAGAAGTGAAGGGCAGTGTTGTATGTTCGAAGCATAAACTTATAATGGATGAAATCTTCGGGTAGGTTGGATTTTCTCCACAGATGTTCGGCGCACCTGGAGCACCGCTGCAGGAAACGTGTTTGCAGGGTGTGCCAGGGTTGTCGCCGTCTGTTTTGTGGTGTTCTATGTATAGGAGGAGCAAATTCATCCAGGGCACTTTGAAGTGTTTCATTGTAATGCTTCAATGCAGAATCAGGACATGAAAGGGAGGAGATAGGGGCCAATGAAGTTCTTCATAAGTTTCTGGGTGTTAATGGCCTGTATGTTTCTATAAATATGGACAGTGGGGGTGACCTGAGCAGCCTGGCAGTTCTTGATAGAGAATGAAAGAAGGTTGTGGTCAGAGAGTGGGAGAGGGGAGTTTGCAAAATCATCCACTGCACAAAGCCGAGAGAAGACCAAGTCGAGGGAGTTCCCGTCTTCATGCGTTGGAGAATTAGTAAGCTGCAAAAGGCCAAATGAGGAGGTTAGGGATAAAAGGTGAGTAGCAGATGGGGAGAGGGGATGAGCAATGGGGATGTTGAAATCGCCCATGATGAGGGTAGGGATGTCACAGGAGAGAAAATGTGGAAGCCAAGTGGCAAAATGATCCAGGAACTTATGGGAGGGGCCGGGAGGACGATATACCACCGCCACTCGCATGGAGAAGGGGGTGTAGAGTCTGACGGCATGGACCTCAAAAGAAGGAAAGACAAGTGAGGGTACTTGAGGGATAACCTGATACCAGTCCTGCAGACCATATAAGAGATCACCATAGTTTATAATAATAAATTACTTATTATTAAAGCACCACTCCAGCAGGGGCGGTGTTGGGTTCTGGTGCTGGAGGGGTGCTTTAAGCTCAAGTCCCCTTTTCCGGTTATATACTCATCCTCAGGCGTATTCACCATTTTTTGGCACGGCTCCAGGCCTGCGGCTCAAACTTGTGAGCGCAGCTTCTGACTGGCCAGAAGTTAGAAGCTATGTCACAAGCGCTCAAGACAGAAAGAGGTGAGAACAAGGCAAGAAAGAGGCTCTCATAGACTTACATTGATTAGAGACCTCTGCGTCGCTCCATGAAACACTGGAGCAGCAGACAGGTTACACACTGCAGGAGATGGAGCCGAGCGGCGGCGAAATCAGTTGAAAACGCCAGAAGGTGAGTATCAGTCGGTAGAGGTCTTGGATTTTAAGGTGCCACTCCAACGGTGAAATCGAAAAATTGCTGGAGTGGTGCTTTAACCCCTTAATGACAAGAGCTTTTTCGGTTTTGCGTTTTCATTTTTCGTTCCCCTTCTTCCCAGAACCATAACTTTTTAATTTTTCTGTCAATATGGCCGTGTGAGGGCTTCTTTTATGCGGGACGAGTTGTACTTTTAAATGACACCATTGGTTTTACCATGTAGTGTACTCGAAAACGGGAAAAAAAATTCCATGTGCGGTGAAATTGCAAAAAAGTGCAATTGTTTTTTTGTTTGGCTTTTTTGCTAGGTTAACTAAATGCCAAAACTGACCTGCCATTATAATTCTCCAGGTCATTACAAGATCATAGACACCAAACATGTCTAGGTTCTCTTTTATCTAAGTGGTGAAAAAAAATTCCAAAGTTTGGTGAAAAAAAAAATGCACAATTTTCCGAGACCCGTAGCGTCTCCATTTTTCGTGATCTCGGGTCGGGTGAGGGCTTATTTTTTGCGTGCGGGGCTGACGTTTCTAATGATACCCCTTTTGTGCAGCTACGTTCTTTTGATCGCCTGTTATTGTATTTTAATGCAAGGTCGCAGCGACCAAAACAACGTAATTCTGGTGTTTTGATTTTTTTTCTTGCTACGCCGTTTAGCGATCAGGTTAATCCTTTTTTTATTGATAGATCGGGCGATTCTGAACACGGTGATACCAAATATGTGTAGGTTTGATTTTTTTTTTTTATTGTTTTATTTTGATTGTGGCGAAAGGGGGGTGATTTAAACTTTTATGTTTTTTTATTCTTTTTCATTTTTAAACTCTTTTTTATACTTTTGGCATGCTTCAATAGCCTCCATGAGAGGCTAGAAGCTCCCATACTTGATTGGCTCTGCTACATATAGGCGGTGCTCAGATCGCCTATATGTAGCAGAAATGCAGAATTGCTATGAGCGCTGACCACAAGGTGGCGCTCATAGCAATCTGCCGGCAACAACCATAGACGTCTCTGTGAGACCTCTGGTTGTCATGGCAACGTGTCGCTGACCCCCGATCACGTGACGGGGTCAGCGATGCACTCATTTCCGGCCAGGCGCCGGAAGTACTAGTTAAATGCCCGCTGTCAGCGTTTGCGGGCACATGTCAGCTGTTTATAACAGCTAACATGTCGTGGCTTTGAGGTGGGCTCACCGCCGGAGCCCACCTCAAAGCAGGGAATACTGACCGCTGACGTACTATCCCGTCAGCGGTCAGTAAGGGGTTAAAGGGAATCTGTCCCTCCCGGACGTGTATGACCTATTTATATGGGCATACAGGGAATAGAAATGTTACACTAGTCCTACCTGTATGCCTCATATTAATGCACTTGTTTGTTGTGAGTTCATTTTTCCCTTCACCATTGAGGTCTGATGAACTCCCTCCTCTGGTGAAGGAAGGTAGTGAGGCTGATTATCAAACACCTGGGCAGCTAGATGATGACTGGGTGGCTGGAATTGAGGATTGGATATAAGGCCGCCGACGCCCTTCTTCCTGGCTGGTGATTTTCCTGCTGGATTCTTGGAGACCAGTCTGATTCCTGCTTCTCAAAGCTAAGTTTTTCTGCTCTGCTTTGTACTCTTCAGTTTTGTTTTTGTTTTGCCTTGTTTTTTGGGAGTTCTGCCATCCCCAGCCGGGGGTGAGCTGAATTCCATTTTTGTCTCTGATCTGTTGATCTTTTACTCTGTCTTCAGAATATACCTGAGTGCTGATATAGTCTTTTGAAGCCTAGCGACTTCAGGGCCTGTTTTTCCTATCAGTCGGTTGGCTCATTTTGATAGGGTTTTTGCGGATGGCAGACAGCAGCTTTCCTATCCTGTCCTATGTAGTTAGCTTGGGCCCCATCATTTACTCAACCTATCTTTCTATCTGTGTTAGTATTTTCATCTTGCTTCACTGTCATTATATGTTGGGGGCTGCCTATTGCTTTGGGGTCTGCTCTGGGGCAGTTTAGTTTTTCCCCTTTCTGTCTTTAGGCTATCTAGTTCTCCGGCTGTGATCGAGGGGTCTAGGGCACCGTAGGAACCCCCCACGGCTACTGCTAGTTGTTGTGGATAGGTCCAGGGGTCTGCAATCCGATAGCTGCCAACCTCTCTGGTTTTTCTGGACTTAGCTGGTATTTTGTTTTTTCCTCCTTCGGTGACTCATCATAACAGAATCACCAGCCATACCGCAGATCCTAGGGTACTCAATAGCAGGAGAGAATTGTAAAGAAAAAAAAAAAAAGGGAAAAAAAAAAGTGTCAGAATTTTTTTTTTTTGTGTGCATATTTTTTCCTCTATATCTCTGAGGCCGTAGAGGGAATTTTTCTCTCAATGGAGATGAAGCAATTGTCTGATCGTGTGGAGCAGCTCGCTGCTGAAGTGCGGGGAATTTCCGCCTATCTTGCTCATTCACATGCGGCTGAACCAAAGATTCCCACTCCTGATGTGTTTTTTGGGGATCGGTCTAAATTCTTGAATTTCAAGAATAATTGTAAATTATTTTTTGCCTTGAAGCCTAACTCGTCGGGGAATTCCGCGCAGCAGGTTAAAATTGTCATCTCTTTGCTGCGCGGCGATCCCCAGGTTTGGGCGTTTTCTTTGAAACCTGATGATCCTATTCTGAATAATGTGAATGCATTTTTTCAAGCCTTGGGGTTGTTGTATGATGAACCTAATGCTATTGATCAGGCTGAAAATACCCTGTTGGCATTAAGCCAGGGTCGGGATTCGGCAGAGTTGTACTGTCAAAAATTCCAAAAGTGGGCGGTCCTTACTACCTGGAATGATGGTGCCTTGGCAGCCCTCTTTCAGAAGGGTTTGTCAGAAACTGTAAAAGATACTATGGTGGGATTTCCTGTTCCCTCTGGTCTTGACGATTCTATGTCATTAGCCATTCAGGTGGATCGGCGTTTACGTGAACGCAAAACTACACGAGAGATGTTACCACCTGTTGAACAAATGTCTGAACCTATGCAATGTGATAGAGTATTGTCTAGGGCGCAACGTCAGGAGTTCAGAAGGCGTAATAAGCTGTGTTTTTTTTGTGGAGATGCCTCGCATATTATTTCTGTCTGCTCTAAACGAGAGAAACGTTGTGCACACACGTTTTCTGTGGGTGGTGTTCAACCTAAGTTTCTTCTGGCAATTACTCTGATCTGCTCCCTGTCCACATTTTCCGCCAAGGCTTTTGTGGATTCGGGAGCAGCCCTGAACCTAATGGACTTGGATTTTGCTAAACGTTGTGGATTTCCTATGACACCCCTGCGGACGCCTATCCCTTTGAGGGGTATTGATGCTACTCCTTTGGCGAAGAATAAACCTCAGTTTTGGACCCAGGTGGTAATGCGGGTCGCCCCAGACCATCAAGAAAATTGCAGATTTTTGGTGTTGCATAATTTGCATGATACCATTGTTCTGGGGTTTCCCTGGTTGCAAATCCATAATCCAGTTCTGGATTGGAAATCTTTGTCTGTGGTGAGTTGGGGTTGTCGGTGTGCTCTTAGTGATGCTCCTGTTTTCTCCACCTCTCCCCAGTCGCATGATGTTCCTGACTATTTGGCTGACTTTTAGAATGTATTTAGTGAGAATGAGTCTGCGTCTTTGCCTCCTCATAGGAGTTATGACTGTGCAATTGAGCTGAACCCGGGGTGTAAATTCCCCAAGGGTCGGCTTTTCAATTTATCTGTACCCGAGCACGAGGCTATGTGATCCTATATTAAGGAGGCATTGGAGAAGGGTCATATTAGACCATCCTCTTCACCCTTAGGTGCTGGGGTTCTTTTCGTGGCTAAAAAGGATGGTTCATTAAGGCCTTGTATTGACTATCGTGCCCTCAACAAAATTACTGTTAAATATCAGTATCCGTTACCCCTGATTTCTGATCTATTCTCCAGAGTTAAAGGTGCTTGCTGGTTTACCAAGCTTGACCTCAGGGGGCGTATAATCTTATTCGCATTAAGCATGGGGATGAATGGAAGACGGCGTTTAATACTCCGGAGGGACATTTTGAGTACCTGGTGATGCCTTTTGGGCTCACTAATGCCCCTTCTGTCTTCCAGTGCTTCATGAACGATATATTCCGAGACTTTGTGGATAAATTTTTGATTATCTATCTGGATGATATTTTGATCTTCTTCAAGAATTGGGACTCTCATGTGGAACATGTTCGGACTGTGTTCCGGATTTTGAGGGAGAATTCCCTGTATGTCAAGGGATCGAAATGCCTTTTTGGGGTACAGAGGATTTCATTTTTGGGATTTATTTTGTCTCCGTCAAATATTGAAATGGACCCGGCCAAGGTACAGGCCATTTATGATTGGGTTCAGCCCACTTCTTTGAAGGCCCTCCAGAAGTTTTTGGGTTTTGCTAATTTTTATCGGAAATTTATAGCTAATTTTTCTGGTATTGCCAAGCCATTGACGGATTTGACTAGGAAGGGTGCTGATGTGCTGAATTGGTCTCCGGAGGCTGTTTCTTCCTTTCAGGAGCTGAAGCGAAGATTCACTTCTGCTCCAGTTTTGCGGCAACCTGATGTCTCACTCCCGTTTCAGGTGGAGGTGGACGCTTCTGAGATTGGTGCAGGAGCGGTGTTGTCCCAAAAAGATCCTGTGACATCTAAAATGAATCCTTGTGCTTTCTTTTCCCGAAAGTTCTCCCCATCCGAACGTAACTATGATGTGGGGAATCGGGAACTGTTGGCCATGAAATGGGCATTTGAGGAGTGGAGACATTGGTTGGAGGGAGCCAAACACCAAGTCGTGGTCCTTACTAACCACAAGAATTTGATTTACCTGGTGTCGGCCAAGCGCTTGAATCCTAGACAGGCTAGGTGGCCTTGTTTTTCACACGTTTTGATTTTGTGGTCTCTTTTCTTCCGGGCGCTAAGAATGTCAAGGCAGACGCCCTCTCTAGGAGTTTCCTCGCTGATTCTCCTGTTGTGACTAAGCCTGCTACCATCTTAGGCGAGGGGGTAGTTCTTTCTGCCATCTCGCCCGATTTGAGACGTGCTCTGGAAGAGTTTCAGGAGGACAAACCTGAGCGTTGTCCCAGTGGAAAGTTGTATGTTCCTGACCAGTGGAGGAAGAGAGTGATGTCTGAAGTTCATTGCTCTGCATTGGCTGGTCATCCAGGTATTTTTGGTACTAGAGATCTGGTGAGTCGGTCTTTTTGGTGGCCCACCTTGTCTAATGATGTCAGGAATTTTGTGCAGTCCTGTGGGACTTGCTCCCGGTCTAAATCTTGTTCTCGCTCTAGTGGCTTGTTGATGCCTTTGCCGGTGCCCAGGAGGCCATGGACCCATATTTCAATGGATTTTATCTCTGATATGCCTGTCTCTCAGAGAATGACTGTTATTTGGGTGATTTGTGATAGATTCTCTAAGATGGTCCATCTTGTACCACTCCCTAAGTTGCCATCTTCCTCTGAGTTGGTGCCCTTGTTTTTGCAACAGGTGGTTCGCTTGCACGGGATTCCTGAGAACATTGTATCTGACAGAGGAGTTCAGTTTGTGTCTAGATTTTGGAGGACTTTCTGTTCCAAGCTGGGAATTCAGTTGTCCTTCTCTGCGTTTCACCCTCAGACCAATGGGCAGACGGAGAGAACAAACCAGACCTTGGAGTCGTATTTGAGATATTTTATTTCCGCTGATCAGGATGATTGGGTTTCATTTTTGCCCTTGGCCGAATTTGCTTTAAATAATAGAGCTAGTTCTGCCACTTTGATGTCACCTTTTTTTTTATAACTTTGGTTTTCACCTTCGATTTTCTTCAGGGCAGGTGGAGCCTTCTGCCTGCCCAGGTGTTGACACTGTGGTGGAGAGAATGCACCAGATCTGGGACCAAGTAGTGGATAAGTTGTCTCTCTCCCAGGAAAAGGCCCAGCGGTTTTCTAACCGGCGTAGGACCGTTGGTCCCCAGTTTAAGGTGGGCGATATGGTTTGGTTGTCATCAAAAAATATCGCTATGAAGGTGGCTTCTCCTAAGTTTAAGCCTAGATTTATTGGACCTTACAAGATTTTGGAGATTATTAATCCGGTCTCTTTTCGGTTGGCTCTTCCTGTCACATTTAAAATTCATAATGTGTTTCATAAGTCCTTGTTGAAGAGGTTTGTTGAACCAGTAGTTCCTGTGGTGGCACCTCCTGACCCTATATTGGTTGAAGGTAACATGGAATATGAGGTAGAGAAGATACTGGATTCCCGTCTGGCTAGACGGAGACTCCAGTATTTGGTTAAGTGGAAGGGTTATGGTCAGGAGGATAATTCCTGGGTCTCTGCCTCTGATATTCATGCCGAAAGATTGGTGCGTGCCTTTCATCGGGCTCACCCGGATCGCCCAGGTGGCATGGATGAGGGTTCGGTGACCCCTCCTCAAGGGGGAGGTAGTGTTGTGAGTTCATTTTTCCCTTCACCATTGAGGTCTGATGAACTCCCTCCTCTGGTGAAGGAAGGTAGTGAGACTGATTATCAAACACCTGGGCAGCTAGATGATGACTGGTTGGCTGAAATTGAGTATTGGATATAAGGCTGCCGACGCCCTTCTTCCTGGCTGGTGATTTTCCTGCTGGATTCTTGGAGACCAGTCTGATTCCTGCTTCTCAAAGCTAAGTTTTTCTGCTCTGCTTTGTACTCTTCAGTTTTGTTTTTGTTTTGCCTTGTTTTTTGGGAGTTCTGCCATTCCCGGCCGGGGGTGAGCTGAATTCCATTTTTGTCTCTGATCTGTTGATCTTTTGCTCTGTCTTCAGAATATACCTGAGTGCTGATATAGTCTTTTGAAGCCTAGCGACTTCAGGGCCTGTTTTTCCTATCAGTCGGTTGGCTCATTTTGATAGGGTTTTTGCGGATGGCAGACAGCAGCTTTCCTATCCTGTCCTATGTAGTTAGCTTGGGCCCCATGATTTGCTCAACCTATCTTTCTATCTGTGTTAGTGTTTTCATCTTGCTTCACCGTCATTATATGTTGGGGGCTGCCGGGGGCTGCCTATTGCTTTGGGGTCTGCTCTGCGGCAGTTTAGTTTTTCCCCTGTCTTTAGGCTATCTAGTTCTCCGGCTGTGATCGAGGGGTCTAGGGCACGTAGGAACCCCCCACAGCTACTGCTAGTTGTTGTGGATAGGTCCAGGGGTCTGCAATCCGATAGCTGCCAACCTCTCTGGTTTTTCTGGACTTAGCTGGTATTTTGTTTTTTCCTCCTTCGGTGACTCATCATAACACTTGTTGCTGAGAAATGTTATATTCTTTCCTTATGCTAATGATTTCTTCTGGGGTTCGGGATGTGCAGTGCTGGAAGAAATCCCTGCCTCCTGTCCTCATTGTAATACTTACCCCCCTCCCATGTATGTCAGTTATGGCGCCAGAATCCCTTGTCTGCGTCCTGTGAGTCACCACAATCTGAACCTGTTCCTCTCTTCTATGGGCACTGTATTCAGGGATCTTCTGCGCAGACGTGTCACTGTGACCTCCAGTGTACACGCTGATAAGGTGCTCTCCCCACTTCCTCCCTGCACCATCATCGCTAGTAATCATGTGTGCATAGCGATGACTGTACAGGGAGGAAGTGGGGAGAGCACCTTATCGGCACGCACACTGGAGGTCACTGGAGCTGAAGTCGCCTGCGCAGAAGATCCCTGAATGCAGCGCCCACAGAAGGGAGTATGAGGTATGTATTCCTGAGGGTGTGCAGGGTGCAGGACTCTGGGGCCATAACTGACGCTGATAGGAGGGGGTAGTATTGTAATGAGGACAGGAGGCAGGGATTTCTTACAAGCACAGCACACCCCGGAGCCTGGAAGAAAACATAAAGACAGAATATAACATTTCTCCACAACAAGACCATTAATATGAGGCATACAGGTAGGACTAGTGTAACATTTCTATTACCTGTATGCCCATATTAATAGGTCATATACATCCCGGGGGTGACAGATTCCCTTTAAATGTGATGCAGCTCATGATTACTATATGGGGGCTTGTTATACCAATACTCGTAAAAGACCCAGCTGGTAAGTATCAATAGCCCCTTACCTCCTCATCTTCAGCCCCTCAGACAGCAACTATTACATGTAATAGAGTGCATATAATCTCCTAACAAAACAGTCTAATAATCAGCCGCTCAGTAACCTGTCGCCCCTCACCCACCTCAACCCCCCCACTACCCCATCCTCTCACATTCACCCCCCAATGACCATGACATGCCTTCATTTAATCAATATAATAAATTCCATAGAAAAACAGCAATGCTCCAGCTCCTTGGATAAAATGCAAATCCTTTTGAAAAAATATAACTTTAAAATATGAATGCTCCAGGAAGGATCAGGTGACAGGAGGTAACAAGGGATGCGTTTCGGTCATATCTGTGATCTTTATCAAGCTCATGAAACACCATTACCCACACAGCTTTAAACAAAAAAGGACCAATCATGAATACGATATGAAATCATGTGATAAACAAAAGGTCCTGTCAGGTAAAATCCCATTATACACGTATAAAAAGTATTATCAAAATACAAACTATATACATTTTACTGAAAAAAAGAAAGGAAAAATTAATGCAAAAATAACATACATTTAATAATGAAACATTACTTCATTCCGTTTATTTAGACCATCAGGAAATCTTGTGCCTAAGTAATAGATCCAATATGTCTCCCAGGTCAAGGAGATGGCGCTGCATGTCTCCACCACGGACAGGGTGATTTCTTAATTTTCTCAATACCATAGGCACAAAAAAAGAAGTGTTCCTAGATTGACAAAGTATGAAATGTTTAGCTATTGAAGAAATATTATGATTGCCATTGGAATCATCACAGATATCATGTAAATGTTCTGTGATCCGTCGTTTTAATTTGCAAGTTGTGCAACCTATATAAGATGTATTGCACAAAGTACAATCAATTTTATAAACAACATGATTAGAATCAGTTAATAAACTTATTAATGCTAAAATCCTGTGTATTGTCATGATTATTAAATATCTTAATATTGACCGAATGTTTACAAATTGTACAATTTGTCCTGTTACATCTAAAAAATCCCTTGCAACTGAGCCAGGTATCCCCCTTATTATCACCTGAGATGTACATACTTGGAGAAACAATCTTGCCAATAGTTGGCACTCTTCTAGCAACTATATTGCAACCAGATTGCAAGATTGTACCCAAAATTTGATCCTCATAGAGGATTGGTAAAAATCTATTAATAACATCCCTAATCTTAAAAATCTGTGGGTAATGGTTTTTCATGAGCTTTGATAAAAATCACAGATGTGATCGAAACCCGTCGCTTGTTACCCCCTGTCATCCTTCCCGGACCATTCATGTTTTAAAGTTATAT
Organism: Dendrobates tinctorius; assembly: GCF_039654945.1. Classification (NCBI taxonomy): domain Eukaryota; kingdom Metazoa; phylum Chordata; class Amphibia; order Anura; family Dendrobatidae; genus Dendrobates; species Dendrobates tinctorius. The sequence goes on along the minus strand of NW_027361932.1, from coordinate 5,520,513 downwards.
TTTTCAATAAAGGATTTGCCTTTTATCCAAGGAGCTGGAGCATTGCTGTTTTTCTATTTGATCATTGACATCTGACAAGGCTGGAGTTCCGTGCACCTGCTTTGAATTATTGGTGAGCTGGCTTTTTCTTGTCTAATAATTTCCATCCCCACTTACCGATGAAGTTTATAGGCAGTGAGGCAGGACCAGGAAGTTTCTGAGAGAAATGCAAGCTGAGCACTGGGACCCAGTGTGCATCAGCCAAACCGAGCGTGCACAAAACTGCAACCTGACAGAAGATTCTCAGATCAGTAAAGCCTTCATCGTACAGTGCAGGGGAAGACTGGCCACTGTGCTACCAGCGAGCAGAATCTCTGTCAGGCAGGGGAGCCAGGATTTTCCTACTCTCCTCCTGTGCTGTGTTCTGCCTCATCAAAAAAGTGGCAGTGACTCCCGTAGGCCCCTTCATGTGACGGGCCTGGGGCGATGGCCCCCTCTGTCCCCCCAGTAGCTACACTTCTGCTGAGGTGTCTACTTCAACAACAAAAGGCAGTTCAGGATTTTGATGGACTAATAATGATGCAGAAGTAAAATGAGTCTTTCATTTGTTAAAATACACCTGTGCCTCTGAGGACCAGGAAACACTTTGGTTTTCTTTGTAAGTGAAGTAATTGGTAAAATAATTTCTTAAAAGTTTTTAATGAATCTTCTGTAGAAATTTGCAAATCTTATAAAGTGATGGACGCCTTTTAGATTTATTGGGATATGCCAGTCAACTGCCGCCCTGATTTTACTGGACTCCATGCTCAGACCTTCTGGGGAAATTATATATCCCTGGTTTGTTCAAATTCAAGTTTTTCGAGTTTGATATCGAGCTGATTCTCCTGTAGACATTTCAGGACTAACTGGACATGTCTGTGATGCTCTTCCAAGGTGTCTGAAAATATAAGTGTTAGGGACGGCGGAACGCACCAAATATAAATAATAGGAGGTGCGTTCGCCGCCCGGGGTCCACCGTGCGGTAGGTGACTAGACCGCTGCTGGACAATGGCAGATACACCAGAAGGTGCCGTAGTGCGCACGGGTTAACGTCACCCGAACGCTAGGAGCGGCTCTGTTCAGACACAGAGTCGCTTGGCAAAAATACATGCAAAGACACTGGCCCTGTTAACGTCACAGGAGCCGGCGTGTGGCGTCGCAGTCGCGAACACCAATAGCTGCTGATATTAGAGCGCAGCGGCAGCTAAGGCCACAAGCGTCAGCGCCGAGAACCGGGCGCCGACGGACGCTAGTGTAGGCGTGGAGCAAGTGGCGTGTAGCTTGCCACAACCCTGGAGCTGACTATGCACATTCAGTCACCACTCGTAATATCAGAGGGTAGGGGTTTCATAATGAGTCAGACACCAGTCCATGCATCCATCACCATACACACACAGAATAATATGCTACACAAGCGCATGGCCGAGCCGCCATGCAGGGCTTTTATAGCCATGCGCTTCCAGGACCTTCCAATACTTTAGGAAGGACCAATCAGATCCGACACAGGACCTGCACATGTGACCCCTGCTCTCCAGTGAGAGGGCACGTTGCGGGCATGCCCAGTAGCACGGCACGAGGACTTAGCCTCTGGAGCGGTTCCCTGCAAAGCAGGTTGCGCTACCATTGCTGCACCGGAGGTGGCAGCAACATCCAGACTCACAGAACGAGTCTGAGGAGAATGCCTGGTTTGCCGTGATTGCTGAGCAGGAGTCCGAGTGGTTGGAGGAGAATGGGAGACCGCAGGATGTCTGGCTCTAGATTCCCGCTGTGCAGAACCAGGAATCCGACGCCTAACATTGCCCCCCCCCTCTGAGCCTCACTGCGCTCAAAGGCCGCGATCAGGAGCGGTGCATGAATGTTTTACACCGGCTCCCAGGTCCAAGCCTCGGGACCATGACCCTTCCAGTCCACCAAATAAAATTTTTTGCCATGGACAAACCTGCGCCCCACGATGGCGTTAACCTCAAACTCGTCAGACGATAAGTCTGATGACCCGGCAGATGACTCAGAAAACCGGATCATGTGAACTGGTTTGAGGAGGGACACATGGAACACGTCCGAAATGGCCAAATGTGGAGGAAGAGCCAGGTGGTAGACCACCGAACTAAGTCGCTCGAGGACCTTGAAAGGTCCAATGTATCGCGGTGCGAACTTGGAAGACTCGACCCGCAGTTTAATATTTCGGGTAGAGAGCCATACCATGTCGCCAGGGGAGAAGCTTGGCGCGGGCCGCCGATGCGTGTCGGTGGACACCCTCATCCTTTCTTTAGATGCCCGGATAGCATCCTGAGTGCGATCCCAAATGTCCCGGGCCTCCACTGCCTAGTCTGCCACCCTGGAGTCAGTGGAGGACACTGGCATCGGGACAGGGATGCGTGGATGTTGACCGTAGTTTAAGAGGAAGGGCGTCTGTCCAGTGGAATCAGCCACCGCATTGTTTAGGGCAAATTCAGCCCAAGGTAGCAAGGATGCCCAGTCATCCTGCCTGGCAGAGACAAAATGCCGTAGATAGGTGACCAAGGTTTGATTGGCTCTCTCGACCAAGCCATTCGTCTCGGGATGGTAGGCGGAGGACAGATTTAGCTCGATGCTGAGTAGGCTGCAGAGCTCCCTCCAAAACCGAGACGCAAACTGGGGACCTCGGTCACTCACGATTTTGTCCGGCATGCCATGCAAATGGAATACGTGCTTAATAAACAAAGTGGCCAGACCTCGAGCGGAAGGCAGGCGTGCGAGTGGCACCAGGTGCACCATTTTGGAAAAATGGTCGGTGACCACCCAGATGACCGTACTGCCACCAGACTTGGGCAGGCCAACTATGAAATCCATGCCAACCATCTCCCACGGTCTATCCGCCACTGGCAGGGGATACAACAGCCCCGCCGGCCTCTGTCTAGAGGGTCTGTTTCGAGCACACGAGACGCATGCTTGCACGTATTCCTTGACATCTCGAGCCATATGTGGCCACCAATATGACCTTGCCAGGAGTTCGGTAGTCCGTTTATTGCCAAAATGACCACCCACCCTGGAGGCATGTGCCCAGGCGAGGACCTCCGGCCGTAGCTGAGGAGGCACCAAGGTCTTGCCTGGTGGCACTGACTCGAGAGCGACTGGAGCCACGGTCGTAAAACTCTCCGGCGGGAGAATTAACCGAGGCTCAGCCTCTCCTTCTTCCGCCGAGACCACCGAGCATGAGAGAGCATGCGCACGGACGTTCTTCTCTCCAGAAAGGTAGTGCAGGGTGAAGCGGAAGCGGGAAAAGAAGAGCGACCACCTAGCCTGATGGGAGTTCAGGCGCTGGGCAGTCTGTAAATAGACCAGATTTTTATGATCCGTATATACCTGGAAGGGAAACCGAGCCCCCTCCAGGAGATGTCTCCATTCTGAAAAGGCCAACTTCATGGCTAGCAGCTCCCTGTCACCGATGGAGTAATTCTTCTCTGCCGGTGAGAAGGTCTTTGAGAAGAAGAAGCAGGGATGCTTCCGACCTTGAGCGTCCTTTTGGAAAAGAACTGCTCCTGCACCGACAGAGGAGGCATCTACCTCTAGTATAAATGGCTTGTTCACATCGGGACGATATAGGATGGGAGCGCCAGCAAAATGACACTTTATAGCCGAGAAGGCCTTGGAGACCTGTTCAGACCAAGCGTTGGGGTTAGCTCCTTTTTTGGTGAGAGCAACCAAAGGAGCTACCAGGGTGGAAAAGTGTGGTATAAACTGGCGGTAATAGTTCACGAACCCCAGAAAGCGCTGCACCGCTTTGAGTGAATGAGGTTCTTGCCAGTCCATTACCGCTTGCAGTTTGGCAGGATGCATGGCCAGCCCCTGGGCCGAGATGATATAGCCCAGGAACGGCAAGGACTCCTGCTCAAACTGGCACTTCTCCAGTTTGGCAAAGAGGGAATTCGCCCGCAGACGGTCGAAGACCCTGCAGACGTCCCTCCGGTGGGTAGTCAAATCTGGCGAAAAGATGAGTATATCATCCAGATATACCACCACCGAGGTAGAAAGCATGTCGCGGAAGACGTTGTTGACAAAATCCTGGAAGACAGCTGGAGCATTACAAAGGCCAAAAGGCATAACAAGATATTCGTAATGGCCATCCCTGGTATTAAAAGCTGTCCTCCATTCGTCTCCTTCGCGAATGCGGATCAGGTTGTATGCCCCTCACAGATCCAACTTAGTAAAGATCTGGGCGCCTCGCAACCTGTCAAACAACTCGGAGATCAACGGAAGAGGGTATTTGTTTTTAACCGTGATCGCATTGAGACCTCTGTAGTCAATGCAGGGGCGTAACTCTCCGCTCTTCTTCTGAACGAAGAAGAACCCTGCACCAGCCGGTGACACCGACTTTCTGATAAAGCCTCTAGCCAGGTTCTCCCGGATGTATTGTGACATAGCTTCAGTCTCAGGGAGAGATAGTGGATACACACAGCCTCTAGGAGGTTCTGTGCCTGGCATGAGGTCTATCGGGCAGTCGTAAGGACGGTGCGGCGGGAGCGTCTCTGCAGATTTTTTGGAGAAGACGTCCGCGTATTGGTGGTAGGGTTTAGGTAGTGCGGAGAGATCCGCAGGCACTCCAGTGGAAGCCACCTGAAGACTGCCCCTCAGACATCTCCCCTCGCAGTCCTTGCTCCAGGCCAGTATCTTCCCTGTCGCCCACTCGATATGGGGAGAGTGGCAGCGAAGCCAGGGAACCCCGAGCAGCACCTGATCGATGCCGTCGGGCAGGATTAGCAGGGACAGAGTCTCGTGATGAGAGGGTGAGATAGTGAGCCCTAGTGGAGCTGTCTGATGGGTCACCTGAGAGGGTAACAGTGCACCATTAACCACCCTGATGGTCAGAGGCTGAGGTAATAATACCAGGGCAATGGCGTGTTTCTGGGCGAAGGTAGAAGACATAAAATTCCCCTCGGCCCCAGAGTCCACGGTAACCTCTGCCTCCCAGGTGGAGGACCCACTGTCTAAGATGCCCCGGAATACCGGCTTGGGTGAGAAGGGTTTCATATTGGACTGCCCACTACCTACGGCCACTGGGCGTGGACGCCTTTTCGCCCGCAGAGGACACTAGCCGGGTGACGAAACTGTCGGCACTGATAGCAACGTGCAGAGCTTCGCATCGGTCGTGGCTTAGAGCCGGTGCGAGACACCAACATAGGTTCAGAGGGTGAAAGCTCCTGTGCGGGGTATATTAGTGGTTCGGTGAATGTGGGAGCCAAGTTAACCCTACGTCTGGACTGTGCCCGTTCAAGCCCGCGCTCCGTAAACCGGAGGTCAATGCGGGTGGAAACGGCAATCAAATCCTCCAGACTTGTGGGAACCTCTCTGGTAGCTAGAGCGTCTTTAACGTGCTCAGCCAATCCTCTCCAAAACACCGGGACTAAGACTTTGTCCGGCCACTCTAACTAGGAAGCCAATGTCCGGAACCGGACGGCATAATGGCTGACCGAGAGTGACCTCTGTGTTAGGGAGAGTAATTGTAAAGAGGTGTCATGCGTGATCCGTGGTCCCAAAAAGACCTGCTTCAGGACCGCGAGGAACTGCGCCACACCCTGAACCACGGGATCATCACGTTCCCACAATGGCGTGGCCCATTGTAATGCTCTGCCAGACAAAAGTGACACAATAAACCCCACCTTAGCCCGCTCTGTAGGAAACCGGGCAGCCAGTAACTCAAGCTGAATTGAGCACTGACTGACGAATCCCCTACAGGTGGCGCTGTCACCCGAAAATTTGTCGGGAAGCGGGAGGCGAGAAAGTGTCGGCATGGGCAAAAGAGCGGGCACACGTGAGACAGCCTCAGCGACTGTCTGGGCTGCAGTTAGCGCGGTATTCGCTGCTGAGTTGGCGCTCTCAATAGCCGCCAACCTGCTCTCCAGCTGCCGAATATAGCGCTGCAACTGCTGCACGTCTGCTATTGCCAGCCAGACCCTGGCGCTGGTGTAATGTTAGGGACGGCGGAACGCACCAAATATAAATAGGAGGTGCGTTCGCCGCCCGGGGTCCACCGTGCGGTAGGTGACTAGACCGCTGCTGGACAATGGCAGATGCACCAGAAGGTGCCGTAGTGCGCACGGGTTAACGTCACCCGAACGCTAGGAGCGGCTCTGTTCAGACACAGAGTCGCTTGGCAAAAATACATGCAAAGACGCTGGCCCTGTTAACGTCACAGGAGCCGGCGTGTGGCGTCGCAGCTGCGAACACCAATAGCTGCTGATTTTGCAGCGCAGCGGCAGCTAAGGCCGCAAGCGTCAGCGCCGAGAACCGGGCGCCGACGGACGCTAGTGTAGGCGTGGAGCAAGGGGCGTGTAGCTTGCAACAACCCTGGAGCTGACTATGCACATTCAGTCACCACTCGTAATATCAGAGGGTAGGGGTTTCATAATGAGTCAGACACCAGTCCATGCATCCATCACCATACACACACAGAATAATATGCTACACTAGCGCATGGCCGAGCCGCCATGCAGGCCTTTTATAGCCATGCGCTTCCAGGACCTTCCAATACTTTAGGAAGGACCAATCAGATCCGACACAGGACCTGCACATGTGACCCCTGCTCTCCAGTGAGAGGGCACGTTGCGGGCATGCCCAGTAGCACGGCACGAGGACTTAGCCTCTGGAGCGGTTCCCTGCAAAGCAGGTTGCGCTACCATTGCTGCACCGGAGGTGGCAGCAACATCCAGACTCACAGAACGAGTCTGAGGAGAATGCCTGGTTTGCCGTGATTGCTGAGCAGGAGTCCGAGTGGTCGGAGGTGAATGGGAGACCGCAGGATGTCTGGCTCTAGATTCCCGCTGTGCAGTGCCAGGAATCTGACGCCTAACAATAAGTATGTCATTGAGATAAACAACAACAAATCAATCCAAGAAAACTCGAAAAACATCATTAATGAAGCGCTTTAATGTGGCCAGGGGCATTGCTAAGGCCGAAAGGCATAGCCAGGTATCCAAAATGTCCATATCTAGTTCTAAAGGTGGTTTTTCACTCATTTCCCAGGCGAATTCATATGAGATTATACTATACAGTGGATACGGAAAGTATTCAGACCCCTTTAAGTTTTTCACTTTTTGTTTCATTGCAGCCATTTGGTAAATTCAAAAACATCTCTGGAGAGGCCTGTAAAATGGCTGTCAACCACCGTTCACCATCCAACCTGACGGAACTTGAGAGGATCTGCAAGGAAGATTGGCAGAGGATCCCCAAATCCAGGTGTGAAAAACTTGTCGCATTATTCCCAAAAAGATTCATGGCTGTACTAGCTCAAAAGGGTGCTTTTACTCAATACTGAGCAAAGGGTCTGTATACTTATGACCATGTGATATTTCAGTTTTTCTTTTTTAATACATTTGCAAAAATTTCTACATTTCTGTTTCTTTTCAGTCAAGATGGGGTGCAGAGTGTACATTAATGAGAACAAAAAATGAACTTTTTTGAATTTACCAAATGGCTGCAATGAAAAATTTAAAGGGGTCTGAATATTTTCCAGACCCACAGTCTCTCTACTGAGGAACTAAGAGAAGTGGGTAGTGATTTTTAATGGTAATCTTACTTATTTCCTTATAATCAATGCATGGCCGCAGGGTTTATTTCTTTTTTTCTACAAAAAATAAGGGTGCTCCAGCTGGCGAAGAAGAAGGTTGAATGAAGCCTCTCTATAAATTGACATCTAGGTATTCCTTTAGTACTTTCAATTCCGGTTCAGAAAGATTGCAAATTCGCCCAAACGGCATGGATGCTCCAGGATGCAATTCAATGGGTCAGTCGTAAGAACGATGAGGATCTATTTGATTGACTTTTTTCTTACTGCAGACCTCATTGAACTGCTGCTACTGCGGTGGTAGTTTATTATCATTCTGATGAGAAATCTTGGATACTTGAATTGTTTGAGAACAGATAAATTAGCATGGCAATTGTTCTTACAGTACTCAGAGTGAAAGGTGATGGTCCTCGATGCTCAGTTGATAGACAGGTTATGGAATGAAAACCAGGGAATTCCTAGAATAACTGGAAATTTTGGAGAGGAAATAAGAAGGAAACTAACAGCTTCATGATGATTCTGTTCAATACAGATTTCAAATTCAGTTGTTTCGTGAATAACAGGTTCAGAAGATAAAGGTGATCCATTCACAGTTTTCATATCGATTGGCACGGATTTAGTCGCACTTGCTATGTTATTATCAAGTGTAAATTGTAAGTCCATATGATTTCCTCCTGCTCCAGAATCTAATAGAGCATTGTATTTTTTGGCTCACAATTATGACCTGTATGGGAACGATAAAATGAGACGCTGGTGATTGCTCTTTGCCTTTATCCTGCATTACAGATGAGATGGTCTGCATAACCGGATCAGGCTTTTCAAAAAGGTCTAAATCGCTTTCAGTTTTGGCATTTCTGAAAGCTATGGTCATTTTATTAGAACAGATGATAGCAAACTGTCCAGTGCCCCCCACAATAGAGGCATACATTTTCTGTACATCGCCTCTCCTTCTGTACTGCAGAAAGAGGTTTACGGATTACATCAATTTGCAATGAGTCTCTGATTAATTCAGATGCATAGTTGAATAAAGTCCTCTAAATTATCAGAGGTCTCAACCCTTGCAAGCTCATCATTAATTAGCTCTGATAATCCTCATTGAAATTGACTCCTCTGGGCAGCTAAATTCCATGTGGTGTCTGCCATCCAGCAGCGAAATTCGGAGGTATTTTCAGCTACAGAGTGCCGCTCTTGATGTAGGATATGCAATTTGGTTTCAGCTGCAGCGCAACGATTTGCATCATCAAACACTTGATCCCTAGCAGTGATGAAGGAAACTAAGGGACGCGCCAGCGATCCCGACAACGATACGGCCTGGTAGGGAATCGCTGGTGCGTCGCTAAATGATCGCTAGTAAGCTGCCAAACAAGTAGATCTCTCCAGCGACGCAGCAACGATCCAGCAATCAAACACAGCCATGCGCGCTGGCTAGCGGGACGCCAACGCCGAAAAAATGGCCCAGGAGATTCCTGCACAATCAGCGATATCCAGCAGGGTGGCCGGTCGCTGCTGCATGTCACATGTAACAAGATCGCAGGCGAGATCACTGTTGCGTCACAAAATCGGTGTCGCATTAGCGATCTCGCTATGTGAGACGGGGCCTTAAGTCAGTTAGGAGTTCAGAGTTCTTTTCCACAGAAGGTGTGCCTCATCAGTCAAGAGATTAATGATGAAAAGAACCTTTTTCCAATCACTGGTAAACAGAGAAGGTTGCATCTGGAAATAGATACGACATTGATTAAGGAATCCACGATAATGATAACAATCCCCGCTGAATTTTGCAGACAGTGGCATACGTACGTTTGATTCCGAGCCTGAGTTGCACAACTCCAGAAGATGCCTCTGCAACTCAGTAATTTCCCTTTGCTGACCCAACACCTGTCTTTGCAACTTAAAATTTTTTTTTCTTGGTATGAAGGCACCAAAATTCTGAAGTTTACTGACTTGTTGCCTCAGTTGGGCTGCAACAGACTGCATTTTCTGTACAGGATTATTCTGTTAAGGACTGACCTGAGTGTGAGTAGTGATATTGCAACAACCAGTGGCAGCACCGACAGGCAGCATTGTCATGATATAGCCAGAGGTCGGTACACAGAGCAGCAGTAGAATTTTGAGCATAAGCTGGAATCATAGGATATAGCCAGAAGTTGGTACACGGAGCAGCAGTAGGATCTTGAGGATAAGCAGCAGGTGAAAAGACGCTAGACTAAAGGCTGGGAGCTCAATAATCTCGCAATGAAGGAAGTGCAGTGCCAGGTTTCAGTAGGGTGCTGAATCAGAAGATTACAGGGTGAGCCAATCAGGAACTTGGGGTGGAGATATCAGAAATTCAGGTTGAAGACATCAGGAAAAACACAGGTACTAGTATCTGATTGAGGAAGGACTGTCCAGCAAGTTGAATAGCTCAGAGGGAAGAACTGCCGCCTGGTGCACAAGAGCTGCTTGTCACGTGTGTGACACGGCCTGTGTGTCACGGCCCGCAGGCCGGTAACTGAAACAACAGGATGCGGCACGTGTAATAGTCCAGTGTGACGCGGCCCACAGGTCGGTAACTAATACAACCAGACAAAGGGGATAGGGGAACATTTACAACGGAGGGCCCTGCGATAGGGAACGGGGAACGTGGAGACCTCCTGCACTCCCCTGAGTCAGTGTCCCTAATGCTCCTAACTTTCCCTATGCCGGTTCCGCACCGGGCGCCGCTCAGGAACCTGTAGCCCTGGCACACCCTACACCTATCCCTTGCTAGGGAGCTGGGTGGCGCAGGCACTGGCCCCACCGCTGCACTAACACCAACATGAGGAAAAGTGACAAACAGGGAAACACTAAGCTTTGCTCTGATGCACTTGCTCCTGGCAACAGAGACCAACACCTGAGTGCATCTTCCTCCACCATGTCCAACACCTGGTGCAGCTTTACAGCAACAGCGTCCAGCACTGAGTGCCGCCTTGGAGCAACAGAGTCCAGCACCTGAGTGCAGCTGTCCAGCAACCGAGTCCAGCAAACTGAGTGCAGCTCTACACCATAGCTGCCACTCTACCAAGCTTTGCAGGAATTCTTCACTGACACCATAGCTGCCACTCCACCATCCTTTACACGAACTCCTCGCTGACACCATGGCTGCCACTCCAGGACTCTGATTGAGCCACCCTGGACTCTCCTCCAGCTCCCCATCCAGCTCCTTCCTTAACCCAGGATGGTTGGAAAGACCAACAATAATAATATCACCAAACGTGAGTGAGCACTACTGACACACCATTATAGAGCAAACACACCTGTTAGTGATTCCCGTGCAATTACTCTAACCACCACCGGGGGGCAAACTATCTCTAAAAACACCAGTGCAATGACCATACTGGCCACCGGGGTAAAACTATCTCTAAGCACAAGTGCAATGACCATACTGGCCACCGGGGACAAAACCAACCCTGAGCAAAACAGTTCACAGGAAAAAAAAGGTTACTTGTGCATTTAATCTGTCAGATCCACCCTGGATCATGGCGCTGCTGGGTTCGAATCCTGACACCTGGCTTCCTCAATGTAGCCATGGGTTCAGTGATGGTCAACAGAGCATATCTCTATTCTTTCAGCCGGGGGCCATGTCCCCTAAGCTAGCATACTGTAGAATGTCAAATCTGTGACCCTCATGATGAATGCATAGTTTGTCCTTGTTTGTTTTGCTGGTCAACAAATTAGCTGGCCCGGATAATGCGTAATCAACATAGTAACAAACATCTTTTGTTCAATTACCCTGCGTCTCTATCATCCAGGATAACAACACAATATATTACAACAACTTAAAAGTCAATATTACAGGCTCATACAATCAATAGTCTGTGTTTACTTGGACAACCAAAGAAAAACACAAATTCAAGAGTCAACATATAGATAACAGTCTATGCCTCCTGACTTACTGAAAATAGACATCTCAATAAATAAGATTAAATGCTGCTGCATCACAATGGACCTAGGTCTTTTTTTAACTTATGCAACTATGTTAGTTCTTACACCCATAGTAAAAAAAATTGTCCTGGAAATCCAATTTAAGTCCACGTGCAGACATTGAGTATTTGGTGAGTTTTTTACTTTGTAAGCCAAAACTAGGAGTGGGACATTCAGAGGAAAAGTGTAATAGAAACACGTCACCACTTCTGTATTTCTTACCCACTCCTGGTTTTGGCTTACAGATACTGATATTTGGCTTTGCATCACTTTTGTAGTTATTAAAGTATAAAAATGGATGTCATACTGATGTAAAAAAAACATATATACAGTACATTTAGCATATGAGCAAAAATATGGATTAAAAATTACCTTTTTTTTCTGGATCAAAAATGGTTGATTTTTCATACACCTCTGTGAAATTTGCCTCAGGCCACTTGCACACTTCGAGTATTTTTTTTTTACATCAGTAGTTGTAAGCCAAAACCAGAAAAAGGTAAAAAATGCAGAAGTGGTGACGTGTTTCCATTATACTTTTCCTCCAACTGTTCCACTCCTAGTTATGACTTTTAAATACTAAAAATCACCAAATACTCAACATGTGAATGTGGCCTTAACCCCTCTATGATCTTTGATGTTATATTTATGTTAAAACCTGTAAATATTGCTGACAGTGGTAATTAACACTTGGCAGTCGGAAGCGTGTCACAAATCCTGCAAATAAAGCCCCCTGTCACATGATCATGGCGTACCGATGGTTTGCCATGACAGCCGGGGGTCGTGCCTGTCATTGTGAATTTCCTTGAACGCCTGCTCACGGCATTTATATGAGATCGTGATTTTTGCTATTCATAGCAGTGTAGATATGTATAGCACGGACGATTGCAGCTTAAAGTCTCTGAAGGGGACTAATTAGGTCAGTAAAAATAAGTTTTTAAAAATATTAAGAAAAAAAAAAAAGTTCTAATCACCTCCCACCCCCTTTTGCCCCATTGAAAATAAAGCAATTTAAAAAAAAATACCCATATTGGGTATCAACTATGTCCAGAAATGTTCAATCTATCAAAATAATTAATCTGATCGTTAAACGACATGAGAAAAAACTCAAAACACCAGAATTATGTTTTGCAATACTGAAATAAAATGCAATAAGAGGCGAGCAAAAGATTGTATCTACCCCAAAATTGTATCAATAAAAACATCAAATCAAGCCGCAAAAAATAACCTCTCACCAAGCCCCAAATAACGAAAAATGAAAACGTTATGGGTCTTGGAAAATGGCAACAAGAGCAAAACTCATAAAAATTTCAGATTATTTTCCACTACTTAAATAAAAAAGAACCTATACATGTTTGATATCTGCATACTCGTACTGACATGGGGAATCATGTAGCCAGGTCAGTTTTATTATATAATGAACATGGTACATAAAAAACCTGAGAAACAATGGTGGAATAGCACATATTTTTGCAATTTCCCTGCACTTGGAATTTTTTTCCCCGTTTTCCAGTACACTACATGGTAAAATCAGTGGTGTAATTCAGAAGTACAACTCGTCCCGCAAAAAAACAAGCCCTTATATGCCTATATTGACAGAAAAATAGAAAAGTTATGATTGTTGGAAGAAGAGGAGGAAAAACACAAAAGAACAAAAACAGAAACACCCAGGGTCATGAAGGGGTTTTAAGACTTGAAAAATATTGCAAATGACACTATTTTTTCCCTTTTTACTGACTTTTTTCAGGTCCTATTGACAAGCCTATAGAGAATTATGCTGTGCTTTGCTTTTGATTTAATGCATTTAGTGCAGGGATAAGAACCTGGTGAGTTAGGAAAGTTCTCAACACCAATAAGTCCCAAAGGATTAGTAGTTTGTAGTAATTCTGTATGAGGCCAGCAGAGGGCGCAGTAGTTGTTATCCCAATACAGCAGGTAATTGACCCATGTGGGGAGGGAGTGAAAACCAGAAAGGAAGGTTGAGTCAGAGAGAGGGGTCCACTGTGGGGAAGCCAAGATCTAAGAGCCTCACATCAGTTACTGCTGTGCTGTCTTGGATCAGCTGCAGCTCCAGATATGGGGAGCCCTCCTGCAGCATGGATCTTCCTGACAAGCTTATTGCTGAGGACGAGCACAGAGCCAGGGGAATGCAAGGTAAAATTTGATCCTTCACCGCTATAACATTGAGATAGAGTTTGGATGGAATTATTTAAAATCCATTGTTTCTGAAATAAAAAGCTTTGATTTAATTTTCTAATACCCCGTGCAGTAAAACAAAATATAAGTAAATCTATTTATTACATGACGCGTGTGGAGCTGAATGTTATTTCCCAGCTGATGAAATAGTTGCTTAGTTGACAGTTCACACTTCAATGTTAGCAAATGCCTAAATAACTGAGCCTGGAGTGTTAAATTGCCCATACACACTACATGAGGAGCAGATTTGGCCCAGTCTTCCAGATATTAGAAATGGTCCTGTCGGTCAGAAATTTCTGTATGTAACCCTAAGGGTGCAGATGTAGCGACCGTATCGTTGGTACGTGTGTTATATGGAGGCATGTGAGTACAACGCTTCCTTATTATACAAATACTATAGCGTTATATCGTATACAGATCCCACACAACGTCTCCATGTGTTACAGTAAAAGCGCCACGGAAACTTTTCGTAGCGCTCTTGATTTATCTTTTTTAACTATGGAGTGACAGCTGCAGTGCACAACATTGCATACAGCTCGGTATATTCATTTAGACTGCAGTAATGGCTAAGCAGGGATATAAAAAGTGTTGGCGGATGGTGCGACTGCGCAATGCCAAACCACGCCGCATGGCCTTGGCCAATGGCCATTCGGTTGTGTCGGTAAATCCTGTACCCATTCGCCACAAATGGTCATGTCATCTGATCTCTCACCCTTATGTGACAAGAATATTTATTTTTGTATTTTTATAGAGTCAATATATTCCTAACACTTAGGGATTGGAGTATATACGTATAAACAATATCAGATATTGGCAGACCTAGTGAAAATGTTTACAGTAGGACCAAATATCTTCTAGCCTCTGATCTGTAGTAATTTGTTCTTATAATAAAAACAAAAACAAATGGCAAATTGTGTGATCGTAGCCCTATTTTATCAGAATACTATGTTGATCATAGATCAGTGAATTTTTCCCGCATTCAGAGGTAATTGCCGTATTTTGCCCTATTGTTTGTCCATTCCCCTCCCGTGTATTGTGCATCTATAGAGGACTGACCCCTTGGAGCTGAAGCCTATGTTGTATAGATGGAACCTGACACTGTTCTTCCTCCTGCTCGCCTATAACCGCTGCTCTTAATCAATTTCACGCCTACCTTAGCCAGAGAAGTGCACCCCCCCTGTGGAATGCAGTCCAGTTATTTGAGGACACAGGGCTGCATTGATTCTGAGCTCAATCTAATTAAAAGTGCATTGCTTGGTTAGAAGACTGGAAGTGGCAACATTAAATATACACATTTTACTAAGTGAAAATAACCTTTCTGAGTCAGGTTATATTTGAGCCTCTTTTTTGATTGGTACCCATTTTAAGGCTGTATAGATACATTATATTCTCCATCATTCTGGGCTCAGTATTAGATGATGATCACTTTGATCAAAGTTCTCATGTAGTATTGCAAATCCCAGAATCGTTATAGTGACAGTAATAATGTCTGGAAAGCGCTGTGGAATGTGATAACCCTATATAAGTAAGAGCAGCCCATGCTCCTAGAGCTGATCCCGTGTTCAAAGTCTTACACCATGTGCCGACAATTTAATAATAAATTTTATTTTTATAGCGCCGACATATTCCGCAGCACTTTACATTTCAGAGGGGACTTGTACAGACAATAGACATTACAGCATAACAATAATCACATAGATCATAACAGATACCAAGAGGAATGAGGGCCCTGCTCGCAAGGTTACAATCTATGAGGGAATAAGGTAGACACGAAAGGTGGGTGGTAACAGTTGCCCTGATTGTATGGACCAGCCATAATGTTAAGTGTGTAACAGTACAGATGTAGAGGGCTAATGGATGCATAAAGCATGTGGGAACATGATGCAGGGAACCTGGTTATGGTAAAACTTTTGGCTGTGCCACACGGATAGATTAGGTTAATGTGTTGAGGCAATAGGCCAGTCTGAATAAATGCGTTTTCAGGGCACGCTTAAAATTGTGGGGATTGGGGACTAATCGTATTGACCTGGGATGTGCATTCCAAAGAATTGGCGCAGCACGTGTAAAGTCTTGGAGACGGGAGTGGGAGGTTCTGACTATTGAGGATGCTAACCTGAGGTCATCAGCAGAATGGAGGGCGCGGGTAGGGTGGTATACTGAAACAAGGGAGGAGATGTAGGGTGGTGCTGAGCCATGGAGGGCTTTGTGGGTGAGGGTAATAAGTTTATACTGAATTCTGGAGTGGATGGGTAGCCAGTGTAATGACTGGCACGATGTAGAGGCATCGGTGTAACGATTGGTGAGGAATATGATCCTGGCTGCTGCATTCAAGACAGACTGGAGGGGGGAGAGTTTGGTAAGAGGGAGACCGATTAGAAGAGAGTTACAATAGTCGAGACGAGTATGAATAAGAGAAACAGAGTTTTTGCAGAGTCAAAAGTAAGAAAAGGTCAAATTCTAGAAATGTTTTTGAGGTGCAGATGACAAGAGCGAGCCAGTGATCGAATGTGGGTGGCGAAGGAAAGTTCGGAGTCAAGTATGACAATTTATTATTTTTTACTTGTACATATATTTTACCTAGTCTTATAGAGCGTTTTATGGGAAAAATGGCAGCAAAAATGCTGTTCCCAGAGCATAGAGGGTTTTTTTTTTTTTAATCATTTTTAAGATAACAGCACTAACTTAAAAAAATAAATACTACAAAACCACCACTAAACAGATCAACGTGTTAAGCAGTGCTTATTGTATTTCTAAGCTCTTTAATGTAACATCTGAACTCACTGTTTAAAGCTGGAAAAAAAAACACTACAGCCACAAAAAAGTGACATTTTTCTATAAAATGCTGTGTGTAAAACCAGCCTTAAACCAACAATCAAGGCTGATTGAAAGATGGGCCAGAGAGTAAATGTCTGATCTAAGACAAATATAGACAGATATATGGAGTGTTAAAGGGGTATTGCCATCTCCAAGATTCTATCCAAATACGTAGTAGGTGTAGTAATAAAATAATATAATATTAGGAAATACCTCCAATTAGAAATGTAGTATAGTTTTTTCTGATTCACTGTCTCTTTCATCATGTGCAGGCAATGTCGGACTGGGGTGGCAAGGGACAACCAGTAGCATTGACTTTGGGGGTCCATTTTTCACCTGCATACAAATATTACACAACCCTGGTTCACAAATTTACTTCTATCTCTATATAATAATAAATTGGGTAGTTTTCTTAATGAATAATGAGATGCTGCTTTTTTTCTGTACAGAGTGAATCAGGTGAATTATAACAAGTACTACCCATACAGTGGGGTTGGGGGCCCAGATCTCCACAGGGGCCCACCGGGGGAGATTCCCCTTTTACTCTATGGCCCAGTCTGAGCCTGTAGTGCAGGCATTGCAAGAACTTTGGAGTCAATGGGAGTAGAAATGAATGAATATGTTTGGAGCCAATCATCTAAATATAAATTCGGCAATAGGTTACCAATATGGCACGAATATGGCAAATTCAGATTCGGTGACCGATTCTGAACATATTTGTTCAACTCTAGTCGTAACCATTGATAACTAGGGTCCTGCAATGCCTGCACATGATGAGTCATAGTGAATTAGAAAAACTATACTACATTTCTAATTGGACGTTCTTGGTAATATTATTATTACTACATATTCGGATAGGATCTTGGAGATGGGAATACCCCTTTAAGCTTTACTATACTATAATCTTGCGTACAGAATAGTGTATATTCTTCCAACACAAAGGCTATTTGCCATGATCCTACATCAATGGCTAGTATGAATATCTGTACATCGGAGATAGTGGCATAAGGCTGGAGTTACAGCCATTTCTCATTTATAGGGAAACTTATCGTCAGAAAATGCCCTATTGTTTACATCTCCTTTTTTTTTTTTTTTTTTTTTTTAAAATCACAATCTATATTAAGAATAAGGAAAAAAAAATAGAAATCTTTCAGTTTTCAGACTGGCCACTGGGGCATTTATAGACACATTTCCTGTTTCAGGAAACTCATGTGCAAATTGTCTCTTCAGAGAAGAAGAGGACTAGATCACTAGCGCCACCTATTGGAAGTAGCAATCCTAAAAGTCAATATCGACCCTTTAAGGAGCCTTGCCATATGATTTAGGCTATGTGCACACGTAGTTTTAGGTGCTGCGGATTTGGAAAAATCTGCAGGTAAATTCTCAGGTCAAAAGACCTGCGGTTTAGCCCTGCATTTTCACCCCTCTACAATGGAGAAGGTGTGAAACCGCTACGGATTCCGCACAAAGAATTGACATGCTGAGGATTTGAACCCGCAGAAAATCCGCAGCATGTGCACAGCGTTTTTCAGTTTACCATTGAAAACAATGGTGCTGTACAACGCACCTAAATCTGCTGTGGACCCGCAGAGCTTGAAACACTGCGGATCCACAGCAGAATCTGCGACATGTGCACATGGCCTTAGGAAACACATACACAGCAATAATGATGGTGTGATGGGTCATTGTAATGGGAGGGGAGCAGAGTCAGGTGGGACATTGGCTATTCTGAGTGGTGGATCCTGTGTGATCAGCTGTGTGTAGAGGTGTTACCTGTCACAGTAAATCCCCCGTCACATACAGCGATCTCGCTAGCGAGATTGCTGCTGTGTCACAAGTTTTGTGACACAACAGCGATCTCACCAGCGAGATCGCAGTGTGTGACAGCTATCAGCGACCACCCCCCTGACGGTATCGCTGATCGTTGTTGAAACGTCTGGACATTTTTGGGGTCGCTGGTCTCCCGCTGGCCAGCATGCATCGCTGCGTGTGACTGGTGGGAGACAAGCGAGCAGGAGCTGGTAACCAAGGTACACATCGGGTTTCTAAGTGCCACGCACCCCTTAGAAACCCGATGTGTACCTTGGTTACAAGCTCCCTGCATCAGCGCGCTGGTAACTAAGATACACTGCGGTTAACTAAGCGACGTGCGTCGCTTGTTACCCGCAGTGTCGCTGGTGAAGGTGATATGAAATAAAGTATTGTTAAAAAATATTTTTTAAAATGCATGCAGCACTATTCCATCTGGCTGAGAAAGTTGGCTTCTAGTATCGTACAGTTAGGGTATGTGCACACGTTACGGATTGCTGTGCAGGATTTTTCGTGTGGAATCTGCTTTTTTTGGCAGAATACGCAGGTCAAAATCCGCGTTTTTTATGCTGATTTCCTGCAGATTTTGTGTGGATTTGGCATGCGTTTTCACACCTGCGGACTTCTATAATGGAATGGGTGTGAAAACGCTGCGGAATCTGCACAAAGAATTGATGTGCTGCGGAAAATAAACCGCTGCATTTCTGCTCTGATTTTCCACAGCTAGCATTCACTAGCGAATCTGCAGCGGATCCACAGCAAATCCGCAACGTGTACACATACCCTTAAAAAGCCAAACGCCTTTTGTAGGTTGTTTATCTGATGTTTTACTTTTTTTCTTTAATTGTTATAATTATATTAGAATGAAAACTTAAAAGGAATACATATTAAATACTGGATTTAAAACATAGATCATTTTCTGATAAATTTCCTTAAACACACACACACTTAGGGCTCGCTTAAATGAGCATTTAACGTATTTTATCAGATAATACTCTGCCCACGTTACACGTTATACTATAGAGTAGTGCAGATCTTCAAAATTTTTTTTTATTTTTTGGGAAAATACGGTAATCGCGGCATGCTGCAGGTGCATCGGCTCATGTACATCCATACAAGTCTATGGGTGCGTGTGAAAGATCAGACTGCACTCGGATATCATCCGAGTGCAGTCTGACATCCGCGGACTCAGAGACAATGGACAAGATGGAGAAATAATCAGTCTTCTCCACAATTGTGATGCGATTCTCTCGTGTGAGAGAATCACAGTACAGTAAGATGACACTCAGATCAAATGCTGACAGAGTTTGAGTCGAGTGTCATTAGCATAATTGTCCCGGTTTTATCAAATGAGATAATCGACAGCCATGTGACCTGGATTTTAAAGTGAGTCTGTCTTGGTACTAACCAAGTACTGGTTCTCGATGCACCCGTAGTGTGGACAAGCATTTAAATTGCTTTAATTAGACTGCATGAAAATAAGCAAGTTTGCAATTTACTTGCTTTTTTGATCTGCTGTCATTCACAGATTTTATACTTTATAGCAGGTTTGGAGAGTTTCTGCTGCAAAAAAAAATCAATGTCTCTAACTTAGGCCAAGTTCACATGCTCAGTATTTGGTCAGTATTTTCCATCAGTATTTATAAAGCAAAACCAGGAGTGAAACAATCAGAGGAAAAGTATAATAGAAACACGTCACCACTTCTGTATTTATCACCCTCTCCTGGTTTTGATTTACAAATACTGAACGTGTGAACGTGGCCTTACATTGAGTTTTCGGAGCAGAAACTCTCCAAATTCTCATAATCTCAAACTCCAAGTTTTGAAGATATTTGGGTTTTATCATGGCCATGTATCACGTTATCTAACCAGTTATAGATTGCTACATGCGTAGAAGATTAGAAACACCATCAGTATATGAGTGCAGCACCAAAACCACTGTCAGTACATGAATGCAGCACCGCCTTAGCACAGTGATCAACTGCAATGTCAGGTCAGCCACATTTACATTTGTATTACTTGAACCTACAACTCTCAGTATGCCTTTGACTCCCAGTATCTCCTTACATGTGTTAATATTGCAGACCATACAGGAATCACAGAACGGATGGGATTTGGTCAGTATAACAAATATTTACACAAAACTCAAGATAAAAAGCGGACGGCACCGCTGTTACCGTGTATCTTCAAATGATGTGCGGCATGCAGAAGCCCAACAGCTGGGAGTCTCGGGTGCCAGACCTGGAAACAGTCAATCCTGGGAATCCATGCAAAGAGAAAAGGTCGCACTCATCGAGACGAAAGTTTCACTGGTTTATTGACATATCATGAACATGTCAAGTCGGGGGGAGTGACATAAGGAGTGCAAGGAAGGCTGACAACGGCCGTTTCGCGCTGCTCGAGCGCTTCAACAGGACCCGTTGAAGCGTTCGAGCAGCGCGAAACGGCCGTTGTCAGCCTTCCTTGCACTCCTTATGTCACTCCCCCCGACTTGACATGTTCATGATATGTCAATAAACCAGTGAAACTTTCGTCTCGATGAGTGCGACCTTTTCTCTTTGCATGGATAACAAATATTTACATCCAGCTACCTTATAGATGATTGAAGTTGTTCTCATCTTTTTTTTTCTCCGTGTAGTAGAGACACCATAATGAGATTTCACACCCACAGCTCATTTCTGCATCTTCTCTGAGTTATGTAGCATTTCCTGACACAGCACCTTTAAAAAATGTTTATTTATAACCCCCATAAATAAAAAATATTTCCCATATTGTTCCCCTTTAATAACAGTCCACCCATGAACTTTGTGTTGGGCTTAGTTCTACTAATACTACAGTTCTTTTCACCAAAGCTGTCACTCGCAGAGGAGAGTGCGTCGCAAAGTTCCATCATGAGTTTTTCAGCACCGCTAAATAGTGTCTTACAGTTCCAGCAAACCGGAAAGGATTAATAGAAATCTCATGTTTTTGGTAACCTGAGATGAAAACCCCAATTTCTCTTGCGGTTTCCCTGTGATTTATGTTTGGATTTTCCCCCCCGAGAATTGGACTAGATGCAGAAAATCAACAGGTAAAAATCGTACATGCTTTTTTTGTGCATCTCCGCTGTGTAAACCACACATGAGTGTATCGATACATTTTTGTCGATGCCAAATACAAGAAAGCAGAAAAAAACAAATCCGCTTCATATAAACATGACATGCCAAAAAGGGAGCAAAACTTCTGCTTCAAAAACATAACAAAACCGCATGCTGTGCTTTGCAGTGCTTGAGATTATTAGAAACGTGCACACGCTGCGGTTGTGAGAGCTGTATGGCGATTTACGCTTCACGCCGATGTGAATTTAACCCTTCACTGTCTGCAGTTATCAGGAACTAAATTCACACAACTCAACTTTTTTCCATTGTTGTGCTGGATCTGGTTTTCTTCCATTTTTGTCCATGTATCTGTTTTACTATCAGTGGTTTCATTATCTTTTTAAGGATGCAAAAAAACCATGATGGAGGTGTTTCCAGCTTCTCCGAGCAGCAACCAGTTAGTACCAGACAGCACACAGAAACCTTGATAGCATCTGTGTGGTGTCCATGTTGTGTGTTGTTGTTGTTGTTGTTTTCTAACCCCTTAGTGACGGAGCAAAATTTTTGAATTCTGACCAGTGTCAATTTATCTGGTAATAACTCTGGAACGCTTTAACAAATCCCAGTGATTTTGAGATTTTTTTCGTGACACATTATACTCTGATAATGGTAAATTTAGGTTGATATGTTTTGTTTTTATTTATAAAAAATATCAGAAATTTGAGAAAAATGTTAAAAAATTAGCAATTTTCAAACTTTGATTATCCCTTTAATCCAGATAGTCATACCCAGGGCTTTTGTTGTAAAAAAAAATTTGCCGGTACGCATTTCTGATTAATTTAAGAATGAATGCTTTATTATATTAAGGTGTGCGGCAGCACCTTCAGATTTTCCGGTACGCCCTTCAGATGCACCTTCAGATGCACCGGCACAAAAAAAAGCACTGGTCATACCACAGCAAAACATTATTAAATAACATTCCCCACATGTCTGCTTTACATCAGCACCATTTCTAAAATGTTATTTCATTTTATTAGCCTTTTAGGAGGTTTAAAAATGTAGCAGTCATTTTTCATTTTTTCAAGGAAACCTACAAAATATATTTTTGTGACATGTCAGGAATGAAAATGTGTATTTTTACCACCTAAATGGCGCTAACTTCTGAACAGGCTACAACAGCCGTCAGACTCTAAGGCCCCTATTTGGTCATGAATTGCCATGCCAAACATCAGGACCACACAATTATCATCTCAGGGTGCCGATGGGGATGAGGAGGAAGCCCCCACACTCTGTTAACCATTTACATGATGTAGTCCCTATTGACAGCAGCATCTAAGGGGTTAAACAGATTTGGACAGTGCAAACACTGATCGTGGCTGATGCAGAAAGTTGTCAGCTATAGTGTACAGCTGACAGCTGCTGGATTGTCACCTGTATGGGGATGCTATTCTCTTAGATCTCAGGTCAGTTAAAGGGAATCTGTTACCCATATTTAGTGATATCATGTAACATATCACTAAATTGTGCGTCCCATAAGGATTCTAGTAGGGCTTTTGACTCCCCCCGACCCCGCACCTTTGAGGCATAAATACCTTTTTAGCTTGTTGGGGATGCATGCAAATCGGTCTATGCCCCGGAAGTGTGTCCTGCATGTGAAGACTTCCGGGGCATAGACCGAGCTGGAAAATGCTTGCGCAGTAGCGATTTTTATGCTTCGCCCACAGTTGGGCAAAGCATACTGCGCAGGCGCAGGGGGGCCTTTACATTGCGCAAGCGCGGAAACCAACGGCATCTGTGGTATTCACAGATGAAGATTACATGAAGCAAGCCGAGAAGGTGGGGGGGGGGAAGACCACTAAGCCACGCCCATCGGACCGGACCGCGACGATTTGCATGCATCCCCAACAAGCTAAAAAGGTATTTATGCCTCAAAGGTGCGGGGTCGGGGGGGAGTCAAAAGCCTGAATAGAATCCTTATGGGACGCACAATTTAGTGATATCTTTACATGATATCACTAAATATGGGTGACAGATTCCCTTTAAAAGACGTATTGGCGGTCATTAAGGGGTTAATGCAGAGCCATTGTCTTAAATTAGTGAGTTTGCTATGCAAATCAGAGCAAAGAACCATCGGACAGCAAAAAAAAAAAGAAAAAACAGACGTGAATAGTTTTAAATACCATAATGTGTCTGAAACGATGCCTAGGGTGGTAACATGGGCGAGTATCATGAGTCGGACACCACACTTTTTTTTTTTTTTTTTTTTGTGTGTGTATACTGGCAATGTTGCCATTTGTACCTTCACCTTCAGGCCAGTCCCATTCCACGCCTCACCAGGTTAGACGACAAGAGGAGGACATCAAGCACATTCTTAAAAGCAAGGCACTCTTTACTTGGCAACACACTTTTTGCACACAAAGCAGCATACAGAACACGTGACAACTTACAGAGGTAAGTTCTTATCGGTTTCGGGTGACAGCAATTTACATGATGGTAAAACCAGCAAAGCAAATGAGATAAATCTCCATTTTCCTGGTGCAGGGACACCCAGGTCTATATGTTACTCTGAACCCTTCACTGAAACAGCAGTCTGTGATCCTTACAAGGGCCGCTCCTAGAGCCATTTCTTCTGTCCTCAGCTAGGTAACACCCTTCCTTCACAGGGTCCCCCATGTCTGGCCAACACTGGACTCACGAATTCCTTTTAATTCTCCCACTAATGGCTTTCACCCACTTGCCTGCTGAACTGGATCTCAGTCACCTCTAAAGTTCCTTCACGAGTCATGTTGCCTAGTGCCTCTCAGCTCCACACTGGTTCTGCTCTCTCCATACTCAAACTAACTCCAACTAACTGTCTGAAATTCCTACAAAATCTTTAACTACCCAGAGCCCACAATGGGCTGTCCATACACTTACAGTTGACTCTCACATAACTGTCCCTGTTCTCTTGTCGCTGGGCAGGCTTCACCTTTCATCCATTTCTGCACAAAAGCAAAGAAGGAGACCAAAACATCTCGTGGCCGTTGGTTAGTACTGCAAAACACGAGGAAATTACCACTTATTACCACAAGAAAACATATTTCACACAACAATAATCATTAGCATCTTGCCTTGACGTCTTCAGGGGGGAACACGACTCATTATCCACTCTATTACATGTCAGTGTGCTATTAATTGAAAACTGAGGTGTGAATGAGAAATTTTCAGAGAAGCCATATATCCAAAAAGTCCTTTTTGATGTTCTCACATCGGCTGTGTACTGAACCTCGAAGCATGTTGACACTATATAAGTAACAGGAAATAATCTCATACAAAAAAAGCTTTGCATGTGAATGCAGAAAATGGCATGAAGTACTTTACTTTTCATTACATAACAATGAAATCGGAGGATATGTATTTGTTGCTGCTCATGAGTCCCCACTTCTGCTGTAGTCAGCAGAGTTTATATGGGTTGTCCAGATTTTGGACTGCAGACGGCCAAATTGTGACGGTATGCAGTGTGCACACTGTCTCGAGTCCCTGGTATTTCCTCATGTTCACTTCTATTGATAGATGCTGAATGCATTTAGACAACTGATGATTACATGTATGCAGATCGCAAACGTGGTCATGTGACCGCCAACTAGACTGACAATACTGCTAAATACCGTGTGCACTATTTGGCAGTCCCCAGTCACCAAGCGTGATTGTAGACTTAACTCCCAGGCCTGGACAACACCTTTAAATAAAATTGTCTTCATGACTGATATATAATTTTACTCATAACAGCCCTTTTTATAAGGAAATAGTTATCTTATTTCCCAATATAAAGAGCTGTTATGAGTGCCATCTGAACTGCATCCATGTGTTGTCCGATTTTCTGAATGATTTCTTGAAAAATCTTGATCAAACCACATCTTTTTTTTTTTTTCCCTATAGGAAACATATGGTTGGTAAAAACTGTCACTGTATTCAAAAGCAGATGAAAACTGCATTCAGGACACTGATGAAAAGTCATTTTTTTTGTGTGCAATAAAAAAAAAAGTGTGAATGTGGCCATAGTTTTTTCTGCATCTTTGAATAATTGTGAAAACTGCAACATGTCAGCAAACCTTCGGTCTGTTTGACACTTCCAACATTCACAGTTTGAACACTGACCATGATGTTTGGACTGATCGTAGATCGCCTGACTCGAACTCATGGGATTTATGCCTACTCTGATATTCATGGTCACGAGTCAAGACTGCTGTCTCTGGACTGGCCACCAGCCTCATTGCCTTAAGTGAACAGCCTCATATCTATATGTGGGGCTGTTGCATTCGGGTTAGGAGTCCCGCATTGTTGGACATTGTAGTCTGTCAAATTAGCTTGGCTTGGATCACAAATAATATGAAATTTTATTTGACCAGATATTGGACTGAATTTCCAAGCTGACCATCTACCTTTTAATTATTTGCACTGATGCCCTCATAGATCTAAATTGTGACTTCCCTAGTTGCTGGCCATGACTAAATATTTGTTCTCCATTGTGCATAGACATCTAATTGTTAGGCAAATAGCAATTTAGGCATTGATAGAGTGGCAGCACTCCACAAATAAATGAGTACTTCTTTATTCACTCATCATAACAAAAGTAACATAGCAAAACACTGGAAAATGCTGCACCCGCTACACACGGTACAACTCTGTATAAAACAGCCCTGGCACATGCTGCAAACGCATTTTCTCCAGCAGTGCTCCAGGTGTGCTGAATGTCTGTGGAGAAAATCCCATTCATGCATTATAATTTTCTGCTTAAAACATATCTGCCATTTTATTTATTATGCATTACTTAAATAGCTATATCATATTTCACAGCGCTTTACAGACATTATCATGGCTTCATATTATATGGATTAATCTGCAGGTTAATAACGTTCTGAACCTGCCTGGTGCCAGCACTTAAACCCTCACTGCCAGAAGAAAATTAACTTAATTCCTCCTGGTAGCGTTTCAGTCATGGGGGCAGAATATTTCTTTAAGGTTGGGTGAGTGTGGAGACCAATTGTATTCCAAGTTTCAGAAAATTATCCGCCGTCCAAAAATTTGTTTTACACGCATTTTGTGCCCCTTCCTCAAAGAAATAAGAACCAATAACTATGTCTCTACTTGCTATCCATCAAAGTAACCGTTTGATACTCATTCTGATGGAGTATTCTTGGGTTTTTTTTTCTCCCCCAAAATTGCATATTTTGTTTATTAACAAACCCGTTTACATGAAGTTGATATTGTCACCCATAATGAGATTGTAAATAAAATTACAGTGGCTTACAAAAGTATTCACCCCCCCACCCCTTGGCATTTTTCTTAGTTTGCTACCTCACAACCTTGAATTTCACTCTTTTTCTTTTATTTTCTTTTGAGGGTTTGCATCAGTTAATGTAATGAACATGCTTACAAATGTGAACATTTGGTTTTCTTTTTACAGTAAGCAAACAACAAATAGCATAAAATAACTGAAAACTTCAGTGTGCATAACTGTTCACTCGTGTGCACACCACGCGGTGACGTCTGCAGGTGCACCTGATGACGTAATTGGGAGGCGCTGTGACCCGACTCAGAGTCGCTTCATAAGAACAATGGAAGTGCGGGGAGGTGGGCCCCGCTGGGATGGGGGGGTGTATTGGAGAAAAAAATTCGGGTCCTGGAAGCTGCACAGGTCCTGGATGTGATCAGAAGCCAGTATATAGTGGGCTGGCATCACTGCTCAGAGCTTCCCAGCACAACTGTCCCTTGTTAATATACAAGTGCTTCTTACAAAATTAGGATATCATCAAAAAGTTTATTTCAATTCTTCAATACAAAACTGAGATAATGACACTTGGGTTTTCATTGGCTATAAGCCATAATCATCAACATTAACAGTAATAAACACTTGAAATAGATCACTCTGTTGGTAATGACTCTCTGAGTTTCACTTTTTGTATTGAACAACTGAAATTAACTTTTTGATAATATTCTAATTTTGTGATAAGCACCTGTATGTAGTTGGAGCATGAGCAAAAGCCGCAGCAGCTGCATGGGAAGCCCCAGGAGCATCATTGCCTTCGAGTCAGCGGAGGTGGCCCAAACATAGAAATGAGTGGATCTGCAAGCAGGTTCAATCAATGAAGTTTGAGCAAGATGGATGACTCTGCAGCCTTCAGAGATGATCTCCCGGTTGAGAAGGGTCCTTCCTCCAAACCAGTACCATTTGATTGAGTCGACATAGTAAGTGATCTTTGTGAAAGTTCACTTTGTAAAAGGTTGTCCTCTTCTCTCTTATTTATTTTTGATAGGGAAAGAGGTGTGTTACTAAGACCAAGCACAAGGAGTACGCTCTGTGTAGGGCCCTATTAGCAGACTCGTATCAGAAAAGGCTTTGTCAGGCATGCAGACAGTGGCGGAGGAGACCCCTAGCTTTACTACAGTTTGAAAACCATCATTAAAGCAGAAATCGGCAAGGCAAGAGGGAAATGTTTATGGATATCTCCCTGGTGTCAGACTACGAGGATAGCGCTGAGAGTTCCTCATCGTCTGTCTTGACCTCGTATGGTGGCTCAGGGTGCCATTGTTTCCCGCTAAATGAGGTTGATGGACTGATTTAAAGTGGTCCGATCACCCATAAGCATTGTGGATGCTAGGCCTGAAAGGTCAGTGCAGGATTTGATGTTCCATGGCCTCAATCAAAGGAAGAAGTGTTTCCCTTTAAATGAGAAAATTCAGTTGCTGGTCCATAAAAAATGAAATAGGCCTGAAAGAAAGGGTTCCCTTCTCCCTTCGTTCAAAAAGAAATACCCCTTTGAGGAAACCTCTTTGTCCTGTTGGGACAAAGCCCCAAGGCTGGATGGGGCAATTACTAAAGCATCCAGGAGAGCCTCTCTCCCCTTTGACGATATGGGGGCTTTAAAGGCCCCACTGGGCAAAAGCAGACACCTTTTCTCAAAGGCACATGGGAGACATCGGCGGGTGCCTTAAAGCTGGCTGTAGCAGCAACGTGCATGGCCAGATCATTAAGGATCAGGCTGGAGCAGCTAGAATCAATGCCGAAAGATAGGGTGGCAAGAAAAGATATCTTGTCCACCAATTCACTGATGCAAGGAGCAGAAGCCTTTTTGGCAGATGCCTCATAGACTGTGAGATTGGTGGCAAGATCGGCAGCCCTGTCCAATGCTGCCAGTAGCGTGGCTGAAGTGTTGGCCAGGAGATACAGGATAGAACAAGACTATGTTCCATCCCTTGAGGGAGAAGTTCTCTGCAGCCCGGCTCTGGACGAGATCCTTGAAAAAGCCAGAGATGTGAAGAAAGGTTTTTCTAATTTATCAATGCCTACCTAGATTTTTCTGGAGAAAGAGGCTTGTCCGAAGGAAGTCTTCTAAGGATCATGACAAATGGGAAGATCGCAGAGGTAGAGGACTCTTATTCGGATCCTCCTCTCAGGGCCCCAAAAATTGAGTCAGTGACTCCCCAGCCCAGGTAGGGGGGAGGTTTTCCTACTTCTTCCCTGCCTGGGAAAGCATTATAACCAGTCACTGGATCATCAGCCTGATTAGATCAGGTCTGCGGTTACAGTTCCATTTGATTCCTCAAGAAAGGTTTATTCTGACCCCTTCTCCTTCCTCCCTGAGAGAGCAGTCAGCCCTACAAAAAGAAGTCCTGGATTTAGTCTAGAAGGCCGTCCTTGTAGTAGTCCCTGAGCCCAAAAGAAGGAAAGGTTTTTACTCCCCAACTTTTCTGATATCCAAACCAGATGGCTCCTTCAGAACTATTGGTAATTTAAAAGCCCTGAATAAGTTCTTGATAGTACAAACATTTAAAATAGAGCTTATCAAGTCAACAATATATCTACTTTTTTTCTGGTTGTTACATGGCAGTACTGGATTTAGAAGACATGTAGTATCATATGCCCATACATTTAGAACTTCACAAATGCTTTTGGGTGGCAGTGGTCATGGATGGGGTGGTTGGGCACTTCCAATTCAGGTCCCTCCCGTTCGGTTTAGCAGTAGCCTCTAGGGTATTTACAAAGGTAGTGGAAGAAGTCATGGTTCATGTCAGAGAACAAGATATCATAATCATTCCTTATCTGGACGATTTCTTGATGGTAGGAAATTCAGCCCACCAACATAATAAACACCTACAGGTAGAAATGATCACCCTAAGAAGTCTGGGCTGGTTGTTGAATATAGAAAAATCCTGGTTAGTGCCCTTAAAAACGCAGCAGTTTCTTGGGATTGTTAGATGCGGAGATTCAGGATTGTGACCTTCCAGTATCTAAAATAGAGAAAATCCAGTCCTTGGTGGAAAATGCTTTGAGTCCCCTCCATCTCTTGGGGATTCAATTTCCCTGCTGGATACTTTGACATCATGCTTCTCAACAGTTTTATGGGCAAAATTCCATTTCAGGGTGCCGCATTGGTATGTGTTCCATAACAAGGTTTTCCTTTAAAATTACATTGTCTTCTCGATCAGTACAGTCCCTTTGGTGGTTAGATGAATCAAACATGTCCAGGCGGTTCTCTGGGTGGATAATATAACTCAAATAGTAAGCACGGATGCGAGTCCCTGCAGGATGGGGAGCCCATCTGGGTAGGGAGGTGGTCCAGGGAATCTAGACTGAGCAAAGCTTCTCTTCCAATGTTAGTTACTAGCTATAGAACTGGCAGTAAGCAGATTCCTTTTATCCCTGCATTACCAGAGTATCAAGATGATCTTGGACAATTGAGTATCTGTGGCTTATGTAAACCGCCAGTGGGGAATTTTTTAAAAAACATTGAGAGCGACAGATTGTCTTTCAGATAGAGGAGAAGCATCTCCTTTCCATGACAGCCTTCATATGAAAGGAAGGAAAGTACCAAGGTGGAGTTTCTAAGCCACTATCTTCTGAAACAAGAGGATTGGGTGCTGGATCAAATCAAGATGTTTTCACAAATATAGTATGAATGTGGGGCCTCCTGGTGGTAGATCTGTTTGCCACAAAACTAAACAGGAAGGTGTTGGAGTTCTGTTTCCTGAACTCCAGGGAAGATCCCATAGCCATAGAAACTCTCCTGATTCTCTGGAATTTCAGCCTGACATATGCCTTCCCTTCAATTTCACTGATTCCCCTGGTCGCAAGAAAAATAAGGGAAGGCAACGCAAGGATCATCTTGATTGCTCCCTTCTGGCCCAAGAGACCTTGGTTCTCATGCCTGAGAAGGGTGTCACTATCAGATCCATGGGTTTTACTGAAAATCCCGAACCTTCTTGTCCAAGGGTTGATAATCCATCCACAAGTAACTGGCCTCCACTTTACGGCGTGGATCTTGAAAGGACGCTAATAGAAAAGAGGTTTTTCTGCCAATGTCATATCCACCCTATGTCATAGTAGGAAACCAGTCGCGACTCTGAAATATGCTAGAACTTGGAAAAAGTTTTTATCCTTCTCAGGTTCTAGAGTGGAGGAGGGGGCACCAATAGGAAAGATTTTGGAGTTTCTGCAGAGGGACCTTGAATTAGGGTTATCCACCAGCACCCTAAAGGTACAGGTCTCAGCTTTCTGAGCCCTGTATAGTTGTGACTTAGCAGGTAACTGTTTGGTATCAAGATTCATTAAAAGCATCCTTAAAAATCTAGACCCATTTCAAAAGTAAATTTGGTACCATGGGATTTAAATTTGGTCCTGACAGCCTTAACTGATGCACTGTTTGAACCCATAGTCAGCAACCTTCAAGATTCTTTCCTTCAAAACAGCCCTGTTAGTAGCATTAGCTTCAGCCAGGAGAGTTAGTGATATTCAGGCCCTTTCCATAACCCCATACAGTTGTGCTCAAAAGTTTACATACCCCAGCAAAATTTTTGCTTTCTTGTCCTTTTTTCTGAGAATATCAATTATAACACCAAAACTTCTTCTCCACTCTTGGTTAGTTGTTGGGTGAAGCCATTTATTGTCAAACTACTGTGTTTTCTCTTTTTAAATCATAATGACAACCCAAAACATCCAAATGACCTTGATCAAAAGTTTACCATTTTTATTTGCATTTGTATTTTGATCGCAATTTATTCCATTTTTTGTTCGGTGGTATGATAAAAAAGCATCATTTTTGCCATTTTTTACGGTGCTCACGGAAGGAGTTAACTTCTGTGACAGTTTTATTGGGCAGGTCATTCAGTATGCAGCGATACCAGACGTGTAGTTTTGTTTATTTTTAATTTCTTTACGATATATATATAAAATACATTTTGTATATTTGTATAATTTTTTTTTGTCCCACTATGCGACTCACTTTTACAGCTCTGATCGCAGTTATTAAGCATTGCAATGATTTATAAAAATCTAGTGATGAGCGAGTGTTCGGATAAGGTGTTATCCGAGCACATTCGAGTGCTAATAGAGCATCTTCGGCGTATGGTAAATGGTATCGCTTAAAATGTAATCTCATCTTGCAAAAAAAAAAAAAAAAGGTAAGCCACCATACATCTCCAGCAGCAAAACAGCCTTGATCATTCTGCCTCCTAAAAATCGGAGCATAGGAAAATCAGCGCTCCGTCCCTCCCGAGTCTCGCGGTGTGGCTAACTACAGTACAGACACATATGAGGCATTGTCACATTCAGCAGATTGTGGGACAAATTTTATTGTCAGTTTTACCCATTTCCCCTTTGAAAATGCCCGCAGAGGACATAAGCATTTCAAGACTAATGTATAAAACAACAATTTTAGTAGCCATTACCTCCGACAAATGAGCGGGGGAGATGCAGGCGCTGTCAATAAACATTCTGTATCTTCTGTTCCTGGATGATCGAATAATCTTTAGATTCGATCCAGCTTTTTTGCCCAAAGTCATCTCTACCCAGAACATAAATCAGGAAATAGTCTTACCCTCCTTTTGTCAACATTCTAGGAACCAAAAAGAGAAGCT
The DNA here is from genome assembly GCF_039654945.1 of Dendrobates tinctorius. Taxonomy (NCBI): domain Eukaryota; kingdom Metazoa; phylum Chordata; class Amphibia; order Anura; family Dendrobatidae; genus Dendrobates; species Dendrobates tinctorius. The sequence continues at coordinate 5,488,227 of NW_027361932.1, read as the reverse complement.
GACGCTCACTCCCCCATCATTCCCTTCTGCCTCTGACGCAGCAAGTGCTTGATTGTCATGTCCGCATTATACTTGATGGGGCGACTGTATTATACTCGATGGGGTGGCTGCATTATACTTTATGTACCATATGGGACCCCCACATTATACTATATGGAGGACTATGGGGAGTGTATTGTATTATTTGTAGGACTGTGTGGCACATTATACTAAATGGAGGACTATGGGGTGTGCATTATACAATATGGAAGACTATGGGGTGTAGTATACTAAACAAGCAAAATGCTGCTGATTCATCAAGTTATTTGGATTGCCGGAACAAAAAAACTGTTACTAGCACATCGCCTGGTGAAAACTGATAATCTGCTACTGTATGCGAACAGATTGAGCTACTAGTGATTGTTCTGTCCCCATCATTGCTCCTCAGACGGTGTAAAGAGGCCTGGGAATAACCATTGAACGACTTCAATATTGTCGGTCACAGTAGCCTTGCAGTGCTGGGGTCAAATCACACCAAGGACAACAACTGTGATAAGTTTGAATGTTGTCCACCTGTTTGTGGGTTTCCTCCCCACCAAAGACCTACTGATGGGGAATTCCTTTGGAGATAGCGATGGTGTCTGTAAAGCGTTATGGAATCCACATTGCTTTAGAAGTATGAATAGTAAACAATTTCCCTATGAATTGTCAAGTCCTGAGGAATATGGTGTTGCTATAGAGATAAAAAAAGTGTTTGGTTTAAAAAAAAAAAAAAAAAATAGTAGTTTTCAATTGCTGCCAGATGATTGGACGGAATGTGTGTTCAAGATCCTTGTAGTGACTATACCGCATCTTGATTTTTTTTCTTACTGCATATTGCTGTTTTTTGGGGGCTAGCTTTAGGCATAATTGTATGAAATGTAATTCTGTGCATGATGTATTAACTTTCATACATATCAATAAAGTGCATTTATGCCACAGATAATGCCGTAAATGAGAAACTGGTCCAGTATACCTGCTAAAATGCACAGCTACTGAAAAACAGTAAGTCCTAATTTACTGTTCCGATTACCTCTGAGGAATTGGGACAGGGAATTCCATAAACCCTTTTTAAAAAAACAAACTATTTTTCGCCTAAAAAATTGCTTACATTTGGTATGCAATTAGTAAAGAATGTTGTCTAATTACTAAACAAATGCAACTTGCAAGTAATTAGTGAAATATGCAATACAGACCGGTTCCAATAAATTGTGCTACTGGGAATCCTACACATTAGGGTTAGCGGGGCACATTCAAGAAAATGCTAGTGGAGAAAGAAAAAGCTTGATGACACTTCCAGAGCTAAGCATAAGAACTATAATAACTATTGCAGAACTTTTCTCTAGAGACAAACGGCGGCTTTTTGACAAAACCCTTCAGAGGAGGCAACATAGAGACATTGTGAAATAAGACCTCTGTAGGAGTAAACCGGGAGACGTGCTCTTGATTTCCCTCTCATTGCACCCTCCCCAAGTTGAATATCTTTTGATGTAATAGAATACAAGAGCGCTCTGGTTTACAAATGGCAGCACAAATTGGCATGCACAGTCCATACTTTGTCCAGACTGGGACATCTGTGTTGAATTTAGGTTATTTCACTATGTAAATATGTTGTGCTGAGATAAACAATATCACCAGTAGTTATATATTTCAGTATATTATATAATGCAGTGCATGAGGTTTGCGCACACGAATTAATGTCTTTGTTATATTGCTGTCATGATTTCCGTGTTGTGTTTTGTACTAAACATCATGAATAAACACATTTCCACATAATAATAATTAGCACTTTATATAATATTGTTTATTATGTAATTTTTATTGATTTTTCATGTGCTTACAAATTATGAAAGGTCTCCACTCCACAGTGACTCTATTGATTTTTTTGGGAGTTGAGTTCCAATGTTGCATCTGTGATTGGACCCTTTTAATTGGGGGGCTACTATCAGTCACTTATTTCTTTTATTATTTTGCTTTGCTTATTTAGCACCATCATATTCTGCAGCACTTTACATACATTATCTTCACTATTCCTACTGGGGCTCACAATCTAAATTCCCTGTTTCTCGATTGTGCGAGGAAACCGGAGAATCCAGAGGAAACCCACGGCCAACATGTGTTGAACATACAAATTCACTTGCAGATATCCTTGGTGGTATATGAACTCAAGACCCAAGCGCTGCAAAAAACATTGCTAACCACTGAGCCAACTTATCAACCTATAATTATATGGTAATATAGAGAGCTATTACAAATGCACCATTTATATAAAACAATAATTTTTGCTATCATGCACAATTAAAGTGTATTAATAAATGGGAGTCTGATCACTTGGGGCCTCCAACAATTGATAGGGGTTATGTCACACTCTAATATACAAGAGATCACTCCTTAATTGCAGTGAAGAAAATATTTATTGATCTGTCAGCACTTCATATTTAGGGGTATCGCACCTTACAAGATGGCCAACAGTTTGGTCCTCCTGGACCTAGTGTGTTGAATGCTCAGTGGAGAGGCTGATGGCATACTAGACCAGTAATGTCTTAAATTCTATTAAGGTGGGATCTCATGAGACATAACCACTTTTAGACTGAAACCATAAGTTCTAATCCCAGCATCTTCCATCTCGCCAGTTGAAGCTGCCACCCACCAGACTGCATGGAAACTATAGTACTATAACATGGCAGCCATTAACATCAATGGTCCTGATGAGGTACGTGGACGGCAGCCCTCCTTGGGATCAGTTTTTCTGTTTAGGTTTCTAAAGTTGGGTCACAAGCATAACTCAAACTCTTTAGATAGATCTGTTGTTTTGTTCTCAGTTCTCTACCTTGTTCTGTTATGTGCTCCTCCGTGTTCCCTGCTGCTGCTCCTCAGGGGTTTTCTTTCTGTAACTAATGAGTAGAGATGCAATATCCAAGCTTTAGGTACTTTACCTTTTAATACACCATTCCCATTTAATGGAAAGAAAATGTGCTGGTGCCTTCCGACAGCAATAACAGATGACTGTGGTAGTGTTCATTAGCTGCACAGAAGAGATCAGGTTGGTAAACCTCATATGAACGTGTGATAGTCCTCTTTGACAATGCCTTTAGATAAAGAGTAAAAATAAATAATTTTTTAGATTACTTTACACTGCAGAAAGGAATGTGCCTCCTTGTTCCTTAAAGGGAACCTGTCATGTAAATAAGAAAAACGCTGTTAGCCAGAAAGCCCCACTGCTGGGAGGAAATTAACTTTACTGCTCCCGGCAGCCTTCAGCTTTCAATTGCCACTTATTCAGGGGTGTATCTACAGAGGTCGCAGGGGTCACAGCTGCGACAGAGACCAGAGAGCTCATGTCCTCTCTCGCTCCAATTCCAAGCGCACTCCCGGCGTTTGAAATCTGTGTGCTGTTTTTTCTGGTATGATGCGCAACCGTGTCATTTCCAGTCCTGTGCATTGTGGGGGAGTATTGGGTGTACTCTCCGGCTTCAGAATGTGAAATGCACATGCTCTGCAGCCGACCAGTACACCTAATACACCCCCACACTGCACAGGACCGGAAATTATGCGCTGCAGCGTCATACCAGGAAGAAACAGCACACAGATTTCAAACACCGGGAGTGCGCTTGGAATTGGAGCCAGGGAGGTCATGAACGCCCAGAGTGTCTGCCCTTCCGAAGACGACATCCTTATTAGCATAGAGACATGTAGGTTTTATAAAATCATTTTTCTACGATTACAAGGCAGTATTAGGTCAGATTATACAACATTGCAACAAAGCTATAGTGTGTGACATGAATAGGGAAAATGTGAATTTGGGTGGGAAATATTTTGACATAGGGGGGCCGGGCCCCATTTGAAAGTTTGCACCGGGGCCCATAACTTTGTAGTTATGCCACTGCATTCAGTGCATAGTGAGCGGCATCTGCAACCGCGCATCTGGCATTGTCTTGACAGCTGGCTCAGCATTAGAGCAGTCAGTCCGGTTATTGCCGGCTCTCACTATGCACTGAGCTGCGAGTGAAACTGCATCAGCTGACCAATATGATTGAAAGTCTGAGGCTGTCAGAAGGAATAAAGGTAATTTCTTTTCGGCAGCAGGGCTCTCCGTTTTGGTGCCAGGAAGCATCAGAACGCTATTAACCTACAGATTGACCCCATACCTGCATGTTAATAGCGGTTTTTTTTTTTTTTTTTACATAACTGGTTTCCTTTAATAATCTATTCTAAAGAGCACCATTCAAGATGACCCTATTTATTTACAGTGACATGTAAAAGTTTGGACACCGCTGGTCAAAATTAGTGTTATTCTGACTAGTTAAGCAAGTTGAAAACGAAGTGATCTCTAAAAAGCCTGAAGTTGGCACATTTCCTTTGTATTTTAGTTAAACAAACATATATATTTTCATCTTTTACCTTTTAAAAACCACAAAAAAGAAAATGGGGCCCATGCAAAAGTTTGGGCACCCTGCATGGATAGTACCTAGTTGCACCCTCTTTTAAAAGTATCACCTCTTGTAAACTTTTTGTAGTCAGCCAAGAGCCTTTCAATTCTTTGTGGGATTTTCATCAATTCTTCCTTGGGAAATTCTTCCAGCTCTGTGAAATTCTTGGTCGTCTTGCATGCACTACTATTTTGAGGTCTAGCCACAGATTTTCATTTTCAGATGTTCAAATCAGGGCACTGTGAGGGTCATTGTCATGCCTGTATGTCTAATATCTGATGCTTTGTTGTTGAGAAATCAGCTTTTATCACTTTATATAAATTACCTCTTCCAGGCTCTGGGGAAGGACGCTGCCTGGAAGATAACTCTGCCTCCAGCGATTATTTTACATGATGGGTAATTGCCAGTGTGATGTATAATGGCCACTCTCTGCTCTTTTGATCTCGCTGCAGAGCTGTGTGTGATTATACCTGACACATCTGCAGGTTCCTCCCAGCTTCAACTTCCAGCTCACAGGTAGACAGGGCTGTAATATTGTTGCAATACAGCAGAGCTAAGAGAGAAGCAAAAAATGTTTGCAAGAAGACAAAGTTAAGTTATCCTGTTCTGTGTTGGTTACTTGTCTCATACTTGTAACTTCTCCTTCATGTAAAATAAGCTGTGGAGACAGAGTTAACTCCAGGCAACTTCCTCCTCAGAGCCTGGAAGAGGTCATTTATATAAAGTGATAAAAGATGATTTCTCAACAATAAGGCATCTGATATGAGGCATACAGGTATCGCTCTCCTCAGCAGTCTATAACCTGTATGCCATATTAATAGTTTAGTTAGGACATATGAATGACACATTCCCTTTAAGGTCTGAAACCTTGGTTAAAGTTATCTGAGAACCCAAACTTTTGCATTGTCCCATTTTCCTTTTTTGTAACCTTTTAAAATGAAAAAAAACAGTGTCCTCTTTAACTTAATTAATAACTAGCTGAAGAGCCCGGTGCTGCCCGGGCATAGTGACTAACTACGGTTAGTTATAATAAATTATAATGAGGGAGAGTGATGGAGTGCTACGCCAGATGACCTGGCCTCCAGTCACCAGACCTGAACCCAATCGAGATGGTTTGGGGTGAGCTGGACCGCAGAGTGAAGGCAAAAGGGCCAACAAGTGCTAAGCATCTCTGGGAACTCCTTCAAGACTGTTGGAAGACCATATCCGGTGACTACCTCTTGAAGCTCATCAAGACAATGTCAAGAGTGTGCAAAGCAGTAATCAAAGCAAAAGGTGGCTACTTTGAAGAACCTAGAATATAAGACATATTTTCAGTTGTTTCACACTTTTTTGTTAATTATATAATTCCACATGTGTTAATTCATAGTTTTGATGCCTTCAGAGTGAATCTACAATTTTCATAGTCCATGAAAATTAAGAAAACTCTTTGAATGAGGTGTGTCCAAACTTTTGGTCTGTACTGTGTGCGCATGCGTGTGTGTATGTATGTATGTGTGTATATATAGCTGAGTGTATAGCCCTGCCCACTTCGCATAGCCACATTCACTATAATATCCCACATCGTCCCATCAGCCAGAACCACCAAACTACTAATATCCCACATCATCACGTTAAAGCCACTGGACAACTACCCATAATATTTCACATCATCCTGTCAGCCAGAGCCACGGGACTACTACCCCTAATATCCCACATCATCCCGTCAGCCAGAGCCACCGGACTACTTCCACTAATATCCCACATCATCCCGTCACAGCCGCCGGACTACTACCCCTAATATCCCACATCATACCGTCAGAGCGACCGGCCTACTGCCCCTAATATCGCACATCATCCCATCAGCCAGAGCCACCAGACTACAACCCCTAATATCGCACATCAGCCAGAGCCACCGGACTACTACCCCTAATATCCCGCATCATCCTGTCAGCCAGAGCCACCGGACTACTACTCCTAATATCCCGCATCATCCCTTCAGCCTGGAGTCAGAACCAGAGCGCTGAGTGGAACGGTCCTAACTTCCACATCGGGGATCCCTTTAAGAGAGGTCTGGTGTCAGAACCAGAGTGCTGAGTGGATTTGCCCTGACTTCCATACCAATGATCCCTTTAATAGAACCCTGGGGTGAGAATCAGAGCGCTGAGGGATTTACTCTAACTTCCATACCAGAGATCCCTTTAAGAAAGCCTGGGATCAGAACCAGAGCGCTGAGGGATTTGCCCTAACTTCTGTACAGGAGATCCCTTTAAGAGAGTCTGGGGTCAGTACCAAAGTGCAGACTGGATTTGCCCTCACTTCCATACCGGGGATCCCTTTAAGAGGGGCCTTGGGTCAGAACCAGAGCGCTGAGTGGATCTGCCCTGACTTGCATACCGATGATCCCTTTAAAAGAACCCTGGGGTCAGAATCAGAGCGCTGAGGGATTTGACGTAACTTCCATACAGGAGATCCCTTTAAGAGATCCTGGGGTCAGTACCAGAGCATTTGAAGGCAATTGCCCTGACTTCCATACCGAGGATCCCTTTTAAGAGAGGCATGGGGTCAGAACCAAAGCACTGGATGGATTTCCCCTGCCTTCCATACCGGAGATCCCTTTAAGAAAGGCCTGGGGTCAGTACCAAAATGCTGAGTGTATTTGCCCTGACTTGCATACCATTGATCCACGGGAGGGGGGATTTCTTTATGTCAAGTGCTCTGTGCTCCTTTCTGGGGGGCAGACAATGGCTGGGAGCTTATGTTCCTGGGGATGTTAGATTTCTCCCACCATGTCAGTGTCTGCTGAGGTGTTGTCAAGTGGGAAAACTTGCTCCTAGCAACCATCACAGCTCAGCTACTTTTAACCAGCTCTGGTGAAATGAGATGCTTAGTGATTGGTTGCAAGGAAAACTGTTGATCATAGCAACCAATCACAGCTGAGCTTCTTTTGAACGGCTCTGGTGAAATGAAAGATGCTTCGTGATTGGCTGGTGATACACACATACATTCATTCATTCATTCATTCATTTTTATATATAGAGACAATAATAATTTCTATAGCGCCGACATATTCCACAGCACTTTACATTTTAGAGAGAACTTGTACAGACAATAGACATTACAGCAAAACAATAGACACACAGATCAAAACAGATACCAAGAGAAATGAGGGCCCTGTTCACAAGGTTACAATCTGAGGAAAAAGGGGAGACACGAAAGGTAGATGGTAGCAATTGCTTTAATTGTTTGGACCAGCCAAAGTGTAAGAATTGGGTGTTAATGGAATGCTGCATGAACCGGCTATCAGCCTAAGTATGTAACAGCACAGACGGCTATTAAATGCATAAAGCATGTGAGAACATGATACGAGGAGCCAGGTTATGGTAAAAATTTTGAATGGGCAACACAGGGATAGTTAGGTTAATGCGTTTAGGCGGTAGGCCGGTCTGAACAAATGCATTTTTAAGGAACTCTTAAAACTGTGGGGATTAATCGTAATAACCTGGATAATGCATTCCAAAGAATTGGCGCAGCACGTGAAAAGTCTTTCTAGACGGGAGTGGGAGTTTCTGATTATTGAGGATACTAACCTCAGGTCATCAGCAGAACAGAGGGCACGGGTAGGATGGTAGACTGAGACGAGGAAGGAGATGTAGAGTGATGCTGAGCCATGGAGTACTCTGTGGGTGAGGGTAACAAGTTTGTACTGGATTCTGGAGTGGATGGATAACCAGTGTAATGACTGGCACAAGGTAGAGGTATCGGTGTAATGATCAGAGGTATATCTAGGCTTTCTGGCACCCGAGGCGAGTATTCGGTTCTGCACCCCCCCGAGCACACATGCGATTTGCACCCTTAGTCATGTACCGACGGTCTGCTCTTCCTAATGCTCTCAATGTTCAGTGAAAAACTGAAAGAAGCCGGATAAGAACCTCGTTGTCACAGGATCATAAGTATGAAAATCGCATATGAGTGAAGTCTCCATGTGATGACTGCTGGAACCTGCAGAGCTGAATCCTGACATTGCAGGCTTCTGAATTCTCACAACGAATGCACTGCACACATTTAGGATTCTCCCGTACCTGTGGCAAGAGTGGATGGTCATGTCAGCACAAGCATGTGATTTATATACTTCTGGCCACATTCTGACTAGAAGTGCACTGCCTCGCTCTATTCTTTTTCATTGAGTGAGGCCACACATGTCTAGTCAGCGTGTGACTGCATGTATTTAACTTAACGGCACAAGAGAATCCTAACAGCGTTCAGTGAGCACTGAGAGATTTCAGAAGTCTGCAGTCACATAGAATGACTGCAGACTCGGCACAAACCTGGAAAAGCCCCTTACTGCTCCTAACATAAATAAAAACATGAGAATTAGTATCACAAATAACATTTACATCCAGGTACCTTATAGATGTCGTCGTCTCTGGAGTCGTTCTCCTTTTCTTCATCTTGTCCAGACCCCATGATGATTTTTCTCCTCCACAGCCGTCTCTGCAGACTTCCATCTAATCCACTCTTCTGCAGCAAATCTCCACACGATGCCCTTAAAGATAGAAGTGTCATTATAATGCTCCTGAATAAAAATTTCTGGAGTATGCTGAGCCCCTGAATAAATAATTGCCCCTCACTATATTGTCTGCACAAAATATTACCTCACACTGTCCCTCTTTTGGTACATGCTCTTCACACTGAACTCTCCTTTCCAGACTGGGACCCCTCTTCATATTGTCCTCTCACACTATGTCCTCCCTATAGGGCCCAGTCTCTATACTGTACCTTTTCATCACACTCCCCCCTCCTTGGTATACTTTCTCCTCCTGGCTGTACCCTTTCACTGTCTCCCTATGCTACGCCCCCACAACGCAGTCTCAATTCTGTGCCCATTCACTTTTCTCCCCCTATACTGTCACCTCACAATATTCCCCTCCCTCCTCATACTGTCTCTTCTCACATCCACCCTGTTTATCATATTGTCTCCTCCTATATTTACCCCCTCATTTTCTATACTGTCTGCTCACACATACCCCTGACTCCCCATACTGTGTCCACATACATTTTCCCATCACTACTCATACTGTGTCCACATACATTCACTCGTTTGCTCCCCATACTGTCTTCACCCATCCCCCCACTCACCATAGTGTCTGACCTCATCCCCCATACTGTTTCCTCATACATGCAGTCATACATACATGCTCCTCATTTTGTGTCCTCAAATCTCTCCACACATCTTAAATCCCCCCCATCCCCAATACAAATCTCCCCACACACACATTAAATCTCCTCACACATTAAGTACCCCTCATCCCCACTCCAGATCTCCTTATCCCTACTCCAAATCCACCACACACATTAAATAACCGCCCATTTCCCACTCCAAATCTCCCCACACATTAAATAACCCCTCCCCCCATCGCTGCTGGCGTCGCTCTGACCCGGCGGTCAGAACTTCGATTGTACAATTGATTCCTGGGAGCTGGCGCACGGCAGCTTCTCTGCCCCGGCTGTCAGCTTGACAGCCGACACAGAGAACAGCCAACTCCCAGTCCAGGGGGCGGCAGAATGTAGTCGCCGGGGGAGACACTGCAGAACACCGCATTAGGCAACTTGACTGCACTACCCCTGCCAGCAGGGAACATGCACCGGCTGCCCCACCTAGATACGCCTCTGGTAATGATTGGTGAGGAATATAATTCTGGCTACAGCATTCAAGACTAGAGTTGAGCGAAACGGGTAGGTCAAATTAAAAAAACGCCGACTTTAGCTAGTCGGGATTCGCCGATCGAAACCCGACCATAGCGTGAAGTCGGCCATGAGGTCGCCGATCAGAGCGCCAAAGTCGCGTTTCAAATAATGCTTCCAGCGCCTTTTCTCAGCCAATGAAGGTGGATGCACACTCTGGGCAACGCGATGACATGGGCAGCGGCCACCACCATCTTAGAGAAGGGCATTGAAGTGATTGGCTGGTTTTGTGTGGCGTCACAGTGGGTATAAAAGGCTGTGACCGCCAACCGCCATCTTACTTCTGCCGATCTTAGAATAGGGAGAGGTGCTGCTGATGCTGATTCTGAATAGGGAGAGCGTTAGGCAGGGAAGAAGAAAAAAAAATTGCTTCTGCTGATAGCGCAGTTAGTGTGCAGTGAAAGGGGAGGATTTTTGCTTTTGTGCCGCAGCGCTGGTGGTGATTAGGCTGCCTTTTAAGGCTACCTGATAGCTGCATTGCTGTGTGCACACTGCTGTTCAAACTACTTTTTTCAAAGCACTCCAACTTTTATTATTTTGTTCTGGTGAGTTACCGAGCGTTCATTTTTTCACACATCGTATAGCGGTGTACGCTCCTCACACACTACTCTGTACCGTCTGGTAGCACGGCCAAATAGAAGCTATCTGGGTGTGACTCTGGAAAAACAAGCCGAGGAGATTATGCATTTTTCCAGACCTACACCTTAGAGAGCTGTCCGCTTTTCAAACAGTTTAGTATATCTGCTGTTTGATGACGGTCAAAACTAGACAGAGACAGCGTGTGTCAGTCCGTATAAAAATAGACGGAGATTGACAATTCTCCATACAGACACCGTATAGAGCTGTCCGATTCTCAAACAGTATTGTATATCTGCCGTTCGCATTGTAGTCATATCTATACAGAGTCAGCGTGTGTGTCACACTCCGTAAATACATATACGGAGATTGTTAGTTACACAAAAAACGCATACAGCTGTACACTTCTGATACAGTTCCGTATATCTGCTTGTTGGATTACGGTCAAATACATACTGTGAGAGCGTCTGTGGCTAACAAAATATATACGTAGCTTTAATTTTTTTTAATACACCTTACACAGCTGGACGCTCCTCATACAGTACCATCTCTCTGCTGGTATTTTTGGTACATTTTCCCAAACGTGAGGAAGTATGGTGGAAGAGTCCGCGGACGTGGGCAGGGGGCCGCAGCTGGTACTGATGGTGGTGGTGCATCGGCTGGTTCTGGCAAAAGCACAATAGCATCTAAAGCAGGAGGTGATGAGCCTGCGTCATCGTCTGGCCCAAGAAGGCCTGTAAGGTTCCCTTTTCTTGGAGTAGGAAAACCGCTTTTAAAGCCGGAGCATCAGGAACAGGTTTTGGCGTACATTGCCGAAACAGCCACCAGCTCTATTGCCTCCTCTTCTGAACGTTCGAAACCTGCAAGCATGGAGTCGTCAGTGCAGGGTTCTGGTCAGGAAAAACGCCTTTCCTTTTGTCCTTCACCCCCACCAAAAGTTAAGGATGCTTTTCACATACCATGCCTGGGTTATCCAGTCAAATCCTGAATTCCCCAGTCCAAGATGAATCTGACATGGAGTGCACTGATGCACAGCCACTGCTAGATGATTCTACTGCTCCATTGACCCAGAGCACTACATTGCCCTGGCGGTCTATTGAGCCAGAATCTGACTCTGATGAAATTCAGGTGCCCCTTCCCGTATACTATACCACCTTACACGGTGACACAGAGGAAGGTAAAGAGGAAGGTGCAGATGACTTTGAAGAGGAGGTGATGGATGACCCAGTTCTTGACCCAGATTGGCATCCATTGGGGGAGGAGGGTGGCGCTGACAATATTTCAGATGAGAAGGATCCTCAACAGCCAGTGACATCGCAGCAGCGGTTATCTGGCGGAGGCCCGTAGCTGCCCAAAAATGAGGACCATAAACTAAGAGTTGCAGGACAGCTTGGCCAGACGGTCAACTTAGCACAGCGTGCAAGGCCAGAAAATGTATACCATAGTAGGAAGAGTGCAGTGTGGCACTTCTTTGTCCAAAATCCTACTGATGAGGCAAAGGTTACCTGTAAGAAGTGCGGAAGGACCTTTAGCCGAGGTAAACCACTCAGAAATTTGAATACCAGTTGCATGCTTAGATATTTAATCAACCTGCACTTGCAAGCGTGGACGGACTACAAAACCTCAGGTACCACATGTGCACCTGCTCCGACTGAAGGTAGCCAGCAACGCTCCATCGCTTCCCCTACTGTAAGACCACCGCCACCGTTAAGCACACCACCAGCACTAAATGTGGAGGTGTCGTTGCAAGGCCAAAGCACTCAGGGAATCAATGGTTTTGCAACACAACACTGAATCTAGGCCATCACCACCAATACCATCACCAACCCCCTCTCTGTACGGTCCACCGCTACTTCCCCCATATGCAGCTCTCCAGTCCAGCTCACCCTACCAGACACTCTGAGTAGGACAAAGCACTCATCCGTGTACACTGTGTTTGAATGCCTACATTGCCAAACTAATCTCATTAGAGATGATGCCCTACCGAGCTGTACCACGCTATGACCTACCCAGTTGGCACTTCTTTTCTCGAAAAGCCATCCCTGCCCTCCACCGGCATGTGAAAGACCGCATTGTCCATGCTCTAAAACAGTCAGTAAGTGGAAAGGTGCATCTCACAACAGATGCAAGGCCAGGGCCATTACGTGTCCATCACTGCGCACTGGGTTAATGTGGTGGATGCAGGCTCCACAGGGGACAGCGGCGGTGGATCAGTGCTGCCTAGCCCACGGTATAGGAAACAGTTGGCTGTAGGCTTTCGACCCTCCTCCTCCATAAACGAAAGCTCGTCCACAGAGCGCAGTTGCACGAGCACTCCATCCACAGCTGGCAGTGTTGCACACGAGGTGTCCCACTATCGAAGAGCTTGTGGTAAGCGTCAGCAGGCTGTGTTAAAGATGATGTCTTTGGGTGACAACAGACACCGCGGAGGTACTGGCCGACTACTTGCAGCGACAAACTGAGTCATGGCTGTGCACTCTACATCTTGAGCCAAGCAAGGTAGTCAGTGATAACGGCCGTAATTTTGTGGCAGCCATAGCCCATGCAAAACTCACACACACAAATTTCCTGGCTCACACTTTGAACCTGGTGGTGCAGTGCTTCCTTAATAATTATCCGGAGTTAACATCACTGCTCCATAAGGTGCAAAGACTGCTCGCACATCCGTCGCTCAGCCGTACACTCCAGTCGTATGCAGAAGCTGCAGCGATTGCTCCACCTCCCCAAGCACCGCCTAATCACAGACGTTGCAACAAGGTGGAACTCCACCCTGCACTTGGTTGAGAGGCTGTTCGAAAAGAGGCAGGCTGTAATGCATTTGTGGGAGGATACACGGGCAGGCAGTTTGAGGGAAGACATGGAATTGTCGGGTGTGCAGTGGTCAAAGCTGAAAGACCTCTGTAAAGTCCTTCAGTATTTTGAGGAATGCACACGTCTGGTAAGCGCAGACGACGCCATCATAAACATGAGCATCCCACTTATGCATCTGCTCATGCAAAGTTTGACGCACATTAAGGATCTGGCGTCTTCAGCAGAGGAGGAATAACAGGAGGAGGGAAGCTGTTATGAATGAGTCACCGGAGGAGGAAAAAAAAAATGCAAGCTAAGTCCAGAAAACCGGAGAGGTTGGTAGCTAGCGGATTGCAGACCCCTGATCCTATTCACAACTAACAGTAGCCGTGGAGCGTTCCTACGGTGGTCCTAGATGCCTCTTCACAGCCGGAGAACTAAATAAGCCTAAAGAAAGAAAGGGGAAATCTGAACTGCCCCAGAGCAGACCCCAAAGCAATAGACAGCCCCCAACATGTATTGTCGGTGAAAACAGATGAAAACACAAACACAGACAGAAAGACAGGCAGAGCAAACGATGGGGCCCAACTAACTAAATAGGAAAGGACAGAAAAGATGCTGGCTGCAATCCGCAAAAACCCTACCAAAAATGTCCCAACACGTCTGATAGGAAAAACGGCCCTGAAGTCACTAGACTTCAAAATCCCTATATCAGCACTCTAGGGAGATTCTGGATGTCCAATCGCAATCCACCTGTTAAAGTGACAGGTTTCTCCCATCCAAATCAGTTTCACCACCTCCTTTCACCAGCAGAGGGAGTTCATCGGACATCAAAGGTGAACGAGAAAATGAGCTCACAACAGGAAGCCTTGCTGACAGTCAGCCATTGTCTAGTCAGGGAACTGTCCTGGAGGAGGAGGATGAGGGGGATGATTATTTTGGGCAGGAGGATGCTTCTCAGGGGGCAAGAGAAAATGTTGGCGTTCGAAGGTCAGGTACAGTGTTTGTGCGTGACTGTAGGGATGTGGATTTGCCAGAAAGTGCTCCTCCATCCAGCAGTGGCAGTGCATTATTGACACCTGGAACTTTGGCCCACATGTGCGATTATGCCTTGCAGATCCTACAAAGGGACCCCCGCATTGCCAAAATGATGAGGGATGACGACTACTGGCTGGCCAGCATCCTCGATCCACGCTACAAAGGCAAATTACACAACATCATGCCACAGGAGAACCTAGAGATAATATTGGCTAACAAACAAGCAACTCTGGTAAACCGTGTGTTTGAGGCTTTCTCAGCACACAGCAGCAGTGCTGGTTCTCCCACGAGCCATAGTGGGCACAATGGAAGAGGTGTTCGTGGTGCACACAGCCGAAGTGGCGTTGGAGACAGGGGTTTAATGACCATGTTGTGGAATGACTTCTCAAGTACCACTCGCACGACTGCTAATACTGCATTGATTAAAAGTCACAGGAGACAGCAGTTGTCAACTATGGTTACAAACTACTTCTCCCATATCGATGTTCTCCCTCACAGGTCATTCCCCTTTGACTATTGGGCCTCTAAACTGGACACCTGGCCTGAATTGGCACACTATGCCTTACAGGAGCTCGCTTGCCCTGCTGTTAGTGTGTTATCTGAAAGAGTCTTCAGTGCTGCTGGATCAATCCTGACAGAAAAAAGGACCCGTCTGTCAACCCAAAATGTTGATGATCTAACCTTCATTAAAGTGAACCATGCATGGGTTTCAAAGGATTTTGTCCCACCTTCCCCTGATGACACATAGGTTGCCAGAAAACTGCCTCGCTTTTGTCCTCCTCTTCCTCGGACTTGCCCAATTCCGCCATTTGCAGCAGCTGAATGTCCAGCCTACACATCAACATATGCCATTTGGGCTGCACCCGGGCAAGTGCCGTTGCTCCGAACAGGTGGATGGGCCCGCTGATGGCCGACGGCACTGGCACAGGGCCCCTCATAGTACAATACAGTGTCTGACGGTGGGGGGCCCACTCACCGTCACACACCAGCGTACTATGAGGGGCCCTGTGCCAGTACCTTCGACCACGAGTGTGCCCCCCGTTTGGTCCTGGCCACAGTACTTGCAAGTTGCAATACTTACCTCTCCCTGCTCCACCGCTGTGTAGTCTGGGCAGTTAAATCCTTCACAGGGACGGCTATTAGAAATTTAGTGCATTGATCGATGATGGTTAAGATGTAGCTATGGCCTGCCCTGCTGGCCTCTACCATCAGATCAATGGCTACCATTTGTAATGGACGTCAACTTACAAGCGGATGCAGTGGTGTTTTATGATCACGTTTCACAGTTGTGATAGTCACAGACGTGTGACATTCCTGCCAGCATTTTTCAATGTCTCCTCTCATGCCAATCCAATAGAATCGCCTACGGCCTGTGGCTTCTGTCTTTTGCACTTCAAAATGACCAGACACATCATGATAGGCAGTGAGGACCATGTCTACATCTCTCCCTGTGATCACAATTTGATGGAGATGAGTAACGGTGATGTGATCCACGCTACTGCGATAAAGCAATCCTTTCTTCACAAAGAACCGTTTTCGCTGTCTCCACAGACACAGTAATTGAGGGTCTGCATCGCCTCTGCAATATCTACCGGGAGGTTTTCCCACGATGAGTAATTCCCAAATTTCTGCAAACACTCAACTTTCCGTCTGTACTTGTATCCATGTAGTTTCCAGTAGTGGAAAGTCTGGACTGGCTTACTGAGATTGAAATATAAACAAAGATTTAAAAGTACCACAACACTGTATACTGTTCTACGCTTCAAATTCCTTTCCCTTTTTCTACTTATTAAATTCTGGTGTAGTACATAGTGAGCCTGTGAGTGTCTGTGTCTGACTCTGGAAGTATAGACAGAAATTTACAATTACAACTAGACTGGATACACCTGGAATGTGCTGATACAGTACCTTTGTTAAAAAATTTTTATTATGGTGTCATCCATTGGGAGTGAGCGTGTGTGGTTTACGCCTTCTATATATACAGTGAATCGGAGATACCAATTTTTACCCTATACTCGATACAGCTTGTATCTTGCTATACAGTACCTTTTGTTCGACATTTAGTATTACGGTCAAATCCATACTGTGTAAGCGTCTGAGAGTGACTACGGGACTATGTATACAGAGATTTCAATTGTACCCTATAATATATACTTTCTATCTTGTTATACAGTACCTTTTTACAGCATTTTTTATGGTCAAACCCAGACTGATTGAGCGTCTGAGGGTGACTCCGGAAATATATACCGAGATTTCAGATTTGTCCAACACTGTATACAGCTGTACGCTTCTTATACAGTAACCTTTTATGCTTTTTAGATTCTGGTGTAATCCATAATGAGCCTGTGAACGTCTGTCTGTTACTCCGTAAATATATTTGGAGATTTAAGATTACCCCAACACTGTATACAGCTGTACACTTGTGTTACATTACCCATTTACAGCTTTTCATATTCTTGTGTAATCTATACTGGGCCTGAGAGCGTGTGTGTCTGCCTCCTGAAATATACAGTGGGGAAAAAAAGTATTTAGTCAGTCAGCAATAGTGCAAGTTCCACCACTTAAAAAGATGAGAGGCGTCTGTAATTAACATCATAGGTAGACCTCAACTATGGGAGACAAACTGAGAAAAGAAAATCCAGAAAATCACATTGTCTGTTTTTTTTCATTTTATTTGCATATTATGGTGGAAAATAAGTATTTGGTCAGAAACAAAATTTCATCTCAATACTTTGTGATATATCCTTTGTTGGCAATGACAGAGGTCAAACGTTTTCTGTAACTCTTCACAAGGTTGCCACACACTGTTGTTGGTATGTTGGCCCATTCCTCCATGCAGATCTCCTCTAGAGTAGTGATGTTTTTGGCTTTTCGCTTGGCAACACGGACTTTCAACTCCCTCCAAAGGTTTTCTATAGGGTTGAGATCTGGAGACTGGCTAGGCCACTCCAGGACCTTGAAATGCTTCTTACGAAGCCACTCCTTCGTTGCCCTGGCGGTGTGCTTTGGATCATTGTCATGTTGAAAGACCCAGCTACGTTTCATCTTCAATGCCCTTGCTGATGGAAGGAGGTTTGCACTCAAAATCTCACGATACATGGCCCCATTCATTCTTTCATGTACCCGGATCAGTCGTCCTGGCCCCTTTGCAGAGAAACAGCCCCAAAGCATGATGTTTCCACCACCATGCTTTACAGTAGGTGTGGTGTTTGATGGATGCAACTCAGTATTCTTTTTCCTCCAAACACGACAAGTTGTGTTTCTACCAAACAGTTCCAGTTTGGTTTCATCAGACCATAGGACATTCTCCCAAAACTCCTCTGGATCATCCAAATGCTCTCTAGCAAACTTCAGACGGGCCCGGACATGTACAGGCTTAAGCAGTGGGACACGTCTGGCACTGCAGGATCTGAGTCCATGGTGGCGTAGTGTGTTACTTATGGTAGGCCTTGTTACATTGGTCCCAGCTCTCTGCAGTTCATTCACTAGGTCCCCCCGCGTGGTTCTGGGATTTTTGCTCACCGTTCTTGTGATCATTCTGACCCCACGGGGTGGGATTTCGCGTGGAGCACCAGATCGAGGGAGATTATCAGTGGTCTTGTATGTCTTCCATTTTTCTAATTATTGCTCCCACAGTTGATTTCTTCACTCCAAGCTGGTTGGCTATTGCAGATTCAGTCTTCCCAGCCTGGTGCAGGGCTACAATTTTGTTTCTGGTGTCCTTTGACAGCTCTTTGGTCTTCACCATAGTGGAGTTTGGAGTCAGACTGTTTGAGGGTGTGCACAGGTGTCTTTTTATACTGATAACAAGTTTAAACAGGTGCCATTACTACAGGTAATGAGTGGAGGAAAGAGGAGACTCTTAAAGAAGAAGTTACAGGTCTGTGAGAGCCAGAAATCTTGATTGCTTGTTTCTGACCAAATACTTATTTTCCACCATAATATGCAAATAAAATGAAAAAAAAAAACAGACAATGTGATTTTCTGGATTTTTTTTTCTCAGTTTGTCTCCCATAGTTGAGGTCTACCTATGATGTAAATTACAGACGCCTCTCATCTTTTTAAGTGGTGGAACTTGCACTATTGCTGACTGACTAAATACTTTTTTTCCCCACTGTATACAGAGATTCATAATGTTTACACTATACTATATATACCTTGTATCTGGTGATACTGTACCCTTTTTCAACTTTTTATTTTATTGGGTAATCCATACTGAGCCTGTGAGCATCTGTGTATGACTCATGAAATATATACAGAGATTTACTATTATCCCTAGACTGTATAGAGCTGTACACTTCTGATACAGTACCATATATCTGCTGGTATTTTGGGTCCATTTTCCAAAACATGAAGTATGGTGGAAGAGGACGTGGGCGTGGGGGGCCACCTGGTACTGATGATGGTGGTGCATCTTCTGGTAGTGCCAAAAAAACACAATAGCTGCTAAGGCAGGAGGTCTTGAGCCTGCATCATGGTGTAGCTCTGGAAGGCCTGTAAGGCTCCCTTTTCTGGGAGTAGGTAGACTGCTTTTAAAGCCAGAGCATCAGGAACTGTTTTTGGCTTACATTGCTGAAACAGCCTCCAGCTCTATCGCCTCCTCTTCTGAAGTTTAAAAAAATGCAAGCACTGAGTCGTCAGTGCAGGCTTCTGGTCAGGAGCAACCCCTTTCCTTGTGTCCTTCACCCACACCAAAAGTGAAGAATGCAGCAGCACACACTTCAGATTACTCCATGGAGCTATTTTCACATACCATGCCTGGGTTAATTAAAAATGGGGCCCATCATATACTGGAGCATTCCAGATGGGGGACTTCCGACACTGGAGCAGCATTTACAGGGCTCATTATACACTGGAGCATTAGAAATGGAGCCCATTATATATGGAGCATTATTTGGGCCCATAAGACAATGGAGCATCATCCATGGGGACCATCATATACTGTAGCATTATGTGAAGCTCATCATATACTGTATGGAACATTATATGTGACCAATTATTCTGTATGGAGAAATATATGGGGCTCATTTTTCTGTATGGCACACAATGTGGTGGCCATTATACTGTTTGGAGTAATATACTGTCCTTTTTTTGAGCTATTGTACAATTTAAAATAGATCAGTCATGTCATGTAAGCAGTGAAGTATTTGTCATTGTACTATACCTATATTTCTGTGCCGTATCGGAGCATCATGAGTTGTGGTATGTGTTAAAGGGGCGCACTGACACTCTTTGGCCCATGGCACACGAAAACCTGGAGCCAGCCCTACCCCCCCCCACAACTTTAGCCAAATAACCACCAGTTTTCAATGCGTAACTATTATTATGAAGTAAATAAAGGTTGACAAGCTTCAGTAGTAAGAATTGATGTTTTTGGCATTGAAATGGGCACTGTAGGTGTGTTTACTGTCCTCCACTCCCTGCCGACTTTGCTTCCCCATTGACTTGCATTGGGTTTCGTGTTTCAGTCGGCCTCCGACTTTTCCCTATAGTTGGCCGATTTCGTTCGACCGGACTTTTGCAAAAGTCGGGTTTCATGAAACCCGACTCGACCCTAAAAAAGGCAAAGTCGCTCATCTCTATTCAAGACAGATTGAAGAGGGGAGAGTTTGGTAAGATGGAGGCCAATTAGTAGAGAGTTACAATAGTACAACTTTAGTCCTTTTAGAGATCATTTCATCTTCAACTTGCTTAGCTGTTCACAATAATAGTAATTTTGACCAGGAATGCCCAAACTTTTACATGCCATGGTAGTAGGTAGATGCTCACATTGGCTTGTGTTTTGCACATTGCATGCTTAGGTACGTTACAACTCAGTAGGAACAGAATTCTCTGGTAACTTGTTGGTATCTTTCAGAATTTCTTTGTACTAGAGCCAATTTTTCACTTGCAGTTACTAGTATATCTTTTTAAAGACATTCTTCATATTGTACATATTAACCAGATGCCTTTTTCTACGTTTTTGCCAACTAAAGTTTTATTATTACATAAAAGAAGAATGTTCTTAAAATAAATGGCCACAACTTCACCTCAACATGAATGCTCTGATGTTGATGATTGTTCATATACGGCATGTGCAAGAAAACTTTTTTTTTTCATTGTATTAGACGATCGCATGTTTTCAGAACCTTTGTCAGGCCTGTGCTTGACTATTCTGATATGTATGAAGACAAGTAGCACAATGTGCAGTGTATTAATGGCTGTGGGGTTCGTAAGGTGAACATCATCAAATCTGAATAAAACGGCAAGGGGTCATGGGATTTTAACTCTGCTACTCTCCTTTGATCGGATCTCTTACCTAATAGTGTTTGTGTCCAGAACACAAGACCTCCATGTGCCTAGAAAGTTATGGCTACTGCTGCCTCCTGTGACGTTTAACTATGAAATATAAAATATAAAGTCGGAAAAATACAGAAATACACATGCCTAAAAAACACGGGCATAGTCAGCAATGCAATATCAGAGCCAAACAGTAATTTAAATATTCGAATGCAGAAATGTTTTCTACAATAGAAATATATTGTCTAATATGATGCAAACAATTATATATAAAAAGTAGTTCTCTCTCTGTTCATACTGCTACCTTAGATAGACATTGCTGTGAATCTACAGGAGAAGCTCCTACTTGATAAGACCCTGCAGAAGGAGTGGGACATTTGCACACCTATGCAATGTTTCGGGAGTGAACTTCTGTTTTAAGAAAGGGGAGTTTACCTCCGAAACGTTGCATAGCTGTGCAGGTGTCTTGTTCCTCCTTGCAGTGTCTCAGCAAGTAAACTCCTGTGGATTCACAACAATGTCTATCTTATGTAGCAGTAGGTGCCAAAAGTGAACTACTTTTTGTGTGTATTTTTGCTAGATGCAAATTATATTTTTTAAATCCACATAATATGGGAAATATCTGGACAAAAATTTAAAATTAACCTATAGCCCCTAATAAAGCGCGATACAATAGTGAAGTAATTCCACGTCAAGTTAAATCCATGAATTTCCCTCCTTCCAATCAACTTGTTCAATAGAATGTAATACATCCTTAGTCTCCTTCTATATGATCGGGCCTGGGGGGTGTCAAGGGCCCGGCAGGTCAGACCATGATATCTCCCCACCGTCCCGATTCTCGCGGGACAGTCCCGTTTTTGGACCCCCCCCCCACGTCCCATCCAGGAGTCTATTCTTCTCGCACTGCACTGAGCATCCTTGCCCTCCCAGATAGACCCCCGCAGCCTGCAATGACATCCTAAGCTGTTCTGTGGCTGTGTGCACAGGACCTGTGATGATGTCACAGGAGCGGAGGAGTCAGGGGTCACATGATCAGGGGCCTCCATGTCTGCACTCTGCAGGACTCTGCTGTGCTGGTTGTCATGGTGCTGGATGAGGTAAAGTTTGTGTGGGGTCAGGAGGGGTTTACAGTGCGGAGTCGAGCCGTGTGCGCGCGCGCGAGGTGTGCGGAGCGGAGTCGAGCCGTGTGCGCGCGCGCGGTGTGCGGAGCGGAGTCGAGCCGTGTGCGCGCGCGCGGTGTGCGGAGCGGAGTCGAGCCGTGTGCGCGCGCGCGGTGTGCGGAGCGGAGTCGAGCCGTGTGCGCGCGCGCGGTGTGCGGAGCGGAGTCGAGCCGTGTGCGCGCGCGCGGTGTGCGGAGCGGAGTCGAGCCGTGTGCGCGCGCGCGGTGTGCGGAGCGGAGTCGAGCCGTGTGCGCGCGCGCGGTGTGCGGAGCGGAGTCGAGCCGTGTGCGCGCGCGCGGTGTGCGGAGCGGAGTCGAGCCGTGTGCGCGCGGTGTGCGGAGCGGAGTCGAGCCGTGTGCGCGCGCGCGGTGTGCGGAGCGGAGTCGAGCCGTGTGCGCGCGCGCGGTGTGCGGAGCGGAGTCGAGCCGTGTGCGCGCGCGCGGTGTGCGGAGCGGAGTCGAGCCGTGTGCGCGCGCGCGGTGTGCGGAGCGGAGTCGAGCCGTGTGCGCGCGCGCGGTGTGCGGAGCGGAGTCGAGCCGTGTGCGTGCGCGCGCGCCGTGTGCGGAGCGGAGTCGAGCCGTGTGCGTGCGCGCGCGCCGTGTGCGGAGCGGAGTCGAGCCGTGTGCGCGCGCGCCGTGTGCGGAGCGGAGTCGAGCCGTGTGCGCGCGCGGTGTGCGCAGCGGAGTCGAGCCGTGTGCGCGCGGAGCGGAGTCGAGCCGTGTGCGCGCGGAGCGGAGTCGAGCCGTGTGCGCGCGGAGCGGAGTCGAGCCGTGTGCGCGCGGAGCGGAGTCGAGCCGTGTGCGCGCGGAGCGGAGTCGAGCCGTGTGCGCGCGAGGTGAGCGGAGCCGAGCCGTGTGCGCGCGAGGTGAGCGGAGCCGTGTAAAAAGAAATCTAACTATTCACACAGATTCTCATTTAAAGAACCAAATCCCATCACGATTAGGTGGTGGGAATAGTTTTTTATGAAGTTAGGAAGGAAATGAAAAATGGGCATTGTAAGATGCTCAATGTATAAATAATAATCCTTTTGATAACGACGGGCCATCATTCAGCAATTTTTTTACAGTAGGTCACATTGAAAAGATTTTGTAAGATCATTCATTCATCTTGTCAGTGTTACATTAAATTGATGCAGCTTATAATAAAACATAAGGAAGCAATGCTGTCAGAAATCAAAATAGACCTAAATACCCCCCCCTCAGGATCCTTTACAAGGTTCATGTCTGTAAGGCTACGTACACACGTGCGGACTTTACGCGGATTTTCCCAGGCAATTCTGTAACTTCCTGGTGCGGGAAATCCGCATGCGTAGTTCCCATGAAAAACTAGCGTTTTACAAGCGTAATTAGCTTGCAGAATACTAGCGTTTTACAAGCGATCTGTAGCATCGCTGGGAAAACTGATTGACAGGTTGGTCACACTCGTCAAATATAGTGATTGACAAGTGTGACCAACTTTTTACTATTGTGGCTGCCTATGCAGCATCAGTAGTAAAAAAGATATCATGTTTAAAAATAAAAAAAAATAATAAAAAATCATGATATTCTCACCTTCCGGCGTCGCACGCAGCGTCCACAAGCCTCAGCGATGCTCCCGGCAAGTCCCATTCCCATTGATGCCTTGCGAGACCGCTACGTCATCACAGGTCATTGTCGCAAGGCATCACTGGAAATGGGACTTGTCGGGAGCATCGCTGAGGCCTGGGAAGGCTGCGGGGGCTGCCGAAAGGTGAGAATAACACGATTTTTTATTTTAATTCTTTTTTTAAAAGAGATATGGTACCCAGGGCCTGGAGAACACTCTCTTCCAGACCTAATGCGAGTTGGGAATGAGCCTTCCTAGAAACGTGACAAGGTGAAATAGGGCTTGTGTACTTCACAGTCCATCTTTGATTATTTGACTGGTTTAAAGACTCTGTCTATTGTATAAAGCATATTATGTGACTTCTCAAGATTTTTTACTTGTGGTTTTTAGATTATTATTTTTCTTATAGGTGTATTTTGATTGTGGAGCTGTACTAAACCCAGAAGACAGAGATCTTATTTTATCGCCAGGATTTCCCAACAACTACCTCCCTAGCTCTCACTGTCTGTGGCAGATCTTTGTTCCTGCAGGTTCTGCTGTTGGGCTGGAAATTTTGGATTTTGATGTATTTGATAGCTCTGTGAATGAGGAATCTGCAGCTAGCTATTCCATTCCTGAATTTCCCAAATTCATCTCTAGCGCTGAGTACGAGAGAGAGCGAAAAAACCCTTCTACAGAAAATGATTTATCAAATGACTTGGAAATAGGGCTAACTGAAGAAAAGGTTGTTTCTAAAAGTCAGTCCAGCAACCAGGTGTCCACAGAAACCTGGTCCAAAAGTGATGGAGGCTATAAACCGTTGACAGACTTACAAAATCCAAACCTTTTCAGTAAAATGTCGAGCACAGTTTCTGCAGACACGACAAATGAAAGCCGGACTGAAGAAATCAACAAATCTATGCATCTTCTAGAAGCAGTCACTAATGGAATGGAAACAGTTCCCTTTGAACAGGTGAGTGAAGGTGCACCATCATTAAGAATTGGAACGGACCCCTTCACTACACCACCTCCAGTACCGGAAATGTGTCCTCTTGATGTCCTCTATATCACTGACCTGGTCACTTACTCTTCTCGGTTTTGTGGATCCATTTCTCCCATAAATAAAAGTCTTGCCTTTGGGTCTCCTGATGAAATGATCGAGGTGATTTTGGAGCTTATTACAACCACTAACCGTGGCCGTGGCTTTGCAATCCTCTTATCTTACCATAACCAGTCTTTGATGACCACTATGGGTGCTCAGGAAAGACGGGGCAGGGAAGGTGTAGTGCTGTTTGCTGTGATTGCTGTTTCCATCACATTTGCTTTGAGCCTTCTGCTGGTACTTTGCTTGACATATAGGTAAGAGTCTTTCTATACTGTTTTTACAACTTAAAATTGTTTATACCGTATATATTTTTGATATGAAATCCCATGAGTAGATATTAATACTAGTAAGTCATGTATTGCCTTGGCACTAACGAATTCACTGACTACCATGTAACAACTAATATTTATGATTTAACAATGTACAAAAGCATAAATGTTAGTCTGTTTTAATGAAGGATTCATTCTTTTAGGATTTGTCTCTTGATAAGCGCTTAATAATGGGCCCCAAAGATCTGCATAAAGTAATAAAATCTATACTCTGTTCCCAGACTGGGTCCCTTCCAGTCTATGGACATAAACAATATCACATGACTGCTGCAGCCAATCAGCAGCTGCCTTCACATGTTTCAGGGGACGAACAGTGTTTTTTTTCTGCTCAGACACTGGGCTGAAAGTGGTGGAGCTGCTCTATTCAGGAATTAAGGATGCTTTTTTTTTTTAAATATACCAACTCTTGTGACAGACATCTGACTGGGATGATTTAGCGAATCCTGCTTTGAGCAGGGGGTTGGACCAGATGGCCCAGGAGGTCCCTTCCAACTCTACGATTCTATGATTCTAAGAGTTTGTCCAGTAGTGGAAACCCCCTTTAATTATATTACAGCCCTCTACAAGTTTAATTTGCGCAGAACCATAACGTCACTCATACACGTGTAGGGGTCTTTACTGTACACCTCAGACTTAACATTATTTGTTTTACTCCGATACTGTGCAAAAAAAAAAAATGGTGCTCCAATAGATGCCACATGTACACAGGTAATCTCCCCTCAAGACGCAGATGATGTACATGCAGCACTCGAAAAAGTATTGTACGCTGGCACAAGGCGCTCAAGTTGGCACATTGATGCTCTGTTTTTTTAGATTGGCCCACGCAACAGTGTCCGTTTACAAATTGGCCATTCGTGTAATTGGGTAATTGAAGGAATTGAGCAGCTGCCTGTCTGTTAAATCAGAAAGCTGGATGAAATTATACCCTTTTGTGTGTCAATAGTCAGTCCTATTATCATGCCCCCGTTTATTCCAAATACGTGACCCAATCACTGGACAATGAACCTTGTCCAAGTTGGCTACACGTTATAGGCCAAGAGTAAGCACTCCATGACGGTGGAAAATGATGAGATTTAATGTCATACTCCAGAACATTTGTAGAATAGATGATGAGCTCACTAAAATGCATTTTAAAAATCTAGACATTTGTTACCAATAATAGACTATTTTGTTAAGTGTGTTAGGCCTCTTCACACGTCCGTATAAAACATGTACCAGTGTCATCCGTCATCGGTGTGTCTTTTTTTTTTTTTGTGTCATCAGTGTTTTATTCTGTATGTACAATGGATTCGGAAAGTATTCAGAACATTAAGTTTTTCACTCTGTTTCATTGCAGCCATTTGGTAAATGCAAAAAAGTTCATTTTTTTTTCTCATTAATGTACACTCCACACCCCATCTTAAGTGAAAAAAAAAACCTCAGAAATGTAGAAATTTTTGCAAATTTATTAAAAAAGAACTGAAATATCCCATGGTCATAAGTATTCAGACCCTTTGCTCAGTATTGAGTAGAAGCTCCCTTTTTGAGCTAGTACAGCCATGAGTCGTCTTGGGAATGATGCAACAAGTTTTTCACACCTGGATTTGGGGATCCTCTGCCATTCTTCCTTGCAGATCCTCTCCAGTTCCGTCAAGTTGGATGGTGAATGTTGGTGAACAGCCATTTTCAGGTCTCTCCAGAGATGTTCACTTGGGTTTAGGCCAGGGCTTTTGCTGAGCCAGTTTAGAATGGTCAGAGTTGTTCTGAAGCCACTCCTTTGTTATTTCAGCTGTGTGCTTAAGGTCATTGTCTTGTTGGAAGGTGAACCATTGGCCAAGTCTGAGGTCCAGAGCACTCTGGAAGAGGTTTTCATCCAAGATATCTCTGTACTTGGCCACATTCGTGTTCAATTGCAACCAGTCCTCCTGTCCCTGCAGCTGAAAAACACCCCCATAGCATGATGCTGCCACCACCATGTTACACTGTTAGGAATGTATTGGGCAGGTGATGAGCAATGCCTGGTTTTCTCCACACATACCGCTTAAAATTATCACCAAAAATGTTCTATCTTTGTCTCATCAAACCAAAGAATCTTATTTCTCATAGTCTGGGAGTCCTTCATGTGTTTATTTTTTAGCAAACTCTATGCGGGCTTTCATATTTCTGGCACTGAGGAGAGGCTTCCGTTGGGCCATTCTGCCATAAAGGCCCGACTGGTGGAGGGCTGCAATGATGGTTGACTTTGTGGAACTTTCTCCCATCTCCCTACTGCATATGTGGAGCTCAGTCACAGTGATCTTGGGGTTCTTCTTTACCTCTCTCACCAAGGCTCTGCTCCCTAGATTGCTCAGTTTGGCTGGACGGCCAGGTCTAGGAAGACTTCTGGGGGTCCCAAACTTCATCCATTTAAAGATTATGGAGGCCACTGTGCTCTTAAGAACCTTGAGTACTGCAGAAATTTTTTTGCAACCTTGGCCAGATGTGTGCCTTGCCACAATTCTGTCTGAGTTCCTTGGCCAGTTCCTTTTGACCTCATTATTCTCATTTGGTCTGACATGCACTGTGAGCTGTGAGGTCTTATATAAACAGGATTTGATTTGTAAAGGCACACACCTATCAGTTTAATTAAATACAGCTGGACTCCAATGAAGGAGTAGAACCATCTCAAGGAGGATCACAAGGAAATGGACAGCATGTGACTTAAATATAAATGTCTGAGCAAAGGGTCTGAATACTTATGACCATGTGATATTTCAGTTTTTCTTTTTTAATAATTTTTCAAAAAATTTTATATTTCTTGTTTTTATCAGTCAAGATGGGGTGCTGTTGTGAGTTCATTTTCCCCTTCACCGTCGATGTCTGATGAACTCCCTCTTCTGATGAAGGAAGGTAGTGAGGCTGATTACCAAACACCTGATCTGGTAGATGATGACTGGGTAACAGGAAATTCTGACTGGATATAAGGCAGCCGGCGCCCTTCTGAGTCGCTGGTGATTTCTCTGCTGGATTCTTGGAGACCAGTCTGATTCCTGCTTCCCAAAGATAAGTTTTTGCTCTGCTATTGAACTTATTAGTTTTGCTTTGTTTACCTTGTTTTCTGGAGTTCAGCCATCCCCGGTCGGGGGTGTGCTGAGTTCCATTTTTGTCTCTGATCAGTTTGTATTTTTGCTCTGTCTTCAGAATTTACCTGAGTGCTGATATAGTGTTTTTGAAGTCCTAGTGACTTCAGGGCCTGTTTTTCCTATCAGACGGTTGGGACATTTTTTGGTAGGGTTTTTTACGGATTTCAGACAGCAGCTTTTCTATCCTGTCCTTTTTAGTTAGCTTGGGCCCCATCGTTTGCTCAACCTATCTTTCTATCTGTGTTAGTGTTTTCATCTTGCTTCACCGTCATTATATGTTGGGGGCTGCCTATTGCTTTGGGGTCTGCTCTGGGGCAGTTTAGATTTCCCCTTTCTTTCTTTAGGCCTATTTAGTTCTCCGGCTGTGTTTGAGGGGTCTAGGGCATCGTAGGAACCCCCCACGGCTACTGTTAGTTGTTGTGGATAGGATCAGGGGTCTGCAATCCGATAGCTACCAACCGCTCCGGTTTTCTGGACTTAGCTTGTATTTTTGTTTTTTCCTCCTTCGGTGACTCATTCATAACAGAATCACCAGCCATACCGCAGAACCTAGGGTACTCAATAGCAGGAAAGAATTGTAAAAAAAAAAAAAGTTTGTCAGAATTTTTTTTTTTTTGTGTATATTTTTTCCTCTGTCTCAGGCCGTAGGGGGAATTTTTTTTTTCTTTCTCAATGGAGATGAAGCAATTGTCTGATCGTGTGGAGCAGCTCACTGCTGAAGTGTGGGGAATTTGCGCCTATCTTGCTCATTCACATGTTGCTGAACCAAAGATCCCTACTCCTAATGTGTTTTTTGGGGATCGGTCTAAATTTTTGAATTTTAAGAATAATTGTAAATTATTTTTTGCCTTGAAGCCTAACTCGTCGGGGAGCTCCGCACAGCAGGTTAAAATTGTCATCTCTTTGCTGCGCGGCGATCCCCAGGATTGGGCGTTTTCTTTGAAACCTGATGATCCTATTCTTACTAATGTGAATGCATTTTTTAAAGCCTTGGGGGTGTTGTATGATGAACCTAATGCTATTGATCAGGCTGAAAAGGCCCTGTTGGCATTGAGTCAGGGTCGGGATTCTGCAGAGTTGTACTGTCAAAAATTCCAAAAGTGGGCGGTCCTTACTTCCTGGAATGATGGTTCCTTGGCAGCTCTCTTTCGGAAGGGTTTGTCAGAAACCGTAAAAGATACTATGGTGAGATTTCCTGTTCCCTCTGGTCTTGACAATTCTATGTCATTAGCCATTCAGGTTGATCGGCGTTTGCGTGAACCAAAACCACACGAGAGGAATTGCCACCTGTTGAACAAATGTCTGAACCTATGCAATGTGATAGAGTTTTGTCTGGGGCGCAACGTCAGGAGTTCAGAAGGCGTAATAAGCTGTGTTTCTTCTGTGGTGATGCCTCGCATATTATTTCTGTCTGCCCTAAACAAGAGAAACGTTTTGCACACACATTTGCTGTGGGTGGTGATCAACCTAAGTTTCTTCTGGCAATTACTCTGATCTGCTCCCTGTCCACATTTTCCGCTAAGGCTTTTGTGGATTCGGGAGCAGCTCTGAACCTGATGGACTTGAATTTTGCTAAACGTTGTGGATTTCCTATGACACCTCTGCGGACGCCTATCCCTTTGAGGGGTATTGATGCTACTCCTTTGGCGAAGAATAAACCTCAGTTTTGGACCCAGGTGGTAATGCGGGTCGCCCCAGACCATCAAGAGAATTGCATATTTTTGGTGTTGCATGATACCATTGTTCTGGGGTTTCCCTGGTTGCAAATCCATAATCCAGTTTTGGATTGGAAATCTGTGTCTGTGGTGAGTTGGGGTTGTCGTTGTGCCCTTAGTGATGTTCCTGTTTTCTCCACCTCTCCCCAGTCGCATGATGTTCCTGACTATTTGCCTGATTATTATGATGTATTTAGTGAGAATGAGTCTGCGTCTTTGCCTCCTCATAGGAGTTATGACTGTGCAATTGAGCTGAGCCCTGGGTGTAAATTTCCCAAGGGTCGACTTTTCAATTTATCTGTACCCGAGCACGAGGCTATGCGATCCTATATTAAGGAGTCGTTGGAGAAGGGTCATATTAGACCATCCTCTTCACCCTTAGGTGCTGGGTTTTTTTTCGTGGCTAAGAAAGATGGGTCATTAAGGCCTTGTATTGACTATCGTTCCCTCAACAAAATTACTGTTAAATATCAGTATCCGTTACCCCTGATTTTCCCTTCACCCATGACAGCAACACATGAGAGAGGGATCCGCCCCGCCAGGACAGGAACCTACTGAAATATAAGGGGCGGCACCTCTCCCCCGCTTCAGTTGGGTTCCTGTCCTGGAGCGGGATCCCAGGCTGACAGCGGCGGTGCCTGCCATGGATGAAGACATGGACCCAGGGCCGTCCCGGCGCGGGAAGAGCAGGTCAGCTTACCTGCAGCGCTGGCCGTCGGCGCCTGGAAGCGCAGTCCCCGGGGTTCCTCCAGCAGGCCCCGGGTTCGTGCGGGTGCGGTAAGGCGGCCTCCATTCGGGGCGCTCCTCCGTGCCTCCCTCCCCCTGCGCGCGCGCCCGCTCGCTCCTTCTCCCTGGGACAGGGGAAGCTGGGCGCGACTTCCGGCGCCTGATGTCAGCGGCGCGGTGCAGCTTGGGTATGCGCCGGCTGACGTCACGGACGCGACGGACATGGCGCCTAGTGCGGCGCCGGCCACAAAAGAAGGAAAAAAATGAGAAGAATGGCCGGCGGTCGCAGGGGGGAGGGTCAAAAGGATCGCTCACCGGGGCCTATTTAATGGAGGCAAGGAGCAGAACGGCCGGGCTGTTACAATGTGGTCACAGCAGGAACGCTCACCGTCCCCACTGTCTCTACCCCCGTCGCAGACCTCGGCACGGAAGCACGGTAGCCGTTCGAGCGGTAAGAGCAGCAGCCGTCCGAGCCACAGATCAAATGATTCCTCGAGATCGAGAGAACACAGACCACATGCTCCAGCGCAGCCTTCCAGCCCGGTACCCGATTTTGTGGGTGGTGAGTGGATCTTCGTGAATGTTAGACCATTATTAATAGGGTCCTTTTTGTGGGTTATTTGCTTCCTTAGGTGAAAGGCAAAAAAGCAGGGAGCAAAAGAAATAATAGGGAGTGTGCGATATGCCAGAACCCCCTAGCGAAAGATTGGCAAAAAAACCTTTGCGCTAGCTGTATACAGCAAACAGTGGCGGAGGAAGTGCCGAGCCTAGCAACTCACCTCAGATCTGTCATAAAATCAGAGGTGGAAGGTTCACTTAAATTATTATTAAAGAAAAAGAAAAAAGTAGAAGAATCTCCCCAAGTTCTTCATCAGACTCCTCTTCGTCCGAATATCAGGCTGAGCGCATGTCCTCTTCCTCCTCGGATAGTGACACAGGGGGTAGACCGTGTTTTCCGGTTGAGGATACTGATAGTCTCCTTAAAGCCATTAGGTCAACTATGGGCCTTCAGGAGGAAAAAGCGACCAAATCCCTAGAAGAGGTAATGTTTGGTGGGTTACAGGAAAGGAAGAAACGCACCTTTCCAGTTAATGAAAAAGTCCAGGCGCTCATCGAAAGGGAGTGGAAGAAGCCTGAAAAATCAGGTAGCCTTCCTTCCTCCTCAAAAAGGAGATATCCCTTTGACCCTAAGGATACGGAAATATGGGACAAGGTCCCAAAAATCGATGCGGCGGTATCCAGGTCATCCAAAAGGTCGGCCCTGCCCCTAGAAGACTCAGGAGTACTAAGAGATCCACTAGATAAGAAAGCAGACTCCTACCTAAGGCATGCTTGGGAAGCAACAGCGGGGGGACTAAAACCTGCGATAGCTGGTACCTGTACAGCCCGGTCTTTAATGATCTGGCTACAGCAGCTAGAAGAAAAAATTGCTTCCAAGATGTCTAGGGAGAAAATTTTAGGAGACATGTATCTGCTACACAGAGCAGCCGCCTTTTTAGCCGACACCTCGGCCGATTCCATGAGGTTGACGGCGAGAGCAGCGGGACTATCAAATGCTGCAAGGCGTGCATTATGGCTTAAAGGGTGTCCGGGAGATCTACAATCAAAAGCCAAATTATGCTCCCTTCCATGTGATGGACAATTTCTCTTTGGAAAAAATCTGGACGAAATCCTAGAAAAAGCGGGTGATAAGAAGAAGGGCTTCCCCAGGTTTCAGGGAGATCAAAGAAGACCGCCCTTTTGGAGGGGGAAATTCAATAGAGGCCGGCCTCCGGGAGATCGGAAAAGACGGGAAGACAAGAGGAAGAAAGAGTCTGGATTCATGTTCGGGGAAGCCGCTTCATCCGCAAAAAAGTCCCCTCAATGACGCCGGCATCCCCGTAGGGGGGAGACTGATGCTGTTTGGTCAGGCCTGGGAAAATATATCTTCCAATACTTGGATTTTAAACATCATAAAGGAAGGTTTAAAATTCCCCTTTTTTCAACAGCCAAGAGCATCGTTTGTGGTGACCCCCGTCAGGAAAGGGGTAGAAGAACAGTTGGCCTTAGAGGCAGAGATCCTAAGCCTGCTGGACAAACATGTCCTGATCGAGGTCCCAAGAGGACAGGAAAGAAGGGGTTTCTACTCGCTCCTCTTTCTAATAAAAAAACCGGATCATTCGTTCAGGACGATTATAAACCTGAGAGGCCTCAACCGTTGGATACAGAACCAAACCTTCAAAATGGAGTCAGTGACTTCAGCTATGAGGCTGTTACACCACAACAGTTTCATGGCGGTAGTCGATCTAAAGGATGCTTACTACCACATCCCGATCCATTCAGAATACCAAAAATACTTAAGGGTAGCGCTCTACATTCGGGGCAACCTCAAACATTTTCAGTTCAGAGCCCTTCCATTCGGCATATCCATAGCACCGAGGGTGTTTACAAAAGTAGTTGCAGAGATGACAGCATTCCTCCGCATCCACAACACAATTATAATACCCTACCTAGACGATTTTCTAATTGTGGGCAACTCAGAACGTCACTGCACAGAGCAAGTAGAAAGGGTGATAGAAACCCTACGGAATCTCGGCTGGATGGTGAATGTCAAGAAGTCAAGGCTACAACCCTTACAAAGGCAAATGTTCTTAGGTTTCATCTTGGACTCAAATCAACAAATTTGTCTCTTACCAGATGCCAAGGTGGAAAAGGTAAGGGATATGATCTTGGCAACAATAGATCAACCTCACACGACCCTGAGAGGGGCAATGTCCTTGTTAGGCACTCTGACAGCCTGTATCCCAGCGGTCAGATGGGCACAATTTCATACCCGTCAACTACAAGCAGAGGTCCTATCAGCACAGAAGTCGCTAAAAGGCTGTTTAGAAGGAAGGCTGGAACTTTCCGTAAAAACCAAAGGCTCTCTCAGATGGTGGCTAGACAGAGCAAACCTACTAACAGGGACATCGTGGCAGAAGCCAGTGTCCGACGTGATAATGACAGACGCAAGCTCCTCGGGGTGGGGAGCGCACCTAAGGGGACAGGTAGCCCAGGGACCCTGGGGACACCTAGAGCAAAACGCATCCTCCAACCTAAGAGAGCTACGGGCAGTAAACAGAGCCCTAAGGATATTCATGCCCACTCTAGAAGGCCGCAATGTCCGGATTATGTCGGACAACAGCACAACAGTAGCCTACATCAACCACCAGGGAGGGACAAGGTCACGCTCCCTAATGCTCGAAACCAACGAGATCTTTCACAGGGCAGAGAGACACCTACACTCCCTATCAGCCCTACACATCAGAGGGGTAGAAAACACACAAGCCGATTTCCTAAGCCGCAACAAACTAAAACAGGGGGAATGGACCCTGAATCGGGTAGTGTTCCAAAAGATAGTACATCTTTGGGGAGAGCCAATAATAGACCTCTTTGCTAACAGAAGCAACAGGCAGGTAAAAAGATTCTGTTCACTGAACCCAAAGGAAGAGCCATGGGCAGTGGACGCTTTGCAAATTCCGTGGGATTTCAAGCTAAGTTATGCCTTTCCTCCAGTAGCTCTAATCCCAGTAGTAGTGAAAAAGATAAGGGAAGATCAGGCCAGAGTGATCTTAATAGCCCCGTTCTGGCCAAAAAGGCCATGGTTCTCACTACTACAGATAATGTCCCTCTCAGATCCGTGGGTACTGCCAGAGATTCCAGACCTGCTAGCTCAGGGTCCGGTATTCCACACGCAAGTCAAGGGGTTCCATCTGACGGCGTGGAATTTGAAAGGTCACTTTTAAGTAATAGAGGATTCTCCCCTGGGTTGGTGGCTACACTGATGAAAAGTAGGAAGCCAGTAACAACTAATATATACGGTAGAATATGGAATAAGTTTCTGCAGTTTCTGGGGAAACCATTAGACCAAGAACCCCCGATCAAGACTATCTTAGAGTTCTTACAGGCAGGTCTACAGCTAGGCCTAGCGGTAAATACACTCAAAGTACAAGTTTCAGCGCTAGGCGCTCTATATAATTGTAACATAGTGGCAAACAGATGGATAGCTAGGTTTATTAAATCCTGCCACAGGTCTAGACCAGTCCCATCGCAAAAAATGGCTCCCTGGGATTTAAACCTTGTGTTAGAAGCTCTCACAAAGGAACCATTTGAACCAGTACAACAACTATCAGTGAAATATCTTACCCTAAAAAACATTATTCTAGTGGCCCTTACATCGGCACGTAGGGTAAGTGACCTGCAGGCCCTATCAGTTAGTCCACCGTATACCCAGGTATACCAGGACAGAATTGTCCTAAAAACAGACCCTGCTTATTTACTGAAAGTGGTGTCGGATTTTCACCGTAGCCAGGAAATCGTCCTCCCCTCCTTCTGTGAAAATCCGAAAAACCCAGGAGAGGAGAAATTCCATAATCTAGATGTGAAAAGAGCCCTCTTAGAGTATATATCAGTAACCAGCCAGTGGAGGAGGTCCCAGTCCCTATTTGTAGCCTTCCAGGGTGCCAGGAAGGGTTATGGAGTATCGAAAGGGACTATTGCCAGATGGATTAGGGAGGCCATTAGTGTAGCCTACTCAGCTAGTGGTGTTCCGATTCCTGATGGCATCAAGGCTCATTCCACCAGAGCCGTGGCGACCTCCTGGGCTGAAAAGGCAGAGGTATCAATTGAGCAAATTTGTAAGGCCGCTACCTGGGCCTCACCCTCAACCTTTTTTAAGCACTATAGATTAAATCTATCCTCCTCGGCTGACTTGACCTTTGGTAGAAGGGTGCTGCAAGCGGTGGTCCCTCCCTAAGGTGTTTCGAAGTCTCCAAAAATCTCTCATGTGGTGCTGTCATGGGTGAAGGGAAAACCACCATGGTTACTTACCGGTAGCCGGTTTTTCCGGAACCCATGACAGCACCCGTATATTCCCCCCCCCTTTTTTCACCGTATGGGTGTGCACAATAGTCGGGTGTATTTGTGTGATGTGGTGTTGGATAAACATGTAACTAACCGGGAAGTCCTCTCAATGCTCTGTAATCCAACTGAAGCGGGGGAGAGGTGCCGCCCCTTATATTTCAGTAGGTTCCTGTCCTGGCGGGGCGGATCCCTCTCTCATGTGGTGCTGTCATGGGTTCTGGAAAAACCGGCTACCGGTAAGTAACCATGGTGGTTTCTGATCTATTCTCCAGAGTTAAAGGTGCTTGCTGGTTTACAAAGCTTGACCTCAGGAGGGGCGTATAATCTTATTTGCATTAAGCATGGGGATGAATGGAAGACGGCATTTAATACTCTGGAGGGACATTTTGAGTACCTGCTGATGCCTTTTGGGCTCACTAATGCCCCTTTTGTCTTCCAGTGCTTCATGAATGATATTTTCCGAGACTTGGTGGATACATTTTTGATCATCTATCTAGATGATATTTTGATCTTTTTCAAGGATTGGGACTCTCATGTGCAACATGTTCGGACTGTGTTCCGGATTTTGAGGGAGAATTCCCTGTATGTCAAGGGATCGAAATGCCTTTTTGGTGTACAGAGTATTTCATTTTTGGGATTTATTTTGTCTCCAACTATTGAAATGGACCCGGCCAAGGTACAGGCCATTTATGATTGAGTTCAGCCCACTTCTTTGAAGGCCCTCCAGAAGTTTTTGGGTTTTGCTAATTTTTATCGTAACTTTATAGCTAATTTTTCTGGTATTGCCAAACCATTGACTGATTTGACTAAGAAGGGTGCTGATGTGCTGAATTGGTCTCCGGAGGCTGTTTCTTCCTTTCAGGAGCTGAAGCGAAGGTTCACTTATGCTCCGGATTTGCGGCAACCTGATGTCTCACTCCCGTTTCAGGTAGGGGTGGACGGTTCTGAGATTGGTGCAGGAGCTGTTTTGTCCCAAAAAGATCCTGTAACATCTAAAATGAATCCCTGTGCTTTCTTTTCCTGAAAGTTCTCCCCATCCGAACGTAACTATGATGTGAGGAATCGGGAACTGTTAGCCATGAAATCGGCATTTGAGGAGTGGAGACATTGGTTGGAGGGAGCTAAACATCAAATCGTGGTCCTTACTGACCACAAGAATTTGATTTACCTGGAGTCGGCCAAACGCTTGAATCCTAGACAGGCTAGGTGGGCCTTGTTTTTCACACGTTTTGATTTTGTGGTCTCTTTTCTAACGGGCACTAAGAATGTCAAGGCAGACGCCCTCTCTAGGAGTTTCTTTGCTGATTCTCCTGTTGTGACCAAGCCTGCTACCATCTTAGGTGAGGGGGTAGTTCTTTCTGCCATCTCGCCCGATTTGAGACTTGCTCTGGAAGAGTTTCAGGTGGACAAACCTGAGCGTTGTCCCAGTGGAAAGTTGTATGTTCCTGACCAGTGGAGGAAGAGAGTGATGTCTGAAGTTCATTGCTCTGCATTGGCTGGTCATCCAGGTATTTTTGGTACTAGAGAGCTGGTGAGTCGGTCTTTTTGGTGGCCCGCCTTGTCTCGTGATGTCAGGAATTTTGTGCAGTCCTGTGGGACTTGCTCTCCGTCTAAACCTTGTTCTCGCTCTAGTGGGTTGTTGATGCCGGTGCCCAGGAGGCCATGGACCCATATTTCAATGGATTTTATCTCTGATATGCCTGTCTCTCAGAGAGTGACTGTTATTTGGGTGATTTGTGATAGATTCTCTAAGATGGTCCATCTTGTACCACTCCCTAAGTTGCCATCTTCCTCAGAGTTGGTGCCCTTGTTTTTGCAACAGGTGGTTTGCTTGCACGGGATTCCTGAGAACATTGTATCTGACAGAGGAGTTCAGTTTGTCTAGATATTGGAGGACTTTCTGTTCCAAGCTGGGAATTCAGTTGTCCTTCTCCTCTGCGTTTCACCCTCAGACCAATGGACAGATGGAGAGAACAAACCAGACTTTGGAGTCGTATTTGAGATGTTTTATTTCTGCTGATCAGGATGATTGGGTTTCATTTTTGCCCTTGGTCGAATTTGCTTTAAATAATAGAGCTAATTCTGCCACTTTGATGTCACCTTTTTTTGTAACTTTGGGTTTCATCCTCGATTCTCTTCAGGGCAGGTGGAGCCTTCTGCCTGCCCAGGTGTTGACACTGTGGTGGAGAGAATGCACCAGATCTGGGACCAAGTGGTGGATAAGTTGTCTCTCTCCCATGAAAAGGCCCAGCAGTTTTCCAACCGGCATAGGACCATTGGTCCCCAGTTTAAGGTGGGTGATATGGTTTGGTTGTCATCAAAGAATATCGCTATGAAGGTGGCTTCTCCAAAGTTTAAACCTAGATTTATTGGACCTTACAAGGTTTTGGAGATTCTTAATCCAGTCTCTTTTCGATTGGCTCTTCCTGTTACATTTAAGATCCATAACGTGTTTCATAAGTCTCTGTTAAAGAGGTTTCTTGAGCCAGTAGTTCCTGTGGTGGCACCTCCTGAAGGTAATGTGGAATATGAGGTTGAGAAGATACTGGATTCTCGCCTGGCTAGACGGAGACTCCAGTATTTGGTTAAATGGAAGGGTTATGGCCAGGAGGATAATTTTTGGGTCCCTGCATCCGATATTCATGCCGAAAGATTGGTTCGTGCCTTTCATCGGGCCCATCCTGATCGCCCTGGTGGCGTGGATGAGGATTCGGTGACCCCTCCTCGAGGGGGAGGTACTGTTGTGAGTTCATTTTCCCCTTCACCGTTGATGTCTGATGAACTCCCTCTACTGGTGAAGGAAGGTAGTGAGGCTGATTACCAAACACCTGATCTGGTAGATGATGACTGTGTAACAGGAAATTCTGACTGGATATAAGGCAGCCAACGCCCTTCTGAGTCGCTGGTGATTTCTCTGCTGGATTCTTGGAGACCAGTCTGATTCCTGCTTCCCAAAGATAAGTTTTTGCTCTGCTATTGAACTTATTAGTTTTGCTTTGTTTACCTTGTTTTTTGGAGTTCAGCCATCCCCAGTCGGGGGTGTGCTGAGTTCTATTTTTGTCTCTGATCAGTTTGTCTCTTTGCTCTGTCTTCAGAATTTACCTGAGTGCTGATATAGTCTTTTTGAAGTCCTAGCGACTTCAGGGCCTGTTTTTCCTATCAGACGGTTGGGACATTTTTTGATAGGGTTTTTTACGGATTGCAGACAGCAGCTTTTCTATCCTGTCCTTTTTAGTTAGCTTGGGCCCCATCGTTTGCTCAACCTATCTTTCTATTTGTGTTAGTGTTTTCATCTTGCTTCACCGCCATTATATGTTGGGGGCTGCCTATTGCTTTGGGGTCTCCTCTGGGGCAGTTTAGATTTCCCCTTTCTTTCTTTAGGCCTATTTAGTTCTCCGGCTGTGTTTGAGGGGTCTAGGGCATCGTAGGAACCCCCCACGGCTACTGTTAGTTGTTGTGGATAGGATCAGGGGTCTGCAATCCGATAGCTACCAACCTCTCCGGTTTTCTGGACTTAGCTTGTATTTTTGTTTTTTCCTCCTTCGGTGACTCCTTCATAACAGGGTGCAGAGTGTAAATTGAGAAAAAAATGAACTTTTTTGCATTTACCAAATGGCTGCAATGAAACAAGGAGTGAAAAAATTAGAGGTCTGAATACTTTCCGAACCCAATGTATAAAGAAAGAAATTTCAAAGTTTCTCCTATATGTTGCAATGTTAAATACAGACCACACACGGACAGCACGCTGATTACATCCTTGTGTTCTACTTGTTTTTCATAGACCCATAGTCTTGTATTGGCCCTTCTCATCCATGCTGTTGGTAAAAAAAAAAAAAAAAAAAGGACATGTGAGCAGCCCCATAGGTTATAATGTGTACTTGTGGGATCCTTTTTGGGGAAAAAAAAACAACAAACGGATGACCCATCTACTGGACATATAGACGTGTGAAGGAGGCCTTATAGTACTCCTGAACTAGATGGTGTGTATCTATGACCCTTTTCACTCATGTATTTTTTTTCTTATTTGTAAGGTTTGCCTTATTGCAATTTTAATAATTAGCCAAATTAAAAGACCAAGATTGTGTAGCACCTAATGGTTTTATACATTGATAAAAGAATTTCCATTAGTCTATCCCTTTAATCTAGAGTGTGTGTTGCACTTGGCAGTCGTCTTTTCATCACAGACCACATGGTGTATGTGGGCCATGAAATGGCCACAGGGAGGGCACAGAGCATGTTGCTTGCTCATCTGCCACTAGAATGTCCTGGAATGTATGTTTATCGTGTGCTAGGTTTGAAAGGGTCATTTGTTTGTTAGCAAGGAATTCTCTCCCTATTTGGTCAGTGTGAAATAATGCCGCCTTTATTCTTTCCAGGCAGTAGCCTGCCAGTAGCAAGCGGGACCAACACTATTCCACACATGAATTTCTATTCTTACATAATAGAATGTGTTTTATCCATTAGTTTGTATTGCTTCTTGTATCAAAATGACCATTCGGAAAATCACTTGGTTAAAGCTATGTGAAGTGAAATATACAGCACAAAGTCTAAACCTGCTAGAAACTTATTAATTGAAGGAATGTATGAGCTCAGACTTTGCTGACCCCCGGTCCCAGCCCATAATGTGAACATCTTCATATGTCGCTCTATGTGCAACGTCATTGTTCTCCGCAGCACATGCCCTGTTTACACAGGACGAGATGCCGCCGAGAGCAATGCCTTTTAATTAAGTGTTTTGATCATTCATCAGTTGATCAGCAGCCTGTTAACAGTGGACGATTATCAGAAAACTTGTGTGATTTTTGATTTCAACAAGTGGTTAATAAAGGAAGAACTTGAAATATTGAATAGTTTGTTTTTAATTCACCTCATTTTAAGGAATGGGGAATATGGTTAGTCTCGTTAAACAGATGTGCAGCAGCTTGCCTTTTGAAGCTTGTTTCAAGGAAACATTAGTGTAAAAGATAACTCGCTCCTCTCTTAAAAGAGATAAATTCCCAAATACCCAGCTACTCTGGGGCCACTTACACTTGGCTCAACCTGTAGTAAAGGTTCTTAGTAATTTCAAAGAGTTATAACAAATCATGTATGTATCATGTGCCCACAGTATGCGCTTCATGTGATGCTTTGTACTGATGTTTTATGTAATATCCAGACACCCATGTCCAGGGCTATATTTAGTGTTCATGCTGCCCTAGTTGCTTTCAGTTTTCACATCCACTACTGAGAAGTCATACAAAGGGTATATGAACACAACATGTTTTTCAAGCGGATCCATTACCCACTTGAAAAAGCACTAAATAAACTTTAAAAGACTGAATTTATGTCATGCAATGTAAAAATTACTCGATTATATGTTCAGTCTTTTGAGCTTCTTTTAAACACTTCAGGTTTCCAAAGATGTGAAGTGGTTAACCCCTTAAGCAACAAGGGTGGTTTGCACGTTAATGACCAGGCCAATTTTTACAATTCTGACCACTGTCCCTTTATGAGGTAATAACTCTGAAACGCTTCCATGGATCCCGGTGATTCTGACACTGTTTTCTCGTGACATATTGTACTTCATGTTGGTGGCAAAATTTCATTCAAATAACTTGCGTTTATTTGTGAAAAAAACGGAAATTTGGCGAAAATTTTGAAAATTTCGCAATTTTCCAACTTTGAATTTTTATGCCCTTAAATCACAGAGATATAGCACACAAAAAACTGAAGTAACATTTCCCACATGTTTACTTTACATCAGCACAATTTTGAAACCAAAATTTTTTTTTGTTAGGAAGTTATAAGGGTTAAAAGTTGACCAGCGATTTCTCATTTTTGCAACACCATTTTATTTTTACGGACCACATCACATTTGAAGCCACTTTGAGGGGTCTATATGATAGAAAATACCCAAAAGTTACACCATTCTAAAAACTGCACCCCTTAAGGTGCTCAAAACCACGTTCAAGAAGTTTATTAACCCTTTAGGTGCGTCACAGGAATTTTTTTAATATTTAAAAAAAAAAAAATGAACATTTAACTTTTTTTCACTAAAAAAATACTTCAGGTTCAATTTTTTTTTAATTTACCAAGGGTAACAGGAGAAATTAGACTGCAAAAATTATTGTGCAATTTGTCCTGAGTACGCCGATACCTGATATGTGGGGGAACCACTGTTTCGGCGCATGGCAGACCTCAGCAGGGAAAGAGCGCCATTTGACTTTTTCAATGCAAAATTGGCTGGAATTCAGATCGGACGCCATGTCGTGTTTGGAGAGCCCCTGATGTACCTAAACAGTGGAAACCCCCCCCCAAGTGACCCCATTTTGGAAACTAGACCCCCACAAGGAACTTATCTAGATATGTGGTGAGAACTTTGAACCCACAAGGGCTTCACAGAAGTTTATAACATACAGCCATACAATTAAAAAATCATATTTTTTCCACAAAAATGATCTTTTCACCCTCAATTCTTATTTTTCCAAGGGTAACAGGACCCTAAAAGATATTGTGCAATTTGTCCTGAGTGCGCTGATACCCCACATGTGGGGGTAAATCACTATTTGGGCGCATGGCAGAGCTCGGAAGGGAAGCAGCGCCATTTGACGTTCTTGGCTGGAATTGAGATCGGACACCATGTCGCGTTTGGAAAGCCCCTGATGTAGCAAAACAGTAGAAACCCCCCATAAATGACACCATTTTGGAAACTAGACCCCCCAAAGAACTTATCTAGATGTGTGGTGAGCACTTTGAACCCCCCATTGCTTCACAGAAGTTTATAACGCCCGTGCGTGAATATACAAAAATCGTATTTTTTCCACAAACTTGATCTTTTAGTCACCAATTTTTTTCATTTTCCCAAGGGTACAAGGAGAAATTGGACCCCAAAAAGTTGTTGTCCAATTTGTCCTGAGTACGCTGATACCTCATATGTGGGAGAAAACTACTGTATGGACACACGTCGGGGCTCGGAAGGGAAGTAGTGACGTTTTGGAATGCAGACTTTGATGGAATGGTCTGCGGGTGTCATGTTGCTTTTGGAGAGCCCCTGATGTACCTAAACAGTGGAAATCCCCCACAAGTGACCCCATTTTGGAAACTAGACCCCCTAAGGAACTTATCTAGATGTGTGGTGAGCACTTTGAATCCCCCAGTGCTTCACAGAAGTTTATAACGACCGGGCGTGAAAATAAAAATATCGTATTTTTTCAACAAACATCATCTTTTAGTACCCATTTTTTTTATTTTCCCAAGGGTAACAGGATAAATTGGACCCCAAAAGTTGTTGTCCAATTTGTCCTGAGTACGCTGATACCTCATATGTGGGAGAAAACTACTGTATGGGCACACGTCGGGGCTCGGAAGGGAAGTAGTGACGTTTTGGAATGCAGACTTTGATGGATTGGTCTGCGGGTGTCATGTGCGTTTGGAGAACCCCTGATGTACCTAAACTATTGAAACTCCACACAAGTGACCCCATTTTGGAAACTAGACCCCCCACGGAACTTATCTAGATGTGTGGTGAGCACTTTGAACCCCCAAGTGCTTCACAGAAGTTTATAACGCCTGGGCGTGAAAATAAAAAAATCATTTTTTTCCACAAAAATGATATTTTTGCCCCCAATTTTTTATTTTCCTAAGGGTAACAGGAGAAATTGGACCCCAAAAGTTGTTTTGCAATTTGTCCTG
This sequence comes from Dendrobates tinctorius, assembly GCF_039654945.1. Taxonomy (NCBI): domain Eukaryota; kingdom Metazoa; phylum Chordata; class Amphibia; order Anura; family Dendrobatidae; genus Dendrobates; species Dendrobates tinctorius. Next base: position 5,445,121 of record NW_027361932.1, on the reverse strand, counting down.
AGTGTGCTGATACCCTATATGTGGGGGTAAAACACTGTTTGGGCGCATGGCAGAGCTTGGAAGGGAAGGAGCACCATTTGACTTTTTCAACGCAGAATTGTCTGGAATTGAGATCAGACACCATGTTGCATTTGGAGAGCACCTGATGTGCCCAAACAGTGGAAACCCCCCAATTATAACTCCAACCCTAACCCCAACACACCCCTAACCCTAGCCCTAATGGGAAAATGGAAATAAATACTTTTTTTAATTTTATTATTTTTCCCTAACTAAGGGGGTGATAACAGGGGGGTTTGATTTACTATTTATGGCGGTTTTTATGGTTGGCGGCTGTCGCACGCTAAAAGACGCTTTTTATTGTAAAAATAGTTTTTGCATCACCACATATTGAGAGCTATAATTTTTCCGTATTTTGACCCACCGAGTCATGTGAGGTCTTATTCTTTGCGGGACGAGTTGACGTTTTTATCGGTACCATTTTTGGGCACGTGACATTTTTTGATCGCTTTTTATTCCGATTTTTGGGACGCAGAATGAACAAAAACCAGCGTTTCATGACTTTCTTTTGGGGGGGTGCGTTTACACCGTTGCGCGTGCGGTAAAATTGATAAAGCGCTTTTATTCTTTGCGTTGGTACGGTTACAGCGATACCTCATTTAGTTCTTTTTTTATGTTTTGTCGTTTTTTTGCAATGAAAACAATTTTATATAAAAAATTATTTTTGCATCGCTTTATTCTGCGAGCTATAACTTTTTTATTTTTTTGCGGATGATTCTGTATGGTGGCTCGTTTTTTGCGGGACAAGATGACGTTTTCAGCGGTACCATGGATATTTATATGCGTCTTTTTGATCGCGCTTTATTGCACTTTTTGTTCGGTGGTATGATAATAAATCATTATTTTTTGCTTCGTTTTTTATTTTTATTTTTAAGGGGTTCGCTAAAGGGGTTAACTAATGGGACAGTTTTATAGGGCGGGTCGCTACGGACGCGGCGATACCAAATATGTGTACTTTTTTTGTTTTTTTTTTTATTTTCAAAAAATGAATTTATTGGGGAATATTTTTTTTTTTTTTTTAACTAATTTATTTAGCGATTTTTTTAAAAAAATTATTTTTACACTTTTTTTTATTTTTTATTTTTTTTTATCTACTTTATTACATAATCCCAGGTGGGACATCACTGTCCTGTGACAGATCGCTGATCTGTCACATCACAGATCACTGTGACAGATCAGCAATCTGTCACAGGCAGTTCTGCAGACTTCCTCATGCCTGCGCTTTGCAGGCAGTGAGGAAGTCAGCTCCCTACAGGCCCCCGAAGGCCCCCGTCGCCATCTTGGATCCGGGGGCCTGTAGGGAAAGAGCCCCCCGCAGCAGCGCTGCACATTGCGCTGCCGTGGGGGGCTCAGGGAAGCACGGAGGGAGCCCCCTCCCTGCCGAAGCTTCCCTTTAACTCCCGGTACACCGCGATCGTGTTTGATCGCGGTGTACAAGGGGTTAACGTGTCGGGGGCGGTCCGTGACCGCCCCTGACACATTGTGCCGGGTGTCAGCTGTGATAATCAGCTGACACCCGGCCGCGATCAGCGGCGCTCACCACGTGGGCGCCGCTGATCGCATTAGACATACTATCCCGTCCTTGGGAATTAAGTCCCAGGGCACATGGACGGGATAGTACGTCTAATGGCAGAAAGGGGTTAAACAAAGTGACCCAACTATTCCTCAGGCGGCTTAGACTTGGAAACTGCTCAATAGTTTGTTTAATACAATTAAATTAAATAACGGTCCACAAAAGATGTCAGAAAAGATGACTGAAAAGAAGCAAAAAAAAAAAGGCAGCTTAAAATGGAAACCTCGGAGTAAGTGCTCAGCATAGAGCGCAGGATAAATGTGAGCCTAGCCTTACGGCGATCTTTGGTTTTATTTATTTTATGACAATTGACAAAGGCTCTGGATGAGCTGAAACCTTTTGCTGTGATGTGGAATAAAGCAAATTAAATCAACACATGTGAGTGCCGGGATTTCCTCTTTTCTTGGATGAATCATTCCCTCCACGTGCACCACGATATCGACTGGAGTGTCGACTATATTTTTCCGTATCATAATATTTATTTTATGTGACTTTAGTCTTCGCATTGGTGTGATTAAGGCGATACCAGATGTATATAGGGGTGAGCTGGGCAGGTTTGGACTGACTGTTGGCGTGTCCCCTGATGTCCCTGTCTTGTTGCACCCATGCCCTCCCCCCCAGCAGTGCTGGGAGCACCCTTTATGGAAATTTGTACATTTAACTCTGCTAAGCTGTGACTGTTCAGTCTTTATAGCTACAAGCTGAGTGTAATCATGGCCACTGCACTCTGTAAACCTACTCTTATGATTTCAAGGGACGATTTATTATTCTGGAATCATCCTCAATTTCTCATGGACTCCCCTTCTTGGAGCATGATTGCTAATTCAACAATTGAGTACATAAAATCCATTACTTCTGTGAAACCTGTGGAGGTGTACTGCAAGAGAGGCAGGAGAGGAGGCGTCCTGGCACGCCTTCGGAGGAGAGGGTTCAGAACAGCTCTTCCTTCACTCCACTTGGCTAATGTCCGTTCCTTATCTAACAAAATGGATGATCTGAGCTTACTTTGTAACATGAGATCTGATATGGCCAATTCAGCTGCTCTTTGTTTTACTGAGACCTGGTTGAATGAGACCATCCCTGATTGCAGTCTGGATCTACCTGGTTTTGTTATCTACAGAGCTGACCGTGATTGTGTAGCTTCAGGTAAACAAAGGGGGGAGGGGTATGTCTCTACATCAACACTAGTTGGTGCTGTGATGTTAACATACTGGGAAAAGGTTGCTCTCAAGATCTAGAGTACCTTGCACTCAATTGTAGACCATTTTACTCTCCAAGAGAGTTTTCATCTATGGTTCTGGTTGCAGTATATATTCCCCCTCAAGCATCTGTTAAAGCTGCTATTGGTGAATTAGCTTGCAAAATATCAGAATGGGAGAAAGGATCTCCAGAAGCATTTGTGATCGTAATGGGGGACTTTAACAAAGGAAAACTCAACCTGGATCTCCCCAAATTTACTCAACATATAAACTGCTTCACGAGAGAGAACAATACGCTTGATCACTGCTATACAGTCATAAAAGGGGCCTACAGGGCAGTGAGGAGATGCAGCAGTTGGCTTTTCAGATCATTGTCTAATTCATTTAATTCCAGCCTACAGGCAAAGGTTGAAAACATCCAAACCTACAGTTTATACAAAGAAGACATGGTCTGAGGAGGCAAAATTGCAACTACAAGCATGCTTTGAATGCACGGACTGGGAGGTATTCCAGGAAACATGCTCGGGTCTGGATGAATGGGTTGATGCAGTGTCCTCATATATCCGTTTTTGTGAAGACACGTTTATTCCATCCAAATCTGTCCACTTTCGGGGAAACAACAAGCCGTGGTTTACAAATAAAGTCAGGTTGATCCGTAAGAGAAAAGAGGAGGCTTATAAAGCAGGCGATATTACTGAATTCAAGAAACTTAGGAACTCGCTATCTAAAGAGACCAAGTTAGCCAAACACTAGTATGCAAAGATTCTGGAGGAAAGGTTCTCATCAAAAGATACTAGATCTGCATGGAGAGGATTAAGAGAGGTCACCTTTTATAAAAGCCACCCCACTATAATGAACCCCAGCAGAAGTCTGGCAGCAGAGTTAAATGAATTCTACTGCAGATTTGAGGCAAGCTCTACACACAGTGGCTATTCATCTCTAAGCTCCTCAGTCTGTTCATATAAAGATCATTCATTGTGCAACACACAAGTAGTGATCTCCGAGGCAGAGGTGATACGCATCCTGAAGGGACTTAAGGTCAAAAAGGCACCTGGCCCTGATGGTGTATCTCCAATGTGTCTGAAAGTATGTGCTACCCAGCTTGCCCCTATACTGACAAATATATACAATGTGTCACTGAAAGAGTGCGTTGTACCTCAGTGTTGGAAAAGTTCCACAATTATCCCTGTCCCCAAGAAAGTGGGATCCTCTGAGTTGAACGACTATAGACCAGTAGCACTCACATCTGTAGCTATGAAAGTCTTCGAAAGAATTATGATGTCCCACCTGATAAAATTCACGCAGAAGCTATGGGACCCGCTTCAGTTTGCCTATAAGGAGAATTGTTCGGCAAACGACACTGTCAATCTGGCACTGAAGTACATTTTGGATCATACAGATGAACTGCACTCATATGTCGTGATTCTTTTCATGGACTTTAGCTCAGCGTTCAATACCATTGATCCGAATTTACTTCATAAGAAAATGGTAGCTCTTGGAGTCCCTCTCAACTTATGCTTGTGGATTTATAACTTCCTGACAGCCAGGATACAGAGTGTAAAAGTTGGACCATTCACTTCGGACACCTTGGTCAAAAACATCGGGGCACCTCAGGGGTGTGTTTTGTCCCCGTTACTGTTTTCTCTTTATACGAATGATTGCATCTCTTCAGCAGACTCAGTAAAAATCTTGAAATTTGCCGATGATATGACACTGATTGGTCTCATCGGGGGAAATGCTGAAGACTTGTATCGGAGTGAGGTGAAAAGAATATGTGACTGGTGTAAAGCCAATAATCTTGTACTCAACACTAAAAAAACTGCTGAGATGGTTGTGGATTTTAGGAAAGATCAACATGAGATACTTCCAATCTACATCCATGACGAAGTGGTTCTTAGGGTCACAGAGACCAAATTCCTTGGTGTTATCATCTCTCATGATCTTAAATGGGGGAAAAATGTGGATGCTGTTATAAGAAAAGCACAACAGAGGATGTTCTTCCTGCATCAGCTGATAAGATATGGTTTGTCTAAGAATCTGCTGATCTTATTCTTTAATGCTGTCATCAGATCTGTGATTTGTTCCTCTCTGATAGTCTGGTATGGGGGAGCCACTGCGCATGACAAACTCCGCTTACAAAGGACTTTCAGAATGGCAGAGAGAATTATAGGTTCCCCCCTGCCTAAAATCCAGGATCTTTATGATAAGAGTATTCGATCCCACGCATTGAAAATTTCATCCGATCCCTCTCACCCGGGACACTCCTCATTCCAACTACTCCCTTCAGGACGTCGCTTCAGAGTCCCCAAATGCAGCACCAACTGCCATATGAACAGCTTCTATCCACTCTCTGTTTAACAATTAAATCGTCATGTGTAGACTATATACTGTATCTGTCTTGTTAGATGTTACTTGTTGTATCTGTTATATATTATGTTGCCTCTTTGCCACAAAGAATTCCTTGTATATATGTAATATGTACTTGGCGATAATAAATTTGATTTTGATTGATATATATATATTTTTAATGTTTGGCTACTGTCACGTAGTAAAAAAAAAGTTTCTAGAAAAAAATATATAAAGTGCTCTCAGTGAGAGAAACAAAATGGGAATCTTGTGGGTATGATACCTTTTAATGGCTAACAAATAATAGTAAATGATGTTACAAAGCAAGCTTTCGGGACTGCTTGCGTCCCTTCATCAGGCTGATATAACAAAATATTTGAAGAAACCTTATTTATATACAGAATTCAAAAACATTTTTGGGCCTAGATAAGTGGCTCTTCTAACATAATTACCATCAAAAAAGGATTAAGGAAGCATGTAGCCATAAAATACTACCATTTTTGTTAAAGTCGATACAAAAGACACAAAAACACAGACAAATGTGAGATAAAAGGAGATGAGTATCCAATAAAACACCACAAAGTCCATATGCACTATGAAGGTAATATACTCAATGTTAACACCATGCACATCATCTTTAAGGCATTATAATCAAGATGAAATACAGCCAAGTCATGCACATTATCTGTAAGGCATTATAATCAAGATGAAGTACAGCTAAATCACCTATAAGGCATTATAATCAAGATGGAATACAGCTGGATCACACCGGATCACACCGGTATACTGCCCATATAGTATATTATAGAGTACTCCCACCACATAAGTGGGTGGGCAGGGCTAACATAATTCACACAGAAACCCAAGCAATGATGAGATACTGCTGATTACTGCCATATATTAATACTTAAGTGGTAGTATATCCTCGAGAAAGTCTAGTATCCGGCAATAAAGCAGGACATGTCCCTATATAGTACTACGGCAGCTCCATAGTGGGGCAGAAATTGCTCATATAACAAATTGACAAGTAGCAACTAAGTACAGAATTGGTTATACTGTGGGGAAAAAAATAGCTGTATGCATATGTCATACTGGGATATGCACGGTATACTGCATGCTAGCATAAGAGTTGACAGTCCAAAAAGGGTTAAATGCAGATAGAGCATACGACCTGTGGGTATTGAAGTCCCCGACGCGCGTTTCGCGTAAGCTTTGTCCAAGGGGGTAAGTGTTTTTGTGTGTCTTATTTATATACAGTTTAAAGCACATGCTGGTGTGATACATGGACATTTCAATAAACAAATACTTAGCTTGAAGAGAGAATCCTTAATTAGGTAAGTGTTATGAATGGGTAACTGAGGAGGGAAAAAAAGACAACAAGCTAAGTCTCAGAAAACCAGAGAAGTTGGTAACATTGCAGATCCCTGATCTTAACCGCACAACTAGCAGCAGTTGTGGAGCGTTCCTACGATGGTCCTAGATGCCTCGTCACAACCGGAGAGCTACATAAGCCTAAAGCAGGAAAAGAGGAAAACTAACTGCCCCAGAGCAGACCCCAAAGGAAAGACAGCCCCCCACATGTATTGACGGTGAAACAAGATGAAAATACAAACAAAAGCAGGAAAATAGGCTGAGCAAACGATGGGGCCCAGCTAACTAACAAGGACAGGAAAGGAAAGACACTGTCTGCAATCTGCCAAAAAAAACCTACAAAAATATTGTCCAACACTTGTGATAGCAAAATTAACCCTGAAGTCACTAGACTTCAAAACCTATATCAGCACTCTGAAATATTCTGAGACAGAGCAAAAAGAGGCCAATCTAATAAGGGACAAAAAGCAGATTGGCAAATACTGATAAATAGGAGTGAAAATTCAGCATAGCCCCAGCAGGGGCAGGCTGATTACAAGAAACTGAATTGACCAACAAGCGTAAGTGTGAAAATAAGCAAAAAACAAACGTAACATGAGAAGACTGGAAGAGAGCTCAAGTCCAGGACCTGAGAAGCAGACTGAATCACCAGCACTAGGATAGGGCATCGGCTGTCTTATATCCAGTCTGATACTTCAGAGATCCAATCGTTATCTTCCTCATCAGGTGGCAGATCACTACCACTTAAACCAACCTCACTACCTCCTGTCACCACCAGAGGGAGAACGGAAGGGGAACTCTCAACTGGTGGAGCAGAAAATGAGTTCATAAGAGGTAAGATTATATCAGTGGTGTGAAAGTTCTGTGAGATCGAAGGGCTGTTTGGAGGAAATAGTTCAGATATGGTAATGGGCCATAAAACCATAAATAAAAGGACTCAATTTGTCAGAAGGTTTTATGGCCCATTACCATATCTGAGCTATTTCCTCCAAACAGCCCTTTGATCTCGCAGAACTTTCACACCACTGATGTAATCTTACCTAATTATGGATTCCCTCTTCAAGCTCAGTATTTGTTTATTGAAATGTCCATGTATCACACCAGCATGTGCTTTAAACTGTATATAAATAAGGTTTCTTCAAATGTTTTGTTATATAAGCCAGATGAAGGGATGTAAGCAGTCCCTATAGCTTGCTTTGTAACATCATTTACTATTATTTGTTAGCCATTAAAAGGTATCATACCCACAAGATTCCTATTTTGTTTCTCACTGAGAGCACGTTATATATTTTTTCTACTGGCTAACACGGTACCATACCTTTTTTCGTTTTTATAAAAAAAAATAAAGGTGTTTTCCTCCTCGTATTTTGAGAGCTATAATTTTTCCATATTTCTGCACACAGTCATGTGAGGGCTTGTTTCTTTTATGGGAGGAGTTGGTCTGTATTGGTACCATTTTTGGGCACATAGCATTTTTTATCACTTTCCATTCTGTTATTTAGGAGGCAGATTGAACAAAAACCAACAATTCGGGGCGTGGCCTGAGCTCTGCTGGTGTAGGATGCAGGGGCTCTGAGCTCCCACTCTGGTACCTCTTTGAAGCGACCTACAAAGCACACAAGAGGCTCTTTTATCAAGAATTTTACCTGGCTTTATTCCCTAATCTGGACTGAACATTCTGACACCTGGATGGTTGAACTGGGATAAAGACATCAGAAGTTACAGCCTCTCAGAAGCTGAAGCTGTGAGGTTAAAGGCGGAAGGATACACTGCCACACAGCTTCTCAAAAGAACCCGCCTCAGCCCTAATCCACTGGCTCACTCTGAAAGGTATTTCAATAGAGACTCTCGGGGTGGAATAACTCATAAGGGGCATATTACTACAACAACCTGTATCAGCCCAAGAAACCTATGCAAGGCTAAGAAATTTAGATTGGTGTACAGCAAAGACACAGCAGCATAGCAGAGCCGAACCTGTAAGGCCAGATACTGTAGGCCTATTAACACTACTGTTAAGCAGCAGACTGTACCTCTGTATGCACCTGAATTCTGCATGGTGGTAGGATATATAGATGATAGTCTTTAACCAGATATAAATGCCCTTTGCCAATTAAATTCCCACTCCGCACAAGAGACCAATACAAATCAGCATACTAAAACAGAAGAGCACCTGTATTATCTGTGTTTGAGTTTCTATATTTTCTTGCTGAACGCTGTGTTAGAAACCTAAAGAGACACGCATAGCATAAGGTTATCCACCTCCATCACTGCACCCAATGTGTCTGCAGAGGGGCACAGATCATCTAAATAAACTTTTGCTGCGATTTGCATAAATATGTAAACACAGAAGACATACTCATAACGTCTAGTGTGTGCGCAACACCTCATATTGCACTCCAAGGATAACATTAAACCTATTGGTACTTATGACTAATTTTCTCAGCAAATTTATTGTCCAAAGCCAATCTGAAAAGCTTCACCTGCAGTTAATGGTTGTACACCAAGAGGTGGAAAAATCCAATTGTGAGAGAGACAAAAGACAATATTTGAGCCACATCTTGCCTGCCTACATAAACCTCTTCTGCCAAATACCCACAATAATAGGACACCACAGGCATCTGGAAACAAGGAGAAACTGCCGGATATATATACCAAAACCATTTTCTCCCACCTACAGTTTCTTATAAAAACAGAGGTTTTGCATCCTCTTTTTCTCTTATCTTACAACAAACAATTCCAGACTAAATACCTACCCATATGCATGACCTGAACATCCATAAACCTTTGCTCCCGGTGTTGTGATATTAAACCAGCCCACAAAATGGGAAAAACTACCAAAATTCAACCTGATGAGTTGAACAAAACTCAAAAAACTCCCAAAACGAAACCAAAAACTAAAAAAGCCCCTCCGCAGAATCTTCTCAGGATTGCAGACCCCTCTGCTCTACGCACAAACTGAAGTTTGATACAGCCTTACCTAGCCAATGGTCAGATAGTGAAGAAGACACTGACTTAATACAAAACGACCTAGATATAAAAGATTACATCAAGGCTCTACCCACAACTGAATGTATAAAAAACTTATTCAAAGACTTCACGCAAACAAATAAAGAAGAGATCGCCGATATTAGAAATGTCAAAACTGACCACGACGGAGCGCAGAAACTGGAGACCAACACTGAACAGATCGTGGCACATGCCAAAAAAGTCACAGAAATTTTGGTAGAAAATCCAAAAACAAATGTTCCTGCAGAGAACACATATAGACGACCTAGAAAATAGATTGCAACGGAACAACTTAAGAATTAGAGGCCTGCCAGAATCTATTCCAGATGAAGACATCTTCAATACTCTGTCTGTAATATTCAACAAAATCATTGACAAAGATAGCAACAATGATCTTGGTATAGAAAGAGCTCATAGGGTCTACAGACCAAAGCCAGTAGGTCCAGAAAGGCCAAGAGATATTCTGTGTTGTTTTCAAAGCCTCAAAATAAAGGCTGAAATTTATCAAAAAGCGAGAGACAAGTAAAAAATTGAATTCGACGAAAAATGAGATTCAAATATTCCAAGATCTTACAAAACTGACTCTGGATTTAAGAAGACAACTTCAACAGTTATCACGAGCGATAAGAAGCAAAAGCATTGTCTACAGATGGCTCTTTCCATTCGGCCTGGCAAAACCCTTAAACAATAAGACTTTGATAGTCAGAACCCCTGATGATCTGCCGTTCGTACTCAAGAAGCTGGATCTCAGAGACCTCCACATTCCAGATTGGACAACAGCGGAAGAATTCCTTAATCTGCCACCTCTCCCAAACCTGGAAAAATGGTCCACAGTAACCCCTTCTAAGCCGAAAAAGAAAAGACTAAACGGAAATCCTAAAGAAACACCCAACAGAGATGGGAGAGAGGAAGATGAAATGGGCTGACGTGTCGAATCCATACGGACACATTGACTTATACAATAGTTAGAGACCCCTACTGGGGATTTGACTTTGGTCTTCTTTCTCCTCGCTCCTTAGTTCAAATGTTATATAGTATGTTTTAAAAATGTTTCTTTGGTTAGTTCTCCTTCCTTAGAATACCTGAGTAGTCGTGCCTCTCCTCTTCTCTTGCTTCCTCCTCTTCTTCCGATGGGGTGGGGAGTAGAGGGATAGTGGGGTATATCGTTAGCTATCTATATTATAATACTTTCACAGGTATATTTTAGTTCATGTTTCTAGACTTCAAGAGATCATATTACATCTATGATTATACCCGCTTAAATAAGACTCTTCGGGAGTCTACTGTCCTCAACTACAAATGGTCACTCATACCCTTATTTCAATCTAAGCTACATAATTTCCTAGGTCCATGCCCCCACGGGTGTAGGTACTAATTCTTTGCAATCATACCTGGCTGAGTTAGCAATTGCTATCCATACCTTAGCCAGTTGCAAAAATTCTTTTAGTTACAATTTTTTGATCCATGAGCTGGTTGCTCAGGATCTGTAACAAACCCCCATTGTTTGTTTTTTCCCTACATAATCCCACCCTACTCTCAAGTCCTGCTAAAAAATGTAAACCACATTACATAGTGCCTTTCTTAAAATTTAAATGACCAATTTAAATTTTGCTACTTTTAACGTAAAGGGAATCAACATCCCACAAAAAAGGTCGCAAATTCTAAACTACCTGGGGAAAAATAAAATAGATATTGCATTTCTCCAAGAAACACTCTTTAAGCATACATATACACCTGTCACCAAGAATAAAACTTTCACCAGACGGTTTAACGCCAACTCTCAGATAAAAACAATAAAGGTGTATCCATAATTATAAACAAGAGAGTCCCCTTTGTACTTCAAACCGCCATATATGATACAGAGGGGAGATATATATTTTTAAAGTGTATGATTTATAATGAAACATTTTCTTTAGTCAACATATATGCTCCCAACAGCAACCACCGCCCCTTCTTCAAGAAGATATTCGACACTAGATAACGTCGTTGAAGGACAAATAATATTAGGAGGCGACTTCAATGTGCCGTTACATCCCCCTTTAGACACCTCAGATAATCACTCCACAGTCCCAATTAAAACAATTAAATACATCAAACAATCATTGTCATCCAGGCTACTGATAGATGCATGGAGAACCATACATCCTTCCACCAGATATTATTCCTTTTTCTCCCCAGTTGATACAAAATATTCAAGAATTGACTACTTATTCCTCCCTCACCACCTGTTAAATACCATCAGCAAAACTTCCTAGGACATAATCCTCTTTTCTGACCACGCCCCTCTATTCCTTGAAACAAGTATTGAACCACGTAAAAAAGGACCCCTAAATTGGAAACTTAACAATAACCTAATTAAGAACAGCATCTCGCATGAATATATAGCCACAGGCATTAAAAACTTCTTCACGGAAAATTGCCCACACGACAAGTGTAATTCAAATATCTGGGAGGCTCACAAGGCAGTAATTAGGGGACTCCTTATTGAATTAGGCTCCAGATCAAAGAAAAAGAAAAGGAGATACTTCTAAAACTATCCCAAATAAAAAAAAAAAAACTAGAAGAAACACACAAATTAACACAGCTATCTTCGTTAGAGAAAGATCTCTACAACCTAAGAATTGAACTAAAAGCCCTGATTAAACCAGAAATATGAGAAATTTCTCACAGATTCTCATTTCAGAAACTATTTATCAGCAAATAAATGTGGTAAAAACCCTAGCAAATTCTATTAAAAAGCAAATTAATTCTACACACATACTTAAAATTAAAAACAAGAAAGATTAGATGCTTTATAAAACGGAAGATATTGGTAAAACTTTTTCGGACTTTTATTCAAACCTATATAATTTGAACACTAAACATATATCCTCCGAAGATAAGACCACCAAAATCCAGACCTATTTAAAAGACTTAGCCCTTCCCCAAGTTATAGAACCCCAAATCCATTTCCTAAACAGCCCCATAACTAAGGAGGAAGTAGAGGAGGCGGTGCCCTGGGGGGAAAAGCCCAGGCCCGGACGGTTTTTCAATCGAATATTATAAAGGTTTTGAAACTGATCTAATCAATTATCTGATAGATTATTTTAACCAAATTAACAAACTTAACAAGTTCAAGAAAGAATCCCTACAAGCCCATGTTGGCCTCATACCAAAAGAAGGGAAAGACCCCACTTCATGCAACAGTTACAGACCTATATCCCTTATAAATAACGATTTAAAACTATGCGCAAAAATATTAGCCTATCAGATGCAAAAAATACTCCCAGAACTGATAAACCCGGAACAAGTTGGTTTTATCAAAGGAAGAGAAGCCAAAGATAACGTTATGAGAGCAATTAATGTGATCCATTTCGCAAAACAAAACAATATCCAAATGTCGATACTCTCCGCAGATGCGGAGAAAGCATTCAACCACGTTGATTGGCATTTTGTGGCACACACACTTATAAAATTTGGCTTCCCACCATGCTTTATAGATAAAGTTTTATCCTTATACACAGCTCCCTCAGCAAAAATTAAAATAAACAATACGTTATCCACTAGCTTTGATATAAAAACCGGCACAAGACAAGGTTGCCCCCTATCGCCCCTTCTGTTCATCCTTTCAATTGAGACATTTCTACAAAACAATTAGACAGTCTCCTTTGATTACAGGATTGAAAATCGGCCCAATGGAACATAAGTGTGCAGCCTATGCAGACGATATACTTTTCTTTTTGGTAAATCCAAATAATTCCATTCAAACTCTGCTCACAGAGCTGCAACACTTTAACTCCATTTCTAACTTTAAAATAAATTTCTCTAAATCGAATCTGTTACATATCTCTGTCACCTGAAAACAGGAAGATACTCTCAACACTTTCCCCATTTAAAGATTGCTCATTCATCACCTATTTGGGAGCTAAAATCAGCAATTCGTCCTCTCACCTTTACGATCTAAACTTCAAACCACTACTACAAACAGTCAAAACCTCAATCTCCCGCTGGAAAGACATTTCGGTCTCATGGTTTGGTAGTCAACTTAATAAAAATGATTATTCTTCCTAAAATTCTATACCTTCTTGAAACACTGCCGATAGACATCCCCCAACAATTTTTCCAAAAACTAAAACATCTGATCTCAAAATTTATCAGGGCAGACAAAAGTCATAGTCAGCCATCAAATGCTAATAAAACCTAGAAACCGAGGGGGGTTGGGATAACCCGATTTTGAAAATACAGATTAGCGAGTCATATAGCCAGAGTAATTGACTTACGCTCTCCCTCTTCCACAAAACTTTGGGCTCTACTGGAATTAAATAACCTTAATGGAGGTTTCTCACACTATTTATGGCCTACCTCATTTAATAGATTAAAATATAACAATCAAAAACCCTTATAGCAACATAACCCTCAGATTATGGCACAAAGCCAATAAAAACAAAAATTTTATTCCAAACATATGCCAAATCACGCCTATTTTGCATCTGATCCCCAACAGATACAGGACTCTTAAAAAAAAAAAAAAAAAAAAAAAAAAATTCTTGTCCTTAATCTCCCACATAGACATGCCAATAGATTCCTTTGTCCATAAGAACAAGTGTAAAGGTACTGTCACACTTAGCGATGTACCAGCGATCGAGACCAGCGATATGATGCGGTCAGGATCGCTGGTACATCGCTAAGTGGTCGCTAGTGAGCTGCCACACAGGCAGATCTCACTAGCAACATCGCTGGGGATGGGGGTCGTTACTTACCTGTCACACCAGGCGATCCTGCGTCCTCCCGCCCGGCTCCACGCGTCGCTCGTCGTCACAGCAGGAAGCGCCGCAGGAAGCTGATGACGAGAAACAGTCCTGGACGTTCTCGCGCAATCAGCAATAAGCAGCGGGGGAGCGAGTTGTAGGTAAGTATCACACACAGCGATATCGCTATAACGTCACAAGTTATAGCGATATTGCTAGCGATATCTCTTAGTTTGACATGCCCTTAAGAACAAAGGAAAAAAATTGCTCTCTTACGAAAAACCTGCATTTGAACGACGTTGAAATAGAGTTACTGCAAGAGGTAATCAACGTTAATCTCCCTAATATCTCTGCTCCACAACCAATCCTGCCATTCCTTAAACTGTTTATAAACACAAAAGGTAACAGGAAAATAATAGCTACAATCAATAGAAGTTTAGCCAAAACAGATGATATTCCAGATTTTATTAAACGATGGGAATTAGAGCTAAAAAAAAATTCCACAGAGGAAATACTCACAAAATTTAAAATTACTCATTGGCTAGCTTCTTCCTTGAAATTTCAAGAACTCAATTATAAAATTATCTCAAGATGGTATAGAACTCCGGATATACTAAGTAAAATGAACAGCTCTATCTCTCCTCTATGCTGGAGATGCAACGGAGAAAGAGGTACCCCAACATACATTTGGCTAGAGTGCTCAAAATCAAACAATTTTGGGTAAATATTAAAGCATTTATTAAAAGGGTCCTTAATGTAGACATACCAATAACACCTGTCTTTATTCTTCTCAACTTGGACCCCTCCAATATATTGCTAAGCAGGAAATCACTAATTCCTCACTTGATCAATGCCGCTAAAATAACTATTGCACGACAGTGGAAAGAAGTTGAAACCCCTTCATGTAAAGAATGGTTAAAAGAAGCGAATCAAATGGGCATATATGAAAAACTTAGACTATCTAATTAACCCCTTCATGACCAAGCCTATTTTGACCTTAATGACCAGGCCATTTTTTGCAATTCTGACCAGTGTCCCTTTATGAGGTAATAACTCTGGAACGCTTCAACGGATCCTAGCGATTCTGACATATTGGGCTTCATGTTAGTGGTAAATTTAGGTTGATAATTTTTGCGTTTATTTGTCAAAAAATCAGAAATTTGGAGAAAATTTAGAAAATTTTGCAATTTTCAAATTTTGAATTTTTATTCTGTTAAACCAGAGAGTTATGTGACACAAAATAGTTACTAAATAACATTTCCCACATGTCTACTTTACATCAGCACAATTTTGGAAACAAAATATTTTTTGTTAGGAAGTTATAAGGGTTAAAAGTTGACCAGCGATTTCTCATTTTTACAATAAAATTTACAAAACCATTTTTTTAGGGACCACCTCACATTTGAAGTCACTTTGAGGGGTCTATATGGCAGAAAATACCCAAAAGTTACACCATTCTAAAAACTGCACCCCTCAAGCTACTCAAAACTACATTCAAGAAGATTATTAACCCTTCAGGTGTTTCACAGGAACTAAAGCAATGTGGAAAGAAAAAATGGACATTTTAATTTTTCGAACAAAAATTTTCTTTTAGCATCAATTTTTTCATTTTCACATGGGAAACAGGATAAAATGGATCCTAAAATTTGTTGGGAAATTTCTCCTGAGTACAACGATACCTCATATGTGGTCATAAACCACTGTTTGGGCGCACGGCACGGCTCAGAAGGGAAGGAGCGCCATTTGACTTTTTGAATGGAAAATATGCTGGAATATTTAGCGCTTGCCATGTCGCGTTTGGAGAGCCCCTGTGTGCATAAACATTGGAGCTCCTCCACAAGTGACCCCATTTTGGAAACTAGACCCCCCAAGGAACTTATCTAGATGCATAGTGATCACTTTGAACCCCCAGGTACTTCACAAATTGATCTGTAAAAAATAAAAAATACTTTTTTTTCACAAAAATTTTCTTTTAGCCTCAGTTTTTTTCATTTTCACATGGGCAACAGGATAAAATCGATCCTAAAATTTGTTGAGCAATTTCTCCTGAGTGCACAGATACCTCATATGTGGTCATAAACCACTGTTTGGGTGCACGGAGGGCCCGGAAGGCAAGGAGCACCATTTGACTTTTTGAATGGAAAATTAGCTCCAATCGTTATCGGACACCATGTCGCATTTGGAGAGCCCCTGTGCACCTAAACATTGGAGCTCCCCCACAAGTGACCCCATTTTGGAAACTAGACCCCCTAAGGAACTTATCTAGATGTGTAGGGAGCACTTTGAACCCCCAAGTGCTTCACAAAGGTTTATAACACAGAGCAGTGAAAATAAAAAATAATTTTTTTTTCCTCAAAAATGATTTTTAGCACACTATTTTTAATTTTCACAAGGCTAACAGGAGAAATTGGATGACAAATCTTGTTGTCCAGTTTGTCCTGAGTACGCTGGTACCACATATGTGGGGGGAACCACTGTTTGGGCACACGGCAGGGCTCAGAAGGGAAGGAGCGCCATTTGACTTTTTGAAATGCAAATTACTTCCAATCGTTAGCGGACACCATGTCGTGTTTGGAGAGCCCCTGTGTGCCTAAACATTGGAGCTCCCCACAAATGACCCCATTTTGGAAACTAGACCCCCTAAGGAACTTATCTAGATGTGTGGTGAGCACCTTGAACCCTCAAGTGCTTCACAAAAGTTTATGACGCAGAGCCGTGAAAATAAAAATAAATTTTTTCCCTCAAAAAATTATTTTTTAGTGCGCAATTTTTTATTTTCACAAGGGTACCAGGATAAATTAGACCCCAAAATTTGTTGTCCAGTTTGTCCTGAGTACGCTGGCACCCCACATGTGGGTGGGGACCACTGTTTGGGTACACGTCGGGGCTCGGAAGGGAAGTAGTGACATTATGAAATGCTGACTTTGATGGAATGGTCTGCGGGCATCATGTTACATTTGCAGAACCCCTGATGTACCTAAGCTGTGGAACCCCCCCCACAAGTGACCCCATTTTGGAAACTAGACCCCCGAAGGAACTTATCTAGATGTGTGGTGAGCACCTTGAACTCCCAAGTGCTTCACAGAAGTTTATAACGCAGAGACGTGAAAATAAAAAATATTTTTTTTTCCTCAAAAAAAATGATTTTTAGCCAGCAAATTTTTTTTTCACAAGGGTAGCAGGATAAATTGGACCCCAAAAGTTGTTGTACAGTTTGTCCTGAGTACGCTGATACCCCATATATGGGGGGGAACTATTGATTGGGCACACGTAAGTGCTCGGAATGGAAGTAGTGGCGTTTTGAAATGCAGACTTTGATGGAATGGTCTGCGGTCGTCATTACGTTTGCAGAGCCCCTGATGTGCCTAAACAGTAGAAACCCCCCACAAGTGACCCCATTTTGGAAACTAGACCTCCCAAGTAACTTATCTAGATGCCTGGTGAGCACTTTGGACCCCCAAGTGCTTCACAGAAGTTTATAACGCAGAGACGTGAAAATAAAAAAAAAAATTTTTCCACAAAAATATTTTTTTAGCCCCCAATTTTTTATTTTCCCAAGGGTACCAGGAGAAATTAGACCCCCAAAGTAGTTGTGCAATTTTTCCTGAGTACGCTGATACCCCATATGTTGGAGTAAACCACTGTTTGGGCACACGTCTGGGCTTGGAAGGGAGGAAGCACCGTTTAACTTTATGAACGCAAAATTGGCTGGAATCAATGGTTGCACCATGTCGCGTTTGGAGACCCCCTGATGTGCCTAAACAGTGGAAACCCCTCAATTCTAACTCCAGCCCTAACCCCAACACATCCCTAACCCTAATTCCAACCCTAACCATAACCCTAACCCCAACGTACCCCTAACCCTAATCCCAACCCTAACCATAACCCTAACCACAAGCCTAACCCTAATTCCAACCCTAACCCTCTTTCCAACCCTAACCCTAACCCTCTTTCCAACCCTAACCCTAACCCTCTTTCCAACCCTAACCCTAACACTCTTTTCAACCCTAACCCAAACCCTCTTTTCAACCCAAACCCTCTTTTCAACCCTAACCCTCTTTTCAACCCTAACCCTCTTTTCAACCCTAACCCTAACCCTCTTTCCAACCCTAACCCTCTTTTCAACCCTAACCCTCTTTTCAACCCTAACCCTAACTCTCTTTTCAACCCTAACCCTAATGGAAAAATAAAAATATTTTCTTTATTTTATTAGTTCTGCCTACCTATGGGGGTGATAATCAGGGGGTTTATTTACTTTTTCTTTCATTTTGATCACTGTGAGAGTGATCAAAATGAAAGAATGGAATCTGCAGCCGGCAGATTCGGGCGGGCGCACTGCATTTTCCAAGATGGCGGCGCCCATCATCCGGACCTGAGGGACACCGGGAGGGACGGGGGGACTCAGGAGGTACCGGGGGGGTGAGGGGGCAGATCGCCGCTGTCATTCAGATGCGGGGGGGCGATCGCCGGTGGGGGGGTGGAATCGGTGTCTCTAGCCATGTCCGGTGCTACAGCAGCGTCGGACATGGCTGGATTGTAATATTTCATCAATTTTCATTGATGAAATATTACTATCGCTCTGATTGGCTGTTTCACTTTTAACAGCCAATCAGAGCGATCGTAGCCACGTGGGGGCAAAGCCACGCCCCCTGTGGTGAATTACAAAGCCCCCTGTATCTGCAGGTCGGGTGACCTTTCAGTGACCTAGGTCACCCGACCCGCAGGGGGGCTTTAAAGTCATGACGCCACATAGGCGTCACTGGTCAGATTTGAACCAGGTTTCATGACGCCTATGTGGCGTCATTGGTCGTGAAGGGGTTAAAAAAACTCAAAAATTATTGACTCCTGGACTCGGTAGCTAATTACTTCAGAAAAGACACCAGAAGAAAATTCATAACCCTTTACAATCCTATTATTTCCTCATGTCTATACCTTCACTGGAAAGACTGCACTCTCAAACCTCTTATTCAGCATTATCATTTTAAGCAGGACACTCTGAAACCCTTAACCCCACCTTCCAACTTTTCCCCAAGTGTCAACTTCCACCCCCCTACCTCTATACTCTTAGTTAGTGAACTTTGTTTTCTGAATACATTTGGCCATGCAAATAGTACCTTGTTCTACATGACATGGAAAAGATGCTATGTATTCTTTCTGTTATCTTTTTTGCAGTTTGTTAAAAATTTCTTAAATAAAGAATTTAATAAAAAAAATAAAAATATATCATTCACTTTGTGGTAAAATTTATAAGGCAGCTTTATTCTTCTGGTCAGTATGATTACATCGATACCACATTTATATAATTTGTTTTATGTTTTTGTCGCTTCTACACAATAAAAACCATTTAATAGAAAAAATATTGTTTTTGCATTGCTATATTCTGAGAGCTACATTTGTACACGCAAGGGAGAGATCTGTCAATCTCATGCAATTACTCTGGGAATAGCCAGCCACGGGTTGAGCCTGGCCATTTTAATCTCCCGCTATGCATATTTAAAGAGTAATATCAATGGCGTAGCCATGCTGTGATTCATGCGGTCTGTGATTTGCCTGACATGTTCCCTTTAAGTATTTACTGAAACAAATAGGTTAAGGATAATGATTGGTTTTCTTTTAAAGGAAAGTGTCAGATGCCCAAGCCACGTGTATACTGAGAGACACATCAGTCTAGCTGAGCTAGTTGAGAGAATCTGGGAGGGACCTGACAATTGTGACTATTCCCCACCCCCTGTGAGGCACCTGCCTCCATCACTAGTCCTGCACTCCCTGTGACTATCCCTCTTCATCATCTCATTCTTTGCTACTCACTTAAAGTATGTTGTATCTGAACTGCCACACTGTGTGAAGCATACATATTTATAGTAATCAAGCCTATCACTAATTCATGATGCCTGGGATTCGGCAGCATTAATCGCGTGACATGTTCAGTTGCAGGATAGGATTGGTCCTGTTATGCTGTTGTGCGGAGTTAGAACCATAGTCACTGAAAATAATTAGGCAGGTTTATGTTTGTTGCCTTAGCAACTTTAATTGAAGAGCTTTTATTTTTAGTTTAAAAAATGCTCTGGTTGGTTGGTACTATTTCTGCACCAGCATAGAAGAGGGTTCTTCACGGTAAGAGCAGTGAGGCTCTGGAATTCTCTTCCTGAGGAAGTGGTGATGGCCAACTCACTGAATGAATTTAAGAAAGGAATCGGTGCTTTTCTTGTGAGTAACAGTATAGAAGGTTACGAATAACATAATATTATAGGTAGATGGTTGACCCAGCTTAGGGGAAGGAATTTTTTTGCCTATGGAGAAAATTGGCTTCTAATCTGTGGGGTTTTTGCCTTCCCCAGGATCAACAATGCAGAACAGCTGCACTAAAAATAGGCTGAACTAGATGGACATAAGGTCTTCCTTCAGCCTTCAAAACTATGTTACTATGTTTGGGCAACAAAGACAACTTTTCTTTTAAACACTTTTGATAAAAAAAAGACCCAATATACAGCAATGAGGTCTACAAATTACTAACAAATACTGAAAAAAAAAAATCCCAGTTTGCCTGTGTCTGTTAAGAAACTGAAGCTTTAAAGAGGTTGCATGTTCCAAGTCAATGATCCAAAAAAGTATTCTAAAACGCAGCTTAATTATGGCAAGCCACAAATGAGGAGCATCAGAGGGACAGAGCTAACGCCAACAAGGGATAAGTTGTTTCAAAGTATTATTTGCCTACATCCATTCAATAGTGGAAAATCCTTTAAATAGGTTGCCTCAAGTTTGGAAGTAATAGTAATCACTATCAATGGGAATAGCTTCCAGATTGCTGAAGGTCCGACCACTGGGCCCACCACCCATACTGAGAACTAAAGATCCGAGTGTGAATGGAATGGAGATCGATCATGCACACATCTGTTCGTTCTTAATGAGATTGCCAGAGAGAGCGGAGCGTCGCACTGGTCTGGTATAACATAAAAATGAATTGGAGCAGCAGTGTTCATGATTGACCACCATCCCATTTACATGAGGCTCTTTAGAACCCCGATTTTCAGGATCGGTGGGGGTCCTAGTGGCTGGACCCCTACAATCGTTAAGTTAGTCCCTATCCAAGGGGATAGGTGACAAGTTCCAAACTTTAGATTACTCCTTTAAGGACTGACCTACAAGATAACTAAACTTTCGTTTGTGCCAAATCATTTTTTTAATTAATCATGGAAAAAAAAAAGCTATACAGTAATAATGCACTGAAACTTGCAGAAATGTCATTTCACTTTACCCTCTGAGGTTGTATTAAATTATGTTTATTTTTATTTCTTAAAAAAAATCTTCTTGGACAAGGGGTGTCCAAATTTTTCTATACATTATGCTATAGAATTTTCAACTGTCAATTTAACAGATACCTATTTTGCATAGTGGAAAAAAATTAGATTAAAGTAATAAAATAAACTCTTTACATATGACAAACTAATTTCACTTATTATATGTTGGGCCATTCAGGCAGAAGATATGTCACAAAAGAGAGCAAAGTGACAACCAGATAACCACACATGTGGTAAGTATGATCTTGAAACATGCATGTATTCCGATATTCCAGTATATTTACAGATGAAGAATTAGTGTTAAGGCCCAGTCACACACAGCGATCTCGCCAGCGAGATCGCTGTGTGTGACGGGGATCAGCGACCGGCCCCCCCTGCCGGGTATCGCTGATCGTGCTTGATCGGCCTGGGCCATTTTTCGATCGCTGGACTCCCGCTGGCCATCATGCATCGCTGTGTGTGGCAGTGAGAGATCAGCGACGCTGGACGCTGGTTTCTAATGTAAACCCGCTGTTTACCTTGGAAACTGGTGTACATGCTGGTTTCCAAGGTAAACATCGGGTATCCAGGAGTCGCGCGGCTCTTAGATACCTGATGTTTACATTAGAAACCAACTTGCTCGCTGGTCCTGGTCGCTGGAGGGGCTGTCTATGTGACAGCTCACCTACGATCAGCCTAACGATGTCCCAGCGATCCCATCATGTCGGATCATTGGTGGGATCGCTGGGACATTATGTGTAACGGGGCCTTTACTTCATATATCTTAAAATGAATCTGTCAGTAGATCAACCCTCCTAAGTGGTCATGAGAAGCTGAATAAACTTACGGTATACCTTAATATCTGCGATCAGATGTCTAATTCCACAGAAATCCACATTTTTCTTATATGGAAGTGAGCTATGAGTCTAGACCTTCCTGACAATCTGCCTCCAGTGCAGGGCTTTCGTCATTCTCCCCTGCTCATGCGGTGATCAGCGCTAGCAGGGGAAAATGTTCAGCTTTGTATTCAACTGATAAGTGAGAGCAAGCGGCGGCTGATGAGAGTTCATCAGCTGCTGTGTAATAAATAAATTATTGTAAATTGTATTTTTGATAATCAGCCAGGCAAAACTGACAGCTGTGGGCTGCAACCCTCAGCTGTCAGCTTTAGCAACATTAGTTATCAAGAATAGAGGGGTCACCATGCTGTATTTTTTAATTATTTAGATAAATAACTTAAAAATCAAAAAAACGGCATAGGTTCCCCCCATTTTTGACAACCAGCCAAGCTAAAGCAGACAGCTGGGTGAGATGGTATTCTCAGGCTGGTAAGGGGCCATTGATATTGCCCCCCAGCCTTAAAAATAGCAGCCTGCAGCTCCCCAGAAAAGGCACATTTATGAGAGATGCCAATTCTCGTGTTTTGTCCTGCTCTTCTCACATTCTCAGTGGTGTTGGCAAATGGGGTTCATATCTGGGGGATTGATGTCACCTTTATATTGTGACATCAAGCCCATGGCTTAGTAATAGAGAGGCGTCTATAAGACACTTCTCCATTACTAAGGCTAGGGTCACATTAGCATTTGGGTCCGCAGCGTATCATCTGCATCCGCAAACGCATGAAAAACGTATGTTTACACAGCGTTTTTAAGCGCATCATCTTGCGCATGACAGAAAAAACGCTGTGTGCATGCGTTTTTGCATGCGTTTGCGTTTATGCGCATGCATTTGATATGACATCAGACTAAAATGGGCGTGTCTCATGGGATTTCTAGATGTATTTTGCATAACACATGCGTATCGAACGCATGCGTACACATGCGTTCCCATAGACAGTAATGCTTTTTTGACGCACTCATGCCTGCACATATTTGACGGATTTTGGCGCCTCCTAAAATGCAACATGTTGCGTTTGCCGGACACCGCCGCAGACTGAGAAACGACGCATGCATCCGCATCTGCAAGCGAATGCATGCAAACCTGCGTACACCATGTTAAATATATGTACACAAGATGCATGCGGATCTATGCAGAACAAATGCTGTGCGCACAGACGCAAATGTAAAACCAGCCTTATTCTATAGTTGTATTGTAAATAAACACCCAGCAAATATAAAGTCCTTTTATTATCCTTTTTGTTTAAAAATAACAAACAGTTATACTCTCCTAACGCCCATTCCATTAAAGCCCTCGTCTCCTGTAATAAAACAAAAAAAAATTAAAAGCAACCATATCCCTCACCACTCCATTGTTCTGTCCCACGCCATAATCCATGTTCGGGGATAAATCTAATTCAACCTGGACGTTGCCATGATGAGACCATCCAGGCTCAGAACCACTGATGTATGAGCAGCTGCGAGTGCAGCATCTGTGAGCAGCAGTGTTTTTTTTTTGTTTCAAATAAAGTATTTTATTCTGAATGTGTCTATATTTACAATACAACTATAGGATTAGTAATGGATAGGTGTCTTATAGACGCCTCTCCATTACTAAGCCGTGGCTTGCTGTCACCAGACAATACAAAGGTGACATTAGCCCCACAGATTTGAACCCCACAGGTTTGAACCCCACTTGCCAACACCACACTGCAAGTGGGAAGAGCAGGGCAAAGCACCAGAATTGGTGCACCTAATAGAAGTGCTATTTTTAGATGGCTGCGGGCTGCTATTTTTAGGCTGGGGGGCCAATATCAATGGCCCATTACCAGCCTGAGAATACCAGACTCCAGTTGTTTGCTTTAGCTTGGCAGGTTGTCAAAAATGGGGAGGACCCCACGCCTTTTTTATATTATTTAAATTTTAAAAAATGCGGTGTGGGATCACCTGTATTCTTGATAACCATCCTTGCAGACTGCAGCAGTCAGTTTTGCCTGGTACAGGGGAACCCCATGTAATTTATTTATTTACGATTATTTATAGCGCAGGCGGTCGCTGATGAATACTCTCATTAGCAGCCACCTGCTCTCTCTATTATCAACTGAATACAATTCTCATCATTGTCTACCATGCAGCAAGAGCACGGGAGAATGATGAGCGACGTCTTCAGCACCCAGCGCCAGGAAAGAGCGCAAACATTATCGCTGATTCCCAGGTGCCGATACATGTCACAATGATGACACACGGATATCATCCGTGTGCCATCAGTGTGCATGTGTGCAGGACATTTTGGTGCTGTTAAAAAAACGAACATGTCAGTGTGTTTTGCCCATGGACACGCGGTCTGTGGAAACGCACTGACATGTGCACAGACACCCATTCACTCGAATGGATCTACATGTGTAAATGTCTCCAGTACGTGTGAAAACTGTCACCACACATACTGGACACACTGACATGTGAAAGAGCCCTTACTGTGTTTGTTATAATTAGGCACAGCAGAAGAGCTGCCAGCACTAACCGAGGACAAGTGTTGTCGCAAATGTTTGTGTTGAGACAAAGTTCACTTCTGTTATGCTGTTAACTTTGCTGTATTGTATTAGTTCTGATCTCTCTGCATAGATGTGTGTGATTATGAGAGCAAAGTGTCAGTCGTTACATGTCTCACACTGGTAACCCCCCCTTTTATTTAAAACAATTTCTGGAGGCAGATTCTCATGCATATCAGTGTCCAGCCCTTAGTCTTGAACAGCTCATTTACAAAGGCTTTTTCTGGAATAAGACATCAGATTGAAGGTATTATTATGTAGACTGCTTTGGAGGGATGATTATACTGGCAGATTCCCTTTAAAGTATTTGTGATTATAAATGTAGGATATTTCACCATATGTAATTACACCATGCTGTATATATGCTACATAGAACATGTCAATAGTATTACGTTTGCTGCTAAGAGAATCTTGCATAGCCTGGTTACGTAGCTGTGAAAATATCAAGATATATAATTATGAAACTTCATTGTCCACATACCATATTTTGTCACTTTGGGCCCCTGAGGACCGATGGTGACTGTCGCCTCTTTAGACTTTACAATAACAGTATCTATACTACTTAAAATTCGTTTGTACCTTCATGTTGCTCAAACTCTGCTGCCGTACCTACTGTGATATTCTGCTTTAATCAGAATGGAATACAGAATACAGCCCTGGAAGTCAATGAGCTTCAGTTGGTGGTATCAGATGAAGATTTACCAACCAGGGAGTTGGAAAATGGCAGTCAGATTGATAAAGGTAAGAGATTATCTTATTTAGGAAGAGAAAAAAAATCTCTTCCACTACTAGGACAACCCCTTCTCATTCCCTACTCTTGGTCCAGATTAAAATAAAAATAATCTATACTCCCCTCCCGGTCCCGGGGCTCTTGTGCGTTTGTATGATGCGTGACCCCGGCACCCAGTCAGCGCTGGCGTTGCTGTCTCTGCTTTTGGACAAATTGAACATGAAGAAGAAGTCAGGGCTGCAGGTGATCTGACTTCATCGTGGTCAATTCATCTGAACGCGGGGACAGTGACTGCAGCGCTGATTGGCACCACGTGTCATACAGCTGCAGGAGATCCCCGGGCCTGCGAGTGACAACACCGCAGGAACGGCACCAGCACAGGACACGACTGTGAGTTGTTTTTTTAATCGGAGCCACGCGTGGGAAATGTGACGGGGTTGCCCTAGTAGTGGACGCCCCTTTAAATGTTAGATTATATATTTTGTATGTGAACATTTCTATGCACTTAGTATTCAGTGTTTATATGAAAAATCAAATAATGCTATATATTCTAAAGCCATCATGCATTGCCAAAATAATTCCCCCTTACAACATTCAAATAATACTGTCATATAGTTACCACACAATACTGTCATTGAATTCCAAATACAGTTATTTAGTGTCCAAATAATATTGCCATATAATCTGCAGACGATACGCTCAAATGGTACACACACAATATTGCCAATAACTAAAATTGTAATGTCTTGGATGATAATGAGGTTAATTGAAATTGCCCTGTTTTTTTAGGGCAGCCAAGGGGTCACTTCCTACACTCTGAGGATGTCCTGCTGCTTCAGGAATCTGATCCAGGTCAAATTGTCTCAGGCTGATTACATTCAGCTTCCTTTTCCTGCACTGATCACAGAAATAGTAGAGATGAGTACAGTTTAAAGGAGACTGGAGATTGTCGGCTTTAATTTAGCTGTCAGAGTTCTCTCTTTAGTTGGGATACATCATTAATTTGCTTTACAAATGTTTTTTTTTTTTTTTTTTTGCTTCAGTGTCATGTTGCTTCTGATACAGGAAAGATATACCGTATATCTAAGCCAGTAGATAGAAAAATATTTAGAATTGGGTCTTCAGTGGTTGATACCTTTTTAATGGCTAACTGAAAAGATGGTGGTAAACTGCAAGCTTTCGAGACTACTCAGGTCTCTTCATCAGGCTAGACTAATACAACATCTGAAGAATCACAAATTTGATATTTGCTCTTCAGACCTTCTGGGGGCATCACACAACACAGAACCAGACCCCAGTCAGAGGACAATAAAACATTCACACTCCTTATCTATGAACTGTTCCAATATTTATGTTTCTCCCTCTCCCATAATCATAATTCTGCTTCACGTCACTTGTCTCATCTATTGCATTTTTTCTGTGCTGTATTGTGCATAAATGTGACTCTTCAGATTTTGTATTAGTCAATGCCTGTTGAAGAGACCTGAGTAGTCTCGAAAGCTTGCAATGTGTTACCATCTTTTCAGTTAGCCATTAAAAGGTATCAACCACTGAGGACTCTCAATTCTAAATATGTTGATTCTGGGCAGTGGTGTAACTTGAAACTCAAGGGTCCCAAAGCAAAATCTCCATCTGGGCCACCCATTATTGCAGGCCTTTAGTAGCAATAGTCTTCATATGGGGCAAAGGTACCTTCTAGGCCCCGTCACACTAAGCGATCGCACCAGCGATCACGACAATGACACGACCTGGCAGAGATCATTTGTAACATCGCTACATGGTTGCTAGTTAGCTGTCAAACAGGCAGATCTCTTAAACGACACAGCAGCGATCTGTATAACGACATCGGCGGTCGTTGGGACGTGTCACACAGCATGTATTGTAAAAGACCGAGACCTCGATATGTGTGATTGAGTGTTACCTTTTCCACGCCCCTCTGCACAGATTGGTGGTCACTGGTAAGCTCTCGCTTTGTGATTGGGCGACCGCGTCATGAAAGATGACGTATTAGTGCTCCCTTCCATTGTCCTCGAGGATCATACGATATTACAACAGCGTACCATATTGCGTCCTGCGAGCCACAGCGAGCCTTCTGCTTTCCTGCTCCTGCGATCCAGTCTCAGCCGCTATTGCGTTTGCCTTGGATTTATTCCTTCAGGATTTTTAAACTCTGTCTTGTAAGGTAGGCACTTTTTTTTTTTTTTTTGATGTTTGTGGCATTGAACTTTTTAGAGCTTATTTTTCAACATTTAGATATGTTTTTATATACAGCAGCCATTTTACTTTTCCAGCCTCGCCCGCCGCCATCACATGCTCTGTATTTCATTTCCATTTATCGGACAGTTTTCATTTATATGTAATTTTAGCTATGTTGTACAATTATTTTATGTTTTCCATAGGCATTGTATGCTTTTCTAAGGTCATGTTTAGCCATTTCATTTTTCCAGCCACGCCCACCCCTGCCATTACTGTATGGTCCATTTTTATTTTATGCTACCACAAACGGAGTGCCGCTTTGGCATGAGTAGCCATTTTATTGTTTCAACCGCGCCCACCACCGCCATTTTGGGATCATAGCGGCGTTAAGATTTGTAGGTCATCAATGTGTTGTATGTTATCGTAGTTCGATTACACATTTTTGTAATGCTGTTAAATTGCCACGTTTGTTTTTTTCAATCTTCCTGATGCGCCCACCCCCGCCATTACTCTTCTCCATTGAGGTTATGCTAAAACAACAAGCTATTGTAGTGGCCGCTTTGGGATGGGCAGCCATTTTTTTTTCCTGCCACGCCCACCACCGCCATTTTATGATCCTAGCTGTGTTAACATTTGTAGGCCATCTATGTATTTTATTTAATCGTATATTACAATAAAACAAATGTGACATGTATTGGGCCGTTCTCACTGATTCCTTTTTTTTAATTTTTTTCAGATGGCCGATAAGCAAGATTTTATGCGTAACTTCATTGAGATGTACCGCTCGATGCCTTGCTTGTGGAAAATAAAGTCGGCGGATTACAGCAACAGGATGAAAAAGGAGGCGTACCAAAAACTGGTTGAGCTTTCAAAAAAACATCCCAATGAGGCAGTGGATGAGGCAGTGGTCAAAAAAAGGATTCAGGGCCTCCGCACTGTATACAGGAAAGAACTGAATAAAGTGGAGAATTCAAGCAAGTCAGGAGCCGGGTCTGAAGACGTATATGTCCCCAAATTGTGGTACTTTGATCTTCTTGCTTTCACAAGGGACCAAGAAGTACCAAGAAAAATGGCTTCTATGTTGGCACCAGACCCTGTGATCCAGCAGGACTCCCCTGTCGGAGATGTAAGTACCTTGTTTTCTTCTAATAAACATTGCAATGTACCTGCCCTAGTGGATTAGAACATTTAAATAAAAAAGGATTAATCTACCACATAGCAAAACTTATCCCTTCATGTACTGCTAAGTAACCAACTTTACCGTTTTAGGACTATCCATTTCACATACCATGGAAGGACAGTTAATAACCATTGATACTAGTCCCGTCCTCACATTATTTTGCAGTTAACATGAACGCTTGTGACTGATGATCGTGATATTCTATGCAAACTTTAGCTGTATTTGGGTGTTATAATTTGATGATAAATTTCTTTTGTTTTGTGATGTAACATGCATTTTCTGTTCACGCAGGACACAGAAGAAGCTGTCTTCCCCACCACCGTCAATCACGCCTGAAGAAGACAGCATGTCAATGGTACAAGAGGAGGAAACTGTAGAGCCACCATCCTCATCTGTGCCGAGGCGACTTACATTTTCTGGTAGAAAAAGGAAGGCCCCACCTCGACTACTCCAGAATTTTTACAACTTGCCACAAAAGTCCCAACGACACCACAGAACCAACCACAGATTACCGGATTTGCTTACTATGCGAATGAAAAGCTACCAACATTAGATCCGATACAGCGTGTTCATGCTGAAAGGGTAATGCTAGAGGTGTTGAGTCAAGCGGCAACAGGAAAACTTACTGACACGTCTGGTGTCATGGACAGACGTCATAATCCGCAGTACTCTTGGCCGCACAATCCAGAGCCTCTTGAAACAACTATGAGGAGGGGGATAGACCCTCAGCATAACCCAAGCCATGTTCCACCACCCTTTTTTTATACACCGCCAAGGCAACGTGGTAATGACAACGAAACATATTACCAACAGTTGTAGTAGGGGGAATATTTTGTAAAGTTTTCTGTTGTGTATATATTTTGTAAATTGTTTTTGTTATTTTAATAAAAATGTGCTTTATCTACTTAATAGTGGTCTGCTTTTCTTGTGTTTGTTATTTCAACAATATTTTTTACAAATATAAAAATGTGATATTTATCTTTCATCTACTTTTATCTACTCAGCACACAAGGGGTTATGGGTAGGGTTAAGGGATGGTCATGGCAGCCATGTTGGCAGTACAGCAGTTCAAGATGTCAAGATATAATGGGAGTCATGGGAGTACTAGCAATCATGGGAGTACCAGCAGTGGTAAAAAAAAAATTTAAAAAATGGACATCATTTCTTTTATAGGTCGCGGTCACACTAGCGCTAAAATCTGAAAGACGACTGTAAAACGCCAATGCAAGTTTGTGTACGCTAATAAAACATTACACACGCACCCGGACGTGTGCCCAACTAACCCATCATTTTGAAATAATGCGACACAGCTGCGTATATAAACTTAAAATATATTTTTTTTATATAAATATATATATTTTTTTTTTGTAAACATTTTTCACATTTTTTTAACCCCTTCACCCCCAAGGGTGGTTTGCACGTTCATGACCGGGCCAATTTTTACAATTCTGACCACTGTACCTTTATGAGGTCATAACTCTGGAACGCTTCCATGGATCCCGGTGATTCTGACATTGTTTTCTCGTGACATATTGTACTTCATGTTAGTGGTAAAATTTCATTCAAAAATTTCATTCAAATAACTTGCGTTTATTTGTGAGAAAAACGGAAATTTGGCAGTTTTCCAACTTTGAATTTTTATGTCCTTAAATCACAGAGATACAGCACACAAACTTGATAACTAACATTTCCCACATGTTTACTTTATATCAGCACAATTTTGGAACCAAAATTTTTTTTTGTTAGGAAGTTATAAGGGTTAAAAGTTGACCAGCGATTTCTCATTTTTACAACACCATTTTATTTTTAGGACCACATCACATTTGAGGTCACTTTGAGGGGTCTATATGATAGAAAATACCCAAAAGTGACACCATTCTAAAAACTGCACCCCTTAAGGTGCTCAAAACCACATTCAAGAAGTTTATTAACCCTTTAGGTGCGTCACAGGAATTTTTTTTAATATTTAAAAAAAAATGAACATCTAACTTTTTTTCACAAAAAAAATACTTCAGGTTCAATTTTTTTTATTTTACCAAGGGTAACAGGAGAAATTGGACTGCAAAAGTTATTGTGCAATTTGTCCTGAGTACGCTGATACCTGATATGTGGGGGGGAACGACTGTTTCGGCGCATGGCAGAGCTCAGAATGGAAGGAGCGCCGTTTGACTTTTTCAATGCAAAATTGGCTGGAACTCAGATCGGACGCCAAGTCACGTTTGGAGAGTCCCTGATGTACCTAAACAGTGGAAACCCCCTACAAGTGACCCCATTTTGGAAACTAGACCCCCCCCAAGGAACTTATCTAGATATGTGGTGAGAACTTTGAACCCACAAGGGCTTTACAGAAGTTTATAACGTACAGCCGTACAATTAAAAAATCATATTTTTTTCCACAAAAATGATCTTTTCACCCTCAATTCTTATATTTCCAAGGGTAACAGGACCCTAAAAGTTATTGTGCAATTTGTCCTGAGTACGCTGATACCCCACATGTGGGGGTAAACCACTATTTGGGCGCATGGCAGAGCTCGGAAGGGAAGCAGCGACATTTGACGTTTTTGGCTGGAATTGAGATCGGACACCATGTCGCGATTGGAAAACCCCTGATGTACCTAAACAGTGGAAACCCCCCACAAATGACACCATTTTGTAAACTAGACCTCCCCAAGGAACTTATCTAGATGTGTGGTGAGCACTTTGAACCCCCCAGTGCTTCACAGAAGTTTATAACGCCCGGGCATGAAAATAAAAAATTCGTATTTTTTCCACAAACATGATCTTTTAGTCACCATTTTTTTTTCATTTTCGCAAGGGTAACAGGAGAAATTGGACCCCAAAAGTTGTTGTCCAATTTGTCATGAGTACACTGACACCCCATATGTGGGAGAAAACTACTGTATGGACACACGTCAGGGCTCGGAAGGGAAGTAGTGACGTTTTGGAATGCAGACTTTGATGGAATGGTCTGCGGGTGTCATGTTGCCTTTGGAGAGCCCCTAATGTACCTAAACAGTGGAAACCCCCACAAATGACCCCATTTTGGAAACGAGACCCCTAAGGAACTTATCTAGATGTGTGGTGAGCACTTTGAACCCCCAAGGGCTTCACAGAAGTTTATAATGCCCGGGCATGAAAATAAAAAAATCGTATTTTTTCCACAAACATGATCAATTAGTCCCCAATTTTTTTATTTTCCCAAGGGTATCAGGAGAAAATGGACCCCAAAAGTTGTTGTCCAATTTGTCATGAGTACGCTGACACCCCATATGTGGGAGAAAACTACTGTATGGACACACGTTGGGGCTTGGAAGGGAAGCAGTGACATTTTGGAATGCAGACTTTGATGGAATGGTCTGCCGGTGTCATGTGCGTTTGGAGAGCCCCTGATGTACCTAAACTATTGAAACTCCCCACAAGTGACCCCGTTTTTGACACTAGGCCCCCCACGGAACGCTCAGGAGTGAAAATAAAAAAATCATTTTTTTCCACAAAAATATTTTTGCCCCCAATTTTTTATTTTCCTAAGGGTAACAGGAGAAATTGAACCCCAAAAATTGCTTTGCAATTTGACCTGAGTAGGCTGATACCCTACATGTGGGGGTAAAACACTGTTTGGGCGCATGGCAGAGCTAGGAATGGAAGGAGCACCATTTGACTTTTTCAACTCAGAATTGGCTGGAATTGAGATCAGACTCCATGTTGCATTTGGAGAGCCCCTGATGTGCCCAAACAGTGGAAACCCCCAATTCTAACTCCAACCCGAACCCCAACACACCCCTAACCCTAACCCTAGCCCTAACCCTAGCCCTAACCCTAATGGAAAAATGGAAATAAATACTTTTTTTTATCTTATTAGTTTTCCTATCACTAAGGGGGTGATAACGGGGGGTTTGATTTACTATTTATGGCGGCTTTTATGTTTGGCGGCTGTCACACGCTAAAAGACGCTTTTTATTGTAAAAATAGTTTTTGCATCACCACATATTGAGAGCTCTAATTTTTCCGTATTTTGACCCACCGAGTCATGTGAGGTCTTATTTTTTGCGGGACGAGTTGACGCTTTTATTGGTACCATTTTCGGGCACATGACATTTTTTGATCACTTTTTATTCCGATTTTTGGGACGCAGAATGAACAAAAACCAGCGTTTCATGAATTTCTTTTGGGGGGGTGCGTTTACACCGTTCCGCGTGCGATCAAATTGATAAAGCGGTTTTATTCTTCGGGTCAGTACGGTTACAGCGATACCTCATTTAGGTCGTTTTTTTATGTTTTGGCGCTTTTATGCAATGAAAACTATTTTATATAAAAAATAATTATTTTTGCATCGCTTTATTCTGCGAGCTATAACTTTTTTATTTTTTTGGGGATGATGCTGTGTGGCAGCTTGTTTTTTGCGGGACAAGATGATGTTTTCAGCGGTACCATGGATATTTCTATGCGTCTTTTTGATCGCGCGTTATTACACTTTTTGTTTGGCGGTATGATAATAAATCATTATTTTTTGCTTCGTTTTTTAATTTTATTTTTTAAGGAGTTCGCTAAAGGGGTTAACTAATGGGACAGTTTTATAGGGCAGGTCGTTACGGACGCGGCAATACCTAATATGTTTACTTTTATTGTTTTTGTTTTTTTTTATTTCTTAAAAATGGATTTATTTGGGGGAATTTTTTTTTTTTTTTTTTCTAATTTATTTGGCGATTTTTTTTTTTTTAAATTTATTTTAACACTTTTTTTTATTTTTTTTACTTTATTAAATAGTCCCAGGTGGGACATCACTGTCCTGTGACAGATCGCTGATCTGTCACATCACAGATCACTGTGACAGATCAGCAATCTGTCACAGGCACTGCAGAAGGCTTCCTCATGCCTGCACTTTGCAGGCACTGAGGAAGCCAGCTTCCTGCAGGCCCCCGTTGCCATCTTGGATTCGGGGGCCTGCAGGAAAGGAGCCCCTGGCAGCAGCGCTGCACATTGCGCTGCCGTGGGGGGCTCAGGGAAGCACGGAGGGAGCCCCCTCCCTGCTGATGCTTCCCTATAACCCCCGGTACACTGCGATCATGTTTGATCACGGTGTGCAAGGGGATAACGTGTCGGGGGCGGTCCCTGACCGCCCCTGACACATTGTGCCGGGTGTCAGCTGTGATAATCAGCTGACACCCGGCCGCGATCAGCGGCGCTCAACACGTGGGCGCCGCTGATCGCGGTAGACGTACTATCCCGTCCATGGGCATAGGGGCCCGGGTCCCATGGACGGGATAGTACGTCTCATGTCAGGAAGGGGTTAACCTAAATAAAAGATGACTGTCAACAGAAGAAAAAAAACTAATTGGGACTGCCACCCTGTTGTAGGCCCGCCAAGAACCTCTCCAGCATCACTCCGTGCACATCCATTGCCGCTGAGATGTCAGCAGGGCCTGTGCAGTGGGGATTTCTGTTGAAATGGTAAAAGTAAACCAGTCAGTTATTTAGAAACTACAAAATAAAGGTACATGGTTGTTGTTTTAATACTTACGGTATTGTGGCGGCTCAGTTCCCTCTGGAGAGGGGCTAATAGCCCACCCGGATCCAGTGGCATCCCCGGCTAGGGGACAAAAAAGAAAATATTACACGTCAGCCCTCCATCCTTTCCAAACCCAAAGGTTCCAGTCCCCCTTTTTTCATCTTATAATACGTGCTTTAAATACCGGATGGAGAGCCTGCACCCATATTACGGAGTGATGCAGGTGAGAATATCGCCTGTGGGGGTGGGCTGGCAGCAGGCGAAGAAGTTGCTGGTGGAGGCGAGTAGTTAAATCCTCACCAGTATTCTAATACCACATAACTCGGCTACTATTATACAATCCTAACGAGTATACTTGCTCTTCCCAATTAATAATTTTATGGGGTACTCTTTTGCAGGTGTGCTTTTAACGACTGGAATATTTTATTTTTTCTTTATTTTTCTTTTACTACTTGCCTAACATTTAAATTTAAATTTTAGTTTAAATGTAAAAAAGGTTTTTAGTAATTAATTAAAAACTTTTTAAAACTCATTAGGAGTGCATGTTTTTTACAACCAAAAAAAACAAAAAAAAAGGCCTTGACACTTTATTAAAGTTTCACTTTCGGTATAATACATTAAAATGCCCCAGCATTTTTATGTTTTATACCAATGCTGAAAACAAATGCCATCATGCTGCGTGTTTACATGCTCACACTGTTCAAAGGCACAACATGCTCCGTCTGTTATGGTGCGGTAAAGTACATGTCCATAGACATCATACAATACAAAACAAAAAAAAACATCGTCAGATCCGGTCAAAAGCACTCACCCTGTCCTGTTTGGTTTTCTGTGCGGATGCTGGCGATGCGGTGACTCGAGCGGTATCGCAGATCGGCCAGCTTTTTGTGGATCTGCGTGGTGGTCCGCTCGATGCCAAAGTTCCGTATTAGGCCTCTCCTGATTTTTTTTTTTTTTTTTAATACCCGCTTCCCGTGGAGCATGGGACGGGTGTGTCTTGTGCACTCGTAGTCCTGTGCATCTAATTGCTGTACTAAGAATCGCACCTCTGGCTCCCCCTATGGTACTGAATGCCTGGACGCCATCTTTGTCACTCATGTCTCCTCCAGGCTGCATTAATGCCGCCCACCTGAGCGTCATGACGTCACGGCGCACGTGCTACTTTGGGAACGCTGATGCGTAATATTTATACCGCGGCTTCTATGGGAACGCAACAGAGTTTGCTAATATGTCTAGGCATTACAAGTTTTCTATTGCTTCAGATTCTGTCTGCAAATTTGTTTATATACTCTGTCCATCATACGTATTAATCCTCTCTCCCAATCACACCAATCATTATCACTCTCCCCATTACTCCCCTCTCCCCATCACACCCATCATTGGCCTTCTCCCCATTATTACCCTCTCCCCATCACACCCATCATTGGCCTTCTCCCCATTGCTCCCCTCTCCCCATCACACCCATCATTTTGCCTTCTCCCCATTACTCCCCTATCCCCATCACACCCATCATTTTGCCTTCTCCCCATTACTGCCCTCTCCCCATCACACCCATCATTAGCCTTCTCCCCATTACTCTCCTTCCCATTACTCTCCTTCCCCATCACACCCATCATTTTGCCTTCTCCCCATTACTCCCCTCTACCCATCACACCCATCATTAGCCCTCTCCCCATTACTTCTCCTTCCCCCCATCACTCCCTTATTGTCCTTCTCCCTTATTGCACATATTAGTGAAATAACAAGAAAGCATTTGTAAATTTAAAATATTTTTATTAGCAGAAAGTATAATAAATAAACAAAAAAAAAAAAAAAGTTTAAATGCCGACTATATCTGATGTTGCCAAGTCACTGCACCAGGCCCGTTAAAGTATTGGCAGTACTTTTCTCGGCAGACCTTCGCATAGTCTTTGCTCCTGCCTTGATTGACTGGTTGAAGTCCTGCAATAGCGGGATCATTTTCATGTCCTCCTTCGAGCACCACGTCACCATTGCTGTCCGAGTCCACAAAGCCAGGGGGGACAGTAAGCTACAGCATCGCGCTGCTGAAGAAAATTGTGAAGCACGCAACACCACAGAGTCTATAGATTCCAGCTTCATGTTGATTGGTGTGTGGAAAACCCTGACGCGGTTAGCCATGATGCCGAAGGCATTCTCAACAACACGTCGTGCTCTTGACAGTCTGTAATTAAAAATGCGCCTTTCCTCTGTCAAAATTTTTTGTGGGTACAGTTTCAAAAGATTCGTATGAAGGGGGAAGGCTTCATCGCCCACAAAAACAAAGTTAAGGTTGGCAGTTGTGTCCATGTTGGTTGGCAAGTGCAGTTCACAGTTATTCAAGCGTTCCCCAAAAATAGTGTGCTCCAAAACGCCTCCGTCCGAAACCCTTCCGTTCATGCCAACATCGACGTTTATAAACTCATAATTGGCATTAACAAGGGCCATGAGGATCACGCTGAAGTAGCCCTTGTAGTTATAGTAATAGAATCCGCTGTTAGGTGGTTGCGTGATCCGCACATTGTTTGCCATCCAAAGCCCCACCACAGTTTGGGAACTGCCAAATACGTTGCCATTCCGCCTCCGATTTTGGAAAAGGCATGTAGACTGCGGACAATGGCGTTGCATGTCTGTGGAATTAATACGCTGAGGAGTGATTGAGAAACAGCAGCAGAAAATTGCAAGTCTTGCATTGAATGTCCGGTTGCCAGGAATCGCAGCGTGACTGCCAAACGTTCGTCTGCCGAAACCGCTGCACGCATCTTTGTATCCTGCCGCTCAATGAGTGGCCTCACACATTCCAGTAACAACTTGAATGATTCCTCCGATATCCGTAGATAATTACGGAAATCCTGAGGACTCTTCTCCTGCAATTCTCTCACTAGATGCATGTGGGTGAATTTGGACCTCTGCTCCAGCCATTCTCTGGTCCACATGCGACGCTTTCGTTTGGAATGCCTCTCTTCCATCCGTGCCTCTTCTTGTCGATCTCCCTCCATCAGTAATGCAGCTGCCACAACCACACGCTCCGCGGTGTTCATGTTCATTATGTGCAACCTGGCCGGTAAAGAAGAGAGAAGTTAATAAATAAAGTTAATAAAAAAAAGTTAAAGAAATTATTATAAGAGTACTTGTTTTTTGTTAACATTGAAATAACAGCGAGCTTACAAAAGGTAACGCAGCAAAGAGCCTAAAATGGAGGGGTTGGGCGCGGCTGTCAAAAGATTGCTGGGTAATCCGATGTTAATGGAGGATCAAATATAACAAATAGATTACCTCTAAACGTCAACACAACAAAGATCTAAAAATTGCAGGGGTGGGCGTGGCAAAAAAAAAAAATTCTTGGCAACATGCCTGTGTATATATATTGAAGGCAAGCAGCCAAAAAAAAAAAAGTGTTAAGATACAGAAAAAAAATAATAAAAATTAGGTCATAACAAAACATCACAAACAATATGTAATTGCAAGGGAAATCCAAAAATCCAACAGGCTTAAATTCCAAGAAGCAAAGTAGCAACTCTGACAGGATCGCAGAAAACCCACACAAGATATAGTATACTCGTACAATGCACAAAGGACTAGCACTAGAACATTGCAGTAATCCACAAAGCGCTCAGGAACAATGGATGGGAGCGCAGTTTTACGTTTTCTTTTATGCTGAGGTGTTGTAGAGGCCACCAATCGGAGTTGAGGGGCGTTACAAAAGAAAACCTAGTCCCGCCTGCGCCGCTGAGATATGAGTCGCCAACGAGGTCGCTCGTCGTTCATGAAGGGTGTCAAACTCAGCGATTCAGGCTCACCAGCGGGACGCCAACGATCAAAAAACAGCCAAGGACGTTCAAGCACGATCAGCGATGTCGCAGCGGGGGCCACATCGCCGCTACATGTCACACACAGCGACAACGCTGACGATGTCGCTGTTGCGTCATCAAATCGGTGTCGCTTAAGCGAGATCGCTAGCGATCTCGCTTAGTGTGACAGGAACATTAGGCAGCAGGGCCTGGGTGCGATTGCAACCCCTGCACCTATGAGGCCGGGGTCACACTAACCGACGCAAAATACGGTCCGTAGTTTACAGGGGTAATACGGATGAATGACCCCTAAATAGTGATCCGTATGTCATCCGTAAGCAAGGTGTGGTCGCGTATTTTGCGCATGTAAGCATCCGTATGTAATCCGTATGCTGATATTTTCTCGCTGGCTTGCAAAATGGACATATAATGGAGCCCAATGACAGGTTTTATAGCACAAACGAAAGAATAGATATAGACACATAGAATACATATATATATATATATATATACACACATATATACATGTCATTGAGACACACACATATATATTTATATTTCACAGAGTTCTTCATAGCAGAATAGCCGCTAATTCAATTGCCGGCTTTTGTCAAATCATTCCCCAACCAGACATGAAGTGACACATGGTTTACATACAGTAAACCATTTCATTTCATGTTGTTTTTTTTTTTTGTATGTCTTTCATTAGTAATTAGATGAGGGTTGATGTGTAAAATTTGGGAGGTGTAGGTGTTAATTGACGGTGTTAATTCGTTGTTAAAAATGTGTGGGCTCCCGCGGTAATTTGTCAATGCGGGAGCCCACACACTTTTTTACAACGAATTAACCCCTTAAATTAAAACCTACACTTCCCTAATTTTAAACCTCAACCCTCATCTAATTACTAATGAAAGACATACAAAAACAACATGAAATGGTTTACTGTATGTAAACCATGTGTCATTTCATGTCGGGTTGGGGAATGATTTGACAAAATATAAATATATATGTGTCTCAATGACACATATATATGTGTGTGTGTGTGTGTGTGTATATATATATATATATATATATATATATATATATATTATGTATTCTATGTGTCTATCTATTCTTTCATTTGTGTTATAAAACCTGTCAGTGTGATTTTACTGTATCGCGCACTGAATTGCCGGCTTTTCTAAAGGACACCGGGTGCGTATTTCTCGCAAGTCACACATCTGGTCCATGTGTAATGCGTATTTTTAGCGCACCCATAGACTTGCATTGGCGTACTACGGGCGTAGTACGCTGACAATCGCGGCATGCGATTGGCACGGACCGTAGAATACAGACGAGAAATATACGGCTGATGGGAGCTGCCCCATAGAGAATCATTTGTCCGTGTGTAATGCGTGTTTTAACGCCTCTCACTCATCCGTATTCCTCTCTATTGTGACCCCGGCCTTATAGTTACCCCCCTCCTGCTCCTGGAGGTTATTTCTATGGAGACCCCATCTGACAAACAGTAAAATTAGTTCACAACTCTGTCAGCTTAAATTCTAACATACCAAAAAAATTTTTTGCAACTACATTGTTTGACTAATCTTGGATTATAAGTATGTATTACAGTCCAGAAAACATTTCAGAATTCTGCTGGTTGATTTTGGAACCTTTCAACTCCTAGATGATAGACCTCTCTGTTTTGCTTAAAGCTCTCATAATACCTGTATTTTAACAATTTTCTTGCATCAGATTAGTGTCTAGATACATTACATATTTCAGAAAACCTGAGCAAGGAAATCTTAGATGTGCAGAATTGTGAATAAAGTTAAAATTAGAATGGAGAATGAATTGTATTTTAGAATCGGTAATAAGGTAAGAAAAAATAGTACTTGCAAAGTTACTCAACTTTTTAGAACAGTAGATTATAACTATATTCATTTGGTGAAATGATGCAAAGGCATAATTAAGGCCTGATTCATCAAAGCTTTTACACCCTTATTTTGGTGAAAACACTGAAAAGTCGCTAAATTTTGGCACAACTTGAGACCGCTCTAAAATTGTGCAATTTTTTTGCATTTTTTGCCCAACTCTAAGGGTATGTGCACACTTTGCGAATTTGGCAGCGGATTTTTTCACACGGATTTTGCTGAATCCGCAGGTAACATTACCTGCGATTTACCTGCAGATTTCCTTCCGATTTTCTGCAGACTTTGTGCGGATTTCGCCTGCGTTTTTACACCTGCGGATTCCTATAATGGAAGAGGTGTAAAAACGCTGCGGATTCTGCACAAAGAATTGACATGCTGCGGAAATGAACCGGAGCAAATCTGCGTGGAATTTTCTGCCGCATGTGCACAGCGGATTTAGTTTTCCATAGGTTTACATGGTACTGTACACCGCATGGAAACCTGCTGCTGATCTGCAGGGCCAAATCCGCAACGTGTGCACATAGCCTAACAAAGTGAGCGGAATGGGAGCTCCGCAACTGCCACTCATCAAATTTATGATTGGAATGAGGATTGTGGTGAGGCACACGCAGAAGTGAACACCATTCTTCCGACACTCCTGATTCATTAAAAGGTGTAATGATTATTTTTATAGCGCCGACATATTCCACAGCACTTTACATTTTAGAGGGAATTCTACAGACAATAAAAGACATTATAGAATAGCAATAATCACAAAGCAACAGATACCAGAGGAATGAGGGTCCTGCACACAAGTTTACAATCTGAGATGTGCACCTCTTCATGAATCAGGAGTGTCTGACTCCAGAACGCCCCTTCATCAAGACTGGCCTGAACAACACTGATTTTTTATGTATTAGGCCCTTGGCGCATAAGATGGCCTACTTTTTTTTTTTTTTTTTCCTATATTAGACTTCTAATAACAAGAAACCATACTAGCATCTAAAACAAAATGTGTAAAATTCAATAACTGTGACATTTCTGTAGTTCTGCCTATACAGAAGTTCAACTAGTGCCAATAACGGATAGTTGTGGGTATAACCGTGATCACAATTTTTAACAGGTTCCTGGGTTGACAACCATCCATAAATTCCTGGATAGTCTTTAACAATAAGGTACTTTTTTCTCTGGCCATAAAAAGTATTTTGGGGGTCCATGATTATTTTGGAAGCTGAAGAAACTTGAATACAGATTATTTTGAATGTAATTATCATTATTTTACAGTTTACAGTGAATGCAGCTGATGTCTTCGTGTCAGATTTGTGGGCTGTAGCCATGGGTCATTTATAATCATTCATAATGATTTATTATGGTTTTACAATGTGTCCATAAAAAATATTGTCTGTCCATAATTTTTTTTATAACCTGTCCAGAAAAAAAATCAAGTTTGCAAACTTGACAGGCTCCCAGTTTGTGAAGGAAACCATTCCCATTTTTACATACCATTTTTTTCCAGATCTATTTCTGCAGCCCTAGTTCAGGTTAGGTAGATCCAGCAATGTGGTGCAGGCGGCCACAACTGTTTCTTTAGACATCACCCATTTACATCCCCCTTCCTCACTCTTTAAAATAAAATTAAAGGCACAATACCATGTCATGTGCAATTCTATGTAAAACTACAGATACAGTAAGTAATACCCCTTTGAGTAAAGATGAATGTACTATGTATTATTTATGGTGTTACATGGGATTGCAAGTAACAGCTACTACATTTTTTTGTATTCAATAGAATTATCACTGTTACCTGCACTCCTATGTAACATTACTGATAGCCTAGCAGATGTCACCTGCATTCCTGTTATCTGTACTAAAAGAATTACCACTGTTATCTGTACTGTTTCTTAGGACTGCAGGTAGCACAGTAATAACTTTCTTGAATACAGAAGATGTTGTGGATGTTACCTGCAGTCCTATGTAACACTAATATGACCACCATACAGTGACCATATAGATGTAGATAGCGGTTATACATAGGCGTTCTATAGACCTTATATGTATCAAACAACGAAAGAAACCGAAGATATGTCCAATAATTAAAGTTTATTAAATTAATATCAAATATAATATAAAGAATGAGGGGAGGCCAATGCCATGGATAAGGCACAAACGGGGACAGGAATAAGCACTTATGCTATATATTAAAATAATATCGCACAATACAAGGTAAAACACAATAAATAAGGTGCTAGTGCCAGTATAACATTAATGTGCAAACAGCAAGATAAAAATAATTCATGATGTTATATAAAGTGCAGACATATATAAATCAGTACAGCAAAAAAATAAACATATGACTATAAATAAAGTGCAGTGCTATAAAATAGTGAAGTGAATCTAATCCAACAAGGTAAATGTACAAAAAGAACTCAAGAGGCAAAACAAGTGTTTAAATGTGCAGGCACCTCTTATGCTGCTGTAGTCCCCGGGATGTGCCAGCCCCGACGCACATTTCGGCGCACCTTCGTCAGTACATATAAGGTCAGTGAGAAACTGGGTCTGAGCAGAAAAAGTAAATTAATGTGCATACAAAATGTAATTGCATATGAACACATGACCTTTACACAGAGAAAACCAAAAACAAAACAAATATCCTGAAATAAAAAAGTAAAAAAAAAAAAATGTTACCAAA
Source organism: Dendrobates tinctorius (assembly GCF_039654945.1). NCBI lineage: Eukaryota > Metazoa > Chordata > Amphibia > Anura > Dendrobatidae > Dendrobates > Dendrobates tinctorius. Next base: position 5,402,160 of record NW_027361932.1, on the reverse strand, counting down.
ATACCCTTATTACTATTATTACTACCTTCATGCAATTTTTGCTATATATATATAATATTTATTTATTTATTTTTTACTTTTTTATTCCAGGATATTTGTTTTGTGTTTTGTTTTTTTGTTTTCTACATATAAGGTCAGTGACTCACTGATGATGTCCTCTGATTGTTGTCATTGACTTTCCCTTTTTTTTTATTCCTCCGACACAGATAACTATGATCTCATATTTCATTCACGACTGTTCTCTGCAAAATGTGATCTTTGGCTCACTGCTTTTCGAGGCGCTCTTCTTACTTTCCCCACCTCTGCACAAAAATGATAGTGCTATGCTATACCCATCCACAGTGCCCCAGACAGTAATAATGGCTCAGTTCCTGGTAAGGGCCCCAGGAAGTGATTATGCTGCAGGGTCGGGAGCCAAGTGGCGCTCTACTACACATGGTAGCTTTGGGAATATGTTCCATATTTGTGTCTCAAACATATAAATTTAACTGAATCCAGCAAAGAAACCGCTAAGAACCAGCCTAATCCCATCCCTGCCCTCCAAACTTTCTCCTATCCTCACTTTTTCCGGAGTCTATGAATGAATGGCACACTTAACCTGCTCATCACACTGTAGCCCACCCTTCCCACATATGCAATAAAAATTAAATTTTAATCTTCACTTCCAATAAGAAGCGCTCACTTTCCTTGCCGTCTTCGCCACAGGAACAGGCGGAATTCCATTCCTAGCTGTGGGCGTAGATAAATTATAGGATACGTTCACATTTTGTTTGTTGACATAGGTTTTAAAGTGGATCTGCTTCAGAATAAATGCCAAAGTATTTCTTTAATTTGGATTTTGATATTGCTCCACTTCAAAATCCACATAAAAACCATCATGTGAATATACCCCAGTGTAAAGCTGTTCAAGAACTGGTGTACAGCCAAGAAATCCTGCTCATGACAAGGACACAGTATGAGCATCACTTCCCCAGATAGCCTATTCTTTTCCATATTCCTATATACAGCTTCTATCTGTATATGGCCCAAAGTGTGCAAACGAATAAATGTGTGATTTGATAATCCTGTTCCCAAACCATGTGGTTGTTGATATGAAGTTCTGCACCATTATGTGGCTGTAACTGCCTCCATTATTTGAAGGTTTTCCTTCAAGAATGTCTTTTGGAATTTGTGACCTTTTCAGCCAAAAGATCATTTCTGAGGTCAGGCACTGACGTTAGATGAGAAGGTCTGGCTCACATTCTTCATTTGGGGTTTAGGTTAGGGCTTTTTTTTTTTAGGACACGACACCAAACGCATTTCCTCCACTATGTGGAGAAGTAGAAAAAATGTTAATCGGCTCACCTTCCAGCGAGGACAATTTAGTGTGAAAATAATCAGAATTCACATAGGAACGCTGGTAGACCTTGTTTGGTCAGGATGTGGTGGAGAGAGTGTAGAAATGGGAGAGAAGGTCCATGAGTACTGGGCTTCAGCACCAATGGAAAAAAATGTTAAAACATAAGTTTGAATAAGAGTTGCTAACACGAAACACATAAGCTTATGGTCCTTAACCAGCATCTTTTTTTTTTTTTCCTGAAGTCTCTACTCTAGCGCCTTTTCAACATTTTTGTTCGCTGCCGGTTTGAGCTTTTTCCGGTGGGGTTTTTTTTTTTTTTTTAATGCTCTAGATAGATGACAGCAAAGCATTTTCTGGATGCTTTTCGAGCTTTCCCTTTGCGTTCCTTTATAAAAAGTATAGAGTGTCTTCTAAGCAGAAAATGTCCAGAGAATGGTCTGCTTGCTTATTTTAACCTCTTGGTGTCTTAGAAATCTGAAGAGATTAATGGACGCTAGTGAACATATGAATAGCAAGTTGATTTTAGTTGTTTTTACATTAGAAATGCAGATGTTAATTCTTCTGAATGTTTTTGAGAACCTTTTCTGGCGTTTCTTGGAGTGGAATCCAGCTAAAAAAGATGTCGTATGCACATACCCATGGATCTGATTAATCAAAATGTTTGTCAGAAAATTGGCATAAAACTTTGAAATGTCACAAAATTATTGTGCAGCAATTTTGTGACTTTTGGCGCTTTCATGTCAGTTTTGGACAGCTCTGGTGATGGTGTGAGTGCAAGGTGTGGCTATACGTGCTCATCAAATTCATCAATTTTCTACACCAGAAATGTTATTCCAGTCAATGACTGGTGTAACACTTATGACAAAGCCGTAAGTATATGCACCTCAATTAATTTAGCTGCACGCCCCTCATTAAATTTGGCACCTTAATGGATTGGAGCCTTAAGGGACATTTACACTGCAAGCCAGTTGTGCTGTGTAAATAGGCTGCGAATGACCAGATGAAAGAGCAAATCGTTTCATTGGCTGAGTTCTTTTGTGCAGTTTAAATGATCATCGTTCTTGGCAGTGCATCGTTGTGTGTAAATAAGACTTGTGCTGCCGAGAACTATGGCAGCCTATGTGCGCTGAGCGGTCTAGTATAGCATTGTTTACTTTCGTCTGTCTGTGTAAACTGGCAAACAACCGTTGATGGGTAAAAGTTTACCAATCTGCTGTCGTATCATACTGTAGGTAGGTCTGTGTAAATGGACCCTAAGGGTCCCATTACACATAGCGACGGTCCAGCAATCCCGACAAGGATACGACCTGGTAAGGATCACTGGTACGTCGCTAGCAAGCTGTCAAACAGGCGGATCTACTCAGCAACGCAGCAACGATATGGCGATCTATATAACGACCTCGGCGGCCGTTGGTACCTTGTCATACAGCAGCTATTCTGACGACTCAGACCTCGATAGGCGTGCTTCAACGAGGTCGCTCGTCGTTGCTATGGCGTCAGACACAGCGATGCATGCTGGCTAGCGGGACACCAACGATCAAAAAATGGCCCAGGACATTCGAGCACGATCAGCGATATCGCAGCGGGGGGCCGGTCGCCGCTATGTGTCACATGTAGCGAGATCGCTGGCGAGGTCACTGTCGCGTCACACAACCTGTGACGTTTCAGCGAACTCGCTAACGATCTTCTCGCTATGTGTGAAGTACCCCTTAGTATTAAACAATCAAGGCTTTACAATGTTTTTAGCTGGGAGACGACTGCATGAGCAACTTTTGCTAAATGCTCAGACAAGGTATGATCACATTTCCTCTTTAATGGCAGTACAAAATAGAGGACATTAAAAAGAATAGCCCACTGTTTTCTTTGACTTGATTCTGCAAGTTCCTAATTCAGAGCAACACCAGAAAGTGTTTCTCTTGCTCATCTGTTGTATTTCTATAGTATGGTTGCCCAAGCAAATCAGAATTCAAGAATGACCTTTTTGTGGAGTGTGTTGGTTATTTATTTGCTTGTATCATTTAATGTCCCATGTGCAGGACCCTAAGACTCCTGAGGTATATGATCCTCCTGTTTTTTTTTTGTTTTTTTTTGTCCTGTTCTCTGATACAGTTGCAGATGTTTCTCAGCAGTCACAACAGGATGATCCTTCCTTATGTACGATCACAGCGACCGACACAAACAGTGATGAGGTTTTCATTATCTCACCAGGAAATCACACAAACGGTCTTGCCTTAACCTCTTCACATTTACAGGTCAGTATATACTTTTCTAGATAGATGATATAGAAATAAAGTCTCCATAAAGCTTGGAAAATGAGAGAAAGCACGTTAAAGTATATCTTATGTTTTGAATGGGTTCACTGAATTATCTCCTGGTATGTGGCCACAACCCTAATTACAAAAAAAAAAACAAAAAAAAAAACACTGCTATATTTAAACTGATAAGATGCTTTCACTGAAATCCAGGAAAAGCACAATTGCTCCCACGCTACTTAGCAGTATTCAGAATAAGCTGCTTGTGAGTAGGTCCCATGTACCATTCTTCTTGTAGAAGTTCATACTTTTTGCACTCTTCTGAATGGACAGTCCTTCAGTTTTTTGCTCTGAATACCTTTACTGTCTGTGAATGTTTCCACAATTAGGGTACCGTTACACTTAGCGATGCACCAGCGATCCCGACAACGATATGGATTGCTGGTGCATCGCTAAGTGGTCGCTAGTGAGCTGCCACACAGGCAGATCTCACCAGCGACATCGCAGGGGTCAGGGGTCGCTACTTACCTGTCAGACGCGGCGATCCTGACGTCCTCCCGCCCGCGTCCACGCGTCGCTCGTCGGCGCCACAGGAAACCCAGCAGGAAGCAGATGACGAGAAATGGCCCAGGACGTTCTCGCGCGACCAGCGATGAGCAGCGGGGGAGCCGGTCGGAGGTAAGTATCAGGCATAGCGATATCGCTAGCAATATCGCTGTTACGTCACAAAATCGGTGACTTTACAGAAATATTGCTAGCGATATCGCTATGTGTAACGGGGGCTTTATCCAGACTTTAAAGAAAACCTGCCATGGCACTAAATGCTATTCACCTGCTGATACAGATTAATAGCTGTCTGACTGATAACACAGCTACTAGGAGAAAATAAACCTTGTTCCTCCTGGGAGCCACCAGCTTTCAGTCATGAAGGCAAGTACGGAGTGACTGCAATCACTGCTAAGTACAGTCCTGCTCATCGTTCTTGCCACCCATGAAGTTTAATTACATAATGTGGAATTTCCCCTGAAAAAAATTAATCAAGTGTAACAGTTTTTTTGTATATAGCAAACAGATTAAATACATAAGAACAAATGATAAAGAATAATTTAAAAAAACAATGGGAGGGAAATATAGAAAAACCTAAAGCTTGCTGTGACTCTGGTATTGGCACCCTTTACATTAAATTAGTATGGAAAGACATTTTGACTCGCCTGTGGTAAATCACAAATGGGAATCACCTGTGATTTTCGGTGCCCATGTGACATGAATTAGCCAATGAATTATATCAGTGTTTTAAAAAGCCACATGGTAGGCCCTGTTCCTTTGTCACCACCTTGCTATCCCAGTTTCAACAGTGCGCAATGTTAAGACATTTGCCAAGCATGGAACCATCAAGAATCTCCCTGGACATGGGGGAAAGAAGAAAATTGACAAGACGCCTTTGAAAGTTTTTGGCCTGCCCTTAACTTAAAGAGGACTTGTCATCAGGTCAAAAGTGGCAAAGTTTTGCTCTTATTTTACTTCCACAGCCCCCTAGGTATTCTGTTTTTTTTTTTTTTTTTCTTTTAAATTTGACATGCAGTTTAAGATATGGGCCTTTTCATTTAATACTAATTTTTATAGTCTTTACTAAGGGGGCATTGCCTACAGGGTAACTATGCAGAGCAGCCTAAACATACACCCCAAAGAATCCTTTGAGCCAGGCCCTTTAGACCATTAAATATTTGCACTAAAGAAAAAGGCAAGGCCCATATGGAACTGTATGGTGGAATTTACAAAAAAAAGATTAATGTAATAGTCTGAGCATCGAGAAGAACATAATAATGAAGCTGGCCACTTTTGACCTGATAAGTCCTCTAAGGAAGCATTAACTGACCTGAAAAATTGAATGAGATTTCAGATTCACTGCTGGTTCTCTGTAGCTAACAGTAGATTGCCAATTAATGTTTATGGAAGCCTGTAATTAGTCAGTGGCTAATGGAAATGGTCTCAATAATATCTATTAAAAATGTTATTTATGCAGTGTATTAGGGAATTGCCATTTTATGCAGAAATATACCTTCTAGAAGGTTCACAAATGTGCTTTCTGTCTTTCAAGCAGAATTACTGTAGGCGTAATCAAGCCATGTTTCATGTGCGCTGCTTGTTGCTTTTTTTTTTTTTTTCTTTTCTTCCAAAGTGCAAAGAGCTGCTGTACTTTTCCTGCAGCCTATGACGAGCAGCGACAGCACATGGTGGTTTTGGCTGAGCAGGGAACCACATCACTGGTACATTAATGTTTTGATTTTTTTTTATTATGGCATCTCATTCTAGGTAGGAAACCTAAAGAGAAGTGTAACCAGCCCTGCCTCCGTATCCGACTGGCTCACATCGGATTACACAAATGTGGATCTAACTGTCGAGGACAAAGGAAATGAAGGTGAAGAAGTAGCAGCCAGGCAAAGAGCATGGAGTGTTCGCACTTTTAACAGTCTACTGCCTCAACTACAGATGAAATGGCGCAGTCGTACCTCTAGTGGTTCCTTTACAAAATTGCTAGACCGCGTGAGTAATTTTTTTTCTCTTACAGGAGTTGTGAAATCTAGAAAATCTTTTGCTATATAGTTGATTTTTACATAAATGAGGGGTTATGACTTCATTAGATGCAGGTGGAAAAAATCCATAGAGAGCCTTTTTTTGCTTTGAAAAACATCTCCTGTCCATTTCTACAGCTTGCCAAAGACTTGAGTCTAATAATTTTCAGATCATTTACAGATGCTACTGAAATCAGCTGTAATCTTATGTATGACCTCCACAGACATCAGATAATTTAACTCGACCTGCAAATGGTTTGCAGATATCTCATGTCTATAGCATACTTTACTTTTAATTGGTACCTTGTAATGCTTCCTTCTTTTCTCCAGTGGGGGTAATGCAGTGGAATTGAACACTTGCTTCCAGGTTTTACTGTGATTTGGTTCATCAATGAAGGCCAGGGTCAAAACCAGTAGGACTGAACCAGAATCAAAATTGGTAAACAGGAGTAGGATTAAATGAGGTAATGTTCAGGTTCAACGAACAGTCTGAGGGTCAGACAAGAGAGTAGTAATTAACAATCCATGCCTAAACCGGAAAAATCCTCATATATAAAACTGTTGAGTTTGGGTGAGGAGACCTGTTGCTGTTCATCCTCAAGCTGGTTTCACACATCAATGTTTCCCAGTCCAAGTCAGAATATTGCAACAGAAGTTGGCCACATAAAACTGCGCAGTTATTGGTCTCCTGGCTGGTCAGCAAGACCTTATTTTTACAGATCTTTAAACTTACAACTGAAAGGTGGACAGAGTCATCAAAGGACCCAAAGAGGTTAATGAGTTGAGCAGTGAGCAGGTCAATGGGGTTGACTGACAGCAGAGGTAGGCAGCACAGGAATGGGGTTGGGGGAGTATGTTTTCATCTATTTTATTGTGTCAGTCCACTTATTGTGTAGCTATAAAAAGCTCTTTCAATAATAGAAACTCTTCAAGCAGAATAATTATGTAACCAGTTTAGAACTGACAGTGTTACTAGTAGTTAATTATGGCACTATGTTATAATGAAAAGTGTGTGTGGCCTTATATTACCTAGTTAAGGGGTATTCTCAAGTTTGAATGTTATCCCTTAAGGGCCCGTTACACATAGCGATATCGCTAGCAATATCGCTATAACGTCACTGGTTTTGTGAGGCAGCAGCGATATTGTTAGTGATATCGCCACATGTGATACTTACCTCCGACCGGCTCCCCCGCTGGTTATCGCTGATCGCGCGAGAACGTCATAGGCCGTTTCTCGTCGTCAGCATCCTGCTGTGGCGACGAGCGACGCGTGTGGGAGGACGTCAGGATCGCCTCGTCTGACAGGTAAGTAGCGACCACCGACCCCTGCGATGTCGCCGGTGAGATCTGCCTGTTTGGCAGCTCACTAGCAACCACTTAGCAACGCACCAGCGATCCTGACCGCGTCATATCGCTGGTCGGGATCGCTGGTGCATCGCTAAGTGTAACGGTACCCTAATTCATAGGATAAGGGATAACTTCTCAATCATGGGGGATTTAACTGCTGTGGCTCTATTAATCCCAAGTACCGGGGCTCTGAAGAGCCCATGTAAATGGAGCAAAAGTCGAGCATGTGCACTGCTGCTCCATTCACTCCTGTAGTAGTGCTGAAGACCAGCTGAGCGCAGTGCACTTATTGGAAACCAGAAGAGCGGCAATGCGCATAATCGACCACTATTCCATTCATACAGAGCGCTTCAGTTCTGTGGGTATCAGGATAGCTGGAAGCCTCAGCTCTCGGAATTTCAAGCGGACCCCGTGGTCAGACTCCCAGTGATCAGGAAGTTATTCTGTACCGCATCGATGGGTAATAACTTTCAAACTTGAAAATACCCCATTAAATATAAAGAATAAAAACTTGACATCTTTCAAGCTCCACAAAATATGTACCTGGAATGTAATTGCCCCCTGCACACCATGTTCTGAAGATTACTGTGAAATGTGCTGCACGCTTGGTCTGCCTGGCAGAAGTACATTTGTAGCTTTCCTCTTTGGCATGCCACCTGTATCTAGCATAACTGAGCTACGATGTAAAGCAGCTTTGAAACTGTAGTGAAGATGATGGGGATTATGTATGTGTATTGGTTACCATTTTTAATTTTCCCATATATAATGCTAATAACAGACACCGTTTTGCCTTTCTAGGGTTGCCCTGCACCTGTGAAGACACTATGCCCCAAGATTCCCAGGAGAGTGGGGTCTGCAGCACAGATTGGGGAAAATTGTATTCGCTTGTATTCAGAATCCTCAGACAGCAATGCATCTTATCCCCTTACACACTCTGCACACCTCCACAGGCACCTCCCATCAGGAAACCTCAAGAGGGCACGTCCGTGTTTTGGATTGCTAAATGATTCCTCTGACTCTGTCTGTTCTGACCAAACATCTACTTTTGCAAAAGAGAACCACAATCTGTGCCAAAAGCCTGGCACAGAGTATCCAAACTCACTCAAAATACCATCAACCAATGGAGTGCGAGCCAAAGAGCTCTCAATGGACTTTGAAAAGCCAAATGCTGTTTTTGTGATCTGTGAAGAAGCGGATGATCAACAGCCCTTGGTATTTGATGACCAGCTGAGCTCGCCCACAGAGTGCGAATTACACAGTTCTTATATAAGTTGTAAAGCCAATAACTGCTCCCTTTCATCCAAAAGGTCTTGCAATCATTTAAGTCCTTGGATGAAGTCTTCAGATGTTTCCATTTATCAATGCATACAAAAGAACGCAAGTATCAAGCCTCACTGTACTACCACTGTGGGTAGGCCTGATTATGCAGGAAGCACAGATTTCCAGTCCCCACCAATAGCATTGGTCACAGAATGACTGCACTTGGTGACATTATACTTGTAATAGACTGGTGGCCTTTATACATTTCCATCTGATACGGTATCATGGTGATCCGGCTACCAATTGTTTTTTTGTAAACTGGCCAAGAAAGTTGTCACCTGTTTTAATGCAAGACTATTGAAATCATCATTACTGCAGTTACCATTTTCTGTAATGACTGCCACACATCATTCGTATAGTAATTCCGGTGTGTATGTCACAATCTTAGGATCCTGGTATTACTTTACACAATTTTGTATTCTTTAAGTGTGACACAGATCAGTCACTGGACAGAAACAAATCCGCAAGAATTAGAGATTGTACCTGGTTCTCTCCTCCCTAAGGCCGCTTTCACACCTTGTGGACTGACTGCAGAGTCTTCTGACTTGACCTAGCTGCCTCATAGGCGTATCTAGGGCAATGAATTCAGGTGACAAGTCGCAGGGGTCAAGTTGAGCCTCTTCTGATCCAAGCACGGTCCTTAAACATTACCACAAACACGAAGAGTGTGAAACTGGCCGAATCTTTGCATAAGGTCAGACTTTGGGATCTACTTTAATGGCTTTACGTTTATTTGTTCCAGGGGATGTGAGTGACCAACTTGTACCCATCTAAGCATAGGGTGGACACTACGCACAATTTTATATGGTTTTCTTTCCGCACGAGTCGTAACGCACAAAGAAACGATTTTTTACATACTACAGAGGCCATAAGACCTTCATTTTTCAATACACATTCCCTAGAGGACTAGTCACTTCCTTTCCCCAGTTCACTTGCATATTATCATCTTTAATGTATAATCACAATCTTAGGGGCAGGCTCTGGAGGCTCTGAAATATTTACATGTCCAGGCCTAACTTTTACGCATTTAATCACATTCATTTGCTGTAATGATGTACACATGAGGACTTTCAGGAGAAAAGTAATGGGACCATTCATTTGTCTAAGTTCACCCCCTTCAAATGATAAAGAAACAGTTATTGAGGTATAAAATAACCTATTCACTGGCATTCTCTGATAAATTATGACAGTTGGTTAAGAGACAGACACAGCATCCACACAGATCTCTACACAGGCTGAATGTGTGAACATGGCCTTACTGGCAGATGCATTGACTGGTGACCTTCGTAGAATATTTGCTTTGTTTTGTAATCTTGCAGTACAGCTACATTGGATTATATGTAAACACACAGGATATTGTTGGTGTAAGAAATTGTTGCAGTTTTACGGAAATTGGCAACCATGTGTTCTTTAAGATAGCATCACTGTTTCAAAGGAATCTCGCATTGCAGTACCTCTGCTGCGGTAGCTATACCTATATAGTTAAACAATTATATTCCATTTACTAGTTTGCCATCTGCTTTCAGACACGCAACTAGGATAATTTTAACCTAGTTGAACAGGTCCACTGTTTGGGTACTTATCTGTCAGGTGCAGTGCAGAGTTGCCAGGAAAGGTTTATGGACAAACCAGCAAATCTATTTATTATATGGACAACCCTCTGATTGAAATGAAAACTGTGTAATTCATCAATTTTCACTGTGGTGGCACTGCAGGGAAATTTAATGATTGCCGTTAGGCTCCGACAAGGATTACATTATGGTGGTCCTCACAATGAAACACATGATAGTCTACTAACCCTGAAAGGACCCTTGAAACAAAAGGGAATCTGTCACCTATGTTTTCGTATATAAGATGCAGCCACCGCCATCAGGGGATTATCTACAGCATTCTGTAATGTAATGATGGCGGTGGCCACATCTTATATATGAAAAAATAGGTGACAGATTCCCTTTAACTTTCTGACCACTTAACAGTGAATTATTGATTTATCGAGTTTCAATTTCTTTAAATGTCCATAGATTATAGAAGTACATATTAAGATGATTGAAAATTTGTTTTAAGGGGTTATCATAAAATTTTAAAATTGATGTTCTCTCCTCCGGATAGGCGATCAGTATTAAAACCATATGCAGGTAATGCTGAAAGGCCCCTCCACATCCCTCAATCAGCTGTTTTAATAGGGGCTGCCAAAAACCCTTCCATACTTAGTAGTGGTATGCTTGATATTACACTTCACTCTTCTTGACTTGAAGAAGTTGAATCTGTAGTGAATTGTAATACCAGGAATATTTGCAACGAAGAGTCCCGAGCTGTATCTGGTGAACAATTAAGAGCGCTGATTGACTGTGAGTCGTACACCAATCAATGTAATAAGAATAGTCGATCAATGTTAAAGTCTCAGATTACTTATTTACACTCATTCAATCACATCAGATATTTTATTTATGGTGAAAAAAAACACAACTAATCTACGGTAATGAGTTCTGATTAGAAATAAACTAAAAAGGATTAAAGAAATCAATCCTTGTTCTGTCTGCAACTCCCTAACTAGGTTTTCAGAGGAGAAATGTTACTCCAGAAGATAGTATTGTGAGGTATGTTAGGGGGGCAATCATAGTTTGTGCACGAATGATCATCTCTTCAGGATTGTGAACAGCTCTTGACCAGATGGTAGTAGCCATGTTATGTAAATCTATTTACTATGTTGATTTTCCAAGCTATTGGTATGTGTAGATATTTTGTATGTTATGATTTTAATTTCAATGTAGCCAGAGAATGATTTGCAATATAAGCAAACACATTTAATGAATAAAGGAATTGTATGGTTACGTACCCATGAAGCTTTAAGCAAATATTATTTTACTATTCAGCTTTTAAAACAATAGTAAAAAAAAAAAAGAAAAGCAAACGCTGCAACCTAGATAAACTTTTATTCTAGATTATTTTTATATATATATATATATATATAATTTATATATATATTTATATTTGGTTCAAGGGTCCAAGACAGGGTCGGCAGCACCACCACTATATGGGGCCCATAATACTGTATGGAGCACTATGTGGTGGCCATTATACTGTATGGAGCACTATGTGGTGGCCATTATACTGTATGGAGCACTATGTGGTGGCCATTATACTGTATGGAGCACTATGTGGTGGCCATAATACTGCATGGAGCACTATATGGTGCCCATCTAAAATGAAGTCTGCAGTCACTCTATGTATGTAATGTAAGTGAAATCTTTGGCACTGTACTATACCTATATTTCTCTGCCATATCTGTGTAAAAATTAATCGTGGTATGTGTTAAAGTGGCCCACTGAGACTCTTTTGCCCAGGGCCCACAAGATCCCGCAGCCGGCCTTGGTCCAAGGTGACTGACTACCTGAGATTATCATACTAATTTGATAGTGTTAGATCATAACATGTTACCACAAATAGTCATGTAAAAATGAAGTGTTCTTGTGTTTAGTACCACAAAAATAGTAACGTACTAATACTAAATGGTTTCCAAATTGTACTTCAAGAATCACATTTTATGAGGCTGCAGTCCTATGTAGCAGATGTATTGAAGAAAAGAAAAATTATTGCAGTAAATTCACACAAAACCACTGTCTAGCCTGGCCTCCAGCAATGATGTCACATTGAAATTGCCAAGGAAACCAACAAAATGCTAGAAGAAGTGAGAATGGTGTTTTCCTTGTGAATTTACAGGACTTGGTGCTGGTCTATAGATTAAGCCACAATAATTGTTGTTGTTCATGATTCGTGCATTGAACGAAGTGGAGAAAATCCTGTGCTTTGTCAACATCAGAAATTGACATACGGATTTAACAATCTGAATAGCAGGCCAATTTGCTGTGGTACTATCAGCATGTGGATGTGGTTTGTTCAAATCTTATCCATTTTGCTGTTTCTTTATTTCTACCCAAAAATCCAGATGGAAAATTTTCAGCTAATTGTGGAGTGGTTTACACTGCAAGAATTGTCTAAAAAAATTTTTAGTGCAGTGTTTCTGTAAGTTAGGTATTTGTGGAATAGCAAGGATTAGCCACAGTAGCGTCCCTGTGGTCTGATATTTTTACTAAAAGTCTCGTACACATTGATGGGGTGTATTATGGTTCTGTACAACCCACAGGTGTTGTAGTTCAGTTCTCTACAACTCAAGATTCCCTTTTATAGAATTTGATGGGGAAGTATTTTACATATCTATGAAATCAGAGGCATTTTAAAGTGAGCAGACTTTTTTCTGTTTCATTGCTAGGAGTGATTAGATAATATATTATGTAATGTAAATATATATATATATAAAAAAATTCAGTAGCAGACATGGACAGAGACAGTCCAATATTCCAGCTGCTTTGGAGGATAAAATGGGCCCCTTCACCTCTGGGGTCTGTGTGCACAGGTTACACCATAGTATGTCTGCCCCTGGATAAATTACAGTAGATCAGAGCTGTGGACTCAACCTCCCTAGTACAGGGACCCTGAGTGCAGGAGGACAAATGGGGAGGGAATGGTCTACAGTTTGTGTAATGACGCCGCCCACTCACTGTTCTGCATGCCTGGCTGCATATACTGTATGTCTATAGCTACAGGGCTCAGTATTCCATTTTCAATCTAATAAGCTTTCCCAAGTTATGTTTTGGAAAATACTGTATACAGTAACTTCTGAAGTATTTCAAAATCTCTGCCTACTATGATTAAATACATTTTTTTTCCTTTTTCAATCTACGGTGGATTAAAAATATAAAATGTGACCTGGACAGACACAAACTTATCAGAGCTGTTTTATGAAACCTTTATTGGTGTCTAGGCTCTTCTTTTTTTTTTTTTTTTTTCTTCATCTGTTGTTAGTAAACATTTAGGATTTCTGTTTAATGACTGCAATTACAAATTTATGAAAACCATGAGGATTCCAAACTATAAGGTCTCGTACCCTTTACAGTCATCTGCCATATATATGTCACTGATGCTAGTTAATGTTCTTATGCATTTAGACTGATTAAAAAAAAAAAAAAAGGATTGCTCTCAGAATGCAATTTACAATACAAAATAAAATTGTGGTACTGTGTTAGCCAGAAAAATAGATGTAAATACTTATGTCCCCCCCAAAAAAATTGAGAAAAGTATTCAAGGTGTGATACCTTTATTGGCTAACCAGAGAAATTATATTTGCAAGCTTTCAGGGCTCAAAAGGCCCCTTCATCAGGCTGGATTACAAGTGAATTACTGAGAAAAGATGGCAACATTTAAATAGGAATTACAACAGGACATGAGATGATGCTAGCTATAGCCAGGCCAAGGAAATCAAATTAAGGTTTTTGTTACACATGCAGATGAGGACATAATGTTCTATTAGAGATCTGAAGACCTTCTTGTGGAGGTGTGAACTGTGTTCATGTAATGAGTCATGAACCCAGGTGTCAAATTCAGTCCTATTGTTAGCGATTGGAACATATTTATAAATTTATACTCCCAAATCTTCCTTTCTCTGTCATTATTAAAATGACCTTTCAATATTAGGACTTTTAGATCTGCCAAGCTGTGTCCAGGTCTAGAGAAGTGTATCCCTACAGGTGTGTCCAGCTCATTTTTTATCGTATATCTATGCAGATTCATCCTTGTTTGTAGTTTTTGCTTAGTTTCCCCGATGTATGTCCCTGCATTGCACCTTGTACACTATCATGTACATGACATTGGAGGATGTACATGAAAAAGAGTCCATGATCTTATAGTCCTGATTTGTGTTTGGTATGGGGACTTTATCTGTTGGTGATATGTGGGTGCAGGTCTTGCATTTCTTGCTGTTACAGGGAACTGTGCCTGTCTCTGAAGGTGATGCGAGGGTATTTCTGACAAGGATATTCCTTAGGTTGGGAGGCTGTTTGTAGGAGAGCAGTGGCAGTTCTGGGAATATTGCTTTCAGTCTGTGGTCTCTGTGGAATATGGGTTGGAGGTCAGCGCTTCTGGTGGCAACGGGCGGTCACCGGTTCTGCCCGTTGAGCCCCTAGTCCACTAATCTGCACAGCCAAAGTGTGGAGCTCTGCACAAGTCTCTACTTGGCGAGTGCTCTGCTGTGCACCCGCCAATAGCTGGATACACACCCCACAATGCTGCTCCTGTTGTCCGTTCCTCTGTGCACCCGCCAATACTTGGGAGCCCTCACTGAACACCTCTGGAGTCACTGCTCCATGCTTCACCTTACTTTGTAGAGTGCAGTTGGCCCCCTGCCTTCTCCTTCCTCTGGCGGGAAATCTCTGGCTTTTCCTGCACTACACTCTCTCTCATCCCCCTGCTTACCATGCCCCTTCTCCCCAGGTCATGGGTCCTGTCAGGCTCCCATTTCCTTACCCCCTGCAACATTAGGGGCAAAATAAGGCTCCACATGTAAACAGTCTACTTGAGCATGGTAGAGAGCAGGTTTCACCCGGAAGCATACATTGCAAACTATTTGCATCTTATATTTGAGTAACTGTAAGCAAGCATTGAGGGTGCTTATCACCTGGCAGATGGTGATCACAGTGAAGCCTAAAAAATCCCATTCACATACTCCAGAAAATGCTGAAAATGTCAGACTTGTGGTATGCTCTATCCATCAAGAGAAATGTTGGCAGAAGCTGAAACTGTTGTCCATGGGACAGATGTGAAGACACACCTAGTTACATGTCTGCATTATGGCCATAAAAAGGTGAGGCTTACAACATTTGTCATGGTCATACATAATCAACATGGGCATCCTATGATGCAGTTTGGGTGATCATCTAGTATCAAAGCTACAAACCTCAGCCTAACTGTGGATTGGCAGTAGTGTAACGTAGCACTTGGCTAAAATTAGCCTAAATATTTTATTTCATTTATCTTCCAGGCATTGCGGTGTTATGAATTTTGTAATATACCGTACTCATTATCTTGCTCTGCCTCCTCCTCTCTCAAACATTATACTGCAATTCTTAAGAAGCACTCTAACATTTTTATTTAAATGTTTGTGCATGTAATGTAGTGCGAGTATTAATATACTCACCTACTGCTGCTCTCTCCAGTGTCCAGCTCAGTAGTTCTGCTCTTCTCAGTGATTTCACCACAAATGAGACTAGTCGGTTCACGCTATACTCTATGCATGAGTCGTAAGTCGCTGTTACAATTAATTCCTATGGTGCTTTGTTCTGATGCTCTATACAGGCTTACCATGAAGTCACTTCTGGGTCACACAGAGCGCAGCGTGACCCAGAGAGTCTGCCGACTGGTGACATCATTGGGAAGAACGACGCTGGACATCGGAGAGAGCAGCGGTAGGCGAGTACATAATACACTCACACTGCATTACATGTGCATCCACTAACTTTTTTTTTTTGTTTAAGTGCTTTTACAATCAGTACCCAGTTTATGCTCTTAGAAGCTTCTACAGACTGTGTACCAATCTTTACCAGTGAGCAATACATGAATATAATGTATCAGCCATGGCCAAAAGATTTGGTTTTCACAGTTTGTTGCAAAACATCTGACTTAAAGATCAAAAATGCTGAAGTACAATTAAAGCATTTCATGTTTAACTATGTATTTTTCAATAACCTTTTTAAGTCAAAGACCTAATATTTACAGTATTGACCCTTATTTTCAAAAATTCTGCCATTCACCTTTTTTGGCAAATCCTGAATGCCATTCTTGCTTAATCAGTGCTTGACGGTTCTCACAATTTCTATTTTTTTTGTCCACATGTTCTCAATGGGATTACGATCTGGGGAGTTTCTTGGACATGGAACCAAATTGAAATTTTTCATTCAAAGAGCTACTTAGTTATCCTATTTGCATTTTGACTTTGTGCGGAATCATGCTGAAAAAGGCATTGTTCATCGCTAATTTGCTCCAGGATCATGGGGAGAAGTTGCCCCTGGATGATTTTTTAGACACCATTTATTCATGGGAGTATTCTTGGTCAAAATTGTGTGTGAGCCTACTTCCCCCACATGAATGGTCTCAGGATTTTTTTTAAATTTCATTATGCTTTTCTTAAACACAATCATATTGACACTGTTTTACATACACTTTCATACATCTCTCTCCCCAGTGGGTTTTGCTTGCTTCCCTATTAGCATGTCTTTGTGTGGATTTCTTCCCACATTTCAAACATGGAGCGAAAATACAAACTCCTTGCAGATGTCTTTGTGCCAATAGTAAAACATCCCAACAATCAAGATGTTCTAAACAGTCAGAGGGGTCATAAGAGAAAATAACTATAGCCCAGGCCTCTGCAGTCCAATCCCTGTAGAATGCGAGTCTGTGCTTAATAGTTTTTCTTGATGGGTAGTGGCTTTTTTTAAGTTTTTTCTGCCCTTCTTGTCACACAATAAGGGTATGTGCACACGCTGCGGATCCGCAGCGGTTTTGGTCCTGCGGTGTACAGTAGCATTATAACCTATGGAAAACCACAGTGTAGACTGTATGGATTTTTCTGCGCGGTTTTCAATCCGCAGAAAGAAATGACATGTCAATTCTTTCTGCGGATTCTGCTGCGTTTTACCATCTCCTCCATTGTAGAGATGATAAACCACAGGGTAATCCGCAGATAAACCTTCTTCTAACCTGCAGATTTTACTAAATCCGCGAGGACAAATCTGCAGAGCGTTCTGCAGCGTGTGCACACACCCTTACTGTAGCTGAATCCTGGGCTTTCTTGGGTACCTACCCTAAAGCCACCATTATATCAATTGGAAACTCTCTTTGAAGCTTTTAATGATCTGATAAATGGTTGATTTAGGGGCAATCTTGAAAACAGCCAGTGTCTGTGAAGCTCCTTTGATGCAAAGCAACAATGACTACACATGTTTCCTTGGAGCTAAACCATGATTAACAAGATGGCAATGATTTTAAGTGCCGGCCTCCTTTTAAAGCAACCAGTCTGCTCTCATATTTCATTCAATATGAGAATTAGCTCAACTTTGTCCACACTTTCTCCTGAGCTAAGAAGATGATCATTAAAATTATGGTAATTTTGTGGTAAGGTTGAAGATCTGTAGGAACGGGGCTTGTGTGATTAAGTTAATTTTGATGGATGGTCAGCAGTGATGAGTGAGTATACGCGTTACTCGAGATTTCCCAAGGATTGCCTGTTTGTTAGGAAATCCCCACATGTATTCAGGCTGGCTAGCAGACAAATCATGCGGCTAAGATGACAAACTAAATCTCCAAACACATCCAAATACTCAGCGATCACCCGAGCATCCTCGGGAAATCTCAAATAACAAGTATATGCACTCATCAATAATGGTTAGGAAAGATTCTTACGAAGAGAGAACAGATGAATGCAAATGGTGTGATACCCTAAAGACTGACAAATTATGGTTATGTTCCCACAATATGTAAACGCTACAGGTTGGACACTCAGTCAAACCCGCAGCGTCCAGATGTTACAGCATAGTGGATATGGGATTTCAAGAAATCCCACGCCCACTATGCGTACATGGATGCCTCCAGCTTCACTGTGGCGACGCACATGCGGTGCATCTTTCCAGACCGCAGCATGTCTATTGATGTAGCGGAGAAGCTCAATCGCCGCTGCGTAAATTACCCATAGACTTTCATTAGATGCTGTAAAACTGCATTATCTTTATAGTGACATGCGTATTAAGTGCAGGAACGCAGCTTACTACGCCTATGTACTAATTTAAATAATGGTGTTTCTTGTTTTAGCCAGAAGTACATGTACACTGCAGTTCACGCAATGAGCTGATCGCGAGAACTGCAGTGCACGTGACCACAGGGGACCAAGCTATCTCCAGTGATCATCTTCAAGCTCTGCTGTGTTCTGGATGTCAGGCTGAATCCTGGCATAATGCCAAAGGCATCCAGATGTAGCAAAGCTGGACTCATCGAGGGACAGTATGTATATCTCCTCGGTGGACAGGTAAGGATAGTGTTGCTTTTTTAATTTAATTCTCTTCCAGGCGACAAGGGTGTCGATGGAATAGGCGATGCAAAAAGTATGGTTTACTTAAAATCTATTAAAGGAGTCTGTGTCATTAACGCAATTAAAAGACATTATTCTGGCTGTTTTTATTTACAATAAAGCTATAGGAATAGTAATGGATTAGTAATCAGTGGGCTTGATGTCACCTGATAATACAAATGTGACATCAACCCCACAAGTATTGCCTCACTTGCCACCGCTACAGGGCACATGGGAAGAGCCAGGTAAAGTGCCAATTGTGAGGCGGCTGCGAGCACCTAATTTTTAGACTGGTGAAGGCCAAAATCCCTGGGCCTCGCCAGCTTGAAAATACTAGGCCGCAGCTGTCTGCTTGTTCCTTGGCTGGTTAACAAAAATAGCGGGGACTCCACACTTTTTTTGGGAGGGGATCCCACTATTTTTGCTAACCATCCAAGTTAAGCAGACTGGTGCGGCTTGGTATCATAAGGCTGGTAAGGTTCATGGATATTGGATCCTTACCAGCCTGAAATACCAGTCCCAGTAGTCTGCTTTACTCTGACTGGTTATCAAATAAGGGGAGCCCCATTTTTTTTTTTTTAACATTTATTAAAAAAAGGAGGGGACCTCTCTGTGTGCTTTCCTCTACTTCTTGTGTCATGTACTTCCGCATGTGTCACAAGATTCACCATTATTTAAATTAGTACACATGCGTAGTAAGCTGCGTTCCCGCACTTAATATGCATGTGACTAAAAAGATAATGTGGTTTTACCGCATCTAATGAAAAGTGTATGGGTAATTTACGCAGAGACTGAGCATCTCCACTACATAAATAGACATGCTGCGGTCTGGAAAGACGCACCGCTTGTCTGTCTCTGCGGGTGAGCTGCGGGCATCGGTGCACACGTAGTGGGCATGGGATTTCTTGAAATCCCATCCACTATGCTGTAACAGCTGGATGCTGCAGGTTGGACAATGTACGCAGAGTCCAACACGCAGCGTTTATGGACTGTGGGAACATACCCCAATATATCTGCAAAGAGGAAATCACTTTTTTTTCCTTCCCATATGCCAACTTTAAATTAGCTTTATTTCAAGTGACAAAAAAAACAAAACACATGCAGTGGAAAAACGTATCCATAACACAGGTGACCTGCCAGTGACCTCAGGTGCAGATTTCACCTGCGTCAAAACCTGAACAAACATTGAGCCATTTCTGATCGTGTGTACATATCCTAAAACTTTTGGTCATGATTGTACAGGTATTTTCTTATCTTAGCTGCTCTGCTCACAACTCCCTACTTGTGATGAGCAAGTATATTCATTACTCGAGATTTCCCAAGCATGCTCAGGTGATCTCCGAGTATTTGGATGTGCTCGGAGATTTAGTTTCTGTCACCTTAGCTGCATGATTTGCGGCTTCTAGACAGCCTGAATACATGTGTGGATTTCCTAACAAACAATCAATCCCACATGTATTCAGGCTGGCTAGCAGCCGCAAATCATGCAGCTATGGCGACGGAAACTAAATCTCCGAACACATCCAAATACTCGGCGATCACCAGAGCATCCTCGGGAAATCTCAAGTAACCAGTATACTCGCTCATCACTACTTAATACTCAGAATTCCCTTACACAGAGTGTTTGAATAGATCTTTGCCAAGCAGCAGTTAAAAGTAGCTTCTAAATAAACAGAAAATGGGCATTGCATTTGAGACAGTGAATCAAAATATAGTAATAATAGAAATTCAAAACTCTGAAGTGCCTGCAGGATATTTAAAGAATAACTAGACTTTTTTTATTTAGGAAAAAGATCTCACATAACCTATGGCCACATAGTATATATGGATTGTCAAGTGGTCAAATTTCTGCTCACCAAAATGGCCAATTGCCATACAACCTCATTTCAGGTGCAACGTCAACTACTACACCCCTTATGGAAACATCCTTTTAGGAACCCAGGAATAGATTTTTTTTATTTTTTTAATAAATGTTTTAGCTAATCAGCTGGATTACAGCCTGCCATATATATTAACAAGTTGCAAGAAAGATTAGGACACTGCTGTTACCAATGAAATGTCACCTCAAACTGACTTGGGCAGTCATCTGCTGGCTCCATTTTTAATGGCAGGACATCAGAGTGTACACAGACTAATGGCCATTCATGGAAGGTACAGATGCCACTGTTGGCTACCATTTTACATTTTTTCAAAAATATTTTCCTATTCTACGTATTAATGAACTTTTTCCAAAGGTCTCTGTTCTGTATGTCCATGTCCTTCAAGAATCCCATCACAAGTGCTGGAGAAAAAGAACAACAGTAAATGCCAGTAGTTCCACTCAACAGCAGAGTAAAAATTTCATTCAAGGGTATAAATATAGTGGGTGCACAGAGTGCAGTGATATCTGGGCCCTGGAGAGGGGTTCATGTTGGAATCGAAATTCTAGACTAGTGTTGCTCCCGTGTTGGAACTGTTGCACTGGGGTCCACAAGCTTAAAGTTACACCACTGCTGGCAGTATACTATATATTACATCAAATCCTGTTATACCAGTGAAATCTTTATAAGCTATGAAGACCCATAAGAATTTCTATTGCTAGAAGTAGGGGTACCAGCCCTTTAACCCAAATGTACATGTAAATATGCCCAAATAATAACACTTCAGAGGTCTATGCAAAAGTTTACAAAAAAGTAAAATACAAGGTTTATCTATTGCACTGACTACAGTAGATAAGCAACATTGTGTAATAGACAGAGAATTCAAATTTTGAGGTATAAACATTTACTAGAATGATTGCTTCAATTTCCCTGTACTATACAGTGTGTTCTTTATAACATGTCGATAGTCTGTGTACAAAAAAAATTAATATATAGTATCAAGAATGATACAGGGTACTTATAAGACATAGCTGTTCCAGAAATTCAGTGTTGCAGGCGTTTTCCATCAGCAACAAAAATATTCAGTTATGCAGATCACATACACAGGAGCCACAGTGTAGAGCAGGATTTTCCAAGAATCAATTAGATGTCAGGAAAAATTATTCGCTTCATTCTAGCCCTTATACAGAAAAGAGAAGCAGACTAGTCAAGTGTAGAACAAACCAATGGCTGTAATGTTTGAACCAATTTCCCTGAATGGAAAGCACACTGGAATAGCGGGTAACCTGCAATATATTCAGTGTGAATCTTTAAAAAAAAAAAAAAAAAAAGAAGTATTAACTGATAAACAAAACAGGCCATTTACAATACTAGAATGTTCATTGATAACAGCAATAGAGCGATGTGCAGCCACAGCCATTAGGCAGATGCTTCAAACGTTAAACCAGTCATTAACCCAAACTGGAAGAAAGGCATTTTGCATTGTATTTTGCAGTCGACTGACTGTCTTCAAACCATATCTCAGCACATTAAACAAACCCAACAGCAACCATCATTGTGTACCATTGTCTGGTACAGTGTAAGCTAGAAACAGGGTGCTGCACTCTGAGGTCGCAGGAATCTTCACATCCTCCTGAATGCCTCTCCTTTTGAGAACGTCATAGCAAAGTTCTAGATTCTACCAGACTTAGTTCTTGAAGCGTGTTTGTTCACAGATGTGATTGAATTTCCTGGAAAGAGAAAGAAGAAATATTTTACCTTTTGATCTTTTATAGCATTATTGGACTATCAGTTTTTTAAAGATATCAATACTAACAATATGTTATTTTTAGTAAATGAATTGCTTTCTTTATCGCCTTATTGGGGGACACAGATTACCATGGGTGTATGCTGCTGCTAGGAGGCTGACACTATGCAAAAAAACAAGAAAATTGACTCCTCCCCGGCAGTATACACCCACCGACAGATACCAAGTACCTCAGTTTGTGCTTAGTGTCTGTAGGAGGCGGACCGGGATCTCCCCAGATCCGCATCTAACCATTTTCTTTTAGGTTTTTGTGTGTGTGTATTAATCTTTTCCCATTTATTTTCCAGATTCTACATAGGGAAACAGGGGGTAAATGTTCACCCTGCTTTCCCATATCATGCGGCTGAGCGAGCAGTGTGGTGTCGCCCACATCGCAACTCTCAGTACCGCAGGCAGGACTTTTTCCATATCACCATTCGGTGCTATGGGCGGACGACAGGTGGCCGGTCCTTGCCAAAACAACTCCTCATCCCTTTCCTAGGACAGGGCTGAGAGGAAGACGGTAGTCGCCATCGCTCCCAACAAAAGGACGCCGTCTTCTACGTGACACGGGTAAGAGGACCTCTCCCAGCGGCCTGTCTGCTATGCATGCCCCTGCGGTCATCCTCTTCCGGGACGTCAGGTAAGACCCTAACGATCCCTTTAGCCCCGTATGTCTTCACAAGCAGTGGTTTCAAACTTTGAATTTCCCGCCTCTACTCCCCCACTGCAGCCGCGTGCATCACATCGCAGCCGCGCTCCGTTTATACTAGGATCAGGGGGAGAGGCACACAAGGTCTACTAGGACACAGGGTCCTTGTAAGCAGCGGTTCAACGCAGGCTCACCTTTTATTATCGGCGCCGCGGGCATCAGTATAAGAGCTCGGCGGGGAGGGAGACATGGTTTCACTTTCGCTTTCAGCACGCTCCCTCCTCCCTGTTCGGAGCGCGCTCCCCTTTTCTCTGGGCGTGAATTTCCACTCTGGGCACGCTTTTTCTCGCGCCCATTTCACACCAATCACAGCACTACTTTCTTTTTAAGGACGTCAATCTCCATTTTTACCGCGTCCCTCCTCTGCCATTGCCTAGTCTCGTCATGACGCCAAGTGCCGCCCACCGATATCACAGCCAGCTTCCTCCTGCAATTTCACTGGCTTCCTGCGCTGCTTGGGGGACACGTCAGGGTCCAGCTCGTCAGAACTTCGGTAGGCGCGGCGCTTAATGGAAAAATTGTCTCTCTGCAGCCCTTCTATTTAGTGCAGCCATAGTGCTCAACATACCTATGTTTAACCCTTCAGCGGCACTATCTTTCAAGCCCACCGTTATCCACTACGCTTGTGCACGCTGTAAAAGGAAGTGGGCGTCAGGTCAGTCGTCTCCCCTCTGCCTGTCCTGCAGCCCTTCAGCTATGTCGGCCTCTCAGGAGCACACCGATTCCCGGGATGAGGGCACTTCCCCTTTCCCAGAGTGGGCCGTTGCAATGTTCCAGTCGGTCTCCGATCTGACTAAAGTCTCTCAGTCCCTGGTCCAGGTCCTAGAACGTTAGCCTCAGCTATCTACAGCCACCTGTGCACCGACCGCCTCTCAGGGTGAGTCGTCCGCACCTGACCGCGACCTTCAGAGGGACAGGCCGAGTAGGATTTCTAGGAAGCATGTTCTGTTTGACTCGTCTTCCAGTTCGCTAGGCCCGTCGGCTTCTCCCAGGTGTCCTTCTCGGTCTTCAGAGGACGACCCTAGGTCTGACGACGATCCCCAATCGGGATCTAGTTCAGAAGCAGATAATATATCTAAAACGCGGAATATGGTCGACAGTCTTCTTTCTGCCCTCTTCCAAACCTTGGAAATTAAGCAGGACGAACCTCCTCCTCAGGAATGTTCTGTTCCATTTAAACGAGCGAGGCCTCCATCCCAAACCCTTCCAAACCACAAGGAGTTCAATACTACTCTAACCAAACATTGGGAGCACCCTGAACAACGCTTTTCAGGCTGCAGGTACTTAGATGTCCTGTATCTTTTTGCTGTAGATCTGCTCACAAAATGGACCAAAGCCCCCGAGGTGGATCCTCCCGTCTCTCGTATAGCCTCTAAGACGGTTCTATCCCTTCCGGATGGGGCATCGCTTAAGGATCCAACAGACAGGCAGATAGAATCTCTGGCTAATTCTATTTTTGAGGCATCCGGCGCCTCTCTCTGTCCTATTTTCGCTTCCTCCTGGGTGGCAAAAGTCATTTTAGCTTGGGCAAAAACTCTTCGCAGAGGCATCTTAGCGGCAGCTCTCCAGGACGAGCTGACAGATCTAGCAGATCAAATTAATCATGCGGGTAAATACCTCTTAGCCGCCTCCTTGGATGCGGCTGGGTGCGTAGCAAGGGCTAACGGCAACATAGTAGCCGTACGCCGAGTCCTTTGGCTAAAGTCATGGAATGCAGGTACCACCTCCAAAAAGTCGCTTACCAATCTGCCTTTCCTTGGTTCTCGGCTCTTTGGAGCCAAGCTAGATCAAATAATTTTGGATGACACTGGTGGTAAGAGCACTTCTCTCCCTCAGTCTCGGCCAAAACACTTTTTTAACAGAAAGGGTTTCCGGCCGTTTAGGCCCTTTTCTGCCTTCTCGTCCACAGAAAAATCTACCCAGCAGGGTTCTCCTCCAAGTGATGGGTCACCCCCACCTGGAAGTTTTTCGCGGACGCTTGGCTGTCTCATCGCATCCGGATACAAGATCGAATTTGCTCCCAGCCAAACAGACGTTTTTTCCTGTCTCGACCCCCAAGACAGCGGTCCCACGTTCCAGGATTCTTTCAAGCCGTCTCCTCCTTTCTTTCCGCCGGAGTGATTGTCCCCGTTCCCTCAGACGAACGGTTTTCAGGGTTCTACTCAAATTTTTCCTAGTACTGAAAAAAGACGGGACCCTTCGACCAATCCTGGACCTCAAGTTGCTCAATCGCCATGTGAAGATTCTCCACTTCAAAATGGAGTTTCTTCGATCAGTGATAGCCTCAATGGAACCTGGAGAATTCCTCTGCTCTGTGGACATACGGGATGCTTATCTTCACATCCCTGTTTGTTTGCAACATCAGAAATATCTTCGGTTTGCGATACAGGAAAATCACTATCAATTCACGGCTCTTCCCTTCGGCCTAGCCTCTACTCCCCGTGTTTTCACGAAGGTGATGGTGATGGCCATCCTTCGATCCAGGGGGATTCTCATCATCCCTTATCTGGACGATCTCTTGTTCAAAGGCTCGTCCCGTCAAGACTGTCTCCTGAGTCTTCACATAACCCTGGATACCCTCGGCCGTCTCGGATGGTTAGTCAACAAAGAAAAGTCTATTCTCAGACCCACTCAGGGTCTGACCTTCCTAGGCATGGAATTCGACACGAATCTGGCCCGGGTGTTTCTTCCGAGGGAAAAATTTGCGTCTCTGTCCAAAGAAATTCGAGCTCTCAAACGGCCGAAGCCCATTCCCCTTCGGCTCTGCATGAAAGTTCTCGGGAAGATGGTGGCTTCCATGGAGGCAGTGCCTTTTGCACAGTTTCATCTTCACCCCCTTCAGCTGTCCCTCCTCTCAGCTTGGGACAAGACGACGTTGTCCTTAGACCGCCCCATTCTCCTCCCTCTCAGAGTGAGGCATTCTCTGACTTGGTGGGCAATGCCTACGTCAGTCCTCCAGGGGAGGTCCTTCCTCCCGCTCCAGTGGCAAGTCATTACCACCGATGCCAGCCTTCTAGGTTGGGGAGCGGTTTTCCATCAGAGAACGGCCCAAGGACGCTGGATTCCACAGGAAGCTCTGCTCCCTATCAATCTTCTCGAAATCAGAGCAATCTTCCTGGCCCTTCCTCGCTGGCAACCTCTTCTCGTCGGCAAGCCGGTCCGCATTCAGTCGGACAACGCCATGGCTGTGGAGTACATAAACCATCATGGCGGCACGCGCAGCATCCAAGTGATGTCAGAAGTGGCCAAGATACTGCGCTCGGCAGAACAGTACGTTCCAGCAATCTCCGCTGTTCTAATTCCAGGGGTGGAAAACTGGACAGCCGACTTTCTTTTTGAATCAGATCTTTTTTATTAAACATTCAGGAATCAATACAGAAAGAATATGACATCTTATATAGCTAGTAAAAATTACATTGAGAGCAGATATTATTTAAAGGGTAAAACTCTTCCTGTGTAAGAAATAAAAAGAAGAAAATCTCAAAACACAGATATTTGCATAAAACTGAGCCTATAAACAACATGGCTCCACAAATAAACAAAAATCAAAATTATACATCAGTGCCTCATTTCAGCGGGAAAACCATCCCCGCCAGCCGCGCCACTCCGCATCATATTTCGCCGCCCCCCACGGATATCAGGTCCAATCCACCCCAGCCCCCTCCCACCGCGCCACTCAAAATCTACTTCGCCACAAAGGGCACTAGACTTTATTTTCACCCCCCAAGCATCCCCTCATCGCAAGCACAACAGCAACTGGTCCAACATCGCATCCCGTACCAGTGCGCCCGAGGGGAGACACGGTGACTCCATCCATGGCTGCCAAATTTTGTAAAACTTTCTTATTGCATTTCTTTTTAAATAAGCCCCCCTTTCCAATCTGATGACATTATTTAGTTTATTTTTAAGCTCTGACGATGTTGGTGGCATAGGATCCAACCAATGATATGCAAGTATCTTTCTTGCCTGATATAGGATACGTGCTATTCCCAGGGCCACTGCAGAGTCCGGGTCAAATTCAACAAACATAGACGAGGTGACGGTCGTATTGTGATATGGTATACTTGGGCTACGAGTCCCAGGGTCTGCCTCCAGAAATCCCCAATGTGCCCGCACTCCCACATAACATGCATCAAGTGGGTGTCATCCTGCCCACACCTAACACATTGTGTATTGGGCCTAAGTCCCATTTTAAATAATAAGCTGGGTGTTTTATATACCCTATGAATGAGATATATTTGCGAAAGCCGCTGGCACTCAGAAACCGCCATTTTAGGGACCTGTTCTAGAATATCGGACCACTGGTCCTCCGTCAGGGGGCCAACGTCCCGTTCCCACTTATTCTTAGCAGCAGTCAGTGGATATGTCTCCAGATGGGCAGGAAATAATCTTTTATATAATTCAGAGATAAGTGCCCTAGAAGACTCAGATGCAAGTAGCATATGTAGTGTTTGGTTATGTGTCACTATCACCGGATTTGTCCTTCTCTGTTTTTCCAATGCATGTCTTAGCTGTAAGTACTGATAAAAGAAGACATGTGGGAGGTGAAATTCTGTTCTCAATTGTTCAAAACTCTTAAGAGTATTATTTTGCAAAATTTGTGACACCAGATAAATCCCTTTATCTTCCCATCTTCCGAACCCCACCAGCTTTTTGATCTCTTGCAAATCCGGATTTCGCCACAATTCCGTAGGCCCATTTATCTTCAAAAGAGACTTACCCCTATCCCACACCTTGAAAATCATAGCCAACGTGGGGTATCGTGCCCCATTTATCTGCCGTCTTCCCACCTCCAACCGGCACCCTGGATATTTCCATACCGATCCTTCCCTCACAATATCACCACCATTGTCACGCGCCCCGTCTCTACCCCAACCCTTAAGATGTTGCATCTGGGAGGCTATAAAGTATATGAATGGGTTTGGCACCGCCAATCCTCCCTCCTCCTTCCCTCGCTGCAGTATCTCCAAGCGAATCCTAGCCTGTTTTTTCTTCCAAATTAATTCCAGGAATAATGTATTTATTTTTGCAAAAAAGTCCCTACAGATCCACACCGGAGAATTATGTATCAAATATAATAATTGTGGCATCATTACCATTTTGATTAAGTTAGATCTACCAATATTCGACAACGGCAGGCGACACCAAGTATGTACTTTTGCTCTAAATCGCTGCAACAGGGGCTCCAGATTCAGAGCCCGAAAATCCTTCGGGGCAGGACTAACAGTTATACCCAGATACTTAAACTTCCGAACTACAGGGAGCGGTATCTGTAAACCTGAGAAATCCGCCGGGAGAGGGTCTATCGGCATTAAAGCTGATTTGGACCAATTAATCCGAAGACCAGACCTCAGCCCAAATTCTCGAATGACCTCCATTGCCGGCAAAATCGAGGAATGTACCTTATCTAAATATAGAAGTAAATCATCCGCGTACAATGATATCCTCAACTCCACAGTTCCACACCTGAATCCCATTATTTCTCTGGACTTCCGAATTGCAACTGCCAATGGCTCCACCGCAGTAGCAAATAGCAAGGGCGAGAGCGGGCACCCCTGTCTAGTACCTCTCCCAACAGGAAAAGACTCAGAGACCCTGCCATTAGCCCCAACCTTCGCCACCGGCGAGCCATACAACAGCCTCACCCAATTTATAAATCTGTGTCCAAAGCCCATTTTCCGAAGTACCGCCCACAAAAAACCCCACTCCAGACTATCGAACGCCTTAGCGGCGTCTAAGGACAAAATTGCTCTTCCCCCCCAACTCCCCAGAACTATGTTGAATCCCCAAGTATAGTTTCCTAAGGTTCATAGATGTGGCTCTGCCTGGGATAAATCCCATCTGATCCTTCTGTATAACAGATGAGATAACTCGGGACATCCTATTGGCGAGTACCTTGGCAAATAATTTAACATCTGTTGATAGTAGGGAAATTGGGCGATATGAATCCGGAACCTCTGGATCCTTTCTGGGCTTTAATATTAAAACTATCAAAGCTTCCCTCATAGATGGCGGGAGGCCCCTCTGCCTTTCAGCCTCTTCAAATACCTTAAGTAGCTTAGGTAGCAGTAAGGGTGCATAGGTTTTGTAAAACTCGCCAGGCAGGCCATCCATTCCTGGAGCCTTTTCATTTTGCATCTGACCAAGCGCCTCCTCCAACAGGATGTCCCGATCCAATGAATCCCTATCGCTATCAGCCAATGCAGGGAGAGAGAGAGCATCCAGGTACTGCTCAATCTCATTCTCCGTGAGACTGCAATCTGATGTGTATAGTCGCATATAATACCTCCTTATCTCACTCACTATGTCCGCACTGTCCGTGACAAGACCACCCGAGTCCGTTTTTAGCCTATTGATATATGAAGATCCGTCCTGTGCTCTAATGACCGTGGCTAATAAATGTCCTACTCCCTCCCCCTCTATAAAATATTTTTGTTTGAGGAAATAACGTTTATTTGCTGCCGCCGACATGAGGTTTTCCCTGAGCGACCCCTGTGCCTTCTCCAAAGCTTTTTTAGTTTCCTCTGTCGGGTTGAGTATGACCGCAGCCTCCGCAACAGACACCTCCTGGATCAGGCCCCGGGTGTAGCGTCTATTTTGGATTTTCCGTGTGCATATTTCTCTAATATATGAGCCCCTGACATAGGCTTTCATGGAATCCCAGACTATGTGTGATGATGCAGAGTACTCATTAAGTTGAAAATATTCTAGAATGGCATCATGCAAAGATCCCCCTATAAGCTGGATCCAGAAGGGATTAAGCTTCCAGATAGGTCTAGACAGGGTGAGGGGGTGTCCCCATGAAAGTGTGACATGTAGCGGCGAGTGATCAGATACACTTCTAGGCAGGTAGGCCACCCCTCGTACATATGGGGTCATGAGTGTATTCCCAATGGCCAGGTCTATCCGTGACATAGCGTGGTGGGAGCTAGAGTAGCAGGAAAACTGTCTGGCTGTGGGGTTTCGGACACGCCAAAGATCTACCATACCCAGCTCCACTAACGTTCTAGCAAATGAGGTTGAGGCTGCATCTTCTGATATGTTTCCCGAATGCAACTTATCCAAATAGGGATGCAAATATGTATTAAAATCTCCTATTAGAAGAGTCGGCGCAGGGGGAAAGGAACCCAAAATAGACAAGATTCTTTTTACTGGTTCGACTGAATAGGGCGGGGGGATGTACATGGCAACCAAAATAAATTGTATACCGTATAACGTGCAAAGCAAACATACAAATCTGCCCCCAGGGTCAACCACTGATTTAGTACATGAGAAGGGGATGGACCTGTGCACCAGCACACTGACACCCCGCGCATGGGTCGAGTACGTGGAATGCTATTCATGTGAAACCCATCCCTTTCTTAGCCAATGAATATTATCTTTCACCATGTGGGTCTCAGACATACACAGGATAGCCGGGAGAAATTTCTGCATATTAGTAAATATAGCACATCTCTTATTTGCATCCCCGAGCCCCCTAACATTCCACGCTACAATATTAAGTGATATCGCCATAAGAGCAGACTAAAAAATGAGAAATTGGAGCATACTCCACTCCCGAGGGAGAGAGGCAATCTCCACCATCCCTCGGTACAATGAATTGGGTGACACGGCCGACGCACATCACATCCCACAGAACAATTAGGAAATACAACAACAAACGAAAAAAACAAAGGAGGGAGAGGGAGCACTGCACACCAGTGTACAGCGCCCCTACCCCCAAACACAAGTGTAACTTGCACATTTCTCTCAAATAGAGAGAATCAGGGCTAGAAAACTCGCCCAGAGTCCATGCAGGGAGAAGGGTCCACAGCTTGTCACTGTAACGAGTGTCCACAGCAATCCGGTCAGCTCCCGCCCTGAATCCGAAATGGAATGAACAGTAGTAATTATACCAGCATAGCGTCCTAGACAAAAAGGAGTAACAACACTTGGTGGCGAAAAAAGGGAGAACTTCAAGTATTCTTCCTCCTCATGGACCTCTCATTAATATCCAGCCAGGACAGCGCCATTCCCGCCGTATGAAAAAAGTGCGTTTCTCCATTCACATCAATCCGCAGTCTAGCAGGGTACATCATGGAATATGTCACCTGTAAGTCACGTAGGCGTTTTTTAATCTCAATAAATTGTGCCCTTTTACGCTGCACCTCCAGGGAAAAATCAGGGAAAATGGAGACTTTCCTCCCATTAATAGCAAGTTCCTTAATATCTCTGGATCTGCGCAGGATAGCATCTCTAACTTTAAAGTTTAGGAGCTTGAGTAAGATGGGACGCGGGGGTGCTCCCGGCGGGGAGGCACGCGTAGGGACCCTGTGTGCTCTCTCAATAGTAAAGAATGGGGACAAAACATCTTTACCAAAGGTGTCCATTAGCCATTTTTCAAAAAAACGCAGTGAGTCA
Organism: Dendrobates tinctorius; assembly: GCF_039654945.1. Taxonomy (NCBI): domain Eukaryota; kingdom Metazoa; phylum Chordata; class Amphibia; order Anura; family Dendrobatidae; genus Dendrobates; species Dendrobates tinctorius. The sequence continues at coordinate 5,370,620 of NW_027361932.1, read as the reverse complement.
GTCCCCTCCGTCCTCTCCGGAACCCCCACCAGTCGCAGATTACTTCTACGGGAGGGGCAGCCGACTTTGAGTCGCCAAAGCCTAGCGTCAGGCGAATGGTCTCTCCATTCCACAGTCTTCGATCAGATATTCCAGCGCTGGGGTTATCCGGATGTCGACCGCATGGCATCTCGGATGAACCACAAGGTTCCGCGTTTCGTAGCCAGGTCCAGGGACCCTCTAGCAGTCGCTTGCGACGCCCTAGTTATTCCGTGGTCCCAGGTCCAACTCCCTTATCTGTTTCCACCTCTTGCCTTGATCCCAAGAGTTGTCAAGAAGATAAAATCGGAAGGCGTGCCATTGTTTCTTGTGGCTCCACACTGGCCAAGAAGGCCTTGGTATGCGGAACTGGTGAACATGCTCGCAGACGTCCCCTGGAGGCTTTCAGACCGTCCAGATCTTCTTTCGCAAGGCCCCCTTTACCACGAGACTTCTCGGTTTCTGAATTTAATGGCATGGCCATTGAGGCCGCAACCTTAAGAGAATCAGGTTTTCTTCCAACCAGATGTTTCAGATGATGGTCAAAGCCAGGAAACCATCCTCTTCCCGCATTGGAAGGCCTTTTTCCGTTGGTGCGACGATAAGAGCCTTTCCAATGTCCTTTTCCATTCTGTCCATACTGGGTTTCTCCAGCCTGGCTTAGATTCGAGTCTGTCTCTCAGTACCCTCAAGGGCCAGGTTTCCGCTTTGTTTATCCTTTTTCAAAGGAAGCTCGCTTCTTTACCGCAGGTTAAGACATTTCTCCAAGGAGTCGCTCATGTGCCTCCTCCTCATCATTCACCGATAGAACCGTGGGATCTCAATCTCGTTCCTAGCTCTCTCCAAAAAAAAAAAAAAAGCGCCGTTTGAGCCCATCCAGGACATTCCTTTGTCTTTTCTTTCATGGAAGGTAACCTTTCTGATTGCCATAACATCCATCAGAAGAGTTTCTGAATTAGCGGCCCTGTCATGTCGTTCTCCTTAGCTGGTACTCCATCAGGATAAAGTCGTCCTCAGGCCCGTTCCTTCCTTTCTTCCAAAGGTGGTATCCTTCCACATCAACGAGGATATTGTTCTTCCATCATTTTGTCCTGTTCCTTCTCACCCTCTTGAGAAGTCACTCCACAAACTGGACGTTGTTAGAGCCTTGCGTGTTTATCTCGCTAGGACTGCTTCACTTCGTCAATCCCATTCATTGCTGGTCATCTCCGGTCACCGGAAAGGGCTTCCGGCATCCAAATCCACGATCGCTCGCTGGATTCGTTCTACTATTCTGGAAGCATACCGTCTTCAGGAACAACGGCCGCCTCCGGGAGTGAGAACTCACTCCTCCCGGGCGGTGGCAGCTTCGTGGGTCGTTCGACACCAGGCTTCGGCTCTGCAAATTTGCAGGGCCGCGACCTGGTCGTTCTTGCATACGTTTGCGAGGTTCTACAGGGTTCATACCCAGGCTTCGTCTGATGCAGTCGTTGGTAGGAAGGTCCTGCAGGCGGCGGTGGCGCATCGGCCGACCTAAGCCCTTCCTGTTCTTTCGTTCCTTATTGCTGTTCCCGCCCTTGGGACTGCTTTGGAACGTCCCATGGTAATCTGTGTCCCCCAATAAGGTGATAAAGAAAGATGGATTTTTGGTTCTTACCGTAAAATCTTTTTCTTGGAGCCTTCATTGGGTGACACAGCACCCTCCCTGTCTAAATTGTACCGTGTTGGGTCCTTGAGTCCCTTGTTGGGTTGGTAAATATGTTTATAGTTCCTTGGCTTCTCCTACTGCTTTCTCACCAACTGAGGTACTTGGTATCTGTCGGTGGGTGTATACTGCCGGGGAGGAGTCAATTTTCTTGTTTTTTGCATAGTGTCAGCCTCCTATTCCTTATTGCTGTTCCCGCCCTTGGGACTGCTTTGGAACGTCCCATGGTAATCTGTGTCCCCAATGAAGGCTCCAAGAAAGAGATTTTACGGTAAGAACCAAAAATCCATCTTTTCTTATCACCCATCAATAATAATAATTCATGAGTTAAACTGTGGTCAAGGACATTGAACCAGGCTAACACAAAGACATAGCTATTTAGTTGGCAGATGAATTGCTTAGACTGGATACAACCACATCTCAATGCAAGCAGGACTAGGTATAAAACTAGTCTTCTAAGGTCAACAGGGAAAATCCAGGGGACCCCAAACGAATCCCAAACTGGATCCCCTTATTTTGCTCTTGCAGTGGAAACTGATGAGGATGGAGACTAAAATGGCTTTTTCTTCAAAGGGGTAATCCGAGATGGGAGGTCCTTCAGAAGGGGGAGACACAAAGCATGCCAACATCAATACACCACCTAATAATTTGCCTTCTCTGTTGTATGTTCTAAATGCAGTAAATAAGTGCAACTCAACTCTAACAGGCCAAGTAGGCTGCATTCAAACTATCTCCATAATCCAACTGGATGTTCAGAGAGGAACGGAACATATCACGGCCACTGAGGGCTGGGTAAGAACAGCAAGAAGCATGTGATCCTGTTCATAGAGATGTCAAAAATCACACACTAGCGGTGGGTAGAGTTGTTGGCCAGAGCTAAGGATCTATAAAACTGACAGAGACCTAACAACATTAACATTGGTGGGAGTCCTGGAGAAAGTGGAAGGAGGGGATCCAGATGTCTTTTTTGAAAATGGCTCCATGACACCTTTGCCAAATAAGTTCTTGCTCACCTATTTGAGGTGGAAAGCAAACACAGGGTCCTTACCACATAGGGACCAGTAGGAAGACCTTCTCAGCCAGTCTTGATTAAAATACTACATTATAAGGACCGAGACATTATCTTAAGAAAGGCTTGGGAGATGCAAGATATCAGGCTTTGTGGGCAGGTGGTCTAATTTTTCAGCGTCTGTCCAGCAGAAGAGAGCTATATTTATGGGCATCAAAAGGAAATTAAGCTCACTAGTAGTTCAGTACTTTATGTTTTATCCTCCCAAATTAAACGTGTTGGCACTAGATATTAGGACATTCATTTAAACATCAAAGGATGCTCTGCGATGGCTGGACATTCATGAGCGTCAGATCCAGCAGGAGAAGGGAGCCGGAAGGGTCAATGCGGAAAGGAATCCATGGATGGAAAACATTGTAACATTTAAAGTTTCCGGTGGGGGGAGCCTACATTTACTGGGGACTATTGTACTGTAGTTCTGTGTCTCCTTGTTTAAGAAAGCTTAAAGGGAATTTTTTTGCCTATCAGCTGCGGCCACCAGCATCAGGGGCTTATCTACAGCATTCTGTAATGCTGTACATAAGCCCCCGATGTAACCTGAAAGAGAAGAAAAAAAGAGCTAGATTATACTCACCCAGGGGCTTTCCGGTTCCAGAGGAAGTCGCGGTCCGGCGCCGCCCATCTTGCAGCGATGACGTCCTCTTCATTCCTGGCTGTCGCAGCGCAGGTGCCGGAATAGGCAAAAAAAAAAAATTGATGACAATCAGCTGCGGCCACTGGCATCAGGGGCTTATCTACAGCATGCTGTAGATAAGCCCCCGATGTTACCTGAAAGATAAGAAAAAAGATTTATATTATACTCACCCAGGAGCGTTCCGGGTCTGGTTCGGGTCCGGAGGGAGTCGGGGTCCGATCCGGCGCCTCCCATCTTGCAGCGATGATGTCCTCTTTTCTTCTCATCGCGGCTCCGGCGCATTGCTCTGCCCTGTTGAGGGCAGAGCAGAGCAGAGTCCTGCAGTGCGCAGGACCTCTTCCGGCGCCTGTCAGGAATGAAGAGGACGTCATCTCTGCAAGATGGGAGGGGCCGGACCGCGACTCCTTCCGGACCCGGAACACCCTTGGGCGAGTATAATCTGAGGGCCCCGTCACACATAGCGACGCACCAGCAATCCTGACAACAATATGACCTTATCAGGATCGCTGGTGTGTCGCTACATGTTGGCTGGTGAGCTGCCAAACAGGCAGCTTCACCAGCGATCAGCACCAGCGACAAGACGGTAACAAGCGACGCACGTCGCTTAGTTGCCCACTGTGTACCTTAGTTACCAGTGCAGGGAGCTGGTAACCAAGGTATACATCGGGTTTCTAAGCGGCGCGCGGCACTTAGAAACCCGATGCGTGCTGGCCAGCGGGAGACCAGCGATCCAAAAAATATCCTGGCCACTTCAGGACGATCAGTGATAACCGGCAGGGGGGCCGGTTGCTGGTAAGTGTCACACACAGCGATCTCGCTGGTGAGATCGCTGTTGGGTCACAAAACTTGTGACTCAGCTGCGATCTCGCTAGCGAGATCGCTATGTTTGACGGGGGCTTAACTCTTTTTTTCTTCTCGTTCAGGTTACATCAGGGGCTTATCTACAGCATTATAGAATGCTGTAGATAAGCCCCTGATGCCGGTGGCTGCAGCTGATAGGCAAAAAAAATGGATGACAGATTCCCTTTAAGATTGATTGCACATGGAGGAAATACCATTTAGTTATGTGAATGTACTTTAAAGGGTTTTTGCACACACAAACGTTTATTTAAATCAATAGAGCTTGGAATAATAATAAGTTCCACTATTGGATGTGTTTAAGTAAAATGTTCCTGTGCTGAGATAATCTTAGCAACATAGCAGGGTCACATTTATGTGTAATGGCTGTGTCTGACCATGCAGAAACATGATCTGATCACACCACAGCTCCTGGGCAGGGGAGGAAGCAAAACATAGTAATACAGACAGGACAGCATTCGATCGTGGCTGAATCTTTCTGTGAGGTTAAGCATTTTGCTTCTGGTTTTTAAACAATATTTTGCCTCAAAGAACTATTTGCGATATTGTACTGTAATGTCTGTTTTCTCTCTTTTCCTTCCACCCCTGCCCAGGAACTGTGTTATGATCAGACCATGTTCCTGTATGGTCAGACACAGACATTACACATTACACAGTACACAGCAGGGGCACATTTATAAGATTATCTCAGCAAAGGAACATTTTACTTGCAAACACATCCAATTGTGGAACTTATTATTATTATTACAAGATCTATTGATTAAATTGAACCCTTTAATGCCATTTTTTATATTTAATCTTATGATATGGGAGCATGCTCTGCTCCAGAGTAGTCAGCAGTTGTTAAAGAAGTTTTACTTGAAAGGGTTCGTTTAAGCTGGTTAGGAGGGAGATGGGTAAAATTGGGGGTGTGAGGTTGGGGAATGCTTTCAATGGTACACACACACACACGTTTATTTTGAGCGATGGGAGTGGAAATAGCTCAGCAATACGCTAAGGTGGGGAATATTTTGAAAGTTCTTTTGATTTTTTAAAAAATGGGTCCAAGAATAAAATTTGAGTCTTGGAATGTTTGTAATCTTAAAGGTAACATCACGAGACAGGAAATCTTTCTACATAAATGAGAATTAGCCATGCTATTATAGGATTGCAAGAAATGCATTTATCCAAGGATTCTATTGATCTACTCCATAGGTCAGGGATGGGGTTTGGCCCTTGGATGCCTGATTAATGAAGTAGGGCTGAATCTAAGAGTCTATTCATGTGCATCCTCAACATATAGGTCTCTTTCAAGAATAGATATGGTCCTTTCTAAATCACATGATAATTTTGTTCCTCTAATATCGAATATTCTCCTAGGTACCAATCAGTCCACTCTTCTCTTCAATTTCAGGCACAGGTAGACCCAACACCAAACATCTTTTGAGCCGCAAGATTTTATAATTTATTTAAAAAAAAAAAACTGACAAAGAAAGAAGATTTGACCATCGTTAATCTCTGCCCCTGTACGGCCTCCACTAGGGGTATAGGATCCTTTCCTTTCTTCATACATGCACTATATATGCCTACAGCACACATTTAGGAAAGAGGTGCCACTAAAAAAAGTTATCTAATGAGCAGTTTGACAGAAAGGTATAATTTAAGTAGGGCTTTATTTGTTCTTGGAAAAAAAAATTGAATGTGCTAGCAGTAAAGGCCACACTGGTTTTAAGCATGTGTAACGCTACGACATACCCGTTGCTGTGTGTACAATAGTGATCTAATGTACCAAGAGCAGAGAAGCCGCGTATAGGCAGGCTTCAAAGCCACATTTGGCTCAAATCAGTAGTTGCACAACATTGCTTTCGCACAATTTAAAAATAAAGAAAAATTCAATTTGCCAGCATCAGACTTAAACAGCTAAAAAACTATACATCTAATATATAAAGCTCAAGTGTGTGTATGTATGTGTGTATGTCCAGGATTGGCATCCGCACTGTCGCAGCTACAGCCACAAAATTTGGCACAGTCACACATCTGGACCCCGAGAGTGTCCTAGGCTATGTTGTGAGGCGAAATTTTAACTCCGTGCGTTCCAATTCACCAAACAATTTAGCCCCTATCTACATAATGGGGAAAAAGTGTGTGTGTGTCAAGCCCCGCCGCTCATTATGATGTCATAATGGTTGCCATGGCGATGCTGATGTCATCATAGGTTGCAAGCCCCGCCGCTCATTATGATGTCATAATGGTTGACTATGGGATGGAGGATGTGTGATGGGTATATGGGCACAGGACTATGGGATGGAGAATACGTATGATGGGTATATGGGCACGGGACTATGGGATGGAGGATATGTATGACGAGGATATGTATGACGGGTATATGGGCACGGGACCATGGGATGGCAGATATGTATGATGGGTATATGGGCATGGGACTATGGGATGGAGGATGTGTGATGGGTATATAGGCACTTGACTATGGGATGGAGGATATGTATGATGGGTATATGGGCATGGGACTATGAGATGAAGGATGTGCGATGGGTATATGGGCACTCGACTATGGGATGGCAAATATGTATGATGGGTATATGGGCACGGGACTATGGGATGGAGGATAATTATAATTTGTTTTAACTATCCACGGTTAGTTACTATGCCCGGGCAGCGCCGGGCTCTTCAGCTAGTTGTCATAATAAAGGCCAAACAATTCTAAAAAAAACAAAAAACAAAACACGCTTCTATATTTTCTGCAAAAACAACCTCACCAATAACGATCGCACTGGTGTTATACTTTACCGAACCAAAAAAAAACCCAAACAAACAAACTAAAGTTATGATGCCAAAGTGAACAGAGCCTGTACATAATACAGTGGGGGAAATAAGTATTTGATCCCTTGGTGATTTTGTAAGTTTGCCCACTGACAAAGAAATGAACAGTCTATAATTTTAACCCCTTTTTGACATGGGGCGTAATAGTACGCCGATGTCGGACACCCCTCCTCCTTTTGATGTGGGCTCCGGTGGTGAGCGCACATTTTTCCCGGGGCATGTCAGCTGTTTTGGATAGTTGACATGCGCCCGGAATAGCCGATGGAATCACGATCCACCTGCGGCTATTAACCAGTTAAATTACGCAGTCAAATGCTGACATTTAACATGCGTTTCCGGCAATCGTGCCGGAAATCCGCGCACCAGTGACCCTCATGGGTTGTCATGACAACGAGAGGTCTCCTGGAGACATCTATGGTTTTCACTGCCAGCTTGCTCATAGGGTCTATGTAGCAGAGCCGATCAGGTTATGGCAGCTTCTTGTCTCCCATGGAGGCTATTGAAGCATGCCAAAAGTGAAAAAAAAAAAAAAAAAGTTTTTAAAAATATAAAAGAAAATAAAAAGTTCAAATCACCCCCCTTTCGCCCCATTCAAAAAAAAAAAAATCAGACACACATATTTGGTATTGTTGCATTCAGAATCGCCCGTTCAATAACAAAAAAAAAGCGAGAGAAAAAAGTCAAAACACCAGAATTATCTTTTTTCAGTCGCCGCGACATTGCATTAAAATGAAATAACGGGCGATCAAAAGATCGTATCTGTACCAAAATCGTATCAAAGACATCAGTTCGGCACGCAAAAAATAAGCCCTCACCCAACCCGAGATAACGAAAAATGGAGACGCTACGAGTATCGGAAAATGGCGCAATTTTTTTTTTTAAACAAAGTTTGGAATTTTTTTTCACCACTTAGATAAAAAAAGAACCTAGACATGTTTGGTGTCTATGAACTCGTAAGGACATGTAGAATTATAATGGCACGTCAGTTTTCGCATTTAGTGAAGCTAGAAAAAAAAACAAAAAAAAAACAAACACTTTTTTTTTGCAATTTCACCACACTTGGAATTTTTTTTCCCATTTTCTAGTACAAGACATGCTAAAACCAATTTTGTTGTTCAAAAGTACAACTTGTCCTGCAAAAAACAAGCCCTCAAGCGGCCATATTGACGGAAAAATAAAAAAAAAGTTATGGCTCTGCGAAGAAGGGGAGCAAAAAACAAAAACGCAAAACCGAATATACCTCGGTCATGAAGGGGTTAAGGGTAGGTTAATTTTAACATTGAGAGATAGAATATCAAAAATAAAATCCAGAAAATCGCATTGTATAAATTATGTAAATTTGCCTTTTGATGTTTGATAGTTTTGTTATCCTTTCATGTAACCAATTTACCACTGACATGACCGGATCCTGGAGTCATGCCACATTTCCTATGATCTGACTGCAATACTCACATGGCATGGTGTGCTTTAACCTGAGTTCTGCAGTTTCTTCCCCAGTAACAATTTGGTCTCGATGTCACTGCCACTGAAAGGAACACAAAGTATTTTTCATTAATACAATATCTGCAGAGCCGCTCCAATATAGAGTCATCAACTTCTTAAACTATCAACTGTAAAGCGCTGTGGAAGTAATGGCGCTATCTAGGGGAGGAAAATAAATTCATCTGCCTATAGACTAGAATATGTGGACTGATAAGTCTGTGGTCGCACAGTTTAGCATCAATATCGTGAGGCGATCGCTGTGTTTAGGAGGACTTTCGGCCACACCATAAGGCCTCATTCAGGTAAGGCCTGTTTCACACTTCCGTTTTTTCAAATCCGTCAAAATCCGTTGGTTTCCGTTAAAAAACGGATCCGCCATTTTTTTGCAGGATCCGTTTTTTTGTCCCATAGCGGTTACCGCGGGTCCGTCAAAAAAACGGATCCGGGTTTTAAAAAACGGATCCGTTTGCATCCGTTTCCGTCAAAAAAACGGAAACGGATCCGTTTGGCGGACACAAAAACGGAAGTGTGAAACAGGCCTAACCCGTTTCTTTTTCACGTGAAAAAAAAAAAATTAAACAGTTTCCTCAGTGTTTGGTTAGTATTTACCATCTTTGTTTCAACAATGTTATCTCCATATGCTGCCAAAAAACTAAAAAACCTACTAATTGGGGCTCGTTCACGCAACCGTATTTTTGTCCAGTGCTGCTTGTGGGAAAGAAAACAGACAGCACTCGGACCATTATTCATTCAGGCAGTGAATAGGAGAGAATTTTTTTTTTTTTTTTTACACTGACCGTATGGGTGTGTGGAAAAATAAAAAGTCGCAGCATGCACTAATTTTCTTCTGTGTGTTGGGCGAGACTATTCAAGTCTATGGGTGTGTATAAATATATAATTAAACATCGGATGCCATACGGAGCCACAGTATAGCATCCGATCTTTAACAATACATTGCAGTTCTGCAACATAGGAAACTGTAAATGGCCCTGTAAATGACTAATGACCGTGCTGTTAAAAAAAATAAATAAATAAAACATGGACTGCACACGGATGACAAGTGTGAAACAAAAATCATCCCACTTTTCCAGATAAAACTGAACGTTTTTTTTTTTAAACACTTCTGTGAACGCATCCAAAGTGTGATAAAAACAAACAATCTCAGGCAGCACACTGATGCCACCTGTACGCTGACAGATCCACAGACTTCTATTTAGGATTTCTAATCTTTGACCCATACCAAAAAAAAAAAAAAATGGACCCATTTCCATTTTTTTTGTCCCAGACATGTTTTGGACAGCCACATAGACTAACGGGTAAATGTTCTGTATGTGAATAGCACAGATAGAACCCATATGTGAAAAACAGATGTTGAATGAGGCCTAAAGTAAAAAACATCATGGACTGTAATAATTATATATTCCATCTGTGAAAACCATGGATATGACAACACATGAAAAACAGACTAAGGTAAAGTGGATAACCCGAATTAGCTTTTTACAATGACACGTGTCAAGGAGCAGAATAGATTAGGCTAGGCGTGAACACGGAGAAGGGTCAGGCTTCTCAAAGATCTAGTAGACTAAAGTCCCCGTTACATGCATCAATGTCCCAGCGATCCCACCAACGATCCGACGTGGATGGTATCGCTGGTGAGCTGTCACATAGACAGACCCATCAGCGATCAGGACCAGCGAGCAAGCTGGTATCCAAGGTAAACAGCGAGTAACTAAGAGCCGCGCGGCGCTTAGTTACCCACTGTTTACCCTGGATACCAGCTCCCAGCGTCGCTGATCGCTGGTCTCTCGCTGATGCGCCAGCGGGAGACCAATGATCAAAAAAAAATGGCCCAGGATGTTCGAGCGCGATCAGCGATACCCAGCGGGGGGCCGGTCGCTGATACATGTCACACACAGCGAGGTCGCTGGCGAGATCGCTGTGGCGTCACAAAATCAGCGATCTCGCTGTGTGTGACAGGGCTTTAAGGTTACTTGCACATCCTTGTGTACGGGAGAATGTGCACAGGCCAGCTGCGCAGCTTCACTATTAAACCTTATTCACACATTAATATATTTAGACAGTATTCCAACATTATTTGTTACCCAAAACCAGGAGTGGCTTCAAAACACAGATCTGGTGTGCATCTTTCCATTATAGATTTCCATTCCTAGTCTTTAGCTGATAAATACTGATTACATAAACTGACAAAAGATCTCTACTGCAAATAAGGCCTAACTCCGGACATCAATTTCCCAGTTGTTCCACAGAGGAAACCGTAGTTAAAAGGGAAAAAAAAGGGGAAAAGACCGGCACGCCAAACCGTGAAGTAATATCTCAAAATTTTATTATGGCATCTCAAGCCATGGTTAAAAAACATTAGAAAACACCTGACGCGATACACGCACCGTTATTCATAGGATGTAATAAAACACGGCGACAAGACTTCAAATAGAAACGAAGAACCAATCAGTGATACATAGATAATTACGGTATATTGTATATGCACAAGGTATAACAAAGTGAAAACACTGAAAAGTACAAGAGTGATCCACGAATATCAAACAAAAATCAGTAAATATAAAACAAATAGTTTTGTGAATTCATGCCTTTGGGATATTTAGTATCAAGCTTTAATATCCAATAGGCTTCACGTGTGCTTAGTAATAATTTTTGTTTGTTTCCGCCTCGGATTGGGTTATAAATTTTTTCAAACCCATAAATTGCAAAATGAGAAACATCTCCCTTGTGGATAGTAACAAAATATTTAGAGGCACCAGAATAAGATGCATTTTTATTTTGCGTATTGCACAGGTGCTCCGCTATCCTTTTCTTTATTTTTCGGGTTGTACACCCAATATATTGAACCTTACATGACAGGCAGCACATGCAATATACGACACACTGTGTATCACAATTAATAAAGGATGTAATATGTGAAAAAACAGGAAAAGAAAAAAAAAATCTTGGTTTTATTTAAGGCATAGGTGTAGACATTGCATCTGCTGCCTGCACATTTATGAAAACCGGTGGTAGATAGCCATGATTTGGGAGCAAAATGTTGTTTGAGAAGACTGGGAGAAAGAACAGGATGTAATCATTGCTTGAATCCTCAAGATAACAATTCAATCAGCCCTAATATGACTAGTGAGCTAAAATTTGTAATACAAAGCTATAGTAGAAGCCAAAAACTGAAGGTACCTGGTAACTCAGAAAGTGGGATGTTTTGTCTGTATTGATAGGAGAGATCTCGAAAGTTACGCAGGCCACAGAAGTAGCAAAGCACAGTATTACCGTTGATCCTGTAATCTGAAAAAGATAAATAAATGAAAGAATTAAAGGAAACCAGAACACCAATAACTTTAAAGGGAACAAGTCAACAGTTTTGTCATATATTAACTAAAGTCATCACCTCATTTAACACCGGTGCTGTATTCCTTGAATGCTTATATAGCCCCCAAAAATCTTTTAAAGTTCTCCCATGCTGTATGGTAGTCCGGTCCGATGGGTGTGGTATCGGGTCTGTCCATCCCTACCCCTGGCTGCTGCTCGCCATCCTCCTTTAACAGACGTGGATGACACCTCACATCATCCACATTGCTGGGCGAAATCTTGTGCCTGCACACAGAAATCGCAGCTCACATGTGCTCTATGCTTTGCCTCACTGTGAACAGTGCCGAAAACATAAATGCGCATGCGACTGAGGTAGATCAAAACAGTGCGCAGGCGCGAGATTTCACCCGGCTATGTGGATGACACATCAATTAAAGAAGGAAGACACGAGTAGCTGGGGGGAGGGATAGAGAGGCCTGAAACCACACCCATCAGAATGGACCGACTCGATTTCCATACAGTGCGAGAGAACGTAAAAGCTTTTTGAGAGGTATACAGGGGGTTATATAAGCATTTGTAGAATGTAGGACAGGCGCTGAATAAGGTGACCTCAACAAAAATGACGACAAAACTGGTTCCCTTTAAAGGTTCGGCATCTTTCCATACAAACCGACCAGAACTTCTGTCCTTCTAATGTCGGCTGGTGGAGGAGAAATGTAACCAGACAAGTCCATCAGCCTCCTCTAACAGAAAAGCAGCTTTCCCATGTGAGGTGGCTTACAACTGGAGGAGGCTGATGGACAGGTCTGGTCACATGCTCCTCCACCAGTTGACAATGTATACATAGAAGTCCTGCTCAGTTTTTAAAGAAAACCACACCAGCAAGATAAAGAGGCCAGCTCATTTAAGGGACCTTTCACCAAATTGAACACGTTGAACTGGACATTAATTTAATCTTGTTTATTTTGCCTCTCAACTGCAGAGACACATAAGTGATCCAAGTATTTGGCAACTGAACAGTTAAAATAAATACAAAAAAAATAAGTCCAAGTGGGCATTACCAGACAGATTACACTGGGACCATGTACTTCTTTTCCCAGTATGTTGCTGCTTGCTTATGATTGGTCAGTGTCAGAAAGGAAAAGAAGAACACGTCTCCACCATAGCTTAGAACAGGTTCAGACCTGAGTGTTATTCACTGCGCACTGCAGTATTCTGCTCTGCCCTCAACAGGGCAGAGCAGTGCGCCTGCGCCACGACAGGCAGCAAAGAAGAGGACGTCACCGTTAGAAGATGGGAGGCGCCAGACCGCAACACCCATCGGACCAAGAGCGGATCGCCCCCCTGGTGAGTATAATATAACTCCTTTTTCTTCTCTTTCAGGTTACATTGGGGGCTTCTCTACAGCAATACAGAATGCTGTACATAAGCCCCTAATGTCGGTGCCGACAGCTCATAGTCGAAAAATGGGGTGACAGATTCCCTTTAAGGCGACAGGAACCCACTAAGAAGTTCACCATGACATGGCAGTGGGCTTCACACAGTCGGATCAGTATGTTAAACTTAGAACCTCATTTTCAGTTATATATATTTGCCTACTGGCACTAGATCAATGTATGATTTTTTGGAGATGCAGTCCATGCTCTTTTTTTTTTTTTAAGCGGATTTAACCTTTTTGTTGTCTGCCTCCAGCAGATTTAGAGAACTGTGTTTTTAGCTAGTTGGAGAAAGGGTTAAATCTTGTGCCTTGTGTAAATGACATTTACAAACTGAAGATAGTGATAAGATGTGAAGAGGGCAATGCTGTTCCTTCTGACAGTATGTGAATCTGTGCCACAGAGTCCTGCTCACAAAATCCCTAACACACATTAAAGGGAACCTGACTGCTACCCCCCAAACCAGCATCACCATTGAGTCTTTGCAATTTTGCCCATGCAGACGTTTTTCTACTTCTCTGGGAATGTGCAATGAAGTAGAGTGTATGTACCTAGACTCCTTTGGCGCACTGACAGGGATGCAGCATTGACTTCGGATCCGGACAGCCGCAAAGTTTACAAAGAGTTGGTGGTAATGTTGCTTTTGAAAATCATGTCACCCACAGGGTTGTGCTGACACAACAAGAGGGTGGATTAGTCGAGGGAAATCAATACCCCTAAAGGAGGGGAGAGTGAAGAAGCTGCCAAATTGCCACAGGGATCGCCAAGAACTGCGCCGGCATCAAAGGGGAGTATAATTGTTATTGTTTTACTGGGAGGAATAAAAAAAATAGTGATTGAGATGGGATTGCCCGAGTAGTGGACAACCCCTTTAATTTTACATCAATCTCTAAGCAACAAAAAGATGCTAATGAAAATGTAGAAAAAGAGTGCAATACAGTCAAGCTTTAGTAATTTTTTTTTTTGCTTATTTCCTTTTTAATGATGATCTGTTTGAGAATCCCCATTGCATGCTGGGATACTAAAATAACTCATCATCAGGAGGCAGAGATGAGTGAAGCGGTCTCTATCCTCGCTCTGAAACAAAGTGTCATAGTCATCAGTTATGTCCATTTGAAGGGCTTGGCTAGTCCCTGCTACACTGAGCATGCTTAGGTTGTCAATTCCGATGTATGCTCAGTAGGATTTCGTCACCATGCAATATTCTTCTCAGTGCACAGTGACAGTGCACATCCTCACCGGCTCCAATGAGAAGTGACTAGCTGAAAAGAGAGCACACTGTTAATGCACATTGTAAGGAGGGAACGGAGAAAGCAGAGACCAGTCCTGCAAGCGATAGAAAGGTCACTTTCGAGGGTAAGGCTGACCCCTGCCCACTAAGTTAATTCCTTGACTGACCGCTCGCTGTGCTTCAGTGCACAGTCATCTCTCAGTCAAAGTGCCCTGCTTACAGCTGCTGCTCTCACTGCTGTTAGCGGTGACTGTAATTGCTCCAGGCACCCCTGCATGGCTGAAAGCTGGTGCTGCACTTTCAGTACAGTAGCTGGACACCTATCTAATGCTTTTAACCTGCAGATTAACCCTATATCTGCAGGTAAATTGTTATCTGACCTGAAATGTTCCCTTTAAACTTCACATTGTGTTATTATGGCTTCACAGCAGTTTGCATTCTGTAAATGTGATATACATCTCGAACAATGCACAAAAATTGACGAACATAGATCACATTTTCTTCATAGTAAGTGGGCATTTGTGTGCTCAAATGCCAGGGCTGAATCCGAGTCCCAGTCCGACCCCGTCAATGGCAAATACTTTGATCAATATCATCTGCGCAATGGAGAGGTGAAAAACAAATAAAAACACACACACAAAAAAAAAAGATTTAATTTCATATTCAGTGAAGAATTCACTTTACTTAGAAGAATATAAAACAGCAAGTTTAGAAATAGATTGTTTAGTGTTGATGAACAAGTGATGGACAACGCCATCAAAGGGTCTACCATACTCAAGTATGGAAAGGCATTCTCGCAATAGTTATTAGTAAAGCAGAAGTAAAGAAGACAAAAAATACAGAATTACAGATTCAAGGACAGCAATATCGCTCTCTAGTGGGCATAATGAGCATTGCAATTAAAGGCAGTATTATTTTGACTGATCTGAAGTGTCTTTATCATACCAACGGTAAATCATGGATTTACAGGGAAAATCATATATTTTATCTATGAACTATTATAAAATGAAATTATCTGCTGTCTACTTACCAGGAAGCATAAAAACACCTCGCTGAACGGCTGCAAGACTTTCATGCAGTAAGTCTTTCCACGTTAAACCCCTGGATGCCAGGTAATTCTAGGGAGATAAAGTCCATACAGACGTGTTAGCAGCACTGACATTGCAATACAGAAACATACTGTAATCCAAATGAGGATTTTTAATCATAGCTGTTTAGGCCTTTTACTATGCAGACCTGGGCCATAAGTGCAATACATGTGGGGTTTTTGCATCCTTTGAAGTTAACATGATTACATAATTGTTAAACATGGAATAAAAGGATGGGAGAGGTACACCAGGAAAAAAAATCCTTCTCAACTACAATTATGGCATTAAGATTAGATCCTGATTGTCACACACTGAAACATTTGCAGCTAAAGATTTCAGACTCATTGCTCCTTTAAAAAAAAAAAAAAAAAAAAAAAAAATTAAATTGCATGAGTTTTCCTACTAACCTGTAACGGGATCCTATTTGATTATCCGCTAACCCATGCAGGGCTCAATTACCTACTGTAAAGTATATAACGCAAGTCTACCCATGACATTTAGAACTGCTAGCAGCTCGGCCAATGAACCAAAGTAGTAACACTTTACATAATGCCTTGTACAAAAAAAAATGCCGGGGAGCTGTGGGAAGAGGCCAAAGATTTAGAAGGGGAAGTTTCCTAACAAACAAGGCGCTACATAAACTGTTGTTTTCGCCATTGCGGCAAGTGTTCTGTAGATAGTGAGGACATAGCACCCTCTAGTGGTTGGACTTGTATTTGCCATGCTTTCTAAAAGGCCTTGTTTATGAAAACAACCCGTGTCCCTATGGTAGTGCGTATAGACATCATAAAGGGAAATCCCTTGCTCAGGACACTCCTCCATGAGCCAAAATTAACAGTACAAGGAGCGCCTGTTCTTGCAGACTCAAGTACCCGTTTAAGGCTGAAATTTAATTTTCCACCCTACCCAGGCAGCGGCATTTTTTAAAGTGTTTATCAGATTAGGTCATTATTTTCCCCTCAAAGTATTAGCAAATATAAGGCTATGTGCACACATAGTTTTTTTTGGTGTGCGAATTTTGGAGAGAAAACCGCAGGTAAATCCTGTGGTTTATCTGCGGTTTTATACCTCATAATGGATGAGGTGTAAAACTGCAGCGTTTCTGCACCAAACAATTGACATGCTGCGGATTGTAAACCGCAGCAAAACCGCGCGGAAAAATCCGTAGCATGTGCACAGCGTTTAATTTCCATAGGAAATAAGGTACTGTACAACGCAGCAGAATCTGCTGCGGACCCGCAGCTGCAGAAACGCTGCGGAACCGCAGCAGAATCCGCACCGTGTGCACATACCCTTAGTGATACAGACAAGGCGTGCACTCTGTGGATATGAGGTAGGTGCAAGCTGAACCTGGAACTTAGTCCAGACGGTCGACCATCCAGTGAAGAGAAAACAGCTGCAGGTTTGAGAAAGACCCGACATAGGGTCGAAACGTTACCTCAACGCACTATTCCCCTGTGGTATCTTCAATAAAAAAAATTTTTGCATTGAAAATCAAAACTTCCCAGAGTGCAGCTGTTTTCTCTTCACTGCAAATACCCTTAGACATTTACCAATTATCACATTGCAATAAACGCTTCTTACAGGGAAGCTGGAATAAATGGCAACACAGTTTACGCAGTATTTTTGCTATATCCACTGGTTCTAAATTCAGATAGCAGCAAATAAATAGCATATAAAGCCCCCGTCACACACAGTGATCTCGCTAGCAAGATCGCTGCTGAGTCACAAGTTTTGCCGCGCGCCACTTAGAAACCCGATGTGTACCTTGGTTACCAGCTCCCTGCACCAGCGCGCTGGTAACTAAGGTACACAGTGGGTAACTAAGGCCTGTTTCACACAAACGTTTTTTACATCAGCTGCAATCCGCGAAAATGGCGGGACACGGATCCGCAACCGTTTTCAAAGGAACGTGTGCTACCGGACCGTTGCTTTGACGGATCCGGGGAAGGCAAAAATTTAAAGGAACCCGTGCCCGGAGGAGGGAGAGAGAGAAAGGGATAGAGATTTCTTTTTGCCAATTCTTCCGGGCATGCACAGTGACAAATACGGATCCGGCCAGCCTAAAAAACGTTTCATTGTCCGTCCTGACATGTCAGCGGACGCCAAAATTTTGGCGGATCCGTAAAAAAAAAAAAAAAAAAAAAAGGATCCAACAGATGACCATCCGACAAGATCCGCCGATAATGCAAGTCAATGGGGGGGAAAAAAAAACAAAAAACAAAAAAAAAAAAAAAACACAGATCCGCCAAGATAAATGTCGGATTGCAAAACGGCGGATTTTGACTGATTGAGACAAACGGATGTGTGAAAGAGGCCTAAGCGACGTGCGTCGCTTGTTACCCGTGTGTCGCTGGTGCCAATCGCTGGTGAAGCTGCCTTCAAAGAAGGAGCTCAGGGCCGAAATCTGGACCTTTAAAGTGCTGGGCATAAGGCCTTTATTAAACCCCGACTGCAGGAAGTTTAGGATGCTAGGGAGGTCAGGGGTACTTGCCAAGAAGTCGGACCTGCCACCCTCCAGACAGAACCTCTTTCATATCTTTAGGTATATTAAGGAAGTGACCGGTTTCCTGCTGGCCAGTAGCGTAGATATGACCTGATCTGATAAGCCTTTTGCCTTCAGGATGTTCCTTTCATGATCCAGCCTGGATACGGGTGGCGGATCGGGCCTTGGTGGATGACATCTTTCTTCAGAGGGAGCTCGATTGGGCTTTCCACTGCCATGGCCCCCAGTGGGAGAAACCAGCATCTTCTCAGCCAGTATGGGGCAACCATAATCACCTTTGCACGGCCCTCGCGGATTTTTCTGAGCTCCGCCGGGATGAGTGCCAGCGGTGGGAACGCGTATGAGAAGGGTTCTTCCCAGACCTGGCTCAGGGCATCTATGCCTTCCAGATGGTCCGTAAGGTTCAGGGAGTAGAATCTGGAGACCTTCGAGTTTTTTCGGTTAGCGAATAGGTCTATTCTGGGGGTCCCCCAAGGCTGACACAGTTGGTGGAATATCTCCTGGTTCAGCTCCCACTCTGTTGGGCAGACTTGCTGTCTGCTCAGGTCTGCTACCACGTTCTGGGAGCCCTCCAGGTGAATTGCAGTTACCGAGAGGACTACGCCTTCTGCCCATGAAAATATTCTCTCCGCGAGAGCCTGGAGCGGTCAATGCCTGGGACCTCCCTGGTGCTTCAGGAACGAAACTGCTGTCACATTGTCGGACAATATTTGGACATTTTGATTCTTTAGGGTAGTCCGGTTTCGTTTTAGGGTTTCCCAAACTGCATAAAGTTCCCTGAAGTTGGAGGATCTGTCTGATGTCTTCTGTCCATTTCCCCTGAAATATCTTCCCTTCTACATGGGCTCCCCAACCCCCTGTGCTGGCGTCTGTGGTGACTACTACTTATGGAGAGATGGTCAATAGTACGCCCACCTGCAGGTTCTTGGGCTGTGTCCACCACCGAAGCGATCTCTTTACAGGTCCTGGTAGATTCATGGGCTTGTCGAGTGAAGACTGATGCCGGTCCCATATGGAGAGACTCTCCTTTTGTAAGGGTCTCGAATGGAACTGAGCCCATCTGACGCACGGAATGCATGCCGTCATAAGGCCCAGAACCTTCATGGCCGCTCTTCAGGAGGTCTTCGACTTTGTTTTGTATTGTCTCCTGCTTTCTGTTCTCTGGTATCAGGTCTGACTTCTGCCAGTTGATAATCCAGCCCAGGAACTCCATTACTGTGATCGTCCGGTTTCTGTCTCGGACGAGCGCTTCTTCGGATCCTGCCACCAGGAGGAAATAATCTAAGTATGGTATAATCACGATTCCTTGGCTTCTCAGGTAGGCCACTACCTCCACTACCAGCTTTGTGAAGATTCAGGGGGCCGAAGCCAGCCAGAATGGGAGGCATTGGAACTGGAAGTAGCAGGTCCGGATCGGTAGCTTGACTGCGAACCTTAGCAGTCTCTGGGATGAGGGATGGATCGAGACCGGATAGTAAGCACTCATCAGGTTGAGGGTGCACATGAAAGCATCCCAGTCTATGAGATGTACTGCTGACCGAATCAATTCCCTCCGGAACCTTTTGTACCTGACCCAAGCGTTTAAAGGTTTTAAATTTATAATAGTTCGGGCCTCGCCAGATGGTTTTGAGATGGAGAATAGCGAGGAGTAGTGCCCCTTGCCCATCTCTGTCAGGGAGACCGGCGCTATAACCGCCGAACTGACCATATCTTGGTCTGTCCACATGGCGGAGTTCGTCGGGACTACAGTGGGGGAAATATATCTGTCGGGAGGAGTGGAGCAAACCTCTATGCTGTAGCCCTCCGCAATAAGTTCTGAGGACCCACTGGTTGTGAGTAATCTGGGCCCAATTTTGCGCGAAGTGGCGAAGTCTTCCCCTATGCCAATGGCATCATTGCCTCTTAGACCTGGAGGTTGACGCAAAGAGGGAGCCCTTGCTTCTCCCACCCTGGCTGTGGGAGCTCCTGTAGGAGCCTCTGTTGGACCTGCCCTGGCTCCTAAAGTCGGGCTGTCTTCTAGAGAAGAATCCTCTCCGAAAGGACTGGGGCCGGTTTGGTTTTTCCTCGGAAAATCCCTTGTTTTTGTCGGAAGCTAGCTCTAAGATGTTGTCTAGGGCTGGCCCGAACAATCTTAGGCCCGAGAAGGGGATGGAGCATAATTTGGACTTTGAAGCGTTATCCCCAGACCAGGACTCTCCGTGCTGCATTAGACAGGGAGCTGTTTCTCACCGCAAATCTTACTGATTAGGCCGACGTGTCTGACAGGAACGCCGTGGCCGACTTCATGAGGGGAAGAGATGCAAGAATATCGGTTCTAGGGGTCTTGTTGGTCATATGTTCCTCCAACTGACCCATCCACAAGAACATAGATCTGGCCACCGAGATGGCTGCTATGCTAGCTTTAATAAGAGCTGCAGAAGTCTCCCATGTCCTTTTTAAGAGAATGTCCGCCTTTCTGTCCATTGGGTCACAGAGGCTTGATGAGTCTTCCAACGGGATGGCGGTCTTCTTGGTGACTTTGGCTACTGGGATTTCGATCTTAGGAATCTCTTCCCATAGCAGTGTTTCCTCAGGATCGAAAGGTAACCGACCCTTAAAGTCAAGGGACAATACCAGTTGACGTTCCGCATCTTTCCATTCATCTAGGACCATCGCTCTGATGTGTTTGCTTATAGGGAACACTGTTTGTCTCTGAGACGCGAGTCCCCCGAACATCAGGTCCTGTCTAGATTGTTGCTTAGGGCCTTCCTCGATCTGCATAGTGTTTCTTACAGCCTGGACCAACTCGTCAGTGCCCTCTGCCAGAAACAGGCACTTTCTGCCCCAGTCATGGCTGTCTGCTGGGATCTCTCCTTCCTCCTCTGGGTCGGAGTCCTGGAAGTCGGAAATGTCATCAGAGCTTGGTTCGGACTCTGGCTCTGGCTCCCACCTTGCACGTTTGCGGCTCGGCGCTGGGCTGGGGGGCTGATGTCGTGAGAGGCTGGACATGGAGGCCTGAACTTCCTCACGTATCAGGAATCTCATCTCTGTAAGGAGGGATGGTTGCTCATCACTTATGACCCTTGATGTACAGGGTCCACAGAGGGTTTTGCCGTGGGTGTCTGGTAGCTTTGTGCAGCATACAGGAGATCTGACAGATTTTGCTGAGGCCTTGCCAAAGTCCTTAGTCATGGTCGGGGGGCTGCTGGGGTTCCTTTATCCTAATGGTATAAGATAGGGTTAGTCATCTCAGTCCGTCCTGTAAATGGCTGCAGGCTGGCTGTAGGGAGGGTGGTCTGCGCCAGGCACACTTACCCATCCGTTTGCTGGAGCTTCTGTTTCCATTGCCGCCGCGTCCTGTGTGCAGTCAGTCCCTCTCTGCCCCCGGAGCCCGCGCTGAAGGTTCAAACCCGGCGTCCATGACGTCACCGGAAGTGACGCCCGTCTTCTCGCGAGAGACCGGGAACCACGCGCCGGCCACTTCCGCGTTCCACTGTGGAACACAAGTCGTCGCCTGCGCCCCTGACGGTGCCTGATAGTGACATTGGCGCCCACCCAGAAGCCCAGCTGCCTGCAGGGACCGTGATCCACACCACCTCCACCGCCGGTCAGATGTCTAGGAGCGTCGTCCTGCTCTCTGGCCTTTGGGGCAGAGGGACTCCCCACCGGGAAGTTTCGGCCCTGGGCTTCTTGACAGGGGGAAGGATTGGACTGGCCGCACGATCCCCCTGGGCAATCCGGTAAGCTCTGCAGCGATCCTCTCGTGTGTCCCTCCATGCAGGGACAGGAAAAACACTGGGGGAAAGGGGGTGGGACAGGACCTTATAACCTCTCGTGTGCTTTCCTGTCCCTGTAAGGAGGAGGAGGACGTCCTCCATGGTGCTGTCAGGTGAACGTCCTGGAAAGTATTAAGTTACGTACCGGTAACGGTATTTTTCGGAAGCCCATGACAGCACCACGAGAGAGAGGGGATCCGCCCTTTAGGAACAGGAAACCTACAGATACAAAAAGGGCGGCACCTCTCCCACGCATCAGTTGGTTTACAGAGCTTGAGAGGCTACCATGGTTAGTACACAACATATAATATATACAACCTATCTACCCTATATAGCAGAAACATTTTCCTTTTTTTTTTTTTTTTTTTCTTTACACCATCTCCCACATACCGTAAATTGTGGACAATCTTCTAAAGGAGTGCACCCCTATATGTGAACAAGGGAGGGAACTAAGGGTGCTGTCATGGGCTTCCGAAAAATACCGTTACCGTTACGTAACGTAATACTTTATTCGGACTCCCATGACAGCACCACGAGAGAATTACAGAGATGTAAACTAATTTAGGGCGGGACTACAGCCTGCAGCACCCTTAGCCCGAAGGTGAGATCTGAAGAGGCACCCATATCTAATCGATAGTGGTTAAAAAAGGTGGAAGGAGATGACCAGGTGGCCGCCTTACATATCTGATCAATTGACACTCCAGATCTTTCTGCCCAAGATGATGCCATGGCACGAGTGGAATGCGCCCTCAGGTTCTGCGGAGCCGGACCTCCACCTGCTGTGTAGGCAAGAGAGATAGCCTCCCTAATCCACCTCGCTAATGTGCGTTTTGATACCCTACAACCTTTCCTGGGACCTTGGAAGGATAGGAATAATGCATTCTCCTTCTTCCAAGGATCCGTGGCTGCTAAATATTTAAGTAAGCATCTCCTAATATCTAATGCCTGAAGTTTTTGCTCCTTAGGGTTGGTCGGATTAGGGAGGAAGGAAGGCAGAACTATCTCTTGTGTCCTGTGAAATTGTGATGCTACCTTGGGAAGGTATGCTGGATCTGGCCTTAGGATTACTCTATCCTGTAAGAACTCTGTGTAAGGGGGCAATCTGGAAAGTGCCTGTATGTCGCTCACTCTACGTGCGGATGTTATCGCCACTAGAAAAGCTGCCTTAAGAGATATAATCTTTAATGAGGCCGAATCCAGAGGTTCAAATGGTTTTTCTGTCAAGGCCGTAAGGACTAAATTTAAGTCCCAAGGTACACATCTGTCTTTGTGTATGGGTCTCGATCTAGCCGCTGCTTTGATGAACCTTGCTACCCAATAGTTATTGGCAATATCACGTGCAAACAAGGCCCCTAAGGCTGAAACTTGTACTTTTAATGTACTTGTGGAGAGACCCAATTCGAGACCCTTCTGGAGAAATTCCAGAATATGTTTCGTGGGAATTCCGTCTCTGGCGTCAAACTGAAAGGTGGACAGGAATCGCTTCCAGGTCCTAGCATAAATGTTAGCGGTAGTCAACTTCCTGCTTTTTAGGAGGGTATCAATTAACTTCTTGGAGAACCCTCTATCCTCTAACAGTGACCTTTCAAAGACCACGCCGTCAAATGGAGTCTCGCTACTTGTGGGTGGCTGACTGGCCCCTGGTAGAGGAGATCTGGAAGGTTCGGCAGCACCCAGGGATCGCATACAGACATGGTCCTCAACCACGCGAACCAGGTCCTCCTGGGCCAAAAGGGGGCAATTAATATAACTCTTGCCCGATCTTCCCTGATCTTCCTTACTACCAGAGGTAGAAGATTTAATGGCGGGAAGGCGTATGCCAGAGAAAAGTTCCATCTTATCAGGAGGGCATCCACTGCCAGTGGATTTTCCCTGGGATTCAGAGAGCAGAATGATTTTTCTTTCCTGTTTTCTCTGGTGGCAAAGAGGTCTACCTCTGGCCGACCCCATCTGCGGACAATTTGGTGGTAAATATCCCTGTTCAAAGCCCATTCTCCTTGCTTTAGAGTCTTGCGGCTTAGAAAGTCTGCCTTTACGTTGTCCTTTCCTCTGATGTGGAGCGCCGTCAAAGATAGAAAACTTCCCTCTGCTATTTGAAGGAGACGTTCTGTTGTCCGCATCAGGGCGTCGGAGCGGGTTCCACCTTGGTGGTTGATATATGCTACCGCTACCTGGTTGTCCGAGAGTATCCTCACGTGATGGCCCTGTAGGTACATAATGAGTTTTTTGACTGCCTGCTCTATCGCCAGTAGCTCTCTTTGGTTGGATGAGATCTCCGTATCCGAATCCCACTGTCCCTGTACTACTATGTCCCCCTAGAATAAAGCACAGAAGGGGGGGGCCTCGTCACTGAGTGAACTTTCACGAAGATCACTTACCAGTGCCACAATCAAGTACCGGAGGATGAGGGGGGTTCTTCTCAGACGATGCTCCTGTCTGCTTAGAGGAGCTTTTATGGCTGGACTGATCACTTCGTCCCGCACGTTCGCTGCCACGTGACTCTTTCTTTTTCTGCTTGACCTGCCGAAGGTCATCCAGGGGCGGCAGGGATGTTTGTCGCTGCTGCCGTCGTTGCTGCTGTTGCCGCCGCTGCTGCTGCTGCTGCTCGCTCTCCATTACTGCTCGCAGTAATGTGGCCAAGGCAAGGCACCCTACCAGGGTCCTGCCTTTATACCCCTCCTCCGGACAGCAGTATGCGTGCCGCGCCCCTCCCCCCCCTAACCGGGCTCCCTTCCCCAGCTGGCGCCGCACCCGGTCGGAGAGCCGACGCTCATCGGCGTTTGCGATGGGCGCCGCCATCTTGTTTTTCTCGCGCATGCGCAGTGGCGCCGCCGACCCGGAAGCACCTCCTCCGGCCGCCCCCTGACGTCACCGCGACCCCGCCTGACCGGAAGTCACTCGGGACGCCCGGGAGCTTCGGAATACCGCGCTCCCCGGTCGCAGCCCCCCCGCAGCGCGCCGGCCACCGCACTAGCGCCGCCGGATCCGGGGGCCCCCGGGGGGGAATATACTCACCGGCGGCGGCCTTTATTCTGGAGTCGGACATCCTCCGGACGCCGCTCCCTGCTGACTACGCCACCGCCGTGCTACCCATCCTGGGCCACCGTGACGTCTTCCAGGGATCCGCACCAGGCCGAGGTAGGAGACCCCCCCGCTACCTGTATCGGCCGGCCTGGGATCCTGGTCTTCTGTAGGATCCCGTCCCTTCAGGAACAGGAAACCAACTGATGCGTGGGAGAGGTGCCGCCCTTTTTGTATCTGTAGGTTTCCTGTTCCTAAAGGGCGGATCCCCTCTCTCTCGTGGTGCTGTCATGGGAGTCCGAATAAAAATACAATTCCGGCATTTTGACTTTTTTCTCGTTACGCCGCTTACCGATTGGGTTTTATATTGATAGATCGGGTGATGCTGAACAAGGCGATACCAAATATGTGTATGTTTGATTTTTTTTTTTTTTTTGTTTTATTTTGAACAGGGAGAGGGGGGGGTGATTTGATCTTTTATATTTTTTTATATTTTTAAAAACAGGTTTTTTTTCCCCCCACTTTTGGCATGCTTCAATTGTCTCCATGGGAAACTAGAAGCGGCCATAACCTGATCGTCTCTGCTACATACAGACGATGATCAGATCACCTGTATGTAACAAAACTGCAGACTTGCTATGAGCGCCGACCATTGGGCGGCGCTCACAGCAAGCCGGCAGTGACAACGATAGAGGTCTCCAGGAGACCTCTGGCTGTTATGCCAACCCACCGGTGACCCACAATCACGTGACGGGGGTCACTGATGGGCAGATTTCTGGCACGATTGCCAGAAACATGTTAAATGCCGCTGTCAGAGTTTGACAGCGGCATTTAACGGAACAATAGCCACGGGTGGATCACAATTCCACCTGCCGCTGTTCCCGGCACATGTCAGTTGTTCAAAACAATATAATCTTGCAGTGTGAATGCACCTTCAAGGTAATTCATCTGGTTTTTACTAAGTAATCTGAGAGAAGCATAATATAGAGGGCAGAGACCTGGATTCCTCTGATAAATTACTTGTCTGTTTTTTAGCTTATATAAAATCACTACTTCAACTGCAGGAAATTTAAAACAGAGGATTCATTGGTCAGCTGCAAGTTAGTCAACCCACGTCTTCACCACTGATTGGCAGCTATCTGCATATGCACATTGTACACAGAAAGCTGTCAATCGGGGTGTGGGCGAGGATATACCAAGCTCAGATTTCAGAGAACTGATAGATCTGCAGCAGAGAAAACAGTTTTTAAATCAAAACTGCAGCAAGCAGCCCAGTAAGTGAAACAGCACTGGAATCAGTGTCTTCTTCTACATCGTGATTCTCTGCGATGGGGTAGCAAAAACCTGATGACAGATTCCCTTTAAGAATGATTTGCCAGTTTTCTCTATGACAAAATAAGAAGTAAGTCTCCTACCGTTTAAAATATATGACAGAATTAGGGTATGTTTCCATAGTCCAGAGTCCTTCAGTATTTGCTGTGGATTGGACGCTGCATACAGCCGCAGCGTCCAGATATTACAGGATAGTGGAGGGGATTTTATGAAATCCCATCTCCACTATGCATGCAAACACGCAGGTGGCAGACCTGCGTAACCAGAGATGCGGCACGTCTTTCCAGACCGCAACATGTCTATTTATCTTGCAGAGACGCTCAGTCACCGCAAGATAAATAACAGTCTACAAAAAGAATGCCGTGATTCCACATGTGTTCAATGAACACATGTGGATTCACCATACGTACAACAGGAGGCGGCGCTTTGGGCGGAGCGGGGTATCCGCTGCGTCCAAAGCGCAGGGATTCTGGACCGTGGACACATTTTAAGGGTAAGTTCACACAGGGCATTTTTGCGGCTTTTTTTCTGCAGCAAAACCTGATTTCTTGGCAGGAATTAAGCCGCGGTAAAAACGCAGGTTTATGTGCGTTTTTGGGTCTCTTTGTGCATGCTTAATGCTCATCCTACTATACCAAGACATGGCTACTAGCAGACACTCCCTCAGAATAGCTCACTATCAGGACACCTCACTTCCTCACAATAGCTCAGGGTCACTATGGACACCTCACTAACCACACCCAAAGATCGTGGCTGTGAGGTCACTTCCTGCTGGCCATGACTTTTCTGCTGAAAAAAGCAGCAAGTAATAATACCTGCATTTTTTTCAACACCGATTCAAGCCAATAGGTGAAAAACGCTGCAAAAACACTGAAAGAAGTGACATGCTCTATGTCCAAAAAAAGCAGCAAAGCACAAAATCCTGATGACACAAAAAAAAACCAATGTGTGTGCATGAGATTTCTGAAATCTCATAGACTTTGCTGGTAATGGAAAAAGCAGCTGAAAATTAGCATAAAAACACACAGTGTGAACATTCACCAAGTAAAACATGCGGTGACTATATTATCAGAAGTTGAAGATGTGTTTGCAAGTGGAGCTAGTATGAAGGTCAGAGAAGGTATTTTTCACTATTGCTCTACTCAATTATCTCAAATGCCATCAGTTGTAAACTATACATTTGCTGATAAAAGTTGTACTTTCCAGTAGTCTAGTGTTTTATAGCCCAGCTGGATTAGTCTATAAGCCAGCAGTTATCACCTGCTACCTCTTAACATGCACCATTTAGTTAGACTAATCATCATATCATTACTACAGAGACTGAAGAGCAAAGGGCACATGGCTGTCGAATCTCTCATCAGAGAGAATTGGGCCAATTATGCAAATGATACTGATCAAAATTTGATCATATTGTCAGCTTAGAGTGATCCAATTCTGTCAAACTAGAGAATCTGAGCAAAAGGAGAAGATTGGGTCAGTGTACAGATATAAGACTGCACTCAGATGTCATCCGAGTGCAGTCAGATGATTTCCATGCGCTCACTGACTTGCATGACTGATTGCGATCCAATAATGGGATTGGATCAAACTGACAAGCTGCAATTTTTTTCATTAGACCGATTTGGTCCAACGAAGAAAAAAATGAAAAAAATTTGGACGTGTGCATGGCACCATAGAATAACATTGGTCCGAGTGTGATTCGATGTTTTGTTGGATCACACTCGGATGGAAGATACGGTGGTGTGCACTTGGCCTAACACTTATCCCAGAGAAAAACAGACAGTCAACTTACAAAAACAGAATCTGATCTATTTTTATTTTACTTAAAAAGGACAATGTAATGTTAAAAATAGCATCCGATCCGCATACAGAATTTTATACATCAGGAGGAGCTTATCAGATTGATTTACATATTTGTGGCAAATGTTTCATCAGAACTTGAATTTTATTCAATGAAATCCCTGATGTTTGTATGAAGAAGAGTCCGGTAGGCAGTTCTATTCAGTGATTTGACAGTCTTCCCTGTATGACTGTGCAGGCACATATAGCTGTCAGTCACTGAGTAGGACCGCCCATTGGACTATACAGGAACAATAAATCAGCAGGTACTGACTCAATATTGTAACAGCAGCAGTGAGGGTTGTGGGCATGTATAGATTTTTTACTAGTCTAAGGCTGGTTTCACATTTGCGTTTTTTTTCGCGGTAATTTAGCGCTAAATAGCGCATGCGTTTTTTTTTCCCTATACTTTGCATGGGATGCGCTTATGTGCGCATACACATGCGTTTGTACGCGTTTTACCGCGCATGCGTTTTTTTGCGGTATGCGCTCGGGTGCACAAAATGCAACTTGTTGCATTTTTTGTGCGTCCGATTTGCCTCAAAAAAACGCATGCGCGCGCAATGCGTTTTTTTACAGCAAGACACCCATTATAAGTCTATGGTGAGCATATGTGCGCATTGGCATGCTTATGTATGCGTTTTTTTGCACATGCGTTTTTTTTTTTTACCATTAGTTTAGACAATGGAATTTAGGGGTTTGGGTAAAGTTAGGGTTAGTTAAGGGGGTTTAGGGTTAGGGTCAGGGTCAGGGTTAGGGTTAAGTATGGTTTGGTTAAGGGTTAGGGTCAGGGTTAGGGTTAAGTATGGTTTGGTTAAGGGTTAGGGTTAGGGTTAAGTATGGTTTGGTTAAGGGTTAGGGTCAGGGTTAGGGTTAAGTATGGTTTGGTTAAGGGTCAGGGTTAGGGTCAGGGTTAGGGTCAGGGTTAGGGTCAGGGTTAAGTATGGTTTGGTTAAGGGTTAGGTTCAGGGTTAGGGTCAGTGTTAGGGTTAAGTATGGTTTGGTTAAGGGTTAGGGTTAGGGTTAAGTATGGTTTGGTTAAGGGTTAGGTTCAGGGTTAGGGTCAGGGTTAAGTATGGTTTGGTTAAGGGTTAGGGTCAGGGTTAGGGTTAAGTATGGTTTGGTTAAGGGTTAGGGTCAGGGTTAGGGTCAGGGTTAGGGTTAAGTATGGTTTGGTTAAGGGTTAGGGTCAGGGTTAGGGTCAGGGTTAGGTATGGTTTGGTTAAGGGTTAGGGTTAGGGTTAAGTATGGTTTGGTTAAGGGTTAGGGTCAGGGTTAGGGTTAAGTATGGTTTGGTTAAGGGTTAGGGTCAGGGTTAGGGTCAGGGTTAGGGTTAAGTATGGTTTGGTTAAGGGTTAGGGTCAGGGTTAGGGTCAGGGTTAGGTATGGTTTGGTTAAGGGTTAGGGTTAGGGTTAAGTATGGTTTGGTTAAGGGTTAGGGTTAGGGTCAGGGTTAGGGTCAGGGTTAGTAAAGTCATGGTTTGGGTTAGTGTGAGTGGCCACCTAATGTTGGAAAAAACGCAAACGCGGTAAAAACGCACTAAAAACGCATACAAACGCTTAAAAACGCTGCGTTTTTTTCATGCATGCTCATAAAAATGCTTGAAAAAAAACGCAGCAGTTGTATGCTTTTGTATGCGTTTTTCAATGCGTTTTTTTGCGGGAAAAACGCGCTGCAAAAAAAAGCAAGTGTGAAACAGGCCTGAGCCCTGTACACCAGCACATGTACATAGCTTTTTGTGACCTTGTGCATCAGTGGATAGTTCTTACCTTTAGAATGTCAGACTCATAATTGTTATTGTTCAGGACAGAGTCCAAACATTTTTCTCCAAGATTTAACTCTAAAAAGAAAAGAAAAAAAAACAATGGATTTAATTTGGCTCAGGAACATGAATCAAGCACTTATGGACTTAATACAAAGACATCAGTTGGGGAATAATACCGAAAAGAGAATTCATAATCCTTCTATGTGATCTACATACTCCTGTTTTCCTTCACATGTCTTCTGCATTATTTGGTCCCTGGGGAAAGCACACTCCTCTTATGTGTAAAGATTGACATTTACAAGGAAACCAGATAAGAATGCTGAAATCACTACTGGGCAATACAAATAGAAAATGGTGTCATTTTATCCAGGACTATGCTAGAAAATCAATTAAGCCTGAATGGATTAGAGTAACCAGTCATTGATCTCACTTAAATGGCTGGTCAGAATACATTGATGACCTAACCTGTCAAGAGGTTAAGTGATTAATACGATAGGTCATTAATATATTCTAACTGGACAACCTCTTTAAAATACTTGATATATGATGTACATTACGCGTTCTCTTGACATTGGGTTACATTCTATGGTTATGGAACTGCTAAATGAACCACTAAATGACAAGGGAAATGACAATATGGCACAGGGGTAAGCAGCTTACCACAAAATGGAGCAAGACAGCCTAAGCAGCCCATTCTGGTGCATCCCCAATACATGTGGCAGAAAGACTGCAAACATACAGTACCTGTGGAAGCAAAACAAGGTCAAGGATATGCACACACCTGAAAAAAACTGGAGGAAGTAAACTTGTGCTGGGTTAGAAAGCAATTTGGCCTTTTAATTTGCAAAGCCCTTTGTGCTGTTGCCAAGACACTGATTTATTTTCAGATAGATTTTTTTTGTAGTCTAGAGCTATTGTAGAATCAGCCATTACCAAGTCAAAGCAAACCAGTAAAAAAAAAAAACAAAAAAAAACCCCTCAAAACTTGGTACACTGCTTACATTGCTGAGGTGCCACGTGTGGGTTCTGCTCTCGTTCGCTCCTTCTGTCTGGCATTGGCTGAAAGCAGCACGTACAGATCACATGACTTCCCTGGGAAGAACATACGTATTCCTGCGCAACTGCAAAGAAAACCAAAACTCTATATGATATATGACGGTAATAAAAGACAACAGTGTCTTTTGTTCTGTGCATGTCCCAGGAGATCAGCCATAGCTTTGGGTATCAGATGAGACCCATCTTTTGCTGTTCGGCAACTGCCTGCAACAGAAGCCCTTCACCACTTTTATGTCTATAACTGGAGACCTGTATAATAAGGTATTGCAAAGGCCACCAGCCGAAACAGAAAAAAACAAACAAAGGAATTAGGAGAAAAACAACTGTTCTACGTAAGACCACTTTAGGGAACACACAAAAACAAAGGCTGGCAAACACTTTTGGAAATGGTTTTCTTCTCCTTTAATGATCCATATAAAGGTTTATTAATATTTCCATACTGATTACCACTCCTCAAATACACTGCACAGAGAAGTCAATGTAGGAATTTGCGTACAAACCTGCAGGAAAGTTGGCAGAGGTAGAAGGGGCATCACCTAATGTCCGCATTGCTTCAGTCTCAACTGGAAGTGGATAAGGATTGGGCTGCATATTGTGTCTACCATACCCCGGGCATTGCCGACACACTGTATAGGGCTGGCTGAGGGTGAATAAAAATACATAAACAAAAGTATAGCTAGACAAAATACAATTACCAATAATAAAATATAACATCACTCCAGCATTTTTTTGTTTTTTAATTTCGCTCACCCACAGTGCTCTTGACCTTCTATCAGCAGCGCTCTGGTTGGTCTGCAGCAGGTTGTGATCTGCCGGATTGCTACAGTGTTTGCTGGAGCGAGTCGGAGGTCACTTAACAATGTAACTCTATGACCGCCTCGTTGTGGCTCCCATAGACTTATACTGAGTGCTTGTCACCGTTACTTCTGACTTCCAATCAATCAGAAGTTGCAGTCACAAGACGGTATCGCAGGACCAGAACAGTGAAAGTAAAAAGGTGAAGTCGGCAGTGGGTAAGTATAAATCTAGAGGCAGGGAACTTAAATTAGTTGCACCACTCCAACGCTGAAAAAACCCCAAAAAAAAACCAAAAAAAAAAAAAAAACCGCTGGAGTGGTGCTTTAAGGTATATGCATCTGAATGGTATTTTTGTCAGGATCAAGCAAAGCAAGATCTGAGAAAAAGAAAAATTAAGCACAAGTTTAACAAATAAGACAGTTCTACAACATAATAGTTACACTATTACAAACCTAATGTCTGACGATTCACTGTCAACATCAGAGAGCTCAAGCAGATCCTCAGAACTTCCTTCTTCATCGGAAAATGATCGCCGCACCTTGGGCTGCAGCATATCTTGTGTGATTTTATTCCGAGCATCCATACTACGTCTGTCTTCCTCACTTCGACACTTTTCTGGATTTAGCAGGGAAACATTTATCAGATAGAAGTGAGCGCATTTGAACTGACATGCTAAAATTGAAGGACGTCAGTTATGGAAAGTAACTTGCCTGGGTGCTGGAGCAGATACGCTTCCACAAGATTGTTAAGTATGTGGTTTTTACAAATGCGTTCTACAGGACATCTACAGGTAGGGCAGAGGGATGAGCGCTCCATCCAGCCGGAGTAACAGGCAGCACAGAAAGTGTGCATACATGGCTGCAAACTATAAAATCAAGGCGCCATTACACAAAGTAACTACATAACACAAACAACTGATAAAACACTATCAAAATAAAACACTATCAAAACTCTTTACTTCAGAAGCAATTACTGCATCTACAGGGGTTGGACAAAATAATGGAAACACCTAACGTTTTGGCATCATAATCTTCGAACATGTTATAAACATGCAAACCGTGACATATGGTAATGTTTTGTAGTTGATTATTTATGTTATGTGTATGTAAATTAACTGTTTGTTTTGCAGAATTGTAAGAACATTGATGAGAACCTGATACCAATGGCAGACCCCTCGGATTTTCAAAGAGGCCAAATTGTTGGTGCTCGTATGGCAGGCACTAGTGTAACAGAAAGTGCCCGAATACTTGGCATGTCAAGAGGTACTGTCTCCAAAGTAATGACTGCGTTTGAAAGAGAAGGAAAAATGTCCGCAGCAAAGCACAGCTCCGGCCGAAAGTTGAAGTTGACAGAGAGACCGTCGGACTCTAAAGCGAATTGTGAGACAGGATCGCAAGACCACGGCTCCAATAATTACTGCTGAGATCAATGAACACCTACAGAACCCAGTTTCCACGAAAACTGTTCGTCGGGAGCTGCACAAATCTGGATTCCACGGAAGAGCTGCAATTAGAAAACAGCTGCTCTCAATGACAAACGTTTCCAAGCGTTTAGACTGAGTGGTGTAGAAACCTCCAGAATAGGTCCCTTGAGCAGTGGAAACATGTGATATTCTCAGACGACTCATCGTTTACCCTATTTCCGACCTCCGGCTGAGTGTACGTTTAGAGACACCAGAAAGAAGCATTCCATCCAGACTGCCTTCTACCAACCGTAAAACATGGCGGAGGTTCTGTGATGATCTGGGGTGCTATTTCGTGGAGGTCCACCGGGCCAATGATATCCCTTCATGGAAGAATTAACAGACGACATTATTTAGGCATTTTGGGCGACCAAGTGCATTCTATGGTTCAAGCACTGTGAGGGGAACGCCATCTGAAAGATGATAATGTACCAATTCATACAGCTAGAATCGTTAAAGTATGGCACGAGGAACATTCTATTGAAGTTGAGCATCTCATCCGGCCCCCACAATCCCCAGACCTCAACATTGAGTATTTATGGTCGATTTTAGAGATTCAAGTTAGACGATCGTTTTGCGCTGCAAAGGCGCTTCCGCAGGTTACAAAAGGCTGCAAAAGGTGGACCTACACCATATTAAACTAACTTTTGTTGAGGTTTCCAGGTGTTTCCATTATTTTGTCCAACCCCTGTATATTAAAGTTCTTCACCTAAGCAACAATTTGATCCAACCAAATACTCAATATAGAATTAAAAAAAAACTGTACAAATGCATTAAGGCCCATTTACATGTTTCAATATTTCATACCTACAAGTTGTGGACTTCTAGAACATGAGCATAATACAGACATCTGCATAAACTATTGTGCACAGCAGGTGATATTTACAATGCATCTTCAAGCATACTAGCAATGCTGCTCAAAAGGAAACATTGCAGGATGACTGCTTACATTGGAAAATGTTTGATGTAATTTAGTCATCACAGAACAGAAGGATCCAGCTCAACGGACTGTGGATATATTTTTTAATCACGAAAGTGCTCGGAAGAGGACAAAAAAAAAAAAAAAAAAATCCAAAAAGTACAGCATACATGAAAGTGACATCGACACGTTTTAGAGGACTACGCACCCATCAATATATCCACAGTCCGCTGATGTGGATCATTCTATCTGATTGCTTCACACCTTGATGCAGTGTTCTCTGAGCGCCAAACATCTCCAAGATGTCTTCAACGGTAAGCTGGATTTAATCTTGTCTCCATAATTTAGTCATGGCCCAATAGGCAGATGCAATGACAGACCTGGGTGTCTTTATTAAAGGAGTTGTCCAGTATTTTATCTTGATTGCCTATTAGGATAGATAATATCAGATTGGTGGGTGGTGTGACTCCCAGCTCCCCCACTACCGATCAGCTGTTCCCGATGCAGTCGGAGGCCGGAAGTGATCAGTTGTAGAGGAGAACACCACAGATCTGTCAGTGATATGTTAGCTATATATGTCACTATACAAATGAATACAAGTATATCAGCAATACCGCACTGTAGCAAATATACAGTTGAAAGATACGCTGTTCAGCTCCGGAACTCAAATCTGGCTGCTAACGGCACCAGGAACAGCCGATTGGTGGGGGTGCCAGTATGTTATTGATGACATATCCCAAAGTTATGAATGCTGTACTCACTATTAACTATCCAATCTAATGGGTTAAAATTCTGGAGAGCAGACTTTTTGATCCTGGCGGTAGTCCAGTTTTATTACAGCAGCACCCTAGTCGCAATTTTTGTGGTACACTGGGCAGTACCAACACTACAGTAGTAACTGATAACTTCTTAATGACAAATGACAGGTTTAAGAAATGTTAAGTCAAACTGAACATGTGTTAATGTACCTAACACAATCGTGCAGTAATTCCTGGCAAATAATGCAGGTCAGTGTCTCTTCCATTTTGTCTGGCTTCACACTAGCTGCTCTAGTATCTTCAGAAGGGCCTTTTGAGACATTGGAAAGTGTCGAGCTTGAAGAGTCAATTTCTAAAGTAAAAGACAGAACAGATTGCATATGAGTAAGTCGTACAGTTATGTGCAATCAAACTCAGACAAGTGATGGGCTAAAAATATGTAAGACATTGTACATTAAGTGCTAGAGTGCTCTCCGCTGCATGGCAGGATCTGGTCAAGTACAACACCTTATTCTCATTTCCATCAAGGTTATAAAACTAGCCCCCATACTCTGAGACTTTTGCAAAGAGAAGGAGTTACAGATTATTTCCTCTGAAGCCCAGGGTGTTTCTCCAGACTTGATCTCCATTCTTCAGTGTTTATCCACTGCACAGTCTCATTTATGTCCCCAATACAAAATACGAAACTTTCCTCCATGTGCCCTAGACATGTAAACTAGATTGGAGCAGAGTCTGATATGCATCCTTGAAATGAAAGCAAAACAGATTAGCATTATTATTTATTGACTTTGCTGTACTTAAAGAAAAGGTCAGCTTACCTGACAAGAATAAAATGCAAGTGGAGAGAATAGTCCATAAATAGTCCACTATCAGACAAAACACTTTTCTGCAGATTTTAGTGCAGAGCCTGCTCAGAAAATGGCAACAAATGATCGCACATTGCTAATACACTGGATTGTCATCCTTCTCAATACACAAGGTATATTTTGTAGAATAACCACACTACTGCAAAACCTGTGTAACATACAGATTTGAAGCAAACATTTGAAACTCCCTGTGGCTGTAATGACTTGAAAATGTTTAAAAAAAGTGTCAGATAAAAAAAAATAAAAAAATTCTAAACTCACATTTCAGACATGGATAATTTGAGATTTTCAGGGTACAAAAAATAAATTAATAAAAACAAATTCCCGTTCCCTTTCTTTTAGCTACCCTGCAGCCACTTTTATAATTTGTTATGGTCTTCTTTTGGAACTTCTTGCCATCTTTCCCTATGTGCCTCTAGACTACTTCATTTTGAAGTTTGCTTTTATTATCTGTGTGCCACCTGGAAACCCCCTTTTAATTTTCAGAACCAGTGCCTTAGCCATTGCCACCCAAACCTAATTTCTCAACAAGTTTAGGTTCTTGATAGTGGGGATGATCACACAGGCTTAGGGCCCCGTCACACATAGCGACGCACCAGCGATCCCGACAACGATATCACCTTGTCAGGATCGCTAGTGTGTCGCTACATGATCGCAGGTGATGTGTCAAACAGGCAGCTTCACCAGCGACACGCGGGTAACAAGCGACGCACGTCGCTTAGTTACAGTCAGTGTATCTTAGATACCAGTGCGCTGATGCAGGGAGCTGGTAACCAAGGTACACATCGGGTTTCTAAGGGGCGCGCGCCCCTTAGAAACCCGATGTGTACCTTGGTTACCAGCTCCCTGCATCAGCGCGCTGGTAACTAAGGTACACATCGGGTTTCTAGGCGCAGCACGCCCCTTAGAAACCCGATGTGTACATTGGTAACCAGCTCCTGCTCGCTGGTCTCCGGCCTGTCATACGCAGCGATGCGTGCTGGCCAGCGGAAGACCAGCGACCCCAAAAATGTCCAGAAATTTCAACAGCGATCGACGAAATCCAGCAGGGGGGGCCGGTCGCTGATCGCTGTCACACACAGCGATCTCGCTAGTGAGATCGCTGTTGCGTCTCAAATCTTGTGACTCAGCAGCGATATCGCTAGCGAGGTCGCTGTGTGTGACGGTGGTTTTATAAGTAGACTACAATTGCTTTTTTGGCACTTTGATACTTTTCTTTCTTCTCTTAGCAAGTTGTATTAATTTCTTTGAAGAGATCAGCCAAAGGTATTTAAAAAAACAAACAAACAAACAAACACTACTCACCAACTTTCAGCTTCTTCTTGGGAGGAGGATGACTTTGTTCATCATCAGATTTTTTAGTAGTAGTCTGATCCTGGTCACTTGTCATATCTGTGTAACTGTGACCTCCACAGGTCATCTTAGTTTTCTTGTTCTCTTGTGGTTTAGCTGTTGTAGAAGCAGAATCTATATATAAAAAAAAAAAAGCTCAGGCTACATAACAGTGTACAAAATACAAACACAAAATATTAGGAGAGGCTGTGTGGCTAAGGATTCACCTTTTTGAGTAGTAAGTTTTTCCAGTCATCAACCAGTGGTGGGCATACACTAATCAACATTGAAACACCAAGAAGGCAAAGTCAGGGAATTATGAAAACGACAGGATCGAAATAATATATCATGAATAAGTCGAAACGCGTTGATCACTCATGTTTCTTAGACAGTGTGTTTTCATATGCTGGACACTATGTTGGATAATTTTATTTATGTGAATTATAAGTTAAATTTTAACACCCTAAGTGCTTTCTGGACACATCTTACTTCAAATTACACAACAAATTGTGGTATTCTCCTGGGCATGCCAATAACCCATATGAGAGAGAAAACCACTGTTTGGGCGCACAGAAGAGCTCGGAAGGGAAGGGAGTGCCATTTGAATTTTTGAAAGCAAAATTTGCTGGAACAAATCAGCGGATGCCATGTCACGTTTGGAGAGCCTCTGATGTGGCTAATCAGTGAAAATCCCCCACAAGTGACACCATTTTAGAAACTAGACCCCTCAGGGAACTGATCTAGATGTATGGTGAGCATACTGAACAGTGATCATATTATCAACACATGTGCCTCACAGAATTTTATACCACTGAGTGGTGGTGAGCGGCCGATCGCCAGCTGATTCTCACAGCTGACACCCGGGACTAAGTGCCAGGAGGGATCACAGACCGCTCCTGGAACTTTAACCCTCGAAATGCTGCAATCAAACACGATCACAGCATTCTGGGAGCAGACAGAGTGCTGATAGCCCCTCTGCCTTTGGATCGGAGACCCCGCGGCGTGACGCGGGGTCCTGATCGCTGCCATGGTAACCCGATGTCGTCATGACAACATCCGGGTTACCAGAGTCAATAAATTTCCTGGTCATGCGCAGTGCATGTCTGGAAGTCTCTCAGTGTCAGTGCAGTAAGTGCGGTGCTGACAGCTTCTATAGCATGCTGATGCTGCTTCATCTGCATGCTATAGAAGCAATCAGCCTGCAAAAAAGGATTGTCCCATAGTGGGACAAAGTATAAACGTTAGAATAAAGTAAAAAAAAAAAAAAATTAAATAATTGTAATATTTAAAGAAATATAAAAAAAAAATATTCTATCACTAAATAAATATTTGAATGAAAAAAAAATCTAAAAATAAAAAGTACACATAATCTTTATTTATATAGCGCCAACATATTCCGCAGCGCTTTACAGTTCAACATATTTGGTATTGCCGCATCCGTAATAATCCGATCTATAAAACTGTCCCACTAGTTAACCCCTTTAGTGAACACCATAAAAAACAACGCAAAAAACAATGCTTTATCATCAAACCACAGAACAAAAAGTGGAATAACATAGTAACATAGTTATTAAGGTTGAAGGGAGACTTTAAGTCCATCTAGTTCAACCCATATTCTATCCTTACGTGCCCTAACATGTTGATCCAGAGGAAGGCAAAAAAAAAAACCCATGTGGCAAACAGTAAGCTTCACATTGGGGAAAAAATTCCTTCCCGACTCCAGATACGGCAATCAGACTAGCTCCCTGGATCAACGCAATATTAAGGAAACTAGTGTATATACCCTGTAATATCATACTTTTCAAGAAAGGCATCCAGTCCCTTCTTAAATTTTAGTAGGGAATCACTCATTACAACATCATATGGCAGAGAGTTCCATAGTCTCACTGCTCTTACAATAAAGAATCCGCGTCTGAGTATGCTTAAACCTTCTTTCCTCCAGACATAGAGGATGCCCCCTTGTCCCCGTCACAGGTCTAAGAGTAAAAAGATCATTAGAAAGGTCTTGGTATTGTCCCCACATATATTTATACATTGTAATCAGATCACCCCTAAGCCTTCGATTCTACAAACTAAATAACCCCAAGTGTAATAACCTGTCTTGGTATTGCAGACCCCCTAGTTCCCTAATAACCTTGGTCGCTCTTCTCTGCACCCGCTCCAGTTCAGCTATGTCTTTCGTGATCAAAAAGACGGATATAAATAAACATGGTACTGCTGAAAACGTCATCTTGTCCCGCAAAAAACAAGCCCCCATACAGTGCCATCACCGGAAAAGTAAAGTTATAGCTCTCAGAATAAAGCGATGCAAAAATAATTATTTTTATATAAAATAGTTTTTATTGTATAAAAGCGCCAAAAACATTAAAACAAAAATGATATAAATGAGGTATCGCTGTAATCGTACTGACCCGAAGAATAAACCCGCTTTATCAATTTTACCACACACGGAACGGTATAAACGCCCCCAAAAGAAATTCATGAATTGCTGTTTTTTTTGTTCATTCTGCCTCCCAAAAATTGGAATAAAAATAAAAAAAAAAAAGGTCATGTTCTCGAAAATGGTATCAATAAAAACGTCAACTCGTCCCGCAAAAACCAAGACCTGACTCTGTGGGCCAAAATACTGAAAAATTATAGCTCTCAAAATATGGTGATGCAAAAACTTTTTTGCAATAAAAAGCGTCTTTTAGTGTGTGACAGCAGCCAAACAGAAAAAACAGGATTTTTTTGGGTTGCTTACCGTAAAATCTGTTTCTCGGAGCCTTCATTGGGGGACACAGAGACCATGGGTGTATGCTGCTGCCACTAGGAGGCTGACACTATGCACAAAAAAGTTAGCTCCTCCTCCGCCGTATACACCCCACCGACCGGCAGGAAATTCCTCAGTTAGTGAGAAAGCAGTAGGAGAAGTAACGGAATAGATTGAAAACAGAACGAAGAACTCAACTGTAACCAATCGACAAACATAAGAACAGGAGTTGTAGAACATGGGAGGGTGCTGTGTCCCCCAATGAAGGCTCCGAGAAACAGATTTTACGGTAAGCAACCCAAAAAAATCCTGTTTTCTCGTTCGCCTTATTGGGGGACACAGAGACCATGGGACGTCCCAAAGCAGTCCCTGGGGTGGGAAACAAACTTCCATCAGGCCAGTGGACTCACCACCGCGGCCTGCAGAATCCTTCTACCTAGGCTGGCGTCCGCCGAAGCATAGGTGTGGACCCTGTAGAATTTCACAAAAGTGTGAACCGAAGACCACGTTGCAGCTTTGCAAAGCTGCAGCGCGGAAGCTCTGTGGCGCACCGCCCAGGAGGCACCCACCGCCCGGGTAGAGTGCGCTCTGATCCCTGAAGGAGCTGCACGATGCTTGACCCGGTATGCCTCCAAAATTGCCGATCTGATCCAGCGAGCAATAGTGGCCTTTGAGGCTGGGTGACCTTTCCTTGCACAGTCTGGAATGATAAACAGAGAGTCTGACTTCCGCAAGGAAGATGTCCTGGCTAGATAGACTCTCAATGCCCTGACCAGGTCCAGCTTGTTCAAGGATCGCTCCCGAGGATGAGCTGGGCTCGGGCAGAAGGATGGCAGAACAAGGTCCTCATTGAGGTGAAACGAAGATACCACCTTCGGAAGGAAAGAGGGCGGAGGCCGCAGAACTACCTTGTCCTGATGAAGTACCAAGAAGGGAGAGCGGCAAGAAAGGGCCGCTAATTCCGACACACGTCGGATGGAAGTAATGGCCACCAGAAAGGCCACCTTCCAAGAAAGGAGGGCAGGGAAACATCCCTGAGAGGTTCAAAAGGAGGACCTTGCAGAACCCCAAGAACGAAATTAAGATCCCAAGGCTCCACGGGCGCTCGGTACGGAGGAACCGTGTGAGCCACAACCTGAAGAAAGGTTTTGACCTGGGGCCGGGAGGCCAGCGTCTTCTGAAATAAAATGGACAGTGCCGAAACTTGACCCTTAAGGAACTGAGAGCAAGCCCCGCATCCAGCCCTGTCTGAAGAAACGCCAGAACAGAAGGAAGCGAAAAAACCATGGCCGCAATGTCATTGGCCTCACACCAGGAGAAATAGGCTTTCCAAGTACGGTAATAGATCTTGGAAGAGGAAGGCTTTCTGGCGCGGATCATGGTATGAATCACTCGATCAGTGAATCCTGCCCGTTTCAAAACCTCGGTCTCAACAGCCACGCCGTTAAATTGAGCGACCGAGAATTGGGGTGGCAAATCGGGCCTTGCGACAGCAGATCTGCCCTGTCGGGAAGCTTCCAGGGGGCGTCCGCGAGAAGGTTGACAATGTCCACGAAGCAAGACCTTCTGGGCCAATTCGGGGCGATGAGGACGACTGGAATCCCTTCTGCCTTGATTTTCTTCAACAGCTTGGGAAGAAGAGGCAAGGGAGGGAACAGGTAGGGGAGCTCGAACTGTGACCAAGGAACGGCCAGAGCGTCGGCGCCCCCTGCCAGGGGGTCCCGAGACCTGGACACGAATTGTGGTACCTTCCTTTTGAGGAGAGACGCCATGAGGTCTACGTCCGGGGTTCCCCACCGACGGCAGAGCAGATGAAACCCCTCCGGATGTAGGGACCATTCCCCTGCCGCGAGACCCTCGCAGCTTAGAAAATCGGCGGCCCAGTTGTCCACGCCGGGAATGTGAACCGCGGAAATTGTTGGAACAAAGGTCTCTGACCATTGAAGAATTCTGGACACTTCCGCCAGGGCTGAGACACTCCGTGTCCCCCCTTGTCGGTTGATATACGCCACCGCTGTGGCATTGTCTGTTTGAATCCTGACAGGCAGGCCCTTGAGGCGTCGTTCCCAGTGGACGAGAGCCAGAAGGATCGCTCGTATCTCTAGGACATTGATCTGCAGAGCTGATTCCTGAGTCGACCATCGACCCTGAACAGTGTGATTGCGGAACACTGCACCCCAGCCGATGAGGCTGGAGTCCGTTGTGACAATCTGGGAAGAAAGGACCGCCCCGAGAGAATGAGGGGAGACGTCAACCACCAGTTGAGAGACCGCTTGATCCGGCATGAAAGACGAACCGGACGATCCAGAGACAGAGCCGACCTGTTCCACCTGGACAAAATGGCCTGCTGGAGGGGCCTGGCGTGAAAACTGGGCAAAGGGAACTGCCTCTATTGCTGCCACCATCTTCCCCAGAGTCCTCATGGCTGTCCTGAGAGATGAAAACCGTGCGATCTGTAGTGATCGGACGCCCTGCTGCAGGGAAAGAATCTTGTCTTGTGGGAGAAATACCCTTGACCGACGAGTGTCGAAAAGAAGGCCCAGAAACACAAGGCGTTGAGTAGGGATCAGACAGGACTTTTCCGGTTGACGATCCACCCAAAACTGGACAGGGTGTCTAGAACGATCGCCACACTTAGGCGGGCCTGATGAAAGGAGGGAGCCTTGATCAGAATATCGTCGAGATACGGAAAAAGAACAAGACCTCTGATCCTCAACAAGGCCATCAACGCCGCCATAATCTTCGTGAAGACCCTGGGAGCGGTGGCGAGCCCGAAAGGGAGCGCGACGAACTGATAATGTTCGTGGTGAATCGCAAACCAC
This sequence comes from Dendrobates tinctorius, assembly GCF_039654945.1. NCBI lineage: Eukaryota > Metazoa > Chordata > Amphibia > Anura > Dendrobatidae > Dendrobates > Dendrobates tinctorius. Next base: position 5,327,989 of record NW_027361932.1, on the reverse strand, counting down.
AGGAACTTCGGATGTCCGGGAAATATGGGCACGTGTAGATAGGCATCTTGGATGTCTATGGAACACATGAATTCCTGCTCCTCCATGGAGGCAATCACCGAGCGAACCGACTCCATCCGGAAGTGGCGGAGGCGAACTCTCTTGTTGAGTAACTTGAGATCCAAGATGGGTCGAACCGCCCCGTCCTTTTTCAGCACCACAAACAGGTTTAAATAAAACCCTGTGAATCGTTCCGATTCGGGAACGGGCACAATCACCCCGGAGCTGAGGAGAGAGGCGATGGCCGAACCGAACCCCGGGATCAAGGCAGGATCCCGTGGCGGACGGGATTGGAAGAAGCGATCCCGTGGAAGAGAAACTAACTCTATTATGAATCCTGTCGATACAACCTCTCTGACCCAAGCGTCCTCTACTGAGGCGAACCAGACGTCGCTGAAGAAAAGAAGTCGACCTCCCAATTGGAAGGGACCCACGGAAGACCGATGATAGTCATGCGGACGTAGACCGTCCAGATCTAGATCTGGGTGGTCTTCCCTGGGAAGAGTGGGACCGCCAGGACGGAGTGAGCCTGAAGGAGACCTTCTTTCTTTCCTGACGTGCTTGTGGCCTTTGCTGGTTGGAAGGGTTTTCCGCCGCATTGAAACGGCGGAAAGACCGAAAGGGACGGAACTGACGCCTTGGAGGAGGTCTGCGAGACTTGGATTGGGGGAGAAGAGAACTCGTACCTCTGGTAGCGTCCTTAATAATCTGGTCCAATTGGGACCCAAAGAGACGCACTCCTTGAAAAGGCAGATTAGTCAAACTTTTTAGAGGACAAGTCCGCCTGCCAGGCCTTGAGCCAAATTGTACGTCGGATTGCCACGATGTTGCTTGACGCCTGAACCGCGCAAGATGCGGCATCCAAGGAAGCAGAAAGCAGATAATCCCCCGCATGGGAAATCTGATTGGCGAGATCGGCCAAATGCTCCGGTTGTGCCTTATCCAGAATGCCCTGCCGAAGGTCCTCTGCCCAAGCGGATATAGCCTTTGCTGCCCAAAATGAAGCAAAGACTGGACATACCGCCACAGATGCCGCCTCGAAGGCAGACTTTGCTAGGGATTCTATGATTCTGTCATTAGAATCTTTTAGAGACGCTACACCCGACAGCGGAAGAACAGTATTATTAGAGAGTCTGGATACGGGAGGGTCCACTGAAGGAGAAGCGGCCCAGTTGTCCGTGAGCTCTTTAGCAAACGGATACAGCACGCCGAGACGCTTTCCTCTTTGAAAGCGTCTAGTCGGATCTTCCCTTTCCTTGGTAAAAATCTTCCCAAACTCGGAATGAAAGGGAAACACCCTGGAAGGTGTTTCCGCCCGTCTGAACGAAACCTCCTGATCTGAGGATTTCTGGCGTCAGTGATGTCGAAGGTATGGTAAATCGCGGCAATGAGGTTCTGCACCGTAACCTTAATGTTCGCATCCTGATCCGAATCCAGCTCTAAGACCCCTTCAGATTCCGAAAGCGCTTCACCTGACTCGGGAGAGGAGGCCCGAGAGGGAGACTGCTGGGGAGTATGGGGTGAGGTAGGGCGAGGAGAGGACTCCGCCTGGAGATCCTGCCTGGGTCTCTTGCGACTGACACTGGCTGGCTCAGATGGGACGTCCTGGGACGTGCTAGGTCCCGCAGAAGCTCCCAAGGGCAACTTATCCAGAACGGCTACTAGGGACCGAGACACCTTGGTGAGGTCTGCCACCGACTGTGATAGGGAGGAGGCCCAACCTGGCAAGGGGGGCTCACTCACCCCTGGGGCTATGGATGGCTCCTGAGCGGCGTCAGGCTGTGCAGGGGAGGGCCGAAGAGCGGGTACGGTCAGCCGTAGGGATAGACATTGTGAAAAACCTGAGGTAGTGCCGGAAGGTTGGGGGACAGAGGGCGGAGAAGGGTCAGTCTGCCGTGCAGAACTACTCACGGTCCGGTGTCCCCAAAAGCGATGCTGCTCGACCTGTCCGGGGATGCAGATCAGGGAGAAGTCCGGCTGGCCGTCCCAAAGAGGCAAAAAGCTGCTTGCAGAAACTGCACAGGGGCTGGGGAGCCTCTCCAGCTGCGTCCGGCTGGCAGGCTGTGAAGATGGCGCCTGCCTGTAGAAAAGCGCGGGTCCCGGGGAAGGGCGGTCCTCGCAGGGTTAATAATTGCTGCCCTCTAGCCATATGCTGGGCAGGAGAGGGAAAGGCGGGGGGAGGGCCTGGGGAGAGCGGGAGTGAAGCCCGCTTAGTAGAAAGGGGCGGGGGGCGTGGCCGCGACGCTGCGGTAGGCCCGAACACAAGCCGGAGCCTAAATTAGTTGCGGCGGCCGCCTGTCAGCAGGGGGTCGGCGCGGAAGACGCGTCGCAACACCGGGCCGCGTCCCTGCCCAGAACTGCTCGACCCCAGCGCTACCCCTGCCAAAATGGAAAAAAGGGGGAAGCACAGAACGAGGCCCGTGAAGACCCGGGGCCTGCATGGATGCGGTGACCGTGGGGGGATGCGGAGCGTGCAGGGACCCTAACGTGGTCCCCCTGGCGACCGCTCCAAGAGAAAACGCCGGGGGAAGACTGACATACTCACCCAGGCAGGGGGCCTTACAATAAAGGTACCTGAAAATCCCACGCTGTCTGTCTCTATGAAATCCGCGCCTCATCCAACCTTCAGGCTCTGGTAGGCGAGATGGTGGGGGGCAAGGACCGTCCGTGCGGCTGGCACCTACTTGTGCGAGGCTCCTGGTCCTGCTCCGGAGACCTATGAGGATACGGGGTGGCAGTACACGCCGTACTCATAGTCTCTTTGTGGGAGTACGGATGTGACTTTTCACTCCGTATCCCTCTGGAACCTGCAAAGAAACGACGCACACTGAGGTAGATATGGGTCTAATAAAAGACCCGTGTCCACCTCCTACTGACACTAAGCTAAACTGAGGAATTTCATGCCGGTCGGTGGGGTGTATACGGCGGAGGAGGAGCTAACTTTTTTGTGCATAGTGTCAGCCTCCTAGTGGCAGCAGCATACACCCATGGTCTCTGTGTCCCCCAATAAGGCGAACGAGAAACCCGCTATAACGCCTCTTTCACACGTCCTGATATTTCCGGTACTGGAGATGTCAGAGTGTGTGTGTAATATTTGTGGCACACATGTGCCACATCAGTACCACAAGGATGGGTGCCAGGGAAGTAGCGTTACAGTAAGCGCTGTTCCCCAGCGCCGTGTGCGGAACACGGCTCTCATCACTCTCCCCTGCTCTGCTGGCGATTGGCACAAGAAGGGGAGAATGACGAGAGCCGTGTTCAGCACCTGGAAGCGGGGAACAGCACTTACTGTAACGCTTCTTCCCCGATGCTGATGCATGTCACATGGATGACATCAATGTGTGTTATGCATATGCACGTGTGTGCTGGATGTTTTGTAGCCCAAGCTGACATGTCAGCGTGTTTTGCCCACAGACACAGGGTCCGTGGAAACACACTGACATGTGCACAGACCCATTCACTTGAAAAGGCAAATAGCGCTCTGTTCCTCCCAAGTCTCTCTGCATGGCTGCCCAATGGTATAAAATTCTGTGACACACCCATGGGGTAAAAATGATCACTGCACCCCTAGATGAATTCTTTGAGAGGTGTAGTTTGAAAAATGGGGTCATGGCACCTGCAAACCATAACTGTAAAATCTGGCACGCCTCTCCTTCTGAGCTCTGCCATGTGCCCAAATAGTGGTTTACCCCCACATCAACGTACTCAGGACAAATTGCACAAATCACTCTTGGGGTCCAATTTCTCCTGTTACCCTTGGGAAAAAAAGGAAAAAAAGATTGGGGGCGAAAAGTTCATTTTTGTGGAAAAAAAAAAAAATATGATTTTTTTATTTTTACGGCTCTACATTATAAACTTGTGAAGCACTTGGGGGTTCAAAGTGCTAACCACACATCTAGATAAGTTCGTTAGGGGGGGGGTCTACTTTCCAAAATGGTGTCACTTGGGGGGGGGGGGTTTCCACTGTTTAGGCACATCAGGGGCTCTCCAAATGCGACATGGCGTATGATCTTAATTCCAGTCAATTTTGCGTTGAAAAAGTCAAACGGCGTTTCTTCCCTTCCAAGCTCTGCCATGCGCCCAAACAGTGGTTTACCCCCACATATGGGGTATCTGCATACTCAGGACGTATTATACAAACAACTTTTGAGGTCCAATGTCTCTTGTTACCCTTGGTAAAATAAAAAAAAATTGGATCTGAAGTAATTTTTAACCCATATAACTTCCTAATAAAAAAAAAAAAATTGGTTCTAAAATTGTGTTCATATAAAGTAAACGTGTTAAAAGTAACTTAAGTATTTTGTGTGCCATATCTCTGATTTAAGGGCATGAAATTCAAAGTTGTAAAATTTTCAAAATTTCTGCCAAATTTCCATTTTTTTTTTCACAAATAAACGCAACTCATATCAAAGAAATTTCATGACTATCATGAAGTACAATATGTCATGAAGACCATGGTAGCGTGTCTCGGCCATTCAGGCTGTCCACAGTAGCATGATCAACATGTGGCCTGGTGTTGTTTCGAAAAACAGCTCTTGGGACAATTTGGTCCAACTCCTGAGATTATTGAGTAGTATAATGTAGGGTAACCAGACCTCTCAAGTCTCCATTTCAGGTACACCAACAACTCAGTTTTACACTAATTTGATGGTGGCATTAGTGGTACAGCCATTTCTCCAAAGTGTCCCAGGAGCCATTTTTCAACATGATAGTGCCAGGCTGCATGTTGCTCATGCTACTGTGAGAAGCCTGCATGGCGGAAGTCTCTTGACTTATCTTCCATTGAGCACGTCTGGAACATCCTTTGTTGACAATTGCAGTGGGAGCTGCCAGTAGCAGATCTTGATTATTTACATGTCCAAGTACATTCAGCATGGCCGAGTATTCATTACACTACCATTAATAACCTCATTGATAATATACCAGGGCAGGTCATTGAGTTTATTTCTGCATGTGGAGCACATACTGTTTTCAAAAATTTTTGTTTCCAGTTTTTTAGCATTTGGATATGATTAACATGCCTATCGATCTTATGATTTTCCTTCTTGGTGTTGCAATTTCAATGTTGAGGTTATGTGCAAGGTTCAAACTGAACTGCAAAGATGAAATGTGGTGGGAAACAAATTGCATGCTTCTTTATCCATTAGATTTCACAAACCTCCTTGAGATGGCTGTATCTGCATGGCAAAAAGTGGCTCTTGGCAGGAGGTAGTGGGTGTGTAGAGGATAGATGTGGAGGTGGAGGGCTGAGGTTCCTCTGACGTCAAAGTGTCTTGGAAGGGAGACAATGGCTGAGTCGCATCTGCTTCACCTGAGGTATCTGTAAAAATCTTTAACAGCTTAGGTTCTGGACTGGTAAAATCCAACTACAGGATCAACTTGGAAATTATATAGACAGCACATTTGTTTTTACCTTCATTGAAAAGCAAAACTTTATTTCACACCAAAATCCTGAGTAGGTTTTCCCAAGATTAAATATACTGTAAGTTTACTTAAAATAGTTACAAGTAAAATCATAAAAAATGCTTGCTATGGTCCAGGGTGGTGGTCCCAATTCTAATTAGCAGACTTAATAAGAGATCACAAGAGAAGGGGGAAATCAAGAAAACCAGCGAGTGCAATCAATTAAGAAAAGCTTAGAATGCTATAATATAACAGACTAGTTATACTTGCCTTACCAAACCCACACTGCTCTAATGCAACTGATTACTAGGCCCTCCCCAGTCTCTGCATCCTGTCCTCCAGTGATGACATTTCAACAAGTGACTACTGCAACCCAATCACTGACTGACACCACTGAGGTCACCTCTGTGGCCCATGCCAGTGATGAAACATAAAGCATATAGAGAACATTGGGAGTCCCGTGAAATGAAGACTGGAGTGGTGGGTAATTAAAGGGGTTATCCACTACTAGGACAACCCCTTCTCACATTCCCCATGTTTGCCCCCGTTTAAAATAAAACTATCTATACTCACTTCCAGTTCCAGCGGTGTTGGCACTCCCGTTCTTGAGGCTACCTCATGTGAGCCCCAAGAACAAGCGTGCCGACACCTATGGAGTCGCGCTGACACGGAAGGGGAGTAGAAATGCTATTTTAATGGAGGCAAATAAGGGGAATGAGAAGGGGTTGTCCAAGTAAGTATTAGGCCTCATTTAGACATCAGTTTTTAGCATATGTGGTTCATCTGTAGTTTTCACGGATAGAACACGTAGCCATAATAGCTTATGGAACAGTTCACATGTTCGTACATTTTTTGAGGTCCAGAAGCCCAAAACAAATCAGAGACATGTCCATTTGTGATTGGAGTCACAGATCAAAATCACCCATGTAAGTCTATGAATCTGTGAAAATCACAGACGGCGCACATTGTCATCCGTATGCTGTGCATGTTTAACATTGTGATGGGTAAAAGAAGCTTTGCAAATCTGTTTTTTTCCATGCAATAAAATTACTTATGAAATTGATGGTAAAAAAGGGACACACTGACAGAAAAAGACATAGGAATTGTTGCAGACAAATAAAGCTGGTGGATGCCGTACCTGCTCGTGACTTCAGCCAAATTGGAGAGATGAAAGGGTGATTCCAAGCCCATCCACTCAGGTAAAATAAAATCAAGAGGGAAAACCCTCAAAGCCCTACGCGTTTCTGCCGCACTTCAGCGCCCTTAGGAAGGTAAGGTTTGGAGGGTTTTCCCTCTTATTTTAAAGGGTTCTAATAAAAGATGATTTTATTTCACCTGAGTGGATGGGCTGGAATCACCCTTTCATCTCTTCGATAGACAATCACTGATGTCTTAAGTAGGCCTGTTTCTTATGTTATACCGTTTGGTAAAAAATGACAAGAGGCTAGATACAGTTTTAAGGGAAAACCGGTTATGACATTAGTAGACAAGCTGATTTCCGTGATCTGTGCCTTATGTGCTAATGTGCAATCATGCTTGAGAAATCATAAATGCAGTGTAGCATAGGGCAAAATCTGTCAATCAGCAGCTTGAGGCAGTGCTAGAAAGAATACTATGAACATAGGGCACTGATGGCAGTCCTGGCCACACACTGCAGAGATTACCATGTAAGATTTCTAATTCTGCTGAACTTAAAAACAAAGGAGAAGCTTGTGAAATCAGTGTTTGTCACCACTTTATCCTGTCCTTGACATATAACTTATTATTTTACAGGAACCATGACATATGTGCAAAACCATTTTGCAAGAGACGCTTGATCTCATTTTTTTTTCCTAGGATTGAATAGCATTCATGTTACCCTATTCTGGCTGTCAGAATAATAACTCTAAAGATAAACACCAGATATAAGTATAAAGTCTAAATGGCAAGTACAAGCATTAACACACCCACCTGCGGGCTCTTGCATATTGTCTTGTGCTAAATTCAATGATCTGTACAGAAAAGCAACATCTATAAAACAGAAGCAAAAATCATTTTATAGAATGGTAAATTTATCAAAATGGAATCTGTCAATAGATTTCTGTCACCTAATCTGGGAGCAGAACATTGTAGAGACCGTGTTCTTGATTCCAGCGATGTGTCACTTACTGGGCTGCTTGCTGCAATTTTGATAAAGCGTTTTATCAGACGATCACTTAAAGAATAATAAAACTGCTGCATTGTTTCTCTCCATATTCAAGAGAAATGTATAATCCTACCCCAGCACTGATTGGCAGCTTTCTGCCTATGCACAGCGATGTGGATGGAGTTATACAGAGCTAAAAAAAAAAAAAAAAAAAAAAGAAGAAGAACATGATAGATCTGTAGCAGATAAAACAATCATTTTCTTAGTACTACAACAAGCAGCCCAGTAAGTGACACATGCAAGGAATCAAGGTCTCTGCCACTACATCATGCTGTTCTCAAACAGGATAGCGAAATCCTGATGACAGATTCCCTCCAAGTGCAGGTCCCTTCCCTCCCAGCACCCAACAGTCCCTTCTGGGAGAAAAAAAAAAAAAAAGAAAGCACATACACAGAGTAGCAACTTACTTTGTTCTGGCTCATTCTTCCTATAAACAACATAGATTACATCGCCGTTATTTAAGGTGTAGGACTGCTTCTTTACCACCTTCTGCTGGTTAATCACAGTGCCATTTGTGCTGGAAAAAAAACATTGACATATGCAACATCAAACATAACATTTACAATTATATGGAAAAAGGTTTAGCTAAATCACTAAATAAAACACTTCTAATGTGTAAACTACAGTTTTTCCATGCAGTATAATGGTAAGGTAATCCAACGCATACAGTCTTTGTCCTGTCAGTTCAGCATTTGCACAGACACTATTAAATTGGAAATAATATTAAGAAAACTCAGGCTGTGTACCCATGTAAGCGTTTTTCGCGTTTAAGCGTTTTTACCGGCAAAAACGCTTACAAGAAGCATCCCATTCATTTTAATGAATTCCGCACTTTTTGTGCATATTGATGTGTCTTTTTTTCGGCGAAAAAAACCGCATTGCGGTAAAAAAAAAAAAAAAAAAATTGGCATGCCCCCTCTCCACCCACAGGAGCAGAATACTGCACACGTTACATTTCGCTAGCATTCCCCCATCTTGAGATTGGGGCCCCCCGAAGTTAGGCCCTATACATAGAATGGAGAAATGTGATGAAGGTGAAAGTAAAAGTGCTGAGGGGAAAACAACAGTTGTGACTGACAGTGACGGATTATAGCGACGGCACCAAAGAGTCGCTGCTAAAGGGGCCACACCACAACACACAAACATTTCACAAACACCAAACAGACATCACACAGACAGCACACATACACCAACCCACAAGCACAACAACACACAAATGCCGCAACACACCACACACAAACACCACCCCACAAATACCACCCCACCCCATAAATACCACATGCACATCACACACACACACATACGCAAGGACCACACACGCCTGCAATCACACTCAGATGGATGCACCCTACACACACGAACATTACTGAGCAGCAATATTGGTCAGGTGAAAAATGGCTCAGTAAGAGTGCCATTATTGCTTACTATACAGGGAGCTTTCATCACTGAAGCTGCTGAGGTAAAGTGAAAGCTGAGCTTTGATTGGTTGCTATGGGCAATTAGACAAGTCTGCCTGTGAGGCGGTTTTCATTACGGAGATGTGAGCTCCTTCAGGTCATAGTAATACTGTGTGAGGGCTGCTCTGTATTTACTATTCATCCTATTATATCTCTTATCAGTCAGGTGAATACTAAGGCTATGTGCACACGCTGCGTTTTTGGCCCTGCGGAGTTAAGCTTCTCACTTTACGGTACTACAGCGTGAGAAAATTCTCATGCTGCGGCGCTGCAAGTGACAGGAAGATCTCAGATGACCTGTCAGCGGCGGAGTAACACAGTGCAGAGGATTATCTCCGTCATTGCAACACCGGAGCCCCTGGAGAGCAGTCGCATCTGCTGTGACAGCTCTCCATGGGAGATCGTCGTGGGACAATCGTTATTAATTGTATTACGGCAGACACAGGGAGTATATTGTTTGTTTACCATTTTAATTTTATTTGCAGATGATTGGTGGCTTCGGGGATTAGGTGTATATGGTAAGTATGTACTATACGTGTACTGTATGTAGGTTTATTTTATTTTTTTTAACATTTAAAACAGTAGCCGGATGATGGGACTACTAATTTCCCATCGTTGGTGGATCTGCAGCGTTTCTCGCACCCACATCCGCAGCAAATTCGCAGATCTAATTTACATCTGCAGTTTTGCTGCGGCTGTGCCTGACTCAATGGAGGTCAATGGGTGCAGAAAAGCTGCAGATCCGCAAAGAATTGACACGCTGTGGAAAAAAAACAAAAAACAAACAAACATGCTGCAAATCTGCGCGGATCTTTCCGCAGCATGTGCACAGCAAATCTCCATTTCCCATAGATTAACATTGGCTGTGCACTACACTGCGGATTTGATGCGAATCCGTGCGGCCAAAACCGCTGCAGATCCACATCTAAATCTGCAACGTGTGCACACAGCCTAAAAGGATCAAATAAATAAGGACTGTTTTTTAAAATGCCGCCCAAAAACGACCATCTATTGGGCAAGTTCATTTTTGATAAAAATGAGTTAAAAAAATAGTTGTAATAGTTTATACTACATAATATGTATTGAATATGTAAAATCAATAAAAATGTTGAAATAAAAAAGTTCACATGAATGTTACGACAAATTAGTAAAAATGCCAAAATAAAAATTTAAAAAGTGGAAAAAAAAAAAATTTACTGTAGAACTCTGAAAACTTCAATTTCAGGGTGACACTGAAAATTTTACTTTAGCTACCATAACCAACAATTTAACATTTTCCAGGAGCGAAGCCACAGGTATTCTACTAGTAAATAAATAAATGTCATAAAAAGCAGTGGGAATAATTTTGCAGAGTTCCCCACCGATCATTGGAAGGAATAGAAAGGCAAAGCTGAGCACTGACTCCTATGAGATTGAAGAGACTGGTAAGGGTCTCATTACTTAGTCTAAACCCTTTCTCCTGGGTTGATCGACCAAACCAATGTTTATAGGAACACCTATTGATTACTTTTTCACATTTAACCCCCAAACGCCTTTTAACAGCGGCAGCTGAGAACACTTAATTCCTCAGTGCCGCTTTTTTACGGCGCTAAGAAATAAGGGTACAGCACCGCCCCTCCCCCCCCCAACCCAGTGTCGAAAAATCTCTGCTACTGGGGTTAGTCGAGACCCTGGGGAACAAGATCAGGGCCGGTTGATACAGATAACGATACGAATAACGGCGATCGCAAAAAAAAAACAAAAAAAAAAAAAACAGCCAATTTAAAATTAATTTCTCTCCTCCGATATGAACCATCATATCAGAGAAAAGACAAAAGGGGTCCCCCGTGACCCCCCATACACCATCCCCCCAGCCCTCCTGCTCCGTCCCCTGCTTCATCTCCATGAGAAAAACACACAGTGCACAGGTCGACATCTGCAGTCTGGCAACAATAGGTAATTTTTCCTATTGGTTCCTTTTGATCACTGTGATGGGGTCTATCACAGTGATCAAAACAAACAAACCAAACAAAAAAAAAAAAAAAAAAAGTAAATCAAATCCACCTTTGTCGCTATTTTCAAAAGAAAAAAAAAAAAAAAAAAAACAACCACACCACATGGTCTGACAGCTGGTGTTGAGTGCAAGCGCACGTGAAAGTAAGCAAGTCCGGTCTGGCAAAACCAAGAAAGGGAGCCGGAGAAGTGGCCCCAAGCAGAGGACTTACTCACCTTTCACGTTTGCATCCTGGTAATTATGTGGCTATTGTTTGGGCACATGTGGTTGTTTAGGTCGTTACCTACTGTGGCTCTATAGCCTGGACATGACTTTTTTTAGGGGCTCATTTCAGTCCAAGGCTTTCTATTATGTGGACCATTGGATAGAATATATATATATATTTTCATACATGCATACACATATATACTAGCTGAAGAGCCCGGCGTTGCCTGGGCATAGTAATCAACTGTGGTTAGTTATAACAAATAATGATTATATTGCACATAAAAACCGTGTATCTATTCCTATCCTGTGTGATACTGACTGCTGAGCTGTGTATCTAATCATATCCTGTGTGATACTGACTGCTGAGCCGTGTATCTAATCCTATCCTGTGTGATACTGGGCTCCCCCTGCAGTCTGTGTCAGAGGGTGGTCTGTGTTGGCACGGTAATAAATTATGTTATTTCCAGCTTTACAGAAGGACGATACACCATAGAAATGATAAGAATAATAGGCCTCAGTTACCACAACTGTCTACAAAGAAAACTGTTGCTGATAGCAACCAATCACAGCTCATTTTTCATCTTTTAAACAGCTTTGGGACAGCGTGGCGAGTTTTGTGGCGACTTTTGTGTTTCGACTTTTATGTGGCGAGGTTGGTGTATGTGTGGTGAAATGTGTGCTGAGGGTGGTATAAGTGTTGAAGCACGTGGTAGTGTGTGACGCATTTTGTGTGTGTGTTCATATCCCTGTGTGTGGTGAGTATCCCATGTCAGGGTCCTACCTCAGCAACTGTACGGTATATACTCTTTGGAGCCATCACTCTCATTCTTTAAGTCCCCCTTGTTCACATCTGGCAGCTGTCAATTTGCCTCCAACACTTTTCCTTTCACTTTTTCCCCATTATGTAGATAGGGGCAAAATTGTTTGGTGAATTCAAACGCGCGGGGTTAAAATTTCACCTCACAACATAGCCTATGACGCTCTCGGGGTCCAGACGTGTGACTGTGCAAAATTTTGTGGCTGTAGCTGCGAATGCCAATCCCGGACATACATACATACATACACACCCACATTGAGCTTTAGATATATAGATTATATATATATATATATATATATATATATATATATATATATATATATATAGTTAGGTCCATATATATTTGGACAGACAATATTTTTCTAATTTTGGTTCTGGACATTACTAGAATGGATTTTAAACAAAACAATTCAGATGAAGTTGAGACTTTCAGCTTTCATTTGAGGGTATCCACATTAAAATTGGATGAAGGGTTTAGGAGTTTCAGCTCCTTAACATGTGCCACCCTGTTTTTAAAGGGACCAAAAGTAATTGGACAATTAACTCCAAGGCTATTTCATGGACAGGTGTGGGCAATCCCTTCGTTATGTCATTCTCAATTAAGCAGATAAAAGGCCTGGAGTTGATTTGAGGTGTGGGCGCTTGCATTTGGAAGGTTTTGCTGTGAAGGAAACATTCGGTCAAAGGAGCTCTCCATGCAGGTGAAACAAGCCATCCTTATGCTGCAAAAACAGAAAAAACCCATCCGAAAAATTGCTACAACATTAGGATTGGTAAAATCTACAGTTTGGTACATCCTGAGAAAGAAAGCAAGCACTGGTGAACTCATCAACGCAAAAAGACCTGGGCGCCCATGGAAGATAACAGTGGTGGATGATCGCAGAATAGTCTCCATGGTGAAGAGAAACCCCTTCACAACAGCCAACCAAGTGAACAACACTCTCCAGGAGGTAGGCGTATCAATATCCAGATCTACCATAAAGAGAAGACTGCATGAAAGTAAATACAGAGGGTTCACTGCACGGTGCAAGCCACTCATAAGCATCAAGAATCAAAAGGTTAGACTAGACTCTGCTAAAAAAAAACATCTAAAAGAGCCAGCACAGTTCTGGAACAACATTCTTCGGACAGATGAAACCAAGATCAACCTCTACCAGAATGATGGAAAGAGAAAAGTATGGCGAAGGTGTGGTACAGCTTATGATCCAAAGCATACCACATCATCTGTAAAACACGGCGGAGGCAGTGTGATGGCTTGGGAATGCATGGCTGCCAGTGGCACTGGGTCACTAGTGTTTATTGATGATGTGACACAGGACAGAAGCAGCCGAATGAAATCTGAGGTATTCAGAGCCATACTGTGTGATCAGATCCAGCCAAATGCAGCCAAACTGGCTGGTCGTCGTTTCATACTACAGATGGACAATAACCCAAAACAAAGCCAAAGCAACCCAGGAGTTTATTAAAGCAAAGAAGTGGAATATTCTTGAATGGCCAAGTCAGTCACCTGATCTCAACCCAATTGAGCATGCACTTCACTTGTTAAAGACTAAACTTTAGACAGAAAGGCCCACAAACAAACAGCAACTGAAAACCACCGCAGTGAAGGCCTGGCAGAGCATCAAAAAGGAGGAAACACAGCGTCTGGTGATGTCCATGAGTTCAAGACTTCAGGCAGTCATTGCCAACAAAGGGTTTTCAACCAAGTACTAGAAATGAACATTTTATTTACAATTATTTAATCTGTCCAATTACTTTTGTATACCCTCAAATGAAAGCTGAAAGTCTGAACTTCAGCTGCATCTTAATTGTTTTGTTTAAAATTCATTGTGGTAATGTCTCTAGAACCAAAATTAGAAAAATGTTGTCTCTGCCCAAATATATATATGGACCCATATATATATATATATATATATATATATTTATTTATATTTAAGTCTTATGTCTGTCTGTAACCTGAAATCCCACCACGCTGAGTGGCGCAGCTGTTTGTAACAGTAAGCTGCGCCTGCCGCTGATTGGTCGCAGCCGCCAGGCCGCGACCATTTAGCGGCAGGTGCAGCGCTCAATCGGGCGCAGCGCATCTGTAAAAAATAGAATTAAAATTAAAAAAAAGGTTATACTCACCTTCCGATGGCCCGCGATCTCCACTCCACGCGCCCGGCCTCGCGGTCCCAGTAATGCCTTGCACCTTAGACCGGAGATGACGTCACTCTCGCGAGAGCGCGAAGTCATCAGCGGTGTTTCACGCAATGCATTACTGGGACCGCGAGGCCGGGCGCATGGAGGGGAGATCGCGGGCCGTCGGAAGGCGAGTATATAACTTTTTTTTTTTATTTTAACAGAGACCATGCATACAAGGAAAGGGGGGGGGTGAGGGTGACCATGCATACCAGGATAGGGGGGTGAGGGTGACCATGCATACCAGGAAAGGGGGGTGAGGGTGACCATGCATAACAGGAAAGGGGGGGGGGGGGGGTGAGTTGGACCATGCATACCAGGAAAGGGGGGGGGTGAGTTGGACCATGCATACCAGGAAAGGGGGACCATGCATACCAGGAAAGGGGGTGAGGGGGACAATGCATATCAGGATTGGGGGGTGCATTATTATTAAAACTTCATAAATAAACTACATACATATTCTAGAATACCCGATGCTTTAGAATCGGGCCACCATCTAGTATATGTGTGTGTATATATATATATATATATATATATATATATATATATACACACACACACACACATATACTAGATGGTGGCCCGATATATATATATATACACACACACACACAGTTGTGGCCAAAAGTATTGACACCCCTGCAATTGTGTCATATAGTAATCAGTTTCTTCCTGAAAATGATTGCAAACACAAATTCTTTGGTATTATTATCTTCGTTTAACTTGTCTTAAATGAAAAAACAAAGAATTGTCCTAAAGCCAAATTGGATATAATTCCACACAAACAAAAAAAAGAGGGTGGACAAAAGTATTGGCACTGTTCGAAAAATCATGTGATGCTTCTCTAATTTGTGTAATTAACAGCACCTGTAACTTACCTGTGGCACCTAACAGGTGTTGGCAATAACTAAATCACACTTGCAGCCAGTTGACATGGATTAAAGCTGACTCAACCTCTGTCCTGTGTCCTTGTGTGTACCACATTGAGCATGGAGAAAAGAAAGAAGACCAAAGAACTGCCTGAGGACTTGAGAAACCAAATTGTGAGGAAGCATGAGCAATCTCAAGGCTACAAGTGCATCTCCAAAGACAAAAATTGACAAGAGATTTCAACGCAAGATTGTGCAGATGTTGCATAAAGAACCTCGACTAACATCCAAACAAGTTCAAGCTGCCCTGCAGTCCGAGGGTACAATAGTGTCAACCCGTACTATCCGTCAGCGTCTGAATGAAAAGGGACTGTATGGGAGGAGACCCAGGAATACCCCACTTCTTACCCCGAGACATAAAAAAGCCAGGCTGGAGTTTGCCAAAACTTACCTGAAAAAGCCTAAAATGTTTTTGAAGAATGTTTTCTGGTCAGATGAGACAAAAGTAGAGCTTTTTGGGCAAAGGCATCAACATAGAGTTTACAGGAGAAAAAAAGAGGCATTCAAAGAAAAAAAAACACAGTCCCTACAGTCAAACATGGCGGAGGTTCCCTGATGTTTTGGGGTTGCTTTGCTGCCTCTGGCACTGGACTGCTTGACCGTGTGCATGGCATTATGAAATCTGACGACTACCAACAAATTTTGCAGCATAATGTAGGGCCCAGTGTGAGAAAGCTGGGTCTCCCTCAGAGGTCATGGGTCTTCCAGCAGGACAATGACCCAAAACACACTTCAAAAAGCACTAGAGAATGGTTGGAGAGAAAGCACTGGAGACTTCTAAGGTGGCCAGCAATGAGTCCAGACCTGAATCCCATAGAACACCTGTGGAGAGATCTAAAAATGGCAGTTTAGAGAAGGCACCCTTCAAATATCAGGGACCTGGAGCAGTTTGCCAAAGAAGAATGGTCTAAAATTCCAGCAAAGCATTGTAAGAAACTCATTGATGGTTACCGGAAGCGGTTGGTTGCAGTTATTTTGGCTAAAGGTTGTGCAACCAAGTATTAGGCTGAGGGTGCCAATACTTTTGTCTGGCCCATTTTTGGAGTTTTGTGTGAAATGATCAATGTTTTGCTTTTTGCTTCATTCTCTTTTGTGTTTTTTCCATTTAAGACAAATTAAATGAAGATAATAATACCAAAGAATTTGTGACTGCAATCATTTTCAGGAAGAAACTGAGTATTATCTGACAAAATTGCAGGGGTGTCAATACTTTTGGCCACAAGAGTAGTGAGAGTGTGTGAGAGAGAGTGAGAGTGTGTGAGAGAGAGAGAGTGAGTGTGAGAGAGAGAGAGTGAGTGTGAGAGAGAGTGAGAGAGTGAGTGTGAGAGAGAGTGAGAGAGTGAGTGAGTGTGAGAGAGAGTGAGTGAGAGTGAGTGAGCGTGAGAGAGAGTGAGTGAGTGAGCGTGAGAGAGAGTGAGTGAGTGAGCGTGAGAGAGAGTGAGTGAGTGAGCGTGAGAGAGAGTGAGTGAGTGAGCGTGAGAGAGAGTGAGTGAGTGAGCGTGAGAGAGAGTGAGAGAGAGTGAGTGAGCGTGAGAGAGAGAGAGTGAGTGAGCGTGAGAGAGAGTGAGTGAGTGAGCGTGAGAGAGAGTGAGTGAGTGAGCGTGAGAGAGAGTGAGCGAGTGAGCGTGAGAGAGCGTGAGAGAGTGAGCGAGTGAGCGTGAGAGAGAGTGAGCGAGTGAGCGTGAGAGAGAGTGAGCGTGAGAGAGAGAGTGAGCGTGAGAGAGAGAGTGAGCGTGAGAGAGAGAGTGAGCGTGAGAGAGAGAGTGAGCGTGAGAGAGAGAGTGAGCGTGAGAGAGAGAGTGAGCGTGAGAGAGAGAGTGAGCGTGAGAGAGAGTGAGCGTGAGAGAGAGAGTGAGCGTGAGAGAGTGAGCGTGAGAGAGAGAGTGAGCGTGAGAGAGAGAGTGAGCGTGAGAGAGAGAGTGAGCGTGAGAGAGAGAGTGAGCGTGAGAGAGAGAGTGAGCGTGAGAGAGAGAGTGAGCGTGAGAGAGAGAGTGAGCGTGAGAGAGAGTGAGCGTGAGAGAGAGTGAGAGAGAGTGAGCGTGAGAGAGAGTGAGCGTGAGAGAGAGTGAGCGTGAGAGAGAGTGAGCGTGAGAGAGAGTGTGTAAAAATATATATATATATATATATATATACACATATATATATATATATATATATATATATATATATATATATATATATATATATATATATATATATATATATATATATATACACATACACACACACATTTATTTTTTTTTCTTCTCTCTTCACTTAGTCCTTCTTTTGACATGGGAGGCCCAATTCTGTGACCTCAGTCATTGTGGGTTTATCGTTGTTTCAGAAGATTTTTTACTCTGGTTCATTGTGCTCTATATGGACCAACTCCTAGGAGTCATATTGTCATTGTACTTATCATTGTCCTGCCTTTTTCCAACATATCTGGTAACTAACCTTGAGTGGCTAGCCATATGTTTTTAAGTATGTTTTATGTCACTTTTTTCATTGTGTGTCAATAAAAAGGTTTTGCATTTTTGTATATTTGGTGTGGTGTGCATATTTACAGTAGTGCTTTTTCTTTTTCTCATTATCACAAAAAGTGACACGGGTGAGAATTGTAAAATTTGGCCTGGCCATGAAGGTCAAAATAGGCTCTGTCACTAAGGGGTTAAACAACACACAGCACAGAGAAATGTGCTGTCTTCCAGGTGCAAAAATTAAAGATGTGTCTGACAGGATATCAGGACTCTTCAGACCTACAGATGACTACCCATTCCTGCTACTACATATGGGGACAAATGACACCGCAAGAAACGACCTGGAAACCATTTGCAGAGACTTTGAAAACTTAGGCAAGAAAGTGAAAGAACTGGGAGCACAGGTGGTCTTCTCTTCCATCCTCCCAGTGGATGGCCATGGAACAAGGAGGTGGAATAACATTCTGCAGGTGAACAACTGGCAACGTCGATGGTGCCGTCAGTAAGGATTTGGATTTCTAGATCACGGAGTGAATTACCTATACGATGGACTACTTGCTAGAGATGGGGTGCACCTTACGAAGACTGGAAAACATGTATTTGGAAGACGCCTTGCTACACTTGTAAGGATAGCTTTAAACTAGAACATGGGAAGGGAAGCAAAAGACCAGAAAAAGCCATACACCTGACAAATGCTATTGAGAACTCTGCTATTAAAACTGGAAAGGAAGAACAAAGACAAAAGAATCTAATTAATAAAAATATTGGAGAAAGAGAAACCAATCACAAACCAGGGCTGTGGAGTCGGAGTCGGTGCTCATTTTGGTGGAGTCGGAGTTGGAGTCGGTATAAAACGGACCGACTCAGACTCCTAAAATATATAATAAATTGGGTACATTAATTCAATGCAGGATGTGCTGAATATTTTTTCATAGGAGTTTGGGAAAGTTATGAAATGTCCTATAAATGGCTGTTCTATTCCTGATCTAAGGCTACATTCACACACAGCGATTTTCCTGTGTTTTTTGAGGATACGTTTTTCAGCTGCAAAAGCAGATCATCTTTTTAAAAAACTGCATCACCTGAAAGGTTTTTGAGCTCATAGATAATGTTTTCAATAGCAAAAGCAGATTAGAAATCTGCTCTATCCATTTATCCATATCTGTCTATCCATATCGTATCTGTACCAAAAAGAATGAAAACCGGGTAGTACACCAATATATATTCTGTTCTATCTAAATATCTTGATTATTGGATCATAAAAATGATTAAATGTCTGAGGTTCACATTGTACTACAATAAATTTTTCACTTAAATATAAGCAATATGTGTGGGAGTCGGAGTCGTGGAGTCGGTGTAAGGGAAATTGAGGAGTCGGAGTCGCAGGTTTGGCTTACCGACTCCACAGCCCTGTCACAAACTAAAATGTTTCTATACTAATGCACAAAGCATGGGCAACAAACAAGGAGAATTGGAACTACTAACACAGGAAAAGAAATATGATGTCATTGGAATCACTGAAACTTGGTGGGACGATACACATGATTGGAATACAAGACTAGAAGGATACAACTTATTTGCAAGAAACAGAGTTGATAAACGAGGAGGAGGTGTCGCATTGTATGTTAGAAACGCGTATATCTGCACAGAGATTGAAGCTTCAGAGACTGGGAGTTCTGTGGAAACTGTTTGGGTAAGAATACAAGGACAGAACAATGGAAAGGACACCATTGTAGGCATTTACTACAGGCCGCCTGTGCAAGCAGAAGATATGGATGAACTCTTTATGCATCAAATGGCCAAGTTCTCCAAAAATATGACATAGTTGTCATGGGAGATTTCAACTATCCAGACATTTGTTGGAAATCTCTCTCAGGCAAAACTAACAGGTCAAGGAAATTCTTATCCTCTCTTGCTGACAACTTTCTCTTCCAAAAGGTAGGGGCGAAAACAAGGGGAACAGCTACCCTGGATCTAATCCTTATAAACAGGGAGGAAATGGTTGAGGAGGTAAAAGTGGCTGGGACCCTAGGAGGTAGCAACCATGCTATTTTAGAATTTTGGATAGCTAGAGGAGGAAGACCTGTGAAGACTCAGACGTCAAGGTTAGATTTCAGAAAGGCAGATTTTAAGGGATTCAGAAAGAGAATTGGAGGGATCCAATGGCTGGATATCCTTAAAGAAAAAAAAAATGTCCAGGAAGGATGGGAAATCTTGAAAAATGAAATTCTCAAAGCAAAATCGTTAACAATTCCGAAAAGAGGGAAGAATAGGAAGCATTTAAGGAAACCAGGATGGATGAACACAGAACTTAAGCACATGCTAAAAAGGAAGAAAGAAATGTTTATAAAATGGAAAGAGGGAGGCATATCTAAAGAAGAATATAATGCTGTCTGCAGAACCTGCAGGGCAAAAACCAGATTAGCTAAAGCTGACAATGAATTGAGGCTTGCAAGAGATGTCAAAAGCAATAATAAAGGATTTTGGGGATATGTCAAAAGTAAAAGAAAAGTCAAAGATGCTATAGGATTTTTACAGGATGAAAATGATGAAATGGTAAGACAGGATGTTGAGAAGGCCGAACTTTTAAATTCCTATTTTGCATCTGTTTTCTATCAGAAAGGAAATGTTCTTCACTGTCCTATTAAGGGAATAGAAGAATCCAGGATATCTATAAACAGAAAGATAGTGAGGAAACACTTAGCTAACCTAAATTAATTCAAGTCTCCAGGTCCAGATGAATTACACCCCAGAGTACTGAAGGAGATAGCAGAAGAAATTTTTGAACCCCTCTCCATAATCTTTGAAAATTCTTGGAGAACAGGAGAAGTCCCAGAAGACTGGAGTAGAGCAAATGTTGTTCCTATCTTCAAAAAGGGGAAGAAGGTGGACCCAGGCAACTATAGGCCGGTGAGTCTGACTTCTATACCAGGAAAGATCTTTGAACAAATTATTAAACATGTATATCAGTACCTGGATAAGAATGAAGTGATTAAACAGAGTCAGCATGGGTTTGTAACTAATAAGTCATGTCAGACTAACTTAATTTCCTTCTATGACGGAATCACTGATTGGGTGGATCAAGGAAATGCTGTAGATGTAGTATATCTTGACTTCAGCAAAGCATTTGACAAAGTATCTCACACAATCCTTATTGAAAAAAATGGCTAAGTATGGAATGGACAAGGCAACTGTTAGGTGGATTCATAACTGGCTTAGTGATCAGACCCAAAGAGTGGTCATAAATGGCTGCACATCCAGTTGGAAGAAGTACTACATCTGGGCAATAGAAATGAAAAAAGCATATACAGAATGGGAGGAATAGGGCTAAGCAACAGCACATGTGAAAAAGACTTGGGTATACTAATAGATCACAGACTGAATATGAGTCAACAGTGTGATGCAGCAGCAAAAAAGGCAAATGCAATTCTAGGATGTATTAACAGAAGCATACAGTCCAGATAAAGTGAAGTCATTATTGCCCTCTACTCCTCTTTGGTCAGACCTCATCTGGAATATTGTGTACAGTTTTGGGCACCAAATTTTAAAAAAAACACATCAACAAACTGGAGCAAGTCCAGAAAAGAGCGACCAGAATGGTGACCGGTCTGCAAACCCTGTCTTATGAGGAAAGGTTGCAGGATTTGGGAATGTTTAGCTTTCAAAAGAGAAGACTGAGAGGAGACTTAATAGCTGTCTACAAATATCTAAAGGGCTGTCACATTGTAGAAGGATCATCTTTATCCTCATTTGCACAAGGAAAGACTAGAAGCAATGGGATGAAACTGAATGGGAGGAGACACAGATTAGATATTAGAAAAAACTTTTTGACAGTTAGAGTGATCAATGAGTGGAACAGGCTGCCACGAGAAGTGGTGAGTTCTCCTTCAATGGAAGTCTTCAAACAGAGGCTGGACAGACATCTGACTGGGATGATTTAGCGAATCCTGCTTTGAGCAGGGGGTTGGACCAGATGGCCCAGGAGGTCCCTTCCAACTCTACGATTCTATAACCAGTGATCAGTTGACATGTTCCTCTGGTGATTGCATCTTATATGGTGGCCTAAAGATTATTGTTCATCGGAAGTACATTACATGTAAGCAAGGATGTACTACTGACAATTTAATCCCTTCATGGCTTATGACGTACAATTACGTCAGATGTTGTGTCTTTGACTATCATACAGGCTCGAAAGCCAAGCCTGCATCTTTCCCAGCAGATGGCTGATTTAATCAGTCATCATCTGCCTCTAACAGACGCCGGAGGAGCCGAGCTATAGACCTATTAAATGCCGAGTACATCTCTGACAGCAGCAACTAAAAGCAACAGCAAGGGGACAGCAAAATTCCATGCCCCCATGACGTGATCACGTGGCAGGGATGAGTTGCCATGACAGCCAGTGGTCTGCTGAAGACTCTCGTGCCTGTAATTACGATATTGCTGTGAAACAGGAAAAAAATTGAAACACCAGAATCACTTTTTTTTTGGCCACTGCAACATTGCAATAATATGCAATAAGAGGCGGTCAAAACCTCGCATCTGAGGCGGTCAAAACCTCGCATCTACCCCAATATGGTATCAATAAAAATATCAGCTCAGGGTGCAAAGATTAAGCCCTCAACACAGTATCATATCCCGAAAAGAGAGCCTTCATTGGGGGACACAGGTTATCATTGCCGTATGGCTGCTGTCCCTAGGAGGCTGACACTATGCAAAAAAAGGAAAATAGCTCCTCCTCAGCAGTGTACACCCACCGGCTGACACGAAACTTGTTAGTTAGTGCCAAAGCAGTACGAGAAACGACTATGTACAAGCCCAACATAGGCACAAATCAGGGTCAGGGTGGGTGCTATGTCTCCCAATGAAGGCTCCAAGAAAGATTTTATGGTGACTACCAAAAATCTCTATTGCTTCATTGGCGGACACAGGTAACCATGGGATGTCCTAAAACAGTCCCGAGGGAGGGGAATATAATAAGTAGGACAAGTTAACAGCCATGCCATTAAATTCAGAGACCGAGATCTCTGGTGCAAGAGGGGGCCCTGTGAGAGTAGGTTTGAACCATCTGAAAGAATCCAGGGAACATCCGTGAGTATGTTTACTAACTCCGCGTTCTAGGCCAGTCTGGAGCGACCAGAATTACTGGCACTCCCTCCGCCTTGATCTTTTTAACGACCCTCGGAATCAGCAGGAGAGGAATGAGGTTGGGCAGCTAAATTGGGATCATCGAATGACCAAGGCATCGTAACTGATGGTTAGAGGGCCTCGGATCCTGGCTACGAAATGAGGCACCTTGTAATTCATCCGAAACGCCAATGTATCAATGCCCTGGATGCCCCATCTCTGATAGATCTGATCGAAGACAGAGGTGATGAGAGACCACTCGCCCAGGACAAGACCCTGATGACTAAGGAAGTCGGCAGCCCAACTGTCCACCCCCAGGAATGTGAACTGCTGATATTGCTGGTACTTGGTGTTCTGCCCAAAACAGGATCCTTGCTACTTCCGTCATTGACTGACTTGATGCGCGTCCCGCCCTGGTGATTTATATACTCCACGGCTGTGGAGACAGTAAAAGGTAAACCGCTCTGATTTCCAGCAAATTGATGGGAAGAGCGGCTTTCTGAGAATTCCAGCAAACCTGAGCTGTATGATGGAGCAAAACCGCTGCCCATCCGACGAGACTGGGGTCGATGGTAAAAATTTGCCAGTGGAGAGGAAGGAATGATTTCCCGTGAACAACGGAGGAGGAAAGGGTCCAACATGTCAAAGACTGTCTCAGAGGGGTAGTAGAATGGAACAGTCCAGGGAAGAGGTCCTCTTGTCCCAAGCTGACAGGAGGGCCAGCTGAAGGGGATAGGTATGGAACTGGGCAAAGGGTGCGGCTTCCATGGCAGCAATCCTCTTCCCCAATACACTCATGCAGAGTCGCCAAGAATGCAGAGATGGCCATCTCAGAGTATGGATTCCCAGGTGGAGAGATGAGATCTCTTCCTCTGGAAGGAAGACCTTGGCACGAGCGGTGTCGAACAGCATGCCCAAGAACAGCAGACGGGATCAGAGAACACTTTTCCCTGTTGATTATCCAGCCGAGACGAGCGAGATTGATCTGAAGAGAGCAATCTCGGGAGGCTGGACCCTTGATCAACAGATCGTCCAGATAAGGGATGAGGAGTATCGCCCTAGATTCAAGAGAGGCCATGACAGTTGCCATAACCTTCGTAAACACCCAGGGGGCAGAGGCCAGGCCGAAGGAAAGGACTGCGAACTGGTAGTGTTCCTCTAGCTTTCCTCATCAAAGCACCTTCTATCTCTGGCATAGTCAGTATCTGTCGGGCCTCCTGATGAACCTCGTGGACGGGGAAACGTGTTGAGGAGAGACTCGTCTGATATAATAAGTCTATGTCTAAATTCCTTCCTGTGGTTGTGCATACTCATCATCTTTGTTCTTATCCTTAATAATAGGTTATACTTCTCCTCTGGCTCTATATTGGTTATATTACGATTTGTCTTTTACCCATGGAAGGAGTTTTTTCATGCCACAAGGCCATTGCGCCCTTGGAAGTTGTCATAGGGAAGCAGTAAAAGCGTAGTTACTTACCGTTAATGGTATTTCTCTGAGCCCATGACGGCACCACGGAGAGAGGGGATCCGCCCCACGGGGACAGGAAAGTACCTCTCTCCCGCGTCAGTTGTTTTACAGAGCATTAACAGAACTTCAGCCTAATACTAACACAGCAATCTTAAGAAAAATACGAAATTTTTATAATCATTAAACTGCGTAGAGGAGACACCGCGTGACTTAACTAAACTGTATTTACAATAAGTGCGCACCCCACGCGTGTAGGGAGGGAATATACGGGTGCCGTCATGGACTCAGAGAAATACCGTTAACGGTAACTACGCTATTCTCTATCCCCCATGACGGCACCATGGAGAGAATTGCAGAGACTATTGGGGGGGGGGGACACTGCCTCCAGCACCCTTCTACCAAAAGTTAGATCTGAGGAGGTGGCTAGGTCCAGCCGATAGTGGTTAAAGAAAGTCGAAGGAGAGGACCAAGTAGCGGCTCTACATATCTGCTCAATGGAGACGCCTGCTCTCTCTGCCCAGGAAGTCGACACCGCTCTTGTATAATGGGCTGTTATTCTGTCTGGGACGTTCGTCCCCTGCGACGAGTACGACAAGGTGATGGCGTCTCTTATCCACCTCGCCAGCGTGCTCTTTGATACCTTTCGCCCCTTTCTTGGCGCCTGGAAGCAGACAAAAAGAGACCTATTCTTTCTACACTCCCTGGTGGCCTCTAGGTATTCAATTAGGCATCTAATGTGTGTAACGCTTCTTCTCCCCTGTTTTTGTGATTGGGGCAAAAGGAGGGGAGGGAGATTTCCTGATTCCTGTCGAATCGGGATGCTACCTTCGGCAGGTAGGCTGGGTCTGTCCTAAGTATCACCCTATCCTCTAGGATCTGAGTAAACGGAGGGAAAGCTGACAGGGCCTGGATATCACTGATTCTGCGGGCCGATGTCAAGGCTACCAAGAGGGGAGGTCTTGAGTGAAATCAGTTTTAGTGGAGCCTCTAACGGTTCAAAGGGAGGTTTGGACAAGGCTGAGAGGACCAAGTTTAGATCCCAGGGAGGAGTGTTTAGGGAAAGTATAGGCCTGGATCTGCCGGCTGCTTTGATGAATCTGGCCACACAACGGTTCCCTGCCAAGTCATAGTTGTAAAGGGTCCCTAGGGCCACCACCTGAACTTTCAATGTGCTGGTAGCTAAAGCCCTGCTCTAAGCCCTTCTGCAGGAACTCTAAGATTTTTGATAGAGGCACCTCCCCCCTGCGCTGGTGTTTGATACTGAGAGGAACTTCCTCCAGATCCTCAAGTACAGTTTAGTGGTTACCGGTTTCCTGCACCTTAGGAGAGTGGACACAATTTTTGGAGAACCCCCTGTTGCTCAACAGCATCCTTTCAAGTTCCAGGCCGTCATATGTAGGTTCTCCACCTGGGGGTGCAGTACCGGGCCCCGAGAGTGTAAGTTCGGGATGTCCGGGAGGAACCAAGGGTCAGAGATGGATATCCTCCTCAACCAAGAGAACCATGTCCTTCTCGGCCAAAAGGGGACTATTAATATTACCCTTGCCTTGTCCTCCCGAATCTTCCTCAGAACTGATGGAATTAGGGTTATTGGTGGAAACGCATAGGCAAGGGGGAAGTGCCAGGGAATCATAAGGGCGTCCAGGGCTACCGGGTTCCCAGAGGGGTCTATGGAGCAGAAGGTTTCCACCTTCCGGTTTGTTCTGTTGGCAAATAGATCTATACTGGGTTTTCCCCATAGCGTCGTGATCTGAGCGAAAATTCCCTGGTTTAACTCCCACTCCCCCTGTCTTAGTTGTGTGCGACTTAGGAAGTCTGCCGTCACGTTGTCAGTCCCTTTTATGTGCAGTGCCGTCAGTGAGCTTAGATTTCCCTCTGCCCACTGGAAAATTGATTTTGTCACTTCCCTTAGGGCGCAGGATCTTGTCCCCCCTGATGGTTCAAGTAAGCGACTACTGTGCGGTTGTCCGAAAATACCCTTACGTGGTGGGACCTGAGGGAGTCCAGAAAATACAGGAGGGCGAGTTTTACTGCTAAGAGTTCCTTCATATTTGAGGAAGCTGCTACTTCGTCCTCCGTCCAGACTCCTTGTGCTACCTGGTTGTCCAAGTGGGCCCCCCACCCCCTGGGGCTTGCATCTGTGGTATGGACTCGAGATATCGACAATACCAAAGGGACTCCCTGGGATAGGTTGGATGGCTCTGTCCACTGCTGCAGTGAGTGGGCTGTTTTGGGTGAGATGTCTAACCGCCCTTCTAAATCTCCTTGCAGAGAAAGCTCTGCGGCCAATGTCTCCCACTGGAGATCTCTTGTATGGGCTTGGGCCCACTGAACAGCCGAGATGCAGGCTGTCATTGAGCCGAGCAGGGACTTGGATTTCCTTAGTGTTGTCGCTGTGTGAGTTTTTGCGACTGTCGCCATCTGCTTCATGTGTGTCACTTTCCCTTCTGGGAGACGGCACTCTTGTCTGAGTGAGTCTATGGTAATGCCCAGGTACTCTTGTACTTGGCTTGGGGTCGTCCGAGATTTTGGCAGATTCAGCAGCCAACCTAGTTTGGTTAGTGTTTCCATAGTCCTGTTCAGCTGGTCCCTGCAGTGAGAAGGGGAGTTGCCTATCACTAGAAAGTAGTCTAGGTATGGAACTAGAGGCACATCCTGCTCCCTTAAATGTGCCATGACTTCCGCTATGATTTTTGTGAAGCCTCTCGGAGCGATGGCCAGCCCGAATGGGAAAGCTTTGAACTGGTAGTGCCTTATCTCTCCCCTTATAGTGACTGCCATCCTGAGATACTGGCGATAGTCCCTGTGTATGGGGACGTGATAGTACGCGTCTTAAGTCGAGTACCGTCATGTAACAGGCTGGAAACAGCATTTTTACTGCGGATTTTATTGTTTCCATTTTGAAAGGATGGATTATCAGGCACTTGTTTAATCTTTTCAGGTTTATTATCGTCCTGAATGTCCCGTCTGGCTTCCTCCTTAGAAAGATAGGGGAATAGAAGCCTTCTCCTTTTTCCTGGTGGGGGACCTCTTGTAGCACTGATTTCTCCACCAGGGTCTGAATCTCTTGTTGGACTGCTTCTTGCTCTTCCGCTGACTGTCTCTGCTGGGTCACTACAAAAGAGGGTTTGGGTGAGGTGTGGAAGGTTAATTTAATTTGAGGCCTGTTTTTACTATGCATAAGATCCAGGAACTGTTTGATATTTTTTCCCAGGCTGGGAAGAAGTGGCCCAATCTTCCTCCTACCTGGGAAACACCTTCATTGGGGTTGTTTCTTGTCTGCTGGTTTCCCAAAACATGAACCCTTTCCCTTTTCCTCTTCTGTCCTCCCACTTATCCTGGGAGTTTCTAGGCGGCTTTCTCTATATAAATTTCCTGCTCCAAAACCGCTTGAAGGGGAAATTGGACTGGTTGGGGAAAGACTTCTTTTTATCCCCTGCTTTGACAAGGATATCGTCCAGCGTGGGGCCGAAAAGAAATTTGCCTTCACAGGGCATGGAGCAGAGTTTGGATTTCGTCTGCAGGTCCCCCGTCCAGCATTTGAGCCAGAGTGCTCTCCTTGCCGCATTTGAAAATGAGGCTGCCCTGGCTGTCAGACGGATTGAATCCGCGGATGCATCCCCCAGAAAGGCCGCCGCTCCTCTCATCAATGGGACTGAGTCTAAAATCGTGCCTCTTGGGGTTTTGTCTTTCAGCTGGCCCTCCAACTGATCTAGCCACACCATTAAGGCTCTAGCGGTGCATGTGGCGGCTATGGCGGGCTTCAGTCCTCCTCCGGCTGCCTCCCAGGAACCTTTTAGGAATGTTTCCGCTTTTTTGTCCATAGAGTCTTTTAATGTTCCCATATCCTCAAACGGCAGGGCAAATTTTTTTTGAGCCTTTTGCTATCGCTACATCCACTTTTGGCGCTTTCTCCCAATAAGAACAGCTTGGGTCTTCAAACGGATATTTCCTTTTTGGAGTCAGGAGGCCCTTTTTTTCTGGCCTTTTCCATTCTCTCTGAATTAGAACTTGAATTTTCTCGTTCATAGGGAATGATCTTCTCTTCTTTTGTTCCAACCCGCTGAACATAGCATCTTGGATAGTTCTTTTGGGTCTGGTGTCTACCAACCCCATAGTTGTTCTAATTACTTTCACTAAACTATCCGTTTCTTGGATAGGGAAACAGCTGCAACCCCCTTCTTTGGAGGATGAGGAGTCGGATGCTGAACTGTCCGAGTTTGACGTTGAAGGTTCGCTCTCCCTATCGCTAAGGTCTGACTCGGGGTCCCTGGTTTTAGCTTTCCTGTTTTTTGCTTCCTCCCTGGAGGGTTTTCACGGTGTTTTCTACCTGGTGTTTAATCAGGGCCCTAAGGTCAGAGGCGAACCTTGGAGATTCCTTACAAATCGTGTGATCAATGCACGCTTGGCAGAGCCTTTTCCCCAACCCCGTGGGAAGCTCCTCTTGCAAAGTGGGCAAATCTTGTGGTTGGCCTTCTGCGTGCACTTTTTCCCTAAAAGAGAGGGAGGCCCTAGTTACAGCTTGTACATTCACGTAGTCCACTTACCCACCAAGCCGAAGAAGGATACCGAATCTGGAGGGACCACCGGGTCTGCTGACGCCTTGTCTTTTGGGGTCACTGCCCCACTGGACTCCTTGCTGCGCCTGGACCCTGATCAGCTGGTCCTTGGGATCCTTCTTACGGCGTTTCGGCTGATGCGGTGACTACCGTGGTTGTCGCTGGTGCCCTGTGCCTCCAGGTGCGCGCCGCCCCTGCCTCTTCCTCCCGGCACTCCGGGCTTTCAGAGATGCTTTGCGTGCACCCGACGTCTGACATCATCGGCTCCGCCCCCCGCGCGTGCGCTCTGAGATGCCGGTTCCCAGAGGTGCATTGCGGCGGTGGCGACGTCAGCAGGCCGCGGCTCCCCAGGGATGCATTGCGGCGGCCCGACTCCACGAGCAGCTTCCCGTGCCCGCTGCGCCGTGCCTGGAGCGGAGATTCCTGGGGGAGGCGGTCTTCAGCAGCGCTTCTGCCGCCTCTCCCCCCCACAAACCCTGGAGGCCCGCTGACCTTCCAGAGGTGGCGCCTCGGGTTACCACCCCAGCCGGGACAGGGAACCCCCCGCTGTCAACCTCCGGACTGGCTGGCCCCAGCATCCAACGACGACTGCTGAGTCCATAGGTTCCCTATGGGGACAGGAAACCAACTGACGCGGGAGAGAGGTACCGCCTTTTTATCTGTAGGTTTCCTGTCCCTGTGGGGCAGATCCCCTCTCTCCGTGGTGCCGTCATGAGGGGATAGAGAAATTATCCTATTTTAACAAGTTTATACATCTGTAGTACACCTATTGGGCTTACCAATTTCCTGGATATAAGAAAATTGTCCCTAAGTTATCACTATATTATATCGATAATCCATCTCTTATCTTAAAATCTATGTTTCCCCACCTGCCTAGTACAGGGACTATTAAGGAGAGATAGGGACAGTCATCGTTGAGTGGGGGCACCGAACAATCGTTTTTTTTACGGTGGCAACCTCCACAGCTAGGTAGTGATCAGTTAGGGTTTAACCAGGGACCCTTTAGGCAATTCTATAGATGTTCTCAGTCTGTGTGTTTTATTAGAATTGTTTTCTGTATTTAAGTTTGATTATCCTAACATTTGTGTCAGTCTTTCACACTGGGTGGTGTTTTTTAAAAGTAACGGATTAAACATATACTGTACATTTTAAAGAGATTATATGTGTCACAAATTGATGGGTTTTCCCTAGTCTTTGGACTTTTTCTTCTAGATCTCCAGCAATCCCAAGAAACAGTGCTCTATGTAAATGTAGTGTTGCTGGATCATGTGCACATCCGCCCCATTCATTTTTTTTTAATGGGACTGCTGGAGATAGAGAGAAGTGTTCATCCAGCCTTTAGCACGACCATTAAGAATAAATGGAATGGAGATGCACATGATTGACAATCACTCCATTCACACAGGGCTCCTCAGAGTCCCAGTTCTCAGGATCCGTGGGGGATCGGAAAGTTAAGGGCAGCACGGTGGCTTAGTGGTTAGCTCTGTAGTCTTGCAGCGCTGAAGTCCTGGGTTCAAATCCCACCAATGACAACATCTGCAAGGAGTTTGTATGTTCTCCCTGTGTTTGTGTGGGTTTCCTCCGGGTTCTCTGGTTTCCTCCCATTCCAAAGACATACTGTTAGGGAATCTAGATTGTGAGCCCCATCGGGGACAGCGATGATAATGTGTGCAAACTGTAAAGCGCTGCGGAATGTTAGCGCTATATAAAAATAAAGATTATTATTTATCCGCAATCCAAACTTGGTACAACCCCATTAATAGTTCTTTCAAGTTACCTGGTGTCCTCTAAGGAAACAACTCCAGAAAGCTCATCCACTGTTATTTTACAGTGTTCTCCAGACACCAGTTTGTTACCAGGAAATGAAAGGTCACAGCCTGTAAAGACAAAAATAAAATAAAGATCAGTCTACTGTGATTCTTAGGTCGGGTGCACACGATGCAGGATTAGCAGAGCTTTGGATGCAATGCATGATCGCTGCGTCTAAAGCGCTGCCGTCTATTGAACGCAGGTGAATCCGCATGTGTTCACTGAACCGCGAGGATTCACCACGTCCAATATATTCTATTGATGTAATTTCTGTTTTGGAGACTAGCGTTCCCATAAGAGAAATGGACATGCTGCGGTCTGGGGAGACAAGGCGCATGTCCGTCTCCGCAGGTAAGATGAGGGTGTCTGTGGATGCATAGTGGACATGTGATTTCTTGAATGATGACAAAGCATATTACTAAGAAAACAGAACGTCTTATAAATTGTGCATTGATTGCTCACTTTCATTCTTACAAAGGACTAAATGTGTAAATGTGAATTACAACCTGTTGAAAATGTAATCTTGTGTATAGTTTTAAATTTTTGTGGCTTGAAATACAGATCTGATGTAACAATATAGAACCTTTGTGGACACCTTTCCAGTCTCCAGGACCTCGTCACTGGTGGGCAAGAGTCTGGTGGTATCAAGTAGCTCCTGACAGAGCCAAATTTTTACCTTCACTGCGGGGCCCTGTTTCGATGCATTTAATAACCAATCATTAACCCCTTCACCCCCAAGGGTGGTTTGCACGTTCATGACCAGGCCAATTTTTACAATTCTGACCACTGTACCTTTATGAGGTCATAACTCTGGAACGCTTCCATGGATCCCAGTGACATATTGTACTTCATGTTAGTGGTAAAATTTCATTCAAATAACTTGCGTTAATTTGTGAGAAAAACGGAAATTCGGCGAAAATTTTGAAAATTTCGCAATTTTCCAACTTTGAATTTTTATGCCCTTAAATCACAGAGATATGGCACCCAAAAAACTTGATAACTAACATTTCCCACATGTTTACTTTACATCAGCACAATTTTGGAACCAAAGTTTTTTTTGTTAGGAAGTTATAAGGGTTAAAAGTTGACCAGCGATTTCTCATTTTTACAACACCATTTTATTTTTACGGACCACATCACATTTGAAGCCACTTTGAGGGGTCTATATGATAGAAAATACCCAAAAGTGACACCATTCTAAAAACTGCACCCCTTAAGGTGCTCAAAACCACATTCAAGAAGTTTATTAACCCTTTAGGTGCGTCACAGGAATTTTTTTGAATATTTAAAAAAAAAAAATGAACATCTAACTTTTTTTCACAAAAAAATACTTCAGGTTCAATTTTTTTTATTTTACCAAGGGTAACAGGAGAAATTGGACTGCAAAAGTTATTGTGCAATTTGTCCTGAGTACGCTGATACCTGATATGTGGGGGGGGGAACGACTGTTTCGGCGCATGGCAGAGCTCAGAATGGAAGGAGCGCCGTTTGACTTTTTCAATGCAAAATTGTCTGGAATTCAGATCGGACGCCATGTCACGTTTGGAGAGTCCCTGATGTACCTAAACAGTGGAAACCCCCTACAAGTGACCCCATTTTGGAAACTAGACCCCCCAAGGAACTTATCTAGATATGTGGTGAGAACTTTGAACCCACAAGGGCTTTACAGAAGTTTATAAACGTACAGCGGTACAATTAAAAAATCATATTTTTTCCACAAAAATGATCTTTTCACCCCAATTTTTATTTTCCCAAGGGTAACAGGACCCTAAAAGTTATTGTGCAATTTGTCCTGAGTACGCTGATACCCCACATGTGGGGGTAAACCACTATTTGGGTGCAGGGCAGAGCTCGGAAGGGAAGCAGCGCCATTTGACTTTTTGGCTGGAATTAAGATCGGACATCATGTCGCGATTGGAAAACCCCTGATGTACCAAAACAGTGGAAACCCCCCACAAATGACACCATTTTGGAGACTAGACCCCCTAAGGAACTTATCTAGATGTGTGGTGAGAACTTTGAACCCCCCAGTGCTTCACAGAAGTTTATAACGCCCGGGCGTGAAAATAAAAAAATTCGTATTTTTTCCACAAACATGATCAATTAGTCCCCAATTTTTTTATTTTCCCAAGGGTAACAGGAGAAATTGAACCCCAAAAGTTGTTGTCCAATTTGTCATGAGTACGCTGACACCCCATATGTGGGAGAAAACTACTGTATGGACACACGTCAGGGCTCGGAAGGGAAGTAGTGATGTTTTGGAATGCAGACTTTGATGGAATGGTCTGCGGGTGTCATGTTGCCTTTGGAGAGCCCCTAATGTACCTAAACAGTGGAAACCCCCCACAAGTGACCCCATTTTGGACACTAGACCCCCCCCGGAAATTATCTAGATGTGTTGTGAGCACTTTGAACCTCCAAGTGCTTCACAGAAGTTTATAACGCTCGGACGTGAAAATAAAAAAAAAAAAAAAAAGGAGATTTTTGTGTACTCACCGTAAAATCTCTTTCTCTTAGCCTTTAATTGGGGGACACAGAACCTTGGGTGTTATGCTGCTGTCCACTAGGAGGCGACACTATGCATAATCTGAAAAAAGATTAACTTTGGCTCCTCCTCTGCAGTATACACCCCTAGACGGCGTCAGCCTTCTCCAGTTTTGTGCCAAAGCATAAGGAGGAACGTAACCAAATAACATAACCATGCCTGTAAGAAGGCTACTATGTACGAGCTCAAGAACAATATGAGAACTCAACAGGAAACAACGGCCCGTAAGGGCAACAGGGTGGGAGCTGTGTCCCCCAATTAAAGGCTAAGAGAAAGAGATTTTACGGTGAGTACACAAAAATCTCCTTTACTCTGTCGCCTAATTGGGGGACACAGAACCTTGGGACGTCCCAAAGCAGTCCCTGGGTGGGAAGCAGTGGACGAATATTGTGCCGACAGTCCCCTAGACTTGGGGTACTGCCGCCTGCAGAACCAGTCTACCCAGGCTCGCATCCGCTGAGGACTGGGTATGAACACTGTAGTGTTTCGTAAACGTGTGTAGGCTAGTCCAAGTGGCCGCCTTGCACACTTGTTGTGCCGAAGCCTGATGCCGAATGGCCCAGGAGGCCCCTACTGCCCGTGTAGAGTGTGCCGTGATACCGGCCGGAAGAGGGGAACTGTTAAGTCGGTAGGCCTTATGTATGGTGGACTTGATCCACCTGGCAAGGGTAGCCTTGGAAGCCGGCAACCCCTTGCGACTACCTTCCGTAAGAATGAAGAGGGAATCGGATTTCCGGAAAGGTGCAGTCCTGGACACGTAAATCCGCAATGCCCTGACTAGGTCAAGCGTATGCAGAGCCTTCTCCACTCTATGTACCGGAACCGGGCAAAGGGAAGGCAGTGAAATCTCTTCGTTAAGGTGAAAGTTGGACACAACCTTCGGAAGGAAGGATGGTACCGTGCGGAGAACCACCTTGTCCTGGTGAAAGGCTAGGAAAGGTCGTCTGCAGGAAAGTGCTGACAATTCCGACACTCTGCGTAACGAGGTGATAGCCACTAGAAAAACCACTTTCTGAGACAGAATGGAGAGTGGAACTTCTCTAAGAGGTTCGAAGGGTGGAGCTTGCAATGCTGTCAGGACCAGATTGAGGTCCCACGTATCCATCGGACGTTTGTAGGGAGGAACCAATCGGGAAACTCCCTGGATGAAAGTCCTTACTTGCGGTTTAATAGCAATGCGCTTTTGAAAAAGGACTGAAAGCGCCGACACCTGACTCTTAAGCGAACTTAAGGATAGCTTGGCATCTAGGCCCGATTGAAGAAAACCTAGTACCTTCGGGAGGTAAGGGAGTGGGACTTGTCCATGAGATTCGCACCAAGAAAAGAAGGCTCTCCAGGTACGATAATAGAGCTTGGCAGAGGCAGGCTTCCTTGCCCTGATCATAGTTGCAATGACTGCCGGTGAAAAACCTGCCTGGGTTAGAATCCAGGTTTCAAGGGCCATGCCGTCAAATTGAGGGCCCCTGAATTCTGGTGGAAGAACGGACCTTGAGACAGAAGGTTGTGGCGGTCGGGTAGACGACAGGGGGCGTCTGCCGTAAGTTGGACGATGTCGGCGTACCAAGTACGTCTGGGCCAGTCTGGCGCGATGAGGATGGTCGGAACTCCCTCTTGCTTGACCTTCCTCACGACCCTGGCTATTAGGGGGAGGGGTGGAAAAATGTACAGGAGTCGGAACTGGGACCAGTCCTGGACCAGGGCATCCGCTCCGAGCGACCGCAGGTCGTGTGTCCTGGCCATGAAATTGGGAACCTTGGCATTGAGATGGGATGCCATTAGGTCCACATCCGGGGTTCCCCATCGTTGACAGATCTGGTAAAAAATCTCGGGATGGAGAGACCACTCCCCCCGAGTCCATTCCTTGCCTGCTGAGGAAGTCGGCTTCCCAGTTTTCTACACCCGGAATGTGTACCGCAGAAAGAACCGACCTTGTGTCTTCCGCCCAGCGGAGGATATGAGCCACTTCTCTCATTGCCTGGGCGCTGCGGGTCCCGCCTTGGTGATTCACGTATGCCACAGCCGTGGCATTGTCCGACTGTATCCGTATGTGCGAGGCTGCAAGCAAGTGATGAAAGGCTCTCAGTGCCAAGAGAATGGCCCTGATTTCCAGAACATTGATGGGCAATGTCACTTCCCTCGGTGACCACTTGCCCTGTGCCCTGTGATGTAGGTGTACCTCCCCCCAGCCTGTCAGGCTTGCATCGGTAGTCAGGATCTTCCATTGTCCCGAGAGGAATGGCTTCCCTCGTGTAAGCGAGGTTGGTTTGAGCCACCAGTGCAGGGACCTCCTGGTCGATGACGTCAACCTGAACTCCCTGTCGAGGGAGAAGGGGTTCCTGTCCCAAGATCTGAGTATGGCTAGCTGAAGGACCCTGAGGTGAAACTGGGCAAATGGCACTGCCTCTATTGCTGCTGCCATCCTGCCGAGGATTCTCATGGCAAACCGGAGAGATCGAGGAGGACTGCGAAGGAGTGTGCGAACTCCCAGACGGATGGCCAGTGTCTTGTCCTTGGGAAGGAGCACCAGGCCCCTGGTGGTGTCGAATACCATTCCCAGGAATGTTAGAGTCCGAGTTGGGATGGTCGACGATTTCTGTAGGTTGACTAGCCATCCCAGGTGACTCAGTGTCTAGAGTGATTGAGACACTGACCTCGCAGTCTTTGAAAGTGGGAGACTTGACGAGGTCGTCCAGGTACGGGACGACTAGAATGCCTCTTGAGTGCAGGACGTCCATGGTGGCCGCCATGACTTTGGTGAACGTTCTTGGAGCCGTGGCGAGTCCGAACGGAAGGGCGACAAACTGGTAGTGGTTTTGGTTGACCGCGAACCTGAGAAACCTTTGGTGGGCGGGAGCAATTGGTATGTGGAGATACGCATCCTGTATGTCTATGGAGGCGAGGAATTCTCCCTGCTCCATGGATGCAACGATGGACCGGAGGGACTCCATGCGGAAATGACGGACCCGTACGTAATTGTTGAGCTGTTTTAGGTCCAGTATGGGTCGGACGCCGCCTCCTTTCTTGGGGACTACAAACAAATTTGAGTAGAATCCTCGGAATCTCTTTCGCGGGAACCGGCACCACAACTCCTGATTGAAGGAGAGAGGAAACCGCTTGGTGGAAGACACGAGCCTTTTCTGGTGGTGTTGGAGGAACAGAAAGGAAGAACCGGTTCGGTGGAACGGAAGTGAACTCTATCTTGTATCCGGAAGACACTATTTCCCTGACCCACCTGTCTTCTGTAATAGGCAGCCAGACTTGCTGAAAGAGTAAAAGTCGGCCGCCTACTGGTGGGGTGTCTTCCGGAGGTCTCGAGTCATGATGAAGTGAAGTTCTGAGGTTTTCCTCCCTTGGGTTTCGCTTGGCCTGCTTTCGACTGCCAAGCCCTGTCCGGTCGCTGCTGCGTCCGTGGGTTGTCTCTGCGTGGAGAACGGTTGCGGTTTTGCACTGGGCGCGAAACGGACCAGTCCGAGGAATTCCGAAAGGATCGGAATCGCGTCTGGTTTCTTCGTTTGAACGTGCGTTTCGGTTTTAGTTGAGGGAGAGAGGTACTCTTACCCCCGGTGGCATTGGCTATCATGGTGTCCAACTTTTCGCCGAAAAGTCTACCAGTAGAATACGGAAGTCGCGTGAGGGACTTCTTTGAGGCCGCATCCGCTTTCCATTCTCGCAGCCAGAGGATGCGTGGGATCGTGATGGCGTTTGATGCTATTCCCGCTACAGCTCTGGCGGAATCCAGGGCTGCATGAATCATGTAGTCTGCTACCACTGCCATCTGGACCGCTTGGTCCGAGAGTTCAGGATTTGAAGCCTGAAGACCCTCCTGTAGTCTTTTGGCCCAAGCTAGGATGGCCTTGGCTGCCCAAACTGAAGCAAACGCAGGGCCCAGAGAGGCGCCTGCCGCTTCGAAAATAGAACGAGCCATGCGTTCTACTTGCCGGTCTGCTGCGTCCCTGAGGGTTGAGCTATCCGGCAGAGAGAGTAAAGTCTGCGCTGCTAGCCTAGAAACCGGAGGGTCCACTTCAGGTGGATCTGCCCATTGTTTGGTGTCTTCCTGTGGGAAAGGGTACTTCGCTTCCAGATATTTGCGATTAGCGAATTTTTTGTCAGGCTGCGCAAACTGTTTGGTAAGTATTTTCTCAAACTCATCGTGATTAGGGAAGACCTTAGGTGGTTTTTGAACACTTTCGAAGCAAATCCTATGTTTTGGGACTTCCGGGGGCGACTCTGGAATTTTTAGCACCCGATGAATAGAAGAAATACTAGCGCTGTATTGCTAGGGGGAGAAGGTACCACGGACCTGACCGTTTCATTATCTGAGTCGGAGTCACAGATGCCCTCCGAATCCTGTGCCTCACTAAGGTGATCCCTGGAGGGCGACCTGGGGCGGGGGTCTTCTGTGGTGGGGGATCCCTGTGGTAAATTGCACTGTCTGTCTGTGGCAGGGGACTGCCCAGGAGACCTGGAATGACGCTCTCTCCCCCTAGAGGGGAACGACCTTGTGCTATAGTGCGACTCAGGTGATCGAGACCTGTGAGTCCGCTTACGTCTGTGAGAGTCAGAAGCAGCATGTTCCTGAGACAAGCTGTCCGTTTGCTGTGTACCGTCCATAGCCGGGGTCCGACTCTGCAGAGCTTGCAGCAATGTAGCAGTTAGGTTGTCTATGGACTGTGACATAGACTGAGACATCTGAGTTGCCCATTCCGGCGTGGCCTGTGACACTGAAGCGTCAGTAGGGACTCCCTGGGGTTCTGACCCAGAGTTCTGGATGCAGACCCGGCAGTGCGGATACGTGCTGCCACTAGGGAGCGTGGCTTTGCAGGCTGTGCAGAATGCATAGAAACATTCCTGCCTGGTTCTCTTCCTTGAGCCCGGCATAGTGCACAGAGGCTGGCTATAAGGGATCGTACAGGGGTGGCTACGCAGAGGGAACCCACAGAAAGCCTTTTGGGAAGTATAGATTCACAGCTCAGTAATGAGAACCCAGCTGTGAGCTTACCCCACCGGTGTGCCCCTAGGTCCAGCGCCGACAGATCCAAGTTCTGTGCCCCCCGGAGACCGCTGTGATGCTTCTCTCCAGGATCTCATCCAGAAAAAATGGCCACCGGGGCTCTGAGGAGAGGGAGGAGGGGGCGGAGAGCTGAAAAGGGCGCGCTGGGCTGTGTAAAAACGCGCCCTTTCTGCCTCAATCCACCCCTTCTATGACACTCCAGTGTGTCATTTTGGTCATCCGGGGGGCGGGCCGGGGGGCGGGGAAAAGGCGGCGGCTTCAGCTAGGCCGAAGCCGCGGTCTAAATTTGAAGCCTGATGCCCAGGAGGGCTCCAGAGCGGCGCGGTAGTCCGGGGGGGGGGGGGCGGATTTGTACCAGACCCCCCCAGAACGGTCGACTGGATAGCGGTGGGGGTAGCAGGGGTGGCGGTTTTTGTATGGGGGGCCCCTGAAGGGCTATGGAGCCGCTGCTGCTGCAGAGACAGGGACGCAGCAAAAGCCCTGTTTCTGCTGTGCCATCCAGTCCGCACCCTCCCCTGGCCCCCACAGGATCCCTCAGCCGGCCTGGGGTCCCTGGAAGCTGCGGAATGCTGCCTGATCTCCGACCCTACCTGAGGCGTCTCAACCTAATACCCCCTGCGGGGGATTAGGGAGGGTGCGTCTGTCACCGTCAGGGGGTCTTCATCCTCGCCTCGACCTCAACCCAGACCCCTAAGGGTGTTGGGGAAGGAGGGGGGTCTCGACCTCGAACCAGGACCCGAGGGACTGGGGAGGGAGCGACATGGGGAAAAAAACCACCTCAACCTCAACCGGGTACCCCTAATAGGGGACCGAGGAGGGAGCCATGCCGGGAGTCTCGCTGGAGACCCACTTTTCTTCATCTGTATTTCCGTGAAAAAAGGAAAAAAACGGAAGAAAAAAGGTGTGCCTCCTTGCGACACTAAGCAAAAACTGGAGAAGGCTGACGCCGTCTAGGGGTGTATACTGCAGAGGAGGAGCCAAAGTTAATCTTTTTTCAGATTATGCATAGTGTCGCCTCCTAGTGGACAGCAGCATAACACCCAAGGTTCTGTGTCCCCCAATTAGGCGACAGAGTAAATCATTTTTTTTCCACAAAAATGATATTTTTGCCCCCAATTTTTTATTTTCCTAAGGGTAACAGGAGAAATTGGACCCCAAAAATTGTTTTGCAATTTGTCCTGAGTAGGCTGATACCCTACATGTGGGGGTAAAACACTGTTTGGGCGCATGTCAGAGCTTGGAAGGGAAGGAGCACCATTTGACTTTTTCAGCTCAGAATTGGCTGGAATTGAAATCAGACGCCATGTTGCATTTGGAGAGCCCCTGAAGTGCCCAAACAGTGGAAACCCCCAATTCTAACTCCAACCCGAACCCCAACACACCCCTAACCCTAATCTCAGCCCTAACCCTAGCGGAAAAATGGAAATACATTTTTTTTTATTTTATTATTTTTCCCTAACTAAGGGGGTGATAACGGGGGGTTTGATTTACTATTTATGGCGGTTTTTATGTTTGGCAGCTGTCGCACGCTAAAAGACGCTTTTTATTGTAAAAATAGGTTTTGCATCACCACATACTGAAAGCTATAATTTTTCCGTATTTTGACCCACTGAGTCATGTGAGGTCTTATTTCTTGCGGGACGAGTTGACGTTTTTATTGGTACCATTTTCGGGCACGTGACATTTTTTGATCGCTTTTTATTCCGATTTTTGGGACGCAGAATG
The DNA here is from genome assembly GCF_039654945.1 of Dendrobates tinctorius. Lineage (NCBI taxonomy): Eukaryota > Metazoa > Chordata > Amphibia > Anura > Dendrobatidae > Dendrobates > Dendrobates tinctorius. The sequence goes on along the minus strand of NW_027361932.1, from coordinate 5,288,078 downwards.
AACAAAAACCAGCGTTTCATGAATTTCTTTTGGGGGGGGGGGGGGTGCGTTTACACCGTTCCGCGTGCGGTAAAATTGATAAAGCGGTTTTATTCTTCGGGTCAGTACGGTTACAGCGATACCTGATTTAGGTCGTTTTTTTAAGTTTTGTCGGTTTTATGCAATGAAAACTATTTTATATAAAAAATAATTATTTTTGCATCGCTTTATTCTGCGAGCTATAACTTATTTTTTCGCTGATGCTGTGTGGCGGCTCGTTTTTTGCGGGACAAGATGACGTTTTCAGCGGTACCATGGATATCTATATGCGTCTTTTGATCGCGCGTTATTACACTTTGTGTTTGGCGGTATGATAAATCATTATTTTTGCTTCGTTTTTTATTTTTATTTTTTAAGGGGTTCGCTAAAGGGGCTAACTAATGGGACAGTTTTATAGGGCAGGTCGTTACGGACGCGGCGATACCCAAAATGTGTACTTTTATTGTTTTTTTTTATTTTCAAAAAATGGATTTATTTGGGGGAATATTTTTTTTTTTGTAATTTATTTGGCGATTTTTTAAAATTATTTTAACACTTTTTTTTTTTTTTTTTACTTTATTAAATAGTCCCAGGTGGGACATCACTGTTCTGTGACAGATCGCTGAAGCCTATTCAGTATCTATAGGTCGTAATTTTAAAATACCAGAAACAGACATTTCCTCCTCTGAAGCGGAGGTGTCTGATACTGAGACAAAATCTAGGTACCAGAGGGGAAGAGGTAGAGGAAACAGAGGTGGTAATAGAGGGAGTAGTAGAAGGTCCCCGCAAGGAGATTTAGATCTCAGCTACCCCCTAAGAAGTCGACAGAACACTCAACGCCCCCTAGAACCCCAAGTACTTAATCTCTCAACACGACCATTAACAGAAATTGAAATGTGCGTTCTAAGTAAAGGGTTATCCTTTGTTCCCACAACTGACTATGACTGCTTTGAAACAATTAAAGATCTCCACCTATTCGCACGAAAATTGAAATGGCGAAAACATTTTATAAGGGAGGACAAAAAGACATCGATGGAGCTGGGCATTGATGATGAGTTATTGGCTGATGTACGCTTTTTATACCATCTGGGGGATGTGAACCCCAATGATAGAGGAGTGGGTCCATTTACGAAATTAAAGAACAAGAGTACAAAAATGCCACCTCAAACGGGAGACCTAAGCTCAATCGATGTCTTTGTCAATCTGGTGTCGAACGATCTAATGAATTTGTCAAGTACCAATAAGGCTAATTTTCATAATTTTACAAATAAGGAAATGGGTAGTTTAAAGAATCTGGAGCAGGACAAGAGCATCGTAATTAAACCTTCAGACAAAGGAGGAAACGTAGTGGTGATGGACATAATGCAATATAAGTCCATATGTATGGCAATATTGAATGATGGTGAGAACTATGAAGTGGTTCAGAGGAATCCCACTAATAGCATTGTTCGCAACCTTACAAACTTGATTAATGAAGGCTTTGATGCTGATGTAATTGATGCGAACGAGAGAGATTTTCTCATTCCAGTGCATCCTGTTATGGCTACGTTTTATTGCCTTCCCAAAATTCACAAAGGCACGAATCCCCTTAAAGGGAGACCGATCGTAGCAGGTATTAACAGTATTACACAAAATCTGGGTCTATATCTGGATCAGATACTTAGACCATTTGTCCTGTCTCTAAATTCATACGTGCGTGACACTACCGACTTTCTTGGGAAACTAGATGGTGTGTGCTTAGAAACTGACATGATAATGGGAAGTATAGATGTGGAAGCACTGTACTCCTCAATCCCTCATGATGTTGGTCTTAAGGCTGTAGATAGTTATCTACAAACAAGAGGTTGTCAATACCATAGACACAATGAGTTTGTAATGAAAGCTTTGGAATTTTGCCTAAACCACAATATCTTCTTGTTTGATAATAAGGTCTTCCACCAGCTCAGGGGTACCGCGATGGGGAGTCCCTGTGCCCCTACATATGCAAATTTGCTCCTGGGCTGGTGGGAGGAGAATATAGTATTCAGTGATACATCCACCGAGTTCAGCGAGAAGATAGTGATGTGGGTACGTTACATAGACGACGTGTTCGTCATATGGAGAGGTGCAGAGGTTGACTTTGGTCAGTTTGTTAGAGGACTGAATGATAATGAAATAGGCTTGCATTTCACCTATGAGGTCAATAAATGCAGCCTGACATTCCTAGACATCCTAGTCCAAAAGAATGATAATGGTGAGCTTATGACAAAAAACTACCGTAACCTACGGCTACAAATTCCCTCTTGAGATGGGAAAGTGGGCATCCTAATTCCCTAAAGAGAGGCATTCCGAAGGGACAATATCTTAGAATTCGTCGGAATTGCTCAAATACAGCCAATTATAAAGAACAGGCTGATGATTTAAAGCAAAGGTTCTTGGATAGAGGCTATCCTAAGAATGTGTTAACTGAAGCTTACAAGAACTCTCTGAGTAAAAACAGAAGAGACTTATTGAGCCCCGCACCTCCGAAACTGGAGGATAATATTTCTAGGTTTATAACAAAGTTTTCTAACGGGGTGAAAGAGATACGAAAAATTCTAGAACGACACTGGGCAGTGTTGTGTATGGACGTGGATGTCAAGGATACAGTGGGTCCTACCCCTCAGGTCACCTTTCGTCGAGGTAGATCATTGAGGGATAGATTGGTCCATAGCCATTTTCAGAATCCGCATAATCAGACATGGTTGGGGTCACCTCCACTGGGATGCCATAGATGTGGGAAATGTAAAGCGTGTGTATCTATATCCCCTGGTAAAACTTTCACAAGTAATAACACTGGAAAAGTGTACTCTATCAGACAGTTCATCAATTGCCAAAGCACAGGGGTGGTATACAAGGCAACGTGTGAATGTGGTCTGGAGTACGTAGGAAAGACCAGGAGAGAGTTTCGGAGGAGGGTAGGAGAACACATGCGTGACATCAGCAACAAAAGGGACACGTCTATTGCCAACCACATAAATAGACACCATCAGGGTAACTCCAAGGCTATTACATTTATGGGTATTGACAAAATTAAACCACCCATACGTGGGGGTAATTGGGACCAGATGATTCTTCAAAAAGAGACAAAATGGATCTTCTGGTTGCAAACTACATATCCAAAGGGCCTTAATGATCAACTATCCTTTATATCTTTCATTTAGCAAAGGGACTAATAGGGTCAGCAGTGAGGGACAGCCGACGTTGAGTGGGGACGCCATCTGCGCAGGTCTTAGGGTGCCAATCTCCGCGGTAGGTAGGGAGGAGGTAGCCTAGGAGCTGTTATAGGGAGAATTTAGTGGCACTTCATTCACTTTTCGGTGGTTGTAAGGCCCATCTGGTTAAAGTGAGTCGTTACTGTCATAGCAATAATTTTTATAACTGCCAGTTTTCCTAGAATTGATATATATTTTTGAAGGAGTTTTTTGATTCTGTAGCTGCACTAACTGAAACCCCCGATTAAATGTGGAATTAATCTCTTATATATGAATTCCTGTACATGATTTAAGTAGGGGATACTCCGAATGAGTCAAGGGAATATCCCTAAGAATAAAAACTCTAAAGGGATTCCTATAATCAGCATGAGATTATATGTTGCTGCTGTATGGATGATAATGATAGGCGCATATGTAGTGCAGGGCATGGGCTGTCTGTTGCCGCAAGTAACTAGCGCCATTATAATATATAGAATATCATTTTCCCTTTGGAGAGGGCAGCGCTATGTGCGCATGCCCAGTTGGTGGGAGACGCGCTCTCAACGTGTGACGCGCTCCATAGAGCGAGCACGCTGACGATGCGCGCGACCCAAACACAGGATGGGAGGTGGATCAGGGACCGGAAGTGTTGGCTTTCCGAGACGCCACGGCGCTAACATTTAAAAGGAGGTATGCATGAGTGTATGTACACATAATGTCGGATGAAGTACATAACGGCTATGCGTGATACACCATTCAGTTGACTCCCCTGATGAGATTAGACGAAACGCGTCGGGAGATAGGGGTATCGCGCTCACCAGTCACGGGGATGGCAATCAATCAGAGAATGCCCCTGCTAATTGGGTGAGATTGTTCCGTTTTTTACTAAATATTTTGGTGTCATAATATTGGTCTCACATTTATAAGAGACGGTTTATCTAAGATATTTATGCATACCTGGTGGATTTAGATCCGGTACTAAGGTATATGGAGGGTATATCTTTATTATGACACACGATACATTTCTATCTGATACATTATTTGTGTGTTATAGAACTCGTAGCAAATGCGGCAATTGAGGCTATGTGGTTCTTATTAATGCTGTGTAGCAGTATTGTGCCTTGTATTATATGGTACTCCTGATCAGGAGAGGGTTATGCCTAACTTGGGAATATACTGATGGCATGACACCTACTCTCAATAAGAGATGGCTAATGTTATGATATGTTAAGCATAGAGATTATCTTGAGAATTATGTACCCTATGTCTTTGAATGAGGTTGGCCGTATTTGATTTACTCTAAGCACCCAATGAACATTTGGATACTTGGGATGCTCAGTAATGATGGGCAATACTGCATCCACTAGCTTTTTTTCATTTGTGTGTTATTCTTTGTTGTGTTTGATGTAACTTGAGCACCTTGCACTTTATTTTATTGTATATTAATCTAATAAAAGGTATATTTTAATTATTCTATCCATTGGCTGAGCTCAATGAACACCTACAGAACCCAGTTTCCACGAAAACTGTTCGTCGGGAGCTGCACAAATCTGGATTCCACGGAAGAGCTGCAATTAGAAAACCGCTGCTGTAAATGACAAATGTTTCCAAGCGTTTAGAGTGCTGTAGAAACCTCCAGAATAGGTCCCTCGAGCAGTGGAAACATGTGATATTCTCTAGCGAATCATCGCTTACCCTATTTCCGGCCTCCGGCCGAGTGTACGTTTGGAGACAGCCGAAAGAAGCATTCCATCCAGACTGCCTTCTCCCAACCGTAAAACATGCCAGAGGTTCTGTGATGATCTGGGGTGCCATTTCGTGGAGATCCGCTGGGCCAATGATATCCCTTCATGGAAGAATTAACAGCCGCGATTATTTAGGCATTTTGGGCGACCAAGTGCATCCTATGGTTCAAGCACTGGTCCCGGAGGGGAACGCCATCTTTCAGGATAATGCACCAATTCATACAGCTAGAATCGTTAAAGCATGGCACGAGGAACATTGTAATGAAGTTGAGCATCTCATCCGGCCCCCACAATCCCCAGACCTCAACATTATTGAGCATTTATGGTCGATTTTAGAGATTCAAGTTAGACGTCGATTTCCGCCGCCATCGTCGCTCAAAGATCTGGAGGATGTTATAACTGAAGAATGGGCTACAATTCCTTTGGAAACAATTCACACCTTGTATGAATCGATACCTCGGATAATTCAGGCTGTAATCGCCGCAAAAGGTGGACCTACACCATATTAAACTAACTTTTGTTAATGCTTCCAAGCGTTTCCATTATTTTGTCCAACCCCTGTATATACCTTTCAATAGGAAAAAAAATGCCGGTTTTATTTCTAAACTGATTCAATGGAGCTTTGGAAACGAATGATGCTATAAAAGCGGATAACATACATACTACGAATGGATGCTGGGACAGATCTGCACAAAAATTAGCACTAGCCTCCCTTTTGGTTTGTCTAGCAGGATTTGTATTAAAACGTAACATATATACTGTATATTTACTAATATTGACACTCCGTGTAGACTTGGCATTCAATAACTTTAATTGAGCAGCCACTGAGCCCTAGTTAGAGGTCAGCTTCTGAAGTGGGGGGTGACAGGTACAGATGTGTATAGGAGGGAGCGTCCAGGAAGCAGCCTCTCATGGGGTGATAAGAGGTCAGTGTAGAAGGAAGTCAGGTGGGCACACAACTAATTGGAGTAAGACATACACTGTAGAAGCCACTGTGCCAGTCAGCTGTTATGGCACTTTCCAGAACAATACGTCTATGTGGAGAATTACCTTTCTTCCTTCCAATCGTCCATTCCTTTTTGCAGAGAAAAAGCTCAGTGGCAGCCTCTGCCTCCGCTCCTGGCAATCGGCTCAGCTTCCCCCAGGGCTTCTTCTCCCCTAAGCCTTCCATCTCAATTCACATCTGAAACAATCGGTAGAAAACCACAATGAGTTGGGGGCAGGGAGAACCAAACTTATGCATCAGAGAGACAGGAGCGGTCCCCTCCCCGCCAGACACAACAGTACCAGCAGCTCAGCCTAGAGTACAAGCCAACATCCAAGGAACTGGATGGAGATGGGCGGAACGGCATTAACCCCTTCACCATGTGCTGTATTTATACAAGCCCATTATAACAATAGTTGTAACTTATTAGAAAAACAATCCTAATCAAACCCAAACAAAAATGTGAGGAACGCGGCTGAAAGTTGTAGCCCGAAATGGTAATTTGGTTCTAGACAGGGAAAAGCAGTGTTGTAACTAGATCTGTTCTGTATGTCATCAGCAAATGAATGCACAATCCCACTCAGACAAAGGATGCCGCCGTGGGAATGAAGTATGGAAAAGCATGACAGTGAGCCAATAAACCATAGGTAGAGACTGTCCATGGTGAATTCCTGGTGACATAGGAGACACATTGCTAAGCAGATATAGAAAGATATTATTGCCTGTCTTATTCTTCTGGGAGGTTGGACAGCCTGAGCCGGGGAGTGGGGGTTGGAGGCAGCTGTCTGTGAGGGCGGCTGGTGATTGGGTGATGAGGTGCCATGGAATTTCTGTCTACTGTGGGAGGCATGGGGGTTTGTTGTGAAGACTTCATTATGTGTGGGGGGAACTGCAAAAAAGAAAAAAAGTTTACTTATTGCTGAAAAAGCTTGGGAACAAAATCAGGTACAGATAACAGAGAGGGATGAAGAAAGTGGGCAACATCCTCTCCACTGATTAGGAAAGCTGGCAGGGTTCAGAATGGTGCAAGAGAGACAGCCATTAGCCGGCACAGAACCAATCCTGGCTGAGCGGTATTTAAACACAAAAGTAACAAAGAAGAGACAAAAACCGAAACAGGTAATTATTTAGCCAAATATACCAGTCATAGGTTACATCTGACAACCGAACAAACCCAATATGGCAAATCTAAATCTTCACAGGAAGTCAGTCATTAGTCCTGTATAAGGACAGTAGGTTGTGGGGCGAAGATCCAGAGACCCCTCCAATGTGGCTGACGGCTGCCACCTGCCCGTTCCATATGATATTACCCACAGGCCTTCAGCTTTACTGCAAACTGGCGCAGTGATCAAAAGATGTGTATCAGTGGCGGACAGCGAGAAATTATATATACACACACATATATATTGTGTGCAAACTGTAAAGCACTGCGGAATATGATATATATGTGTGTGTATGTATATATATACACACACACACACACACCCCCAATAACCGCAGTGATTGTGGATTCCAGCAGAGCTACAGCAAGAAATGTCATCGTGAAGGCACCATGTAAACTCCAGAGAGACGCAGACATGGCAGACAGATGGCATGAGGCCATGGAGCCGCCATCTCCAGAGCATTTCTTGCTTTTCTCAGCTGAGCTTTTAGTTTGGAGACAGACACAAAGCTGAGCAGTGGGTGAAGTTTCATGGCCACTCATGCAGTCTAGTAGTTAGTACAGGGCAGGTGGGGGAAGCCATGACTGGCTCAGTGGGTAAGCACATCCTGTTAGGTGAGATGCCACCCATGTGCCACTCTGGCAGCGACCACCACCCCCTGACAGGGAGCCATGTGCAGCGTTACCCGGGGCATGCTGAGTGCGGGGCGCAGGGCCGGGGTGATGGCGGCTGCAGCCGGGCCTGCCACTGCCTACCTTCTCCCAGAGCAGCATGTCAGACGGTGCCTAGCAGTGCCCCCCAGCTGGCCGTACCCGCACACACCCAGCCCCCGGGATCATTACCGGCTCTCCTGTCTCCGCCGTCTCATCCGCGGCCGCCTCCCTGTCACAACACAAACCAGGCAGCGTCAGCTGATCAGAGGGCGGAGCCTTCGGGGAACGTGGCGTCTCCTATGGAGACCGCCCCCTCCTCTCCCCTTCTGAACTCCTGCAGAGGCGCAACAGCCATTTTTAATTTGGGCAGAACTCTGATTCCTACAGGACATGTCGGCAGAGCACAGCGGCAGGTATACAGCTAGAGACAGCCAATGAGCGCTCACGGCTGATTCTGACGAAACGAAAGCCGTCATGTGATTGGTTGTTATTAGCGTCACTTTCACTTTCCTCACCTCAGTGTTTTGCCTTTTCTGGGCCCGGTCTTTGGGCCCCTGAGGAATAGGTTGAGCCTAGACTGTATGGGCTCCTTCCAGGTCCTATCGTTGCAGGCTGCGGTGCATCTATCTGGGACGGCAAGCATGGCGTCGGTGGATGGGGGGGAGACATGGCGTGGCGGCTCAGTGCCATGCGGGAAAAATACCGTCCCGGGCGTGAGGGGGGTGTCAAGAACGGAAATCGGGACGCTTGGGAGCTATGGGGCCCTGGGTAAAAGTTTAAAGAGGGGCCCAGATGCTCACATATTGCACCGTCACAGAAATATTTTCGTTGTATTTACATGCGCTGAGTTCAGGCTGATAAATGAGTATAATCAACAATAATGAAGACATTAGACGCTTGTTCCCGAGTTTTTTTTACAGCGGCTGAGGAAGGCTATGTGCACACGTTGCGGATTGTAAGCGTTTTTGCCGTGAAAATGCTTACACAACCCATTGAGTTCCGCAATGCTGTGCTAATGCTGCGGATTTTTCTGTGGCTAAATCGCATCGCGGAAAACTACGCAGAATGCTCATTCTTTGTGCGGAATCGCGGCGATTCCGCCGCCATAGGGATGCATTGATCCGCTTACTTTCCGCATGTGGCTATGCCCACCATCCGCAAAGTAAGCGATCATGTGCGGATGGTACCCAGGGTCTGGAGGAGAGGAGACTGTCTTCCAGGCCCTGGGTACCATATCCCTGTTAAAAAAAAAAAAAAGAATTAAAATAAAAATTTGTGATATTCTCACCTTCCGGCAGCCCCCAGAGTCTTTCCTGCCTCTCACCACGCTGCCAGCATCTTCCGGTCCCAGCGATGCCTTGCGACAATGACCTGTGATGACGTAGCAGTCTCGCGTGATGCTACGTCATCTGGGGTCATTGTCGCAAGGCATCGCTGGGAACGGGCGTTGCCGGGAGGATCGGGAAGGCTGCGGGGGCCGCCGGAAGGTGAGAATATCACAATTTTTTAAAATTATTTTTAACATATCTTTTTACTACTGATGCCGCATAGGCAGCATCAATAGTTAAAAGTTGGTCACACTTGTCAAACACTATGTTTCACAAGTGTGACCAACCTGTCAATCAGTTTTTCAAGCGATGTTACAGATCTCTTGGAAACCGCTAGTATTCTGCATGCGTATTTCCCGCTGCAGGGAGTTGTGGAATTGCCACGGAAATTTCCGCGGCACTTCCGAACGTGTGCACATATGCCAAACGATGGGGACAGATAGTCCTTGATACAGTATAATGCAGCCCCTCACAGAGTATACTATAGCCCCTCTCGGAGTATAATGCAGCCCCCCCTTTGGGTAAATAACATTTCCCATATGTCTACTTTACATCAACACAGTTTTGGAAACAATTTTTTTTTGTTAGGAAGTTATAAGGGTTAAAAGATGACCAGCGCTCAGACGCATTCCCCATTAGGAACGGTATGAGGCAGGGATGTCCACTCTCCCCCCTTATATATATATTAACAATGGAGTACCTTGCCACCGCAATACGAAGTAACCCCTCAATCAAAGGAGTTAAATTGAGGTCAGAAGAAGACAAATTGGCACTTTTCGCGGATGATGTTCTCTTGTATGTCACCTTCCCCACAATAAGCTTACCAAACATTATTTCAGAGCTACATGAATTTGGCCTATTAAGTAATTTTAAAATTAACTCACATAAATCTGAGATTCTGAATATATCATTACAACCCTCCGTGGTGGAAAAGTTGTGCACCTCCTTCCCCTTTACTGTAAATGGCGTTCTGACTCCATCACCTATTTGGGAATCAAAATAACACCTAGGGTGTCCAGGCTATATTACACCAATTTCAAGCCTGCCTTACATAAAGCAGAATCGGACCTAGAAAAATGGCACAAACTCCCGTTATCATGGGGTTTGGTAGAGCCAATGTAATTAAAATGGACTTATTGCCACGCCTTCTTTATTATTTCCAAACGATCCCCATATATTTACCTGCCTCCTTTTTTTCCCGCCTTAAAAAAGCGATTTCCTGGTTTGTGTGGTCCCATACACGGGCTCGAATATCATACCACCTATTAAGTTGTCCTAAAAGAATGGGTGGAGTTGGCCTACCGGACTTTCTAACTTATAGCCGTGCATCATTGGGAACTTGTATTCTAGATTTATATCATAGCAGGGATAGTAAGAAATGGGTCAATTTGGAAAGTGATCTTAATGGTAGTGATCCTCAAATTATACTGTGGTCCACGGGGGGTGGGGGGAAGGGGGAAGCCACCTTGTCGTTCCTGACCAGGAACATGATCTTATTTACTAAACAGAGGCACAGGGCTCTTCAGACCTCAACATCTCCTGGGCCACTGACTCCTATTTATGATAACCCTAATTTCCCTGTTGGTTTTAATAGGAAATTTTATCTAGATAAGTGTAGGAGTTCACGTCCTATTGTTTATGATTTCGTGGATCGATCTGATATGAGGTCATTAGGTGAGATATTTCAGGGCGGAGTACCACCCACAGGTGCCTGGTTCTTTTATGAACAACTAAGAAGTTTTATAACTGCTATATCCAAACAAAATATCAGGAGACCTTTAACTCCCTTCGAGGAGCTCTGTGTCACGGGGGACCCTCCGACCCACATGGTTTCCTTCTGTACAATCTTTTTCAAAAAAATCAGACTCCGACACATGACTTCCCATTATTTTTCTCAAAGTGGGAGCATGACTTGGGGAGATTCCTATCTCAAGAGGAGAGGGGCAGGGTGCTTCTATTTACATTTAGAACGTCTTTACACTCGGTATCACAGGAGAGGAGCTATAAGATTTTAACAAGGTGGTACCGGTGTCCCTCTATGGTGCATTCTATGTTTCCGATGATTCCGGACACATGTTAGAGATGCTTACAGGATAAAGGAACATATGTTCACATATGGTGGGACTGCCCCCCTATAAAGAAGTTGTGGTTGTCGATTTTTGATCTCTACAACAGGCTATCAATATGTCAAATTCAACCTACAGTGGAACTTGCACTTTTATCTTTATGTGATATGTCGATTTCCAGGTTTAAGAAGAATCTCTTCAGGCACTTTCTCACGGCTACTCGGAATCTGATTCCCCGGTTTTGGAAGCAAGAGAAATACCCTTCTCGCTCTGAATTTGTTGCAGAACTCAATGATATTTATAGAATGGAGTATTTGCTGATTCAAACCACAGGGAACCCTGACAGACTATATAACACTTGGGCCTCCTGGCTAGCATTCAGGGAAACCCCGGAATTAGATATCTGGCTATCGGGACCTTGATTCATATATAGGATAGCATCATAAATATTCTGTACACTTTAGATCTTGTTCACTTGGTTTGACCTGTTTGTCTTTGGCTTAAGATGGTCTTCACCAACTTATTATCCCCTCCGTATGGGACGGAGGACACAAAAGTGCTCGGGGGGGTCTGGATTACTTGACCCTCTACTTATAACTTTCTCCTTACCTCTACTTCCCTGTTGTGAGCTCATCTGTTCATTCATCTTTTGTGTCCGAGGATCTCCCTCTTCTGGTGAAGGAAGGTAGTGAGGCTGATTTAGATGAAAGAAACCAAACACCTGATCAGGTGGATGGTGACTGAGTAACGGGAACTTCAGACTGGATATAAGGCAGCCGACGACCTTCTGAGTCGCTGGTGATTTCTCTGCTGGATTCTTGGAGACCAGTCTGATTCCTGCTTCCCAAAGATAAGTTTTTGCTCTCCTATTGAACTTATTAGTTTTGGTTTTGTTTACTTTGTTTTTTTGGAGTTCAGCCATCCCCGGCCGGGGGTGTGCTGGATTCTTTTTCCTTGATCAGTGTTCTCTTTTGCTCTGCTTCCAGAATATTCTGAGTGCTGATATAGGGTTTGAAGTCTAGTGACTTCAGGCTCCTTTTTGCTTATCCACTGTGTTGGTAATATTTTTAGCAGGGTTTTCTCGGATTGCAGACAGCAGCTTTTCTGTCCTGTCCTTTTTAGTTAGCTTGGGCTCCATTGTTTGCTCAACCTATCTTTCTATCTGTTTTAGTGTTTTCATCTTGCTTCACCGTCATTATATGTTGGGGGCTGCCAATTGCTTTGGGGTCTGCTCTGGGGCAGTCAGTTTTTCCCTTTTCTCTCTTTAGGCTTATGTAGATCTCCGGCTGTGACGAGGTGTCTAGGATCACCGTAGGAACACTCCACGGCTACTGCTAGTTGTGTGATAGGATTAGGGGTCTGCAATCCTCTAGTTTCCAACCTCTCTGATTTTCTGGGCTGAGCTTGTGATTTGTTTTTTCCTCCTAGGTGACTCAATCATAACACTTCCCCCTATTTTTTTCTCTCCCTTCCTGTCTTTCCTTTTTCTTTTCTTCCCTCTGACTTCTTTTTAATTTTTTTTTCCTGTTATTTTAATGTTGTTCATCAAACCTCTATTTTAATTTTCATGAGAATACACAACACAGAGGTTGTTTTGGGTATGACAATTTTCTGGACTGAATGGTATTAATAGTTGTTATTCCAATTAGAAAATAATATTGGTGTACGCAACAATGGAATTAATATGCAATTTGTTTTTCATTCAAGAACCAGACATGATATTGTTGAAAGCAATGTTTTATTTTAATATTGTTAATTCAATAAACATGATTTACACAAAAGATGACCAGCGATTTCTCATTTTCACAACAAAATTTGCAAAACCATTTTCTTGGGGACCACCTAACATTTGAAGACACTTTAAGGGGTCTATATGGCAGAAAATACCCAAAAGTGACACCATTATAAAAACTGCACCCCTCAAGGTGTTCAAAACCACATTCAAGAAGTTTATTAATCCTTCAGGTGCTTCACAGGAATTTTTCAAATGTGTGAGGAGAAAATATAATTTTCCTTTAGACCTATTTTTTTTTACTTTTGCAAGGGTATCAGGAGAAAATGGACCATACATTTTGTTGTGCAATTTCTCCTGAGCATGCCGATACCCCATATATGGGGGGAAATCTACTGTTTGGGTGCACGGCAGAGCTAAGAAGGGAAGGAGCACCATTTCACTTCTTGAATGTAAAATTTCCTGGAATAATTAGCGGATGCCATGTCGCGTTTGGAGAGTCCCTGATGTGCCTAAACAGTGGAAACACCCCACAAGTGACACCATTTTGAAAATTAGACCCCTTAGGGAACTTATCTAGATGTGTATTGAGCATCTTGAACCCACAGGTGTTTCACGGAAGTTTATAACGTAGAGCCGTGAAATAAAAAAAAAAAATCACGTTTTCCCCAGATACATCTTTTAGCTCTAAAGTTTGCATTTTAATAATTGTAACAGGAGAAATTGCTCCATACAATTTGTTGTACAATTTTTCCTGAGTGCGCAGACACCCAGTATGTGGAGGAAAAAAACTGGGTGTGGAGCACCTCACAGGGCCGTGGGGTACTCGGTAGCGGGCCAGTCGGTTCTTAAAGGGGGTTGTCACGGCAGCAGCGACCCGGTCAGTGGCTCTGGGCGTCCCGTAAAATTAATAAATGATGATGATGATAAGGTAGTTTGTAGAGGAAATAGTTTGTGACGCCTCTCGTGGTATTCCGCAAGGGTAACCGATGCTGAAATGCAGATCCTCTGGGATGGTGTTAGGGCAGCAAAGATAGTTAAGCTCTCATGGGTAGAGCTGTGTCCCAGGGAAGTTAGGATGTTGAAAGTGATGATAGTGACTGTTGTGGTAAGTGCGGTGAAGGGCAGGTGAGACATGAATGACACAGATGACACAGCAGGGTGTAGTTTCCAATGCTTTACTCACAGTTCACTAGTGCACAGATGCCCGCTTAGTGCCGTGTCCTCCAGGTGAGGGGTCCAGCAAACTCCCAGATAGATTGGGATACAGGACTCCTTTCTGTGTGTTTCCCCTCCTGGCCGTCTCACTGTGCTGGTTTCCGCCCACCAGCCCAGCACCTTCACAAATAGTGTCCCAAGCCAGCAGCCGTGGACCTGTCGGGCAATGTCCTCTTGCTCCTATATATGGCTGCCTTTTCGGCGAATGAATGTGGTTGTGGCTGAGGTACGTACAGCTACCCCAGCCTCTGGCTTGCTAGCTGAGCCTTGTAGTCCTCCACTAGTCTTAGGGGCCAGCTCCTACACTGCGACCTGGTCCCTCCACTTCTGGATACAGGCCCCACAGGTGGCCTCCACACTTCCCATGCCCTAAGAAACCCTGTCCTCCCGGGAGCTTCCTTCAGGCTCCCCTCACATTAAAAAACATCAGCACTTGCTGACTACTGTCATATGTCTTACTGCAAGGTATTTCTGCACATTTGTCATTCTGTGCTTTTTGTTTGTGTTTCGGTCAGTGGGTGGTGTGAACATTGTCCAACAGACTTTTTCACATTTGTGCATGTCACATGTGTTTTTAATCCAGTCTTTTTCGTGCTTATGCATGATTTGAGAAACCCCACCCCTCTCTTGTGTGACATTCACATAAGGAGCTGTCTTACACCACGTGCCATACTAGAAAGCGCCTGTCTTAATCCTGCTTATTTAGACACTGTTCATATGTTCAGGTTTTAAATACATTAGATAGGGACTGCTTCAATACGGGTTACCTTGACGAGGTGGAGCAGCTTGGCATACATTTTTTTGCAAAAAAACGTATCGACTAAATACCCTGTATTTTTTGTTACCTTTTATCAGCACTTGCTGACTACTGTCATATGTCTTACTGCAAGGTATTTCTGCACATTTGTCATTCTGTGCTTTTTGTTTGTGTTTCGGTCAGTGGGTGGTGTGAACATTGTCCTACAGACTTGTTCACATTTGTGCATGTCACTTGTGTTTTTAATACAGTGCAAAGCTCAGAAGGGATGAAACATCATTTTATAGCGCAGATTTTGCTGTCTTGTTTGGGGGTGCTATGTTACGTTGGCAGAGCCCCTGAGGTGCCAACACAGCAGAACCCCCCATAAGTGACCCCATTTTACAAACTCTACCTCTCTAAGAATTCATCTAGGGGTGCAGCGATTATATTGATTCCACAGGTGTGTCACAGACTTTTATATCATTGAGCACTGAAGATAAATTAATTTACATTTTTACCACCAAGATTTGTGTTGTCCCCAAGTTTTACATTTTCATACTGAGAAATGGCTAAAAAATGGCACTAAAATTTGTCCCACAATTTCTACTTAACGTGGCAATACCCCATATGTGGCTGTACAGTACTACTTAGCCATATGGAGAGACTTAGTAGGGAGTAACGCTATTTGCCTCCTGGAACGCAGATTTTCCTATAATAGTTTATGGATTCCATATAAAGAGCTCCTAAGTGCTAGAATAGAAGAATCCCCCCTCAAGTGACCCCATTTTGGAAATTGTAGCCCTTTGGGAATTTATATACAGATGTACTGACAATTTTGACTCCTTGGGTGTTTTCCAGAAACAAACATTGGATGTTGCTGAATGAAAATTGCAAACTGCCGTTATAGTGACCAGTACATTATACCCAGTTCATGATTCTGGAGACACGCACCTGTAAATTAGGCAGGCTCTCATCACTACAGAAAAGCCAAGCATGTGGGCACTAAATGTGGTTTAGGCACACTGGGGCTCAGAAGAGAGGGGGCATTTGGATTTGGGAGCGAAGAGTTTGCTGAATTTCTTTTGGGGTGCGAGGAGCCATTTAGCTTTTCCAGAGCCTTTGTGCTTCCAGTACCGTGGAAGCCCCCCATATTTCCATTAACAGATGACAGACCTAAGTGGGGACTTGCTTTTTTGTGGATTGAGTTGAAGCTTTTATTGGCAACATTTTACGTAACATTTATGATCACATCCGGCGCGCTACGCTGAGCACTTACAACGGGGTTTTCATCTATATCTCCAAGTGACGTGACAGGTAAAACCCCAATGGATCCAATCACTATAATGAGGCAGCAGAGTTACTCTGGACTCTGTCTGGCCTCTGTTCAACGGTGTCCTTTTCAGAAGTGCACAAAACCGTGGCCAACGGCAGTACTTTTATGCAATCCTAAAAAGACAGACACCGCCGGATCACTGGTTCTATAGCGTTCACAGTGCCTCCATCTGCCTCATTATAGGAAATCTTCCGCTGGGGGTTCTGTCTGAATCACATATTTCTCTAGCAACCTTCCACGACAGCATAGGAGGATGTCTCCACGCCCTAATGGGGGACAGGAAGCACGAGAGGTTAAAATGTCCCACCCACCTCCCTCTCACCAGTGACTTTCCTGTCCCCCATGGGGCATGGAGAGGTCTGGTATGCTTTGTGGCTGGCTGCCGCAGCGTACCTGGAAGATCCAAAAGCCGGGCAGTGGTGGTCGGTGGCGCTGCCTCCCCTCCTCCGATCTGCTCCCGTCTTCTCCTGAACTCGGGACCGTTCCTGGCCCTCCCGCGCTCCCCTATGGGGAGTAAAGTGGGCCAGTGATCCCTGACCGGAGGCCTCCCTCAGCTCTCCGGTCTCTCCTCCTCCTGCACGTGCTGTGCGATACCCGGAAGTGACGTCACACGCGGGTCACTTCCGGGGTATGTGGAGGTCGAGCTGTCATGGCGGCCCCCATCCAGACGCCGGCATTTGGAGCTCGCCAGCGCCTGCTGTGCCTGCTCCGGGACCCGGGGAGGAGGAGGGGTATGAAAAATGACTGCGCTGAGGGCAGGGTTAACCTGGGTTATTACCCCGCTGGAAGATGCTGACAGGTAAGATGAAATCCCGTCAGCATGGACGGTTCTTCCTGCCCTGCGTCTGCAGAGCCCAGCGCTGCCCCAGCCACAGTAAGTGTCCCGGGGTAGGGTCCTAGTGGTGCGTCCAGGGTATAGGTCCTCAAAATACTTCTCCCCCTTGTTCCATAGGGAGAAAAGTCTGCCCATAAGAGCACCAATACATCCAGCAAGTCGGCCAAATGTGCCATATGCAGCACAAAACGTCCCTCAAATTGGGAGAAGAAGCTATGTCAAGCTTGCACGGATAAGGTGGTTAGGGCTGAGCACCCGTCATTGATGAAATCCGCAGCTTGGTTACCCATCAGGTTGAAACCTCCACCACCTCCACTCCCTCCGATTGTGGTCTGACCACCCGCAAAAAAACGGAAAATTCAGATAGAGGATTCGGAGTCCGAATCAGAAAGATCATACAATTCGGGATCCGAGAATTGGGAACAACCAGGAACCTCTAGGTCAGCCGACACTAGGAAATACCTCCTTTCCACGGAATATGTGGAGGAGCTGGTCAGTGCAGTACGTGCCACTATGGGCCTAGAGGACGAACCCATCACGCAGACAGCACAGGATCGCATGTTCGGTGGATATGAGAGGCCTAAACTAACAGGTTTTCCAGTTCACAGGAGCGTAGCAGATATGATTTTCCAGGAATGGGAATATCCAGAAAAACGCTACTCGGCCCCTTCAGAACTCCGACATAGATTTCCCCTGGAGGGAGAGGAATTTAAGTGGGACATCCCGAAATGGGACATCCCAGGTGACAAGGGTGGTGAAAAAGACGGTTCTGCCGTTTGATGATGCATCCTACCTTAGAGACCCGATGGACCGTAAAGCAGAAGGCCTCCTAAGAAAAGCCTGGGGAACCTCGGCCTTTACTTTAAAATCAGGAATCGCGTCCACTTGTGTCTCTAGATCCCTCTTCCAATGGATTGAGGAGCTAGAGAGCCATATTTCTCGTGGTACCTCAAGGAGTGACCTCCTTTACTCCCTTCCTATCTTGCAGAGAGCTACGGGTTTCCTGGCAGATGCATCAGTGGAGATGATCCGTGCCTCTGCCAGGGCTTTGGTCCAGTTAAATTCCGCCAGGCGGGCCCTCTGGCTTAAAAGCGGGGACATTACATCCAAGGTTAAACTATGCTCTTTACCCTTCAAAGGCGAACATGTCTTCGGCCCGGCCTTAGATGAAATTCTAGAAAAGGCCACAGATAAAAAGAAGGTGCTTCCAGAGCAGAGGACCACAAGAAAGCGTCTTTTCCGAGCCCCCCAGTCAGTCATCCCAACCGCGAGGAAAGAGAAAGACGGGAAGATGGAGCTTTGCTAAAGGGAGAGGCAGGAACATCCTGGTCCCCCAGCAACAGCAGCAGCCACAAGAAAAACAATGACTCGACCCCGGTCGGGGGAAGGCTTTCGAGGTTTTTTCTTGCTTGGCAGTTGATTTCCAACAGCCCCTGGGTCCTCAGTGTGATCAAAGAGGGCCTACTGCTAAAGCTCGAGTCCTCCCCCCCGCGGGGTATAAGAGTTACCTCCCTACCACCTCGGGAGACCCCAGCACTAAAATCCGGCATTCGGCTTCTTCTACATTTAAATGCCATCTCTCGGGTCCCTGTGGAGGAACAATGAAGGGGGCATTATTCCAGATTGTTCCTAGTAAAAAAGCCCACAGGTGAGGCAAGAAGAATAATAAATCTGAAGAGCCTCAACCGACACATTGCATACCGCAAATTCAAGATGGAGTCAGTAAAGACCGCCATTCCTCTGATAGGGTCGTCTTACTTCATGGCAACCATAGATCTGAAGGATGCTTATTTCCACATCCCCATACATCCTTCCCAAAGGAAGTATCTGAGGTTTGCGATTCGTCAGGGTCCAAAAGTAAAGCACTTTCAATACAATGTGCTTCCCTTCGGAATATCCTCTGCCCCTCGAGTGTTTTCCAAAATTATGACAGAAGACGTGTCCTACATCAGAAGCCGGGGTATATGTATTGTACCTTACCTGGACGACCTACTGATAATAGGGTCCTCCTACAAGACCCTGGAAGACCAGGTAGCTCAGACTCTGGACATTCTCCAATCATTGGGGTGGATCCCAAATATAAAGAAATCACAAATTCAACCCTCTCAGGAGGTAAAATTCTTAGGAATCCTACTAGATTCAAAGAATCAAATGTCCTTCCTCCCGGAGGAACATCAGAGATCCATAATGTCAAGAGTCTCAGATTTCAGGGGACAGAGGTCCCCGACCCTCAGGTCAGCCATGTCCATACTAGGGTTAATGACCTCCTGCATCCAGTCGGTGCCCTGGTTGCAGGCCCACTCCAGAACACTCCAGTCCCATATCTTAAGAAACTGGAACAGGGATCACACCTGCCTGAACTAAAGAGTCCAGACCCCAGGAATAGTGAGGGCTTCGCTAGCATGGTGGATGGACTGCAAAAACCTGTGCAGGGGAATCAACTGGTCCCAGATCCCCTTGGTTATGGTAACGACAGACGCCAGCAAAAAAGGCTGGGGAGCGGTAGTGTCTTGGCAGCCATTCCAAGGGTTATGGAGCCAGAAAATGAGTGCAAGTTCCTCAAACTTCAGGGAACTGAAAGCAGTGGAGGAAGCTCTCCTGGCAGCAAGACACCTTGTCCAAGACCAACATATCAGAGTCTACTCGGACAACATAACAACAGTGACACCTCTCAGGCACCAGAGCGGCACAAGATCCAGCAACCTGGAGGGTCTCTCAGGCCGAATATTTTGCTGGGCCGAAAGACACCTCTGTTCCCTGACAGCGGTCCACCTGAAGGGTACGGCCAATCTTCAGGCAGATATCCTGAGCAGAAAACGCATCCAGCCCAGCGAGTGGACCCTGAATGGAAGAATCTTTCAAACACTAGTCAGCAGGTGGGGCCTCCCGGAGGTGGACCTACTTGCCTCAGGAGAGAATGCTCTAGTGAGAGACTACTTCTCCTTGAACCCAGGGACTGATCCCTGGGAGCGGACGCCTTCACCCACAAGTGGAAGTTCCATCTAGCATATGCCTTCCCGCCAGTTCCAATCCTTGCTGCAACCCTGAGGAAAATCCGGGAGGATCAAACCCCGACCATCTTAGTAGCTCCGCTATGGCCAAAGAGGAGCTGGTATTCGCTAATCACAGAACTACAGGTAGACGGGCCATTCATCCTACCCATAGAAGACGACCTTCTCTTACAGGGCCCTCTATATCACCCAAACCTCCGGGGAATGAGGTTAGCAGCCTGGTTTCTGAAGCCCAGATCTTGAGGGCCAAGGGGTTATCAGAGGCGGTAATTAAAACCCTCCAGAAATCTCGGAAGCCGGTCACCATTGCCATATATAATAAAATATGGAAAAAGTTCTCCTCATGGTGTCTGCCAGACCTGCCCAACCCAGAGAACCCTAACATTTCCCGTATCCTGGATTTCTTACAGATGGGGCTGGAGCTAGGTCTAAAACCTAGCACACTGAAAGTACAGGTATCAGCATTAAGCTCTATGTTTGACTGTGACCTGGCTAACCACAGGTGGATAAGAAGATTCATGACATCAGCCGCTAGGCTACATCCAAAAAAAGACAGTTTCTGTTCCGCCATGGGACTTGAATGTGGTACTTACGGGACTCACTCAATCACCCTTTGAGCCTCTGTCATCCTGTACTTCTTAGCTCCTCACCTATAAAGTAGCCTTCCTTATAGCCATAACCTCAGCAAGGCGAGTAGGAGAACTCCAAGCTCTCTCAGTCAGGGAACCCTACCTAACAGTCAGAGACGATTCCATAGTTCTCTCCCTTGATCCATCTTTTCTACCAAAGGTTGTGTCTGACTTTCATAGGTCTCAGAATATAATTCTTCCTTCATTCTGTCAGAACCCAGCAAACCCCAAAGAGGAGTTGTTCCACATGCTAGACGTAAGACGTATAATTCTCCACTACTTTGAGTGTACCAAATCCTATAGAATCGACCACAACCTATTTGTCCATACCTCTGGTCCAAACAAAGGAAAGAAGGTGGCAAAAAACACCATTGCCAATTTGATCAAAAAGGCTATCTCTGAAGCATACCTGGCGCAAAACATCACTCCCCCTGTAGGGATCAAAGCGCATTCAACACGATCTACCTCTACTTCATGGGCTGAGAGGGCAGGCGCATCTTCAGAGCAGATTTGTAAGGCAGCAACCTGGTCCTCCTTACATACCTTTACTAAACACTATAGATTAGACCTTGTGTCCAACAAGGATTTAGTCTTTGGCCGAAAAGTTCTTCAGGCTGTTGTCCCCCCGTAGTGCAGTATAGGTTGTTATGCCTCCTATGCTGTCGTGGAAGGTTGCTAGAGAAAATAGAATTAGACTTACCGGTAATTCGGTTTCTAGAAACCTTCCACGACACCACTATTTCCCTCCCTGCATTCTTGGACAAATTCTGAGAATCTTAAGGTAACCGGTGCTATGGTAATCAGTTATAAGTCACTGGTGAGAGGGAGGTGGGTGGGACCTTTTAACCTCTCGTTCTTCCTGTCCCCCATTAGGGCGTGGAGACATACAGGGGGAAGGGGCCCTGGATGCATATATATATATATATATATATATATAGGGGAAGGGGCCTTGGATGCATAGATTGCGCGCATATATATATATATATATATATATATATATACACATACAGGGGGAAGGAGCCCTGGATGCATATATATACAGGGGAAGGGGGTCAGGATGGATACACATACAGGGGTGGCCAGGATGGATACACATGGGGTCCAGGGGCAGGACAAGGGTCAGGATGGATACACATATGGGGGGCAGGATGGATTTATGGGGGGCAGGACAAGGGACCAGGATGCATTTATATGGGGGGGGCCAGGATGGATATATATGAGGGGGCCAGAATGCATATATGGGGGGCCAGGATGGATATATGGGTGAGGGGCAGGCCAATGGACCAGGACGGATATATGGGGAGCCAGGATGCATATATATGGGGGGCCAAGATGGTTTTTTGGGGGAGGGGGGCACGACAAGGGACCAGGATGCAAATATATGGGAGGCAGGATGGATATATATGGGTGGGGCCAGGTTGCATATATTTGGGGCCAGGATGGTTATATTGGGGGGCAGTACAAGAGTCCAGGATGCATATATATGAGGGGCAGGATGGATATATGGAGGGGGCAGTACAAGAGATCAGGAAGCATATATATGGGGGGAGCAGGATGCATATATATGGGGGGGCAGGACATGGGACATATGTGGGCCAGTATGTATAGCTGGGGAAGCGGGATGGATATCTGGGGCCAGGCAGGACAAGGAACATAGGGGGCCAGGCTGGGGCATATTATAAAATAAAGGGGGCCAGGCTGGGGCATATTATAAAATAAAGGGGGCTAGGCTGGGTGAGATTAATAAATAAAGGTGGCCAGGATGAGGGACTTAATTAATGTTCGAGGGCCAGAATGAGGAACATGATATAGTAGTTTATGGTGACAAGTGGGGAACATAATTTATTTAGGGTCCAATTAGGGACATTATTACTACTGTAATATAATTTACTTTTTAGGAAACTGTTTTCCATGTAGGGAACAAAAGGGAGGTCCTATTATTGTGCAGGGCGGTACTATGTCGCTTTTCTTCTTCATCTGACGTAGTGTAGAAATAAGGGAAAAAGTGGGGAACGTGCTCTGGAAGCGATCAGTTATTGATGACTGTTATTTTTTGCAGAGACGAGTACTGGCTGGAAGAAGTGATGGCGGTCTGTGCTAGTTGAAGAAGAAAAACGAAGATGAAGGACTTTAACTACAGACGTCACTGGTGAGTCAGTGTATTACATGTACATGCACACTATACACTGTGTACAGAGCTACTCTGTATAATATCACTGATGATCCCTGTATTACCTGTACAGTGACACTATATACAGAGCTCCTGTGTATAATGTCACTGGTGATCACTGTATTACCTGTACACTGACACTATATACAGAGCTCCTGTGTGTAATGTCACTGGTGATCCCTGTATTACCTGTACAGTGACACTATATACAGAGCTCCTGTGTATGTAGTCACTGGTGATCACTGTATTACCTGTACACTGACACTATATACAGAGCTCCTGTGTGTAATGTGACTGGTGATCCCTGTATTACCTGTACACTGACATTATATACAGAGCTCCTGTGTGTAATGTCACTGGTGATCCCTGTATTACCTGTACAGTGACACTATATACAGAGCTCCTGTGTATAATGTCACTGGTGACCACTATTATCTGTACACTGACACAAAATATAGAGAGCTACTGTGTATAATGTCACTTGTGATCACTGTATTACCTGTGCATTTACACTATATACAGAGCTCCTGTGTATAATGTGACTGGTGGTAATAACAGTGTTGTTAGTATTGTGGTCTGTATTCAGAATTAGTATTGTGGTATTCGGTCAGTATGTGGTGGTAATTTGTGGTCAGGTCACGGTGTGGCAGTATTTCTCCTTGCATGTGGTATTATTTGGTCCCTATATGCTGGTAATATGTCATATTATTTGGTCACTATGTGGTGGTAATATGTGGTCTAGTGATGGTGTGGCAGTATTTTTCCTTGTAAGTAGTATTATTCAGTCACTATGAGGTCTAGTCATGGTTTGGCGGTATTTGTCCCTTGTGTGTAGTATTATTCGGTCACTATGTGGTCTGCTCATGGTGTGGTGGTATTTCTCCCCTGTATGTGGTGGTATTGGTCTTGGTATAGGGGATTGTGTTGTGTATGGCAGTCATTTGTTCTTTCTGAAATTAATTAGGAGAGGATTCTTTATTTCCACTAGAGATTAAATACTTTGTACACAGCTGCAGAGATGCACATGGTTTCCTGTGGAAAAAAGTAATCATCTCTTCACAGGATAAGTGATAACATATTGATTGGTGGGGGTCTGACTGCTGGGACCCATTCGGCAAAATGTGGAACTTTTCATCCCCATTAGACTGGAGTGGCATGTCTGGCTTGACCACTGATCCATTCATTCCCTCCGTGGCTGCACTTGTTTTTTTATAGAAGCCCCAAAGAAAATGAATGGAGCTGCGGTTAGACATCCCACCTGCCGCTCCATTTTAAAATGGGGATAAGTGTCCTATCAACCAGGTTTCCCCAACTCCAGTCCTCAAGGCCCACCAACAGGTCAGGTTTTCAGGATTTCCTTAGCATTGCCAAGGTGATAATTGCATCACCTGAACAATACAAGGGAAAACCTGACCTGTTGGTGGGCCTTGAGGACTGGAGTTGGGGAACCCTCCTATCAACGATAAAACTTTGCCATTCTTCCAATCCGTGCAGTTTCTAATGGTCGGACCTAAGTGATTACCTATCCTGTGGAGCTCATGGATCGGTGATAACTTGTTTCACCCAAAGAACCCCATTAATGTAAACTACCATAATTATACATCCCAGTTATGGTGGCGCACAGTAGATGTGCAGGAGCCGCCTGTGTTTTACAGTAGATGCTTCTCTATAATGGGGATAACGACTGACAGATATTTGCTTATAGCTGTAGGGTGGGCCCCTAGAGTCCATTACCCTGGTGGGCCCCAGGCACCCCAGTCCGACCCTGAGCGCAGAGCTCAGGATAAATGTGCGCCAAGCCTTACTGCGATCTTTGGGAGGCAGAATGAAAAAATCAACAGCATGTGAAGAATTGGTTTTATTTATTTTTTAGGCCGTTCCTCGTGCGGTATAAGTGATTAGGCGACTTTATTCTTCTTGTCGGTGAGATTGCAGCAATACCAGATTTATATCAGGTTTTTATGTTTGGCTGCTGTCACACTCTAAAAGAAGCTTTTTATTGCAAAAACAGCATCACCACATTTTGAGAGCTATAATTTTTCCATATTTCACCGAAACAGTCATGCTATGGCTTGTTTTTATTGGTACCATTTTCGGGTGCATGACATTTTTTGATCACTTTCTGTTCCAATTTTTGGGAGGCAGAATGAACAAAAACCAACAATTCAGGATCTGCTTTTTGTTTTGTTTTCTCTTTCCCCCATGACGGCACCACGGAGAGAGAGGGATCCGCCCTCAGGGACAGGAAACCTACAGATGAAAAAGGCGGTACCTCTCTCCCACATCAGTTGGTTTCCTGTCCCTGACGGGGAACTTACAGCACGTACCTGACGGATCGTCGCAGGATTCCGGGGACCGATCCTGGCCGGTGAAGGCAGCGGAGCGCCCTGCCTCGGCCGGGTCGAGGCCTCAAACAGGCTTCCCCCCGAAGCACCACCACCGAGGTCAGCGGGCCTTGAGGGTGAGTCGGGAGAGGCAGTGAAGAGACCAGGAAGTCTGCCGATCCCAGAAAAGGGAAAAAGAAAAAAAAAAATGAGGGCCTCCTGCAGTATAGTGACGGCGGTCACTACAGGAGAGCCCTGCCGAATTGCAAGGCAACAGGTGCAGGTGGCGGCGGTCACCAGGAGCACAGGCCGGAGCCTGCCATACTTCAGAGCGGGGGAGGCGGCAGCGGCCACCGGGAGCCGCGATGCTGGCAGGCCTCTGGCGGCGCAGAGCAGGGGCGGCGGTGGCTACCAGCCATGGGTACAGTGCCGGGGGGCGCAGGAAACCGGCGCCGAACGCGCAATGTGGCGGTAGGTCGCGCGCACCATTACAGCTCCCTTATAGAGGGAGGAGCGGTGCACCGCTGGGTAATCTCACGGTGGCGAGACTTCCAGCAGAGCGCGAGGTTTCCGGGCGCCGCAGGGATCCCTGGGAAGAGGGCGGCGGCGCCAAATTCAAATTAAAAAAAAAAAAAAATTTTTTGAGATAAGCTTAAAAAAGCAAGCTGAAGTAGAAGGAGCGGTCACCATGAGTGGGAAACCACAGAGGGAGAAGGAGACACGGCGGCGGTCCCAGAAGCAGGGACCTCAGCAAACGCAGGAACCGCACCGGCACCTACAGCGCCAGTGCGACTCTTCCCAGCAGCTCAGCAGCAGCGGTCATGCAGGGTCGCGACGCAGTCAAAGCTCCACCATGGTGGCAGAGCCAGAAGTGGATTCAGCAGTGGAGATAATCCTCACGCCCGAACCTGTATCGTTCATTCCACAAGAGGGTGAGTGATCTCCGTGAATGCCCGCTGGCTAATTTGTGACTATTAATCTTTCTCTTTCAGGGGCGTAAATGCACTACCAAGTCTAAGCACATGAGGTGTGCTATATGCACGGAGGAGCTACCCCCTAGGTGGGAGAAAAAGCTCTGTGCGACTTGCATAGAACAGACAAGACAAGAGGAGTGTCCGAGGTTTGCATCAGACCTGAAAACATTAATAAAAACCCAGGTCGAAGACGCCCTTAAAGGTGCCAGAACCTCAAAGAAGAACCGCCGGTCCAGGCATAGATCTCCGGAGTCGAGTGTCAGTGAGTCGGAAAACGAGCTATCCGACTCAAGTGATTCATCATCCTCCCAGTCCTCTTCATCATCCTCAGAAGGGGGTCGCAGCTGCTCCCCATTGAGGAGACGGACACCCTAGTAAAAGCTGTGAGGACAACTATGGGACTGGTAGATGAACGCCCTAAAAAAACGGCTCAAGATATAATGTTCGGAGGGCTAGAGCAAAAAAAAACAAAAAAAAAAAACGTAGGGCTTTCCCGATTAATGAGAAAATCCACTCCCTCATCAAGCGAGAGTGTAAAAAGCCAGACGAAAAAGTCCTCCTAACACCCAAAAGGAGATACCCCTTTGACGACCCGGCCTGCTCCTGTTGGAGCAAAGAACCTAAATTAGATGTAGCGGTCGCAAAAGCTTCTAAAAAGTTTGCCCTGCCTTTTGAAGATGGGTACCCTAAAGGACCCAATGGATAAGAAAGCGGAAACTTTCTTAAAAAACACTTGGGAAGCGGCAGGAGGGGGGCTAAAACCAGCCATAGCAGCTACGTGTACAGCACGCGCCCTGATGGGCTGGCTAGACCATTTAGATGCTCAGATAAAAGGGAAAGTCCCAAGAGAAACGATACAGTTTCGGTAATGAGGGGGGCAGCAGCGTTGCTGGCGGATACGTCAGTAGACTCAACCAGACGGGCAGCCAGGACAGCGGCCTTCTCAAATGCCACAAGACGCGCCTTATGGCTGAAGTGCTGGCCGGGAGATTTACAGACAAAAGCCAAGTTGTGCGCAATCACACAAGCAGCTAGCTCTACAGCAAGAGATAACAAATCTACAAGAGAAAAACGTGTTACAAGAAGTCCCCTACCAAGATAGGGGCAAAGGCTTCTACTCCCCTCTCTTCCTTCGCAAGAAGCCAGACGGATCGTCCAGAGCAATCATAAATCTAAAAAGGCTGAACAAATTCCTAGAGGTTCAGCAATTCAAAATGGAAGTGATAAAATCTTGGATAAAAATGCTTCCCCCAGCTGCTTCATGGCCGTATTAGACTTAAGAGACGCATACTACCATGTGCCTATTCACAGAGACCACAGGAAATACCTCAGGGTGGCGGTAACAATCCAGGGGGAGATGAAACATTATCAGTTCAGAGCCCTCCCCTTCGGGCTAGCCATTGCTCCAAGGGTGTTTACAAAGAAAATGGCGGAGGTAATGGCCCACATAAGAGAGCAAAACATTCTGATAGTCCCGTACCGGGACGATCTCTTAATAATAGGGGTCACCTTTCACCACTGCAAAGAACAAGTGGACATGGTCATGAGGTCTCTACTAAGTCTAGGGTGGATGCTGAACTTACCCAAGTCCAAGCTCATACTAAGTCAGGTACAAGAGTACTTGGGGATAACAATGGACTCAATTAAACAGAAATATTATCTTCCGCAGACGAAGGTGCAAAAAATGACACAGATAGCGTCACAACTGATAGCCTCCCCGACCACTACCCTAAGAAAGGCAATGTCACTAGTGGGGTCGATGACAGCCTGCATTCCAACAGTTCAGTGGGCACAGAGCCACACGCGAAGCTTACAATGGGAAATATTAGATGCAGACGTTTCCCTACACGGCAATTTAGACATGCAATTAAACATCTCACCAGAGACAATACATTCCTTAATATGGTGGACAGTTCCAGCCAACCTAGCCGGGGGGGTCCCTTGGGCGCTACCTGCGACAAAGATCCTGACCACGGACGCAAGCCCCTGGTAATGGGGTGCACATCTAGATAATCAGGTGGCGCAAGGGCCCTGGGACCAGGGAAGAGAGTCCGCTTCCTCAAATATGAAGGAGCTGCTGGCAGTAAAACTAGCTCTCATTCATTTTCTAAATTCTCTTCGTTCCCATCACACAAGAGTCTTCTCAGACAACCAGGTAGTGGTTAAACCACCAGGGGGGCACCAGATCTTGGGCACTGAGGGAGGTAGCAAAGTCCATCTTCCACCTGGTAGAACACAATCTGGAATCCCTGACAGCCCTTCACATAAAGGGTTCAGAAAATCAAACAGCAGTTTTTCTCAGCAGGACACGTCTAAAACAGGGGGAGTGGGAACTAAACCAGTTAGTTTTCAACCAGATTGCGAAACTCTGGGGCCGGCCAGAAATAGACTTGTTGGCGAACAGCCAGAATCGGAAGTTGAAAGCCTTCTGCTCAATCCCAGTAGCTCTAGACTCTTTCACGATACCCTGGGATTATCATCTGGCCTACGCCTTCCCCCCAATATCTCTCATCCCCTTAGTACTGAGGAAAACACGGGGAGACAAGGCGACAGTAGTAGTAATAGCGCCCTTCTGACCACGGAGAATATGGTTTTCCTGGCTGAGAAGAATGTCCGTAACGGATCCCTGGGTCCTACCAGAAACTTCAGACCTACTATCCCAGGGACCGGTGTATCACCCCCACATAAAAAACCTACACATGACAGCTTGGCTTTTGAGAGGGAGCTCCTAACAAGGGCTTCTCGTCGAACTTGGTAACCACACTATTACAAAGCGGAAAGCCAGTAACCACTAAAGCATACGGCAAAGTGTGGAAGAAATTCATGTCAGTGTCAGGCTCTGACCCAACGGGTGAAATCCATGTGGACAAAATTCTGGAATTCCTACAAAGGGGGTTGTAAAAAGTGTTAGCTACAAGCACCTTAAAAGTACAGGTGGCGGCCCTGGGAGCTATGTATAACTATGACCTAGCCAAAAATAGATGGGTTAGGAGATTTATTACAGC
Organism: Dendrobates tinctorius; assembly: GCF_039654945.1. Classification (NCBI taxonomy): domain Eukaryota; kingdom Metazoa; phylum Chordata; class Amphibia; order Anura; family Dendrobatidae; genus Dendrobates; species Dendrobates tinctorius. The sequence goes on along the minus strand of NW_027361932.1, from coordinate 5,258,938 downwards.
CTCAAGTATATCTAGGCCGATCCCCCTACGCACCCCCCCCGGGATCTAAAACTTAGTGCTAAATGCGCTAACTAAATCTCCCTTCGAACCCCTAGCGGAGGTTCCGTTAAAAATATTGAACCTTAAGACCTCCCTCCTTGTAGCCTTCGGCCGCCGCATTAGTGATATACAGGCCTTGTCTGCCCACTCACCCTTCACGCAAGTTCTGGATGATAGGGTAATGCTTAGGACTGACCCAGCATATCTCCCCAAGGTGCCTTCTCAGTTTCAAAGGACCCAGGAAATCTCTCTACCCTCCCTCTGTACCAATCCCAAAAAACAAAACAGAGGAGGTATTACACACTTTAGACGTAAAAAGATGCCTGGCCCAATATTTGACAACCACAAGGGAGTTTAGGAAGGATAGGGCTCTGTTTGTCTGTTTCAGGGTCCTCGAAAAGGTCAAAAGGCATCAAAGGCCACACTGGCGAGGTGGATAAGAGAGGTCATCACCCTATCCTACTCATCCTGCGGGGCGTCCATCCCGGAGGACGTAAGGGCCCACTCAACTAGGGCAGTGGCATCATCCTGGGCAGAGAAAGCCGGCGCTTCAATAGACCAGATATGTAGAGCTGCCACTTGGTCTTCCCCCTCGACATTTTTTCAGACATTACCGTCTAGACTTGACCTCTTCAGATCTCACCTTTGGGAAAAGGGTTCTGGAGGCGGTGGTCCCTCCCTAGATGTACAATCTTTGTAATTCTCTCCGTGGTGCCGTCATGGGGGAAAGAGAAAATCGTAGTTACTTACCGTTAACGGTATTTCTCTGATCCCATGACGGCACCCGTACATCCCCTCCCTTTCACACACAGGTGTGCACATTAGAGTGAGGTAGTTAGCTTTAGTATTTAGCCACACGGTGCCTCTATTAAGTTTAAGTTGTGTAATTTGACTAATTTTGGATTTTTATAACCATTTGAGTTGCAGCTGAAAGTTCTGTGTAATGCTCTGTGAAAGAACTGATGTGGGAGAGAGGTACCACCTTTTTCATCTGTAGGTTTCCTGTCCCTGAGGGCGGATCCCTCTCTCTCCGTGGTGCCGTCATGGGATCAGAGAAATACCGTTATCGGTAAGTAACTACGATTTTTTTATACCATTCCGAGTGTGGTAAAATTGGTAAGCATCCAAAGTGCAAAAAATACAAGGCACTCACGTCCCGCTATATGTCCTTTTATTGTGGATTATACATACAAAGCAGGAGAGCTTTCAGTGGAGCCACACTGGACGACGGCCGTTTCGCGCAATACTGCGCTTCTACGGGAGGACCCTGTAATCCCTAGGAGTCGGAGGTAATTCATTATCTCGGAGATGTGCAGCTGTGCCGGTCATTTGTGCGCTCTCACGGCATTCTAAAATTGGTAAGGCAGCTTTATTCTTCGAGTCAGTACGATTCCAGGGATACCCAATTTTTATCTTATTTTATGTTTTGGCGCTTTTACACAATGAAAACTATTTTATAGAATAAATTATTATTTTTGCATCGCTTTATTCTGAGAGCTATAACTTTTTTATTTCACTGCTGATGAAGCTGTATGACAGCTTGTTTTCTGCAGGACAAGATGACGTTTTCAGCGGTACCATTTTTATTTATATTCGTCTTTTTTTATCACGTTTTATTGCACTTTTTGTTCGGCGGTATGATGATAAATTGTTTTTTGCCTCGCTTTTTATTTATTTTTTATGGTGTTCACTGAAGGGGTTAACTAGTGGGAGTTTTATAGAGCAGGTCGTTACGGACACGGCGATTCCAAATATGTGGGTTTTTTTTTACATAAATAAATGTATTTATTGGAAAAATAATTTTTTTGTTCTTTATTTGGGAATTTTTAACCCCTTAATGACTGCCGATACGCCTTTTAATGGCGGCTGTTAAGGGTACTTATTCCTCATCGCCGCTTTTTAACGGCACTGAAAGATAAGTGTGTAGCGCCCACCAGCGTCGGAAAATCTCCGGGGTCTCGACTACCGGGGGTAGCTGAGACACTGGAGAATATGATTCAGGTCGGTTTTTACTGTCCGCAGTGTTACGATCGCCGGTATTCACCGAATAACGGCGACTGCAAAAAAAAAAAGTCCGATTTCCCTTTTATTTCCCTCTCCACTGATATGATCTAGCACAGGGGTGGCAATTAATTTTCCCGAGGGGCCACATGAGAGACCATGACTGTTGTGGAGGGCCGAACCAATAGCTTGAAATTAATTCTACTCAATATTAATTTACTAATATTAATTGTATCACTTAATATTGAGCATAATTAAGTATGCTGACACCCCCCTATATATATATATATCTTTGAACCCCCCCAACAGCCCCTTATATACAGCATGAGCCTCACACAGCCTACTACATATACGTACGGCATGAGCCCCACACAGCCTCTCTATATATTGCATGACAGTATACAGCGTTCCCATAGCCTCCCCATGTGCAGCATGACACCCCCATAGCTTCCCCATGTTCTGCATGTCACCCCCATAGAATCCCCATGTTCATACACATGAAATAAAAAACACCACATACTCACCTCGTCCCGTTCCCAGGCACCCTACTTCTGCTTCTGATGCTGTCTCCGATGTGCTGACTCTCTGGTGGTACACAGCTAACGCGATGACATGACGTCATCATGTCAGCTGTTTCACACACTGATTGGTGGAGGAAGTGGCTGGAAGCCCCTCCTCCACCAATGCTGACTGCGGGAGACAGCAAGCGAGCGGGCACAGTGCGGCCCGTGGACCTCAGATTTTAACCCCACGGCTGTCTCGGTCTGCGGGCCGGATGTGGCCCGTGGGCCACACTTTGCCCAGGTCTGATCTAGCACATCAGATGAGAGAGAAATGGGGTCCTCCAAGCTCCCCCGGTACCTCTGACTCTGTCCCCTGGTGCCGAGATATGCCAGTCGGCACCTGGCAACAATAGGGGATTTTTCCTATTGGTTCATTTTGATCACTGTGATAGACCCTATCACAGTGATCAAAATAAAAAAAAATAGTAAATTGAACCCCCCCTTTATCACCCCCTTAGTTAGGTAAAAATAATAAAAAAAGGATTTATTTCGATTTTTCCGTTGGGGTTAGAGTTAGGGTTGGGGTTAGAGCTGGGGCTAGGGTTGGGGTTAGGGTTATAGTTAGAGTTGGGATTAGGGTTAGGGGTGTGTTGGGGTTAGGGTTGTGTTAGGGTTGGAGTTAGAATTGGGGGGGGTTTCACTGTTTAGGTACATCAGGGGTCTCCAAACGTGACATGGCGCCCACCATTGATTCTAGCCAATTTTGTGTTCAAAAAGTCAAACGGTGTTCTCTCCCTTCTGAGTCCTGCCATGCACACAAACAGTGGCTTTACCCCACATACGGGGTATTGGCGTACTCGGGAGAAATTGCACAGCAAATTTTGTGGTCCATTTTTCCTGATACCCTTGTGAAAATAAAGTTTGGTTTCAAAGTAATTTTTTTGTGAAAAAAATTAAAATGTTAATTTTTTCCTTCCACAGTGCTTTAGTTCTCGTGAAGCATCTAAATGGTTAATAAACCTCTTGAATGAGATTTTGTGCACCTTGAGATGTGTAGTTTTTAGAACGGTGTCACTTTGGGGTATTTTCTGTTGTTGTGGCCCCCCAAACTCACTTGAAATGTGAGGTGGTCCCTAAAAATAGAATTACGGACTTACCGATAATTCAATTTCTAGGAACCCTCCATGACAGCACCATAGGAGGATACTCCCTGCCCTAACAGGGACAGGAAACACAAAGAAGTTAAATAGCCCCACCCCATTTCCTTTCTCCAGTGTTTTCATAAAGAACTACATCGGTATGAATGCTTCAATATTCATTTACATCCTGAAATGAAACAACAAACAATAGGGTAGGATTACCCCTGCTGTTGTTGGGGGTCCTAGAAATGGAATTACCGGTAAGTCTAATTCTATTTACTCAAGTCACCCTCCGTGACAGCACCATTGGAGGAATGCCAAAGAATCACTTTTTTAGGGAGGGACAGGTCAAATCAATATTAGACATTCCATCAAGTCTATAATGTTTTGAAAAGGTATGGACCGACGACCAGGTGGCAGCTCTGCAGATCTTCTCGATGGAGGAGCTTGCCCTCTCAGCCCATTATAATAACATAGCTCGGGTTGAGTGTGCTGTAAACGTTTCTAGAGGTACCCTTCCTTGGTTTCCATAAGCTCTGCAAATTGTCTTTTTAATCCAATTCGCATCTGTGCTTTTGGAAGCTGTTTTCCCTTAATTTTTTCCCAAAGTGCTGTATGAAAACATTCTGGTCCTTCCTCCAGGGTTTTGACCTTTGAAGATGGTGAAGGACTGTTCTTCGTACATCCAGAGTATGGAACGCCGTTTCCTTAGCATTGGACGGGTTTTGATAAAAAGAAGGTAGTGTCAGTGTGGAGAAAACCAGGGGACGGACATTGGGGCCTGGAACCACGTGGCCTCAGAGTCTCTGCAGACCAGAGGCAGAGGTGAGGAGAAAGGAATCCCCCAGCAACAGCAGTGTCTCAGTAAAGCTGCATTGTAAACACTGGAATCTCAAGGGAGACTGTTTGTGACTGGTGGGCAGAAGCTCAGAGGCTAGCTCTGAGGGTCCTGAAGATACTTTGGTGCCTCCTGAGCTGAGGGGACTTTACCTTCCCCTGGGAGAACATCTTAAAAACTTTGTAAGAAGCCAGTTACAATTCAGTGGCTTTGCATAACATTATCTTGGAGATCTGCTGCAGGGAAGTTGTGCCCTGTTATTTTATTAGAAGAAGTGAGGGGGTACCAGAAAATTAAAACTTCTGTCATACTGAGAGGAGGAAAATTCTAGCCTCACAAGATATTCAAAATAACTTCTCTAAAACCTAGATAGAGGAGAAGCTAAAGGGTCACAGACCCAGTCATTACCAGGCCTAAATACTGTACCCTACTGCCATCTAGTGGTCCCTTTGTTATAACTACTTTAGTTATCTATACAGATTGTCTCTACATTGTAATTGAATAAGGCTTTGAGCAACAGGAACTCTAGCTCAGCCTGAGTTAAATCTCTTAAGGTCCTGTCACACATAGCGACGCTGCAACGATCCCGACAACGATTCGACATGGCAGGGATCATTGGCGCATTGCTATGTGATCGCTATTGAGATGTCAAACAGTCCGATCTACCCGACGATCTGGCGTGCCGTAGCGACCTTTGTAACGATGTCAGCGGTCGTTGGGACCCTGTCACATTGCATGTTCCCTTGACGATTCTCAGCTCGATGAGGGATGTATCGTGTGACGCTGTATTTACACAGGCGGGGATTGCGTTCCCTTTTTCACGCCCTCTCAGCTCTGATTAGTGGTCGCTACCGCATCCTGATTGGCAGCCTTGCATTTAAAAGAAGGTGACATACTAATGCTTCATTTCATTGTTCCTGACCGTGTGAGTGTTTTGGCTAGCAGAACCTAGTAGCGATTAGCGGGTGACCTATTTGTGTTCACCGGCTGTGATTCCAGATTGATTTACCTAGACGCCTACTCAATGTTGACAGTATGTATCTTTGGGGTCTACTTTGGTCTGCTTGAGGGAGGGCTTTGGTTTATTTGACTTTTGTATGGTCAGCCATTTTAGTTTGTCAAAGCACATAACCGGCACGCCCGTATGAAATTGTCTGGACAGTCATTTTAGTTGGTCAAAGCACGTTACTGCCACGCCCGTTAATAGGATGGTATGCAATTTTGCATCACGCGTACTTTGTTGCAGGGTTTTTTTTTTTAAACCTTTTATAATATTTCTACTTTTTTTTTTGCAGTTTGCTCCAGCATGAACAAGGCACAGTGTTCGGTTGTGGTGGCTGCCTTGTTGGCTGAGGAAGCTCGCCGTCGTGATGAAGCCCTGATCCTGGAGAGGCGTTGCAAAAGAAGACGTCGCATGTGGACCAGAGAATGGCTGCAGAGGAGGTCCCAATTGTCACACATGCAGCTAGTGAGAGAGTTGCAGGACAAAAATCCACACGATTTCCGGAACTATCTGCGGATGTCAGAGGAATCGTTCATCTACTTACTCGAGCAAAATATTCCACTTATTGAACGGAGGGATACAAAAATGCGTGCTGCCATCCCGGCAGATGAAAGATTGGCAGTCACGCTGAGATTCCTGGCCACCAGACGCTCACTTAAGGACCTGCATTTTTCAGCCGCTATTTCAAGGCCCCTCCTCAGTGTTCTTATTCCGGAAACATGCAGAGCGATTTTCCAATGTCTACGCAGCTTCATGGATTTTCCAGAAACGCAGGAGGATTGGAAAAAGATTGCCTCTGATTTTGAGGAACTTTGGCAGTTTCTTCATTGTGGTGGGGCTTTGGACGGCAAACATGTCCGCATCACCCAACCGCCAAACAGCGGGTCATACTTCTTCAATTGCAAGGGCTATTTTAGTATCATCCTGATGGCCCTTGTAAACGCCAACTAGGAATTTATTTATGTGGACGTCGGCATGAACGGAAGGGTTTCCGATGGGGGAGTTTTGGAGCATACCCATTTTGGAGAACGTTTATTTGGCTCAGACCTTCAGTTGCCTCCAAATTCCGACACCCGAGGAAACATGAACTTTGTTTTTGTTGGCGACGAGGCCTTCCCGCTTCATCCACATTTGCTTAAACCGTTCCCCCAAAACACTCTAATGGCAGAAAGACGTATTTTCAACTACCGCTTGTCAAGGGCACGTCGGGTGGTTGAAAATGCCTTTGGGATCATGGCCAATCGGTTCCGTGTATTGCACACGCCCATAAACATGAAGTTGGACTCAATTGACTCTGGTGATGGCCTGCTGTGTGCTCCATAACTTTCTCCGGCGCCGAGATTCCAGTTCATACTGCCCGCCTGGTTTCATGGACTCAGTGGACGTAAGAAATGGCGAAGTGCAGCTGGAGGTATGGCGTTCGACCGCACCCGCAATAGCAGGCCTTTGACCTTTAGGACCCGGCAGATACACCAGCAATGCCAACACCTGCCGTGAACAGTATTGCCATTATTTCAATGGTCCTGGCGCTGTTGCTTGGCAGCATCATCAGTAACTTAATTTCTTTTTTTTTATTTTTACCGTGTTAACAAATATTCTTATTTTGTGGTTTAATAAATGCATATATACTCATTCTGTACTCAGTATGAATATATGGCTATGTGGGAAGTTTATTGGTTTCGGGACGCAAAAGCGTCTCAGGCGGGCCGTGAGTTCATATGGAAAAGCGGAGGACGCAGTAGCGTCCGCGAAGCCACCGCATGTCAATAATAAATGTGGGTGGAGCTGTTGCGTCGTAGACATGTTTTATGACCTTACTGCGGCCTAGCTGTTTTTAAAATGGTGACCAGGCAGCGTTCTAGTCACTGAGGTGATGCAGAGGTCCGCCATCTCATCAGGGAGATGGAAGAGCAAGATTATGCCTGCACGCAGCCACATCAACACCCTGTCCTCCATAAGCGGGCAGTACTGCAGAGGATAAGGCGGGGCTTGGCCAGGCAAGTTGGTGTGGAGCGGTCGACTACGCAGAACTGCGATACCGGTCGAGCAACCGCATCGCCAGAGTCCGTGCCCAGATGGTCTCCCATCGTGGTGAGTGCACATAGTACAGACTCACAAACCCCTGTATAGTCCCTGAAAAGTCCCACCCAAGGCCTGCAGAGTACCTGCACAGACTCACGAACCCCTGTATGGTCCCTGAAAAGTCCCACCCAAGGCCTGCAGAGAACCGCATAGTACCAGAACAGACTCACAAACCCCTGTATAGTCCCTGAAAAGTCCCACCCAAGGCCTGCACAGAACCGTAGAGCACCTGCACAGACTCACGGACACCTGTATAGTCCCTGAAAAGTCCCACCCAAGGCCTGCACAGACCCGCATAGTACCAGCGCAGACTCACGAAACCCCTATATAGTCCCTGAAAAGTCCCACCCAAGGCCTGCTCAGACCCGCATAGCACCCGCACTGACTCACGAACCCCTGTATAGTCCCTGAAAAGTCCCACCCAAGGCCTGCACAGACCCGCATAGTACCAGCACAGACTCACGAAACCCCTGTATAGTCCCTGAAAAGTCCCACCCAAGGCCTGCACAGACCCGCATAGTACCAGCACAGACGCATGAAACCCCTGTATAGTACCTGAAAAGTCCCACCCAAGGCCTGCACAGACCCACAGAGTACCAGCACAAACTCTCGAATCCCTGTATAGTCCCTGAAAAGTCCCACCCAAGGCCTGCACAGAACCGCATAGTACCCGCACTAACTCACTAACCCCTGTATAGTCCCTGTAAAGTCCCACCCAAGGCCTGCACAGACCCGCATAGTACCAGCACAGACTCACGAACCCCTGTATAGTCCCTGAAAAGTCCCAGCCAAGGCCTGCACAGACCCAAATAGTACCAGCACATACTCACGAACCCCTGTATAGTCCCTGAAAAGTCCCACCCAAGGCCTGCACAGACCCGCATAGTACCAGCACAGACTCACAAACCCCTGTATAGTCCCTGAAAAGTCCCACCCAAGGCCTGCACAGAACCGCAGAGTACCTGCACAGACTCACGAACCCCTGTATAGTCCCTGAAAAGTCCCACCCAAGGCATGCACAGACCCGCAGAGTACCAGCACAGACTCACGAACCCCTGTATAGACCCTGAAAACTCCCGCCCAAGGCCTACACAGACCCGCACTGACTCACGAACCCCTGTATAGTCCCTGAAAAGTCCCACCCAAGGCCTGCACAGACCTGCATAGTACCAGCACAGACTCACGAAACCCCTGTATAGTCCCTGAAATGTCCCACCCAAGGCCTGCACAGAACCGTAAAGTACCTGCACAGACTCACGAACCCCTGTATATACAGTCATATGTTAAAGTTTGGGCACCCCTATTAATGTTAACCTTTTTTCTTTATAACAATTTTGGTTTTTGCAACAGCTATTTCAGTTTCATATATCTAATAACTGATGGACTCAGTTATATTTCTGGATTCAAATGAGGTTTATTGTACTAACAGAAAATGTGCAATCTGCATTTAAACAAAATTTGACCGGTGCAAAAGTATGGGCACCCTTATCATTTTCTTGATTTGAACACTCCTAACTACTTTTTACTGACTTCCTGAAGCACTAAATTGGTTTTGTATCCTCATTGAGCTTTGAACTTCATAGCCAGGTGTATTAAATCATGAGAAAAGGTATTTAAGGTGGCCACTTGCAAGTAGTTCTCCTATTTGATTCTCCTATGAAGAGTGGCATCATGGGCTCCTCAAAACAACTCTCAAATGATCTGAAAACAAAGATTATTCAACATAGGTTTTCAGGGGAAGGATACAAAAAGTTGTCTCAGAGATTTAACCTGTCAGTTTCCACTGTGAGGAACATAGTAAGGAAATGGAAGAACACAGGTACAGTTCTTGTTAAGCCCAGAAGTGGCAGGCCAAGAAAAATATCAGAAAGGCAGAGAAGAAGAATGATGAGAACAGTCAAGGACAATCCACAGACCACCTCCAAAGACCTGCAGCATCATCTTGCTGCAGATGATGTCACTGTGCATCGGTCAACAATACAGCGCATTTTGCACAAGGAGAAGCTGTATGGAAGAGTGATACGAAAGAAGCCGTTTCTGCAAGCACGCCACAAACAGAGTCGCCTGAGGTAGGCAAAAGCACATTTGGACAAGCCAGTTACATTTTGGAAGAAGGTCCTGTGGACTGATGAAACAAAGATTGAGTTGTTTGGTCAGACAAAAAGGCGTTATGCATGGAGGCTAAAAACACAGCATTCCAAGAAAAACACTTGCTACCCACAGTAAAATTTGGTGGAGGTTCCATCATGCTTTGGGGCTGTGTGGCCAATGCCGGCACCGGGAATCTTGTTAAAGTTGAGGGTCGCATGGATTCAACTCAGTATCAGCAGATTCTTGACAATAATGCGCAAGAATCAGTGATGAAGTTGAAGTTACGCAGGGGATGGATATTTCAGCAAGACAATGATCCAAAACACCGCTCCAAATCTACTCAGGCATTCATGCAGAGGAACAATTACAATGTTCTGGAATGGCCATCCCAGTCCCCAGACCTGAATATCATTGAACATCTGTGGGATGATTTGAAGCGGGCTGTCCATGCTCGGCGACCATCAAACTTAACTGAACTGGAATTGTTTTGTAAACAGGAATGGTCACAAATACCTTCATCCAGGATCCAGGAACTCATTAATAGCTACAGGAAGCGACTAGAGGCTGTTATTTTTGCAAAAGGAGGATCTACGAAATATTAATGTCACTTTTATGTTGAGGTGCCCATACTTTTGCACCGGTCAAATTTTGTTTAAATGCAGATTGCACATTTTCTGTTAGTACAATAAACCTCATTTGAATCCAAAAATATAACTGAGTCCATTAGTTATTAGATATATGAAACTGAAATAGCTGTTGCAAAAACCAAAATTGTTATAAAGAAAAAAGGTTAACATTAATAGGGGTGCACAAACTTTAACATATGACTGTAGTCCCTGAAAAGTCCCACCCAAGACCTGCATAGAACCGCATTGTACCAGAACAGACTCACGAACCCCTGTATAGTCCCTGAAAAGTCCCACCCAAGGCCTGCACAGAACCGTTGAGTACCTGCACAGACTCACGAACCCCTATATAGTCCCTGAAAAGTCCCACCCAAGGCCTGCACAGACCAGCATAGTAACAGCACAGACTCACGAAACCCCTATATAGTCCCTGAAAAGTCCCACCCAAGGCCTGCACTGACCCGTATAGTACCCGCACAGACTCACGAACCCCTGTATAGTCCCTGAAAAGTCCCACCCAAGGCCTGCACAGACCCGCATAGTACCAGCACAGACTCACGAAACCCCTGTATAGTCCCTGAAAAGTCCCACCCAAGGCCTGCACAGACCAACATAGTACCAGCACAGACTCATGAAACCCCTGTATAGTACCTGAAAAGTCCCACCCAAGGCCTGCTCAGACCCGCAGAGTACCAGCACAGACTCACGAACCCCTGTATAATCCCTGAAAAGTCCCACCCAAGGCCTGCACAGAACCGCAGAGTTCAGTACCGCACTGACTCACTAACCCCTGTATAGTCCCTGTAAAGTCCCTGTAAAGTCCCACCCAAGGCCTGCACAGACCCGCATAGTACCAGCACAGACTCACGAAACCCCTGTATAGTCCCTGAAAAGTCCCACCCAAGGCCTGCTCAGACCCGCAGAGTACCTGCACAGACTCACGAACCCCTGTATAGTCCCTGAAAAGTCCCACCCAAGGCCTGCACAGACCCGCATAGTACCCGCACTAACTCACGAATCCCTGTATAGTCCCTGAAAAGTCCCACCCAAGGCCTGCACAGAACCGCAGAGTTCCTTGCACAGACTCACGAACCCCTGTATAGTCCCTGAAAAGTCCCACCCAAGGCCTGCACAGAACCGCAGAGTTCCTTGCACAGACTCACGAACCCCTGTATAGTCCCTGAAAAGTCCCACCCAAGGCCTGCACAGACCCGCATAGTACCCGCACTGACTCACGAACCCCTGTATAGTCCCTGAAAAGTCCCACCCAAGGCCTGCACAGACCCGCATAGTACCAGCACAGACTCACGAAACCCCTGTATAGTCCCTGAAAAGTCCCACCCAAGGCCTGCACAGACCAACATAGTACCAGCACAGACTCATGAAATCCCTGTATAGTACCTGAAAAGTCCCACCCAAGGCCTGCTCAGACCCGCAGAGTACCAGCACAGACTCACAAACCCCTGTATAGTCCCTGAAAAGTCCCACCCAAGGCCTGCACAGAACCGCAGAGTACAGTACCGCACTGACTCACTAACCCCTGTATAGTCCCTGTAAAGTCCCACCCAAGGCCTGCACAGACCCACATAGTACCAGCACAGACTCACGGTACCCCTGTATAGTCCCTGAAAAGTCCCACCCAAGGCCTGCAGAGAACCGCAGAGTACCTGCACAGACTCACGAACCCCTGTATAGTCCCTGAAAAGTCCCACCCAATGCCTGCACAGAACCGCAGAGTACCTGCACAGACTCACGAACCCCTGTATAGTCCCTGAAAAGTCCCGCCCAAGGCCTGCACAGTCCCGCACTGACTCACGAACCCCTGTATAGTCCCTGAAAAGTCCCACCCAAGGCCTGCACAGACCCGCATAGTACCAGCACAGACTCACGAAACCCCTGTATAGTCCCTGAAAAGTCCCACCCAAGGCATGCACAGACCCGCATAATACCAGCACAGACTCACGAAACCCCTGTATAGTCCCTGAAAAGTCCCACCCAAGGCCTGCACAGACCCGCAGAATACCCGCACAGACTCACAAACCCCTGTATAGTCCCTGAAAAGTCCCACCCAAGGCCTGCACAGAACCGCAGAGTACCTGCACAGACTCACGAACCCCTCTATAGTCCCTGAAAGGTCCCACCCAAGGCCTGCACAGACCCGCTTAGTACCAGTGCTATTGATAATTGTGTTTTTTTCCTTCAGTTACTGAGAGCCAAGTTGGCACGGAAGAAGAGCCAGAGCCACTGCCAGAGACACCTAAAAATGAAGAAGAGGATGCATGAGGCTCCGGGTGGAACATAAGCCCTTCATCCTCAGAAGAATGGGAGGGCCAGAGAAACCGTAAGAGTTTATTAAACAATAAAGTAACCAAGAATATTTTGCATGTTTAGAATTTAAAAGTTTTACCATTTCCCACTATAGGAACTCCAACTCCTGAAGAGCTCCTGGTGTCACTCAGGACAGTGACACAAGCTGATGAGGACCATCAACAGCTATTGTTAAGGGCAGCGGCGGCCCAACCACGGGGCGGAACACGCTAAATTTTGTTTTGTTTCGTTTTCCTGTTACGTTTTTTCTTGTTTTATGTTCAAAATTTTCATGAATAGCCGAAAATCTTGGCTATAAAAAAGTTAAATATCTACAGTTGTTGTGTTATCTCTTTTGACAAAAAAAACAATACACACTCACACAGCTTTTCATTCCTATTGAGGTTCCACACATTATTACCCTAAATACTTGGTATTAGTATAGAAGTAGGCAAAATACAATGAAGAATGCAGTCACTTTAACGGCAAACACAGTAAAACTTTATTAAAATACAACAAACAATAAAAACAGTGCATAATTAAATATTATATTTACAAAAAATTATAAAAGAAATTTAAATATTTTTAGCTGGTTATCCAAAAAAGTAAAGAAGAAAACTATAATTCTTCATATTGATTATCTTGATTTGAAAAACCACGCCTTGGCGGAGAAGATAGTTCTGAAAGAAACGACTGAGAGAAGTGAGGAAAATGGTGGTTGAGTGGGGGTAGGAGGTGGTTTTGCGGTGGCCCAATCCTCCGCACTGGTGTGCTCCGCAGTGGCTTTTGAATTTGTGTCCATGAAGGTGGCCAAGAAGGCTCACGGGCGATCACACTTTTTATGGACGAATTTTCATCCAGTCGACCTGACGCCGCTTCACTCAGGGTTTCAAAAATTAGCCTTTCGGCATGTTTCCTTTGGTTTGCATCCAGCTTTCCAAGGTGATCTGCAGCAAAGTTGGCAAAGCTGTCCATGGCCGAGCTTGCCATTATTTGATTTGCCAAACACATCAGGTCTGGGGACGGGGGCAAAGTTCCCTTTCTTTTGTGTGAAATATTTTGTCGCCTAGATAAACTAGGGGGAGCAGGTTCTTGACTCGACCCCTCTAATGCCTCCTCCATACTTCTTTCAGTCTCGGTAATGGTGTCACTCCCTTGCGTGGCCTGCTCTTGTTGTCGTTGCTGTGGGAGCAAAAACAAAGAAACCCCCCAAAAAAATTAAGCAAAGAATGTCAAATATGTCACAACTTTCAATGCCACGCCGTAAAATTTTGACAGGAGGGGCAGATGATATTTTATAATAAATATTTTTCAAATAAACTATGGCATGTACATGCAAAATAAAAATTCAATGTTCATTGGAAAAAAGAAGGGACTTACATCTCCAACATTGGAGTCTGGATCATTCTAGATCTCTGTGTCAGGTTGCACATTCGGCCGCATCGAAGACACTGTCTTCCTCGGAAGTTCCTGGTCGCGGGTGAAGTCGAGTAGGTCGTAATACCACAGCGAGGGCACATAAACCTCATCTGTGCCGGCACCAAACTTCCTCGACTTCTCCACCTTGTTCAGCTCCTTTTTATAAACGGTGCGAAGAGACTGGATTTTTTTCCTAACAAGAGTTTCGTCCACCTTCTCGTTCGGGTTATGATGCTTGAAGAGGCAAATCATCTTCTCATAAGCCTCCCTTTTTTTGATCCTATTACTGTAGTCGGCAGACTTTATTTTCCAAAGACACGAAAGAGACCGATACAGCTCAATCATCTCCCGAACGAACTCCTCACTATTGTAAGACATCAGTAAAGAGAAAAAAATAGGTTAACATACTACGAACATGAATGGAACTTTGTAAAAAGTATACCACGAAAACAAAAAACAAATTTCCAGAAAAATACAGGGTGTTGGGTGTGTTCACTTTATACACCCTAAAATGGCTGCCCATGCATGACCCTTTGTTCTCACAAAGACAGAAAAAAAAAAAAAAAAAACACCCTCCCACCATAGCAACTGTAGAACAGATTTAAAAAGAGTTTAAAAAAAAAAAAAAAATTGAAAAAAGTGTGGAAACACTGTTGAGACCCCAAAATATACTTACCATAAACTGGCTATAGAAGCAACGCCAATGGAAAAGCAGATGAGACAATGTGGAGTCACAGCCGTTGAACGCTAACAGGATCTGAACTAGGACACACCCGGGTCAGGAACAAAGAACTGAAGCGCTATAATGTTAGCTTATTTTAAAATAGAGCCCGCCAATCAGGATGCTGTAGTGACCACCAATCGGAGCAGAGGGAGGCGTGGAAACGGGAACGCAAATCCACGCCTTTGTCTTGCTTGTGAGTCGCTAACGAGGTCGTTGGGCTAGGTGTCAAACGTGACGATACAAGCTACGCTGCGGGACATGAGCGACCAAAAAAATGTCCAGACATTTCGGGCACGATCAGCGATACCCAGCAGGGGGCCGGTCGCTGGTCACTGTCAAACTGAGCGATCTCGCTGGTGAGATCGCTATTACGTCACAATACCTGTGACTCTGCAGCGATCTCGCTAGCGATCTCGCTTAGTGTGATGTGGCCTTTACTTTGACAGAACCTTATTATAGGGACCAGGCATTTCCATCCCCCTACTGGATCTATACATCCTCCCTGAAGCTTGACAATTTAGGGCAAGAGAGGGTGAACTATTTCAGTAAATATCAATGCTTTGTCAGACACTGCACTAAAATAAACTTAAATAAGAGAGATTGAGTACACTCCCACATCATGGTGGAGTAAGACCCTACATTGACTGTGCCCCACGACTCCGGAAATCTGTCATGGACTTTATCCTTTTTTTGTGGGTATGCCTGGAAACTGTCGGGAGTCGGGACCAAGGCATAAAATCGTCGCTATTAACCACACATTCTGAAGGATCACAGAGCAATACAATTGGACGTTTTTCTTATGTAATACTTAGACTTTGTTAACCCCTCTCTGCCTAAAATGACACCAATGCCTAATATAACTGCTGGTTCAAAAGGAATCACAAAACGGTCCCGAGATACTCCTCATACGACTCAGAGTGTCACTCCTTTCGAAGACACCACCGTTCGCAAGTCTCTAGATACTTCTAAACTACCTATTGAAATGGAGGACACGGTCCTGTCACATTTTAGATCAGCACACAGTGCAAATTCTCCATCCAAACGCTCAGACATTCCAATATTACAGGAATTAATACAGGCTTTACCAGCAAAGCAGGATATGGACTCTCTGGCTCAGAGGCTATTGATTCTATATGAGAGGACATTAATCAGCTTTCATGCAGGATCTCAACAACTGAGGAAACCTCAAAGAACCTTACCAACTGGATCCACATGATAGAGAGCAAACACGAGATTCTTGACTCCCAGATACAAAATCTGACCCTTCTCCTCGACGATCAAGAAAACAGGGGGTGAAGAAACAATATACATATTAAGGGTATGCCGGAGAATACAGGTCAGGAAGACCTTAAGATGCTTATCACTACCCTTTTCAATATGGTCACCAAGAGGCCTCTAGATGCATCATACATGATATAGTGCACAGAGTCACTAGAATGGGCCCGATAGACCCTTCCAACCCAAGAGACATATTGTGCAGACTTCACTACTTCACAGATAAGGAAGATATTCTTCGCTGTGCTTGTGGGTCGCCCTCCCAGGGCTGTGGGGTACTCGGTACCGGGCCGGTATCAGTGGGATGTGTCACAGCAGCGGTGACCCGGACTGTGGCCCTGGGAGCCCAAGTAATAGGAAAATGTAAATGGTGGAATGTAGTTAGATGAATAGTTCGTGACGCCACCTGTGGTGTTCGGCAAGGGAGGTGTTAAGCCGACGCTGCGTGTAGTTAACCCCTCTCTGCCTAAAATGACACCAATGCCTAATATAACTGCTGGTTCAAAGGGAATCACAAAACGGTCCCGAGATACTCCTCATACGACTCAGAGTGTCACTCCTTTCGAAGACACCACCGTTCGCAAGTCTCTAGATACTTCTAAACTACCTACTGAAATGGAGGACACGGTCCTGTCACATTTTAGATCAGCACACAGTGCAAATTCTCCATCCAAACGCTCAGACATTCCAATATTACAGGAATTAATACAGGCTTTACCAACAAAGGCAAGCCCGGACGCCTGCCCCAAAGGGGCTACAGGGAGGGCGCACATGACTAAGGAGGGATACTAGGCCTGAGGGTTAGTGAAGGGTTAAGGTGTAGTGCTTTTGTGTTTGTGGGGAAGGTGTGGGGTGGAGCTATGGGGCTTATGGTGCAATGTGAGTTGGCAGGGAGTGGTCAGTTGTGGGATGGAGCTATGGGGCTTATGGTGCAATGTGAGTTGGCAGGGAGTGGTCAGTTGTGGGATGGATATATAAGGCAGAACTGTGGGGGGATGGTCATTCCTTACCTTGCAGACGTCCGGTATCGTCATCCCCTCACATCTGGGACTTCAGCTTGAATCTTTGGATCCAGAAGATGGAATACCTCGTGGCACAGATGAAGAGGATGATGGAGCAGCGCGGCCAGCAGTGGATGAAGGAACAGCTGCAGCGATGGTCCGGTGATGGCGATGGCGGAGAAGATGGGACCCCTCTGCCTCCGAAGCGGCAGCGACGATCACGGCCTCCTGAGCACCTCAGCCCGGAGTTAAGTTTGCAGCGGAGGTTGAGCCCCATTAGCAGACCTGTTGCTGAAGACATCGCGGGGCCGGAGCCAGAAGTCGAGAAGCAGGCAGCAAGACAGCGGGGCGGTGAGTGACGTGGCCGGCCTCCCCTCCATTTCGGATCGCGGCACACAGTGGTGACGCGCACGTCGCGGCCACGTTACCCGGCGTGATCACCTGACCCGGTGCGGTCATCGGCATCGGTGGACGGCGGTGACGTGACGCGGCAAGGAGCCCGGTGGCGAGGTGGTGTGTGACGTCTCCGGCCTCATTTCCTTTCTCGCGGTGCTGGGGGGAAGCGGGCGGTGGCACGGTCATGTGGCCACCCTTCAGCAGCCAAGGGCCACAGGTCATGTGGTCCGGCGTCGCGTTCCCCCGGCGTTGGGTGCCTGATTCAGGAGGTGTTGCCTGCGGCTGGAGCGCCAACCTCCCCCCCCTGTTTGAGGCTCCGAGCCGGTGACTTTTTGCCAAGCGTTCCCGGACGGACAGTCGGTCTGGGCGCTGGCGCTGCGGCCCAGGAGGGCTGCAGTCGGCGTAGATCCCTGGAGAAGATTGCAGTTGCGGTGCTCGATGCGGAGGACACGTGACGGCTGTTCCGTGGGGTTCCGCGGAGTCAGCCTAGTAAGTAAGGCTCACTTAAACCTTTATTAATGTCTAGATTATATTGGTTGGGAAGGGTGTTGCTACGTATGGTTTCGCACTAGGGTAGTAGTTGGTTTGTCACGGGGTTTCGGAACAATGCACGGCTGGTCCATGTGGCCAGCGTTCGAATCTGTGAGGGAATGGTTGCTTTTGGTCCAGGAGGCCGTTTTGTGCACTTCATGAGTGTTGGGTGGTTTTATTTTCATGCTAGTTTGTTTTCATGATAGTGGGTATATCTATAGTAAGTAAGGCTCACTAAGGCACACTTAAACCTTTATTATGTCTAGGTTATATTGGTTGGGAAGGGTGTTGCTACGTATGGTTTCGCACTAGGGTGGTAGTTGGTTTGTCACGGGGGTTCGGATCTATGCACGGCTGGTCCATGGGGCCAGCGTTCAAATCTGCGAGGGAATGGTTGCTTTGTGGTCCAGGAGGCCGTTTTGTGTACTTCATGAGTGTTGGGTGGTTTTTATTTTCATGCTAGTTTGTTTTCACGATAGTGGGTATATCTATAGTAAGTAAGGCTCACTAAGGAACACTTAAACCTTTATTAATGTCTAGATTATATTGGTTGGGAAGGATGTTGCTACGTATGGTTTCGGGTGCACTAGGGTGGTAGTGTGTTTGTCTGGGGGTTCGGAAAGATGCACGGCTGGTCCATGTGGACAGCGTTCGAATCTGTGAGGGAATGGTTGCTTTGTGGTCCAGGAGGCTGTTTTGTGCACTTCATGAGTGTTGAGAAGTTTTTTTTTTTATTTTCATGCTAGTTTGCTTTTATGATAGTGGGTATATCTTTAGGTGACAACATCATTTTATTTTGGTTGGTATAATTGTGCTTGCATTCTCTGGGTGTTTGTGTATGACTGGTGGTGATTCCATGGCGGTTTGTGAGTAATTCAGGTGGTGATACGGATATTGGCAGAGCGGTGGTGGATAGCCATATCCATGCCGGTTTTATGGTTTATTGTTATAGGCATGGGGTCTTTTGGCTGGAGGATTATCGCCGCGCCTAGCATTTGATAAGGGTTTGATGGTAGTTCACTGATGTGGTGAGCAGTTTTATCGCCGCGCCTAGTATTTGATAAGGGTTTGATGGCAGTTCACTGACGTGGTGAGCAGTTTGGGGAGTGCACCGGGCGGCTTAATCTTTCACGTTACAGTGGGGTGTGTGCTATTGCTGGTCAGAGGTGAGGGGGTAGGTGGTCGAGTTTTCATTACGGTGTGTTTTATTTATATGCCTCGGTCCGGGTTCGGTTCTCCAATAGGGGCTTTGAGTGTACTAAGGGTTTTCATGTTCACTAGTGGCATTATGGTTTGTTGCGGCAGACGTTCAGGAGAGGTCGAGATGCTTGGGATGGCAGATCTTTTGGGAACCTGCCTTTCTGGCAGCAATGGATGACATTTCCCCCGGGGGGCTTGGAGTTGACCTTTTACCGGATTTGTTTTCCTGGTTAATTTCTTGGGGTACGTAGATATTGCGTGGAGCTGGGGTTTTATGGTTGGTCAATGTCTGGTTGTTGAGGTCCGTGGTTTGGTTTCTGTGTGGTAGTCGGGGATTATCTGGTAATAGGGATGGTGGAGTGCTTATTTTCTGTTCATGGTCCAACCTGGGACTACTAGGGATTATCTGGTATTAGGGAAGGTGGTGTGCTTATTTTCTGTTCATGGTCCAACCCTTGACTACTTAGGGTTTCTTCATGCTCAGGGCGTATTTGCGGTTATCATGTGTTTGGATAAGTCAACGTGTTTGATTCACCTGGGGCCCTATGTCTAAGTCAGGTTAGGTTAACGAGTACATCGTGTCAGGTCTGGGGGGTTCGTTATTAGGTTCCCGTGTATATCGCGCTGCTGTTTTGGGGGTTGAGTTTGGTTATTGAATACGTGGGTCTACGAGCCACTGGGGGCTTTTGCATGATCTGCAGTCATATGGCGTTCTTACGGTAATTTGCTGGTCGTGGCTGCCCAGGGGCAGTTTTAACAACTTTTGTACGTAAGGACTGGTGGGTTCTCACTGCGGTTCTTTAGGGTTGCCGATTAAGCTTTTGGCAGACTGTATCGGGTGGTATTTGTTACAGCCGTTGATGGCAGCTACATAGGAGTTTATTATACAGAGTGGGTAGTTTTCGTTATGATGGGCTAGGAGGTTTATTGTGGGTGCAGCTGGTACTGCTTTGCCTTCTGGGTATACAGCTCTCCTTAGAGTCTTTTCTTTATGGGTGCCCCCGGACGGGGGGCTAGGGTGAAGTGTTGTGCAAGGATGATGCAACATTTGAGTTGGGTAACCCAGCGTGTGCTTTACTGGTCTCGGGGGTCCTGGTTGGTGAACGGTTTGTTTATCCAGCGGGTGTTGTTCCATTTGTCGGGAATTCTGTATAGAGCATGAGGCAGGACATGTTGTTTCGATGGCCGTGTGAATGGTCTCCCGCGTGGGTGTAGCCCGTCCGGCAATACATGGCTATGTCATTCATTCCGTTATGCGCACTTGTCAGGACCGGCTGGTATTATGGGGACACGGTTGTGGTGCAGCGCAGCTGCGGGGGAGGTGTACTTTAGGTAGTGGGTGAGAAGGTTGCAACTATAACATTACTTTCATTAATGTCGGGCTGGTTGTACGCCGTGGCAGGGGAAGCTAGTGCGATGTGCATTGACTTTTAATGATTCTAAGGACCTGGTAATCGTCTGGGGCTGTGCTCCATTTGGGGGTGTTTTTTGCGGTGCTTTAAGGCTGAGTGGTGGACAAGCATCGGGCACCGGTGAGTGCAATGTTTTGACAGATGGCCCAGGTTTATGGTGTCTGGGGTTTTCGGGAGACGTGATGTGTGTCCGAGTTTTCCTGGACTTCAGGTGGTGTGGAGTCGCTTTTCTTTCTTTTTGTGAGTAGTGTCAAGTCCGCAGTTCAGCGGGGAATGGGTGCGGAGTACATCTCACTTTTGGTAAGAGGGTGGCAACAGTAGTGTTGTGATTCTGGGTTCGAAGTGCACGGGTGATGCACACAATTAATTCGTTTCTGGGTCGTGGTGATTCCGGGGTGGATTGGTTTATGTTTTCGAGTTGGGTGGATATTTTAAGATCGATGCTATCACGCAGGGTTGACGGGACCAACAGCATTTTGGTACTGCACGTGTGTGGTGGAGACTTGGTCGCTGGGGCGTCAAGGGGTTTGATCTGAGACATCGGGCCTGAATGCTGTGGTTCATTTCTTCCTGCCTGGGAGCCATGCTCGTGTTGTTGTTCATGACTACATAGTGGGTTTTACTGGGCACGTTTTCAAGAATCTGTCGGAGGTTGGGGAACCAGTGTAGGTTCTTTTGTTACGTCAATAATGGTTGGCTTTGATTATTATCAGGTGGAGTGCAATTTTCTGCCTGGGAGCCGTGCTCGTGTTGTTGTTCATAGGGGCTCCTGTTTGGAATGACTACATAGTGGGTTTTACTGGGCACATTTTCAAGAATCTATCGGAGGTTTGGGGAACCAA
The DNA here is from genome assembly GCF_039654945.1 of Dendrobates tinctorius. NCBI lineage: Eukaryota > Metazoa > Chordata > Amphibia > Anura > Dendrobatidae > Dendrobates > Dendrobates tinctorius. The sequence goes on along the minus strand of NW_027361932.1, from coordinate 5,237,509 downwards.
TGTAGGTTCTTTTGTTCACGGCAATAATGGTTGGCTTTGATTAATTATTAGGTGAAGTGCAATTTTCGGAGGCGCCTGCAATGTTGCGGTCTCAACGAGGCAGAGGCGGCGGCTCAGGTTGGGGACTGGTCGCGCAGGCGGTGCATAGGATTGGACGATGCGGTTGGCTAGTTGCAGGTCTTGGGTGTGGCTGACCTTGTTGTACTGGTGGTTTGGTGTAGGTTGGCATTGTGAGGTCTAATGGGGATCAGTTTTGATCGATTGGTCTTGGTACAGAAGCATTGGTTACTCGAGCCGCAGAGTCGGCTCGGGTTGGGTTTTTTGGTGGTGGTACTCGCACGTACAAGGTGTCATACATGCTCGCGGTGGCGGAAAGAAGGGGGGTATTTGAAGTCGGTGGATTGCACAAAGAGCGGGGGGTGAACCCAGTGCAGGTGCGGGTTACCCCTGGTGGTGCAATGGTATACTTGGTTAAGGTGGGTCCCAGCTGTGCTGGGTCACAGCGGGACATGTTAACGTGGGACCCTGCTGTGCTGGGTCACAGCGGGGCATGTTAACGTGGGTCCCTGCTGGGCTGGGTCCCAGAAGGACATTGGTTGGGCAACACTCGGCTGGGTGTCCTCGAGCCGGTGTGGTGCGGCTGAGGGCACGTGGTGGAGCTGGTGTTGCAATCATGTACAATGGACTCTTCATTTACCCCCCTCCTTTTGCTGGTGGTTATGTTTATGGAATATTTCTACGTTTATGGATAAAATGTTATAGCTTGTTTGGTGTTAATAAACGGGGCTGCGGTGGCCTTTTACATCCAATGTCACGCAGTCGTGTCTTATTTAAGTTAAGAAGGGGTAAGTGTGGGTTTTGGGATGGGTCATTACAGTGAAGCCATCAGTCAGACTTTCCTAAGTCAAGGCAAGCCCGGACGCCTGCCCCAAAGGGGCTACAGGGAGGGTGCACATGACTAAGGAGGGATGCTAGGCCTGAGGGTTAGTGAAGGGTTAAGGTGTAGTGCTTTTGTGTTTGTGGGGAAGGTGTGGGGTGGAGCTATGGGGCTTATGGTGCAATGTGAGTTGGCAGGGAGTGGTCAGTTGTGGGATGGAACTATGGGGCTTATGGTGCAATGTGAGTTGGCAGGGAGTTGGCAGTTGTGGGATGGATATATAGGGCAGAACTGTGGGGGGATGGTCATTCCTTACCTTGCAGACGTCCGGAATCGTCCCGCCCTCCCGCCCTAATTTTAGGATCTTCTGGAGATTGACATGGTGAAGAGAAGAAGAGGTTTGACGTTGTCGCAGCAGTCGGCGGAAAGGAGGGGGGTATTTGAAGTCGGTGGATTGCACAAAGATCGGGGGGTGAACCCAGTGCAGGAGCGGGTTACCCCTGGTGGTGCAATGGTATACTTGGTTAAGGTGGGTCCCAGCTGTGCTGGGTCACAACGGGACATGTTAACGTGGGACCCTGCTGTGCTGGGTCACAGCGGGGCATGTTAACGTGGGTCCCTGCTGGGATGGGTCCCAGCAGGACATTGGTTGGGCAACACTCGGCTGGGTGTCCTCGAGCCGATGTGGTGCAGCTGAGGGCACGTGGTGGAGCTGGTGTTGCAATCATGTACAATGGACTCTTCATTTACCCCCCCTCCTTTTGCTGGTGGTTATGTTTATGGAATATTTCTACGTTTATGGATAAAATGTTATTGCTTGTTTGGTGTTAATAAACGGGGCTGCTGTGGCCTTTTACATCCAATGTCACGCAGTCGTGTCTTATTTAAGTTAAAAAGGGGTAAGTGTGGGTTTTGGGATGGGTCATTACAGTGAAGCTGTCAGTCAGACTTTCCTAAGTCAAGCAGGATATGGACTCTCTGGCTCAGAGGCTATTTATTCTATATGAGAGGACATTAATCAGCTTTCATGCAGGATCTCAACAACTGAGGAAACCTCAAAGAACCTTACCAACCGGATCCACATGATAGAGAGCAAACACGAGATTCTTGACTCCCAGATACAAAATCTGACCCTTCTCATTGACGATCAAGAAAACAGGGGGTGAAGAAACAATATACATATTAAGGGTATGCCGGAGAATACAGGTCAGGAAGACCTTAAGATGCTTATCACTACCCTTTTCAATATGGTCACCAAGAGGCCTCTAGATGCATCATACATGATATAGTGCACAGAGTCACTAGAATGGGCCCGATAGACCCTTCCAACCCAAGAGACATATTGTGCAGACTTCACTACTTCACAGATAAGGAAGATATTCTTCGCTGTGCTTGTGGGTCGCCCTCCCAGGGCTGTGGGGTACTCGGTACCGGGCCGGTATCAGTGGGATGTGTCACAGCAGCGGTGACCCGGACCGTGGCCCTGGGAGCCCAAGTAATAGGAAAATGTAAATGGTGGAATGTAGTTAGATGAATAGTTCGTGACGCCACCTGTGGTGTTCGGCAAGGGAGGTATTAAGCCGACGATGCGTGTAGATCCGCTGGGACTGATGGTATGGTGCAGCAAAGATGTAAAATCTCCCCACAGGTGAAGCTGTAGTCCCAGGGCAGTGTAGATGTGGTTGGCACAGGGATGTAGCAGTGCCGGAAAGGTAGGAAGCAGACAAGACACAGCGGGGTGCAATTTCTGTACCTTTACTTGATAAATGCAGTCCAGGGTCCTGATTACAGATGGTACCGGAGCAGGCTAGCCTGGAAGCAACTCAGGAATTCTCTCTCAGAAGATGGGCTGTGCAGTCTCCTTCCTAGCGCTTACTTGAGGGATCTCCAGTACTGAGCTACACTGGAGTTACTCCTGTCAGATGTTCCCAAGAACTCTACTTGTACGGCAGACAACTAGAGCCTGTTCCTGGGACTCCTCACTCCTAAGTCCCGGCTCACTATCCGTGTTGCTGCTGTGCCCTCAAGTCTTAGATGGGAGTATTGCATTTACAGCCTTCTACTCCTCTGGTGTCTGCTGTAGGACCATCAGTGTCCATACAGCCGTGGAGACCAGGCTCCAGTTCATACGCTCTTACGGGAGATGAGCTCTTCCTCTCAGCTCTATCTCAGCGCTCCTTCCACACGTCTGCACACTTCACCCTCCGCAGACTAACTCCTCACTCCTTCCTCTTGGCCCTCAGAGAGCACTCCTCCCCTTAATCCCGGTTCAGAGTTCCCCCTGCTGGCTTGGAGTGGAACTGTGTTGCATGAATAGATTGACTGCGAGAGAGACCGGTCATTGCCTCCAAGCCTGGCATTACCCTCCCCTGGAGGAAGGCAAAGCCACTGTGGCGGCCATACTCCTGGGGGCACCACACTTGGTCAGCCAAATCCATAGCTATGAAAGGTGCAGAGGTCAAACTCTTCCCGAATGTCTCTGGCCATACCCTCTACATGAGATGTCTCATGCAGCCTCTACTTTGAAAGATACGAGAAATTGGAGCCACCTACAGATGGGAACACCCCTTTCATTTTATTGTGAAAAAAAGAAAAAACAACCTTTTTTCTCAAAAGACGGGCAGATCTGCCCACGCTCTTCTACTTTTTGGGCCAGGATCTAATTCCCATCCCCAACTGGCTTGTAACAGATACCCTCCTTTGCAGCAATGTCTCCATCCAAGACGTCATGACCGTTTCTCACTTACAATACCGGATGATTTACCTGACACCCAAAACGCTACCCTACAATTATAGCGTTTCTTCAAACTGGTTATTCTCCTATATCCTTTGTTTCCCTTACAATAGCCAGAAAATATCACTGGACAGTTTGGTTTGAGTCCGAGACTTTAACTGAAAGCATATGGGTTTAGAGTTTTAAAGGTTATACAGGTTTCCATCATGTGAAAGGGATAGTGGAGGATATGGGTGGGATATATAAGGTGGGCAGGAAAAGAGGGTGGAGGAAAACATTCAATACTATGTATATAATGTGTGGTTAATTTCTATGTTTTTGGGTATTTACCCTACATGTAATATTGATGCTGTTTCATTTTAGTTTTAAAGGACTAGCCATTATAACACTGTTAACACTAGAACTACCGCATGTTTCATAATACCTATAACTACCATTAGGGGTCATTTTGACACCCATTCAAAAGTACTGACTCTGGAGTAAAAAATAACTTTTTTGTTGCCAACAAATTAAAGAACATTTAATTTATTTTAACTTAGTAGGAACAATGTTAAGATCAAGTGCAGCACGCATTTTCCTTTTACATGGTCATAGCATGCGGTGTCCAACAGTTAACACAAACAGTACTTTCTTCCACTTTCCCAGTGCATTTTCCACAAACTGGTTTGTTACAGCTTGTGCAAGTTTTAGTTTTGTTTTCGTTGCATCTTCCAACTCCACATTTTCAATGCTTGCGGATTTCTTGTCCTTTTGTTTGTGGTTCAGACATTGCGGATGATGGGCCACTTCTTCTGACTCATTTTCAGATAAATTCTGAAGACATTTCAAAATTTCATCACTTGTCAGACCCCTCTGCTTGCTCATGCTTCAAATATACGTCGCAAAAAGGGACTTGTAAGATCGCAGAAGTAATAAAACGACACTGTACAAACATGTAGAGTTGTAGCTTCAACTGTAATGTTTGCTACTGAAGTGCAGATAGAAATCGCTACAAGAGACATGGATCAAACATGTTCAGACAAGTTTAGACAAAACAAAATGCTGAATCATCCCTGATATGCAAAGATACAATTACACTCTACAACTAGGGAGAAGCACTGTGATTTTCTGTACTCTGTAATATTTGGTGACTTGCCTACTACTACTTTTATGTATGGGGTCAAATTGACCACTTCAGTACTTATAGGTATGAATTGTAAAATCCGGGCCCCTGAAAAAGTTACAACTCATTTTTGTGTCTTAAAATATACACTACCATGAATAAATAAAAGTCACAAAAAGTCAGAACTCATTTGTTAAAATTTTAGAAATTATAGGAAAAAGAAATAGCAAAAGGGTCAAAATGACCCCTCCGGTAGTTCTAGTGTAAAAGAGTTAAATGATCTTACCTCCCCACACCCCACGGGGAATCCCCCGAGAGGTGGGTGGGATGTGGTTTTGGTTCATTGTTTTAACTAAAGGTACTGTCACACTTAGCGATGTACCAGCGATCCCGACCAGCGATATGACGCGGTCAGGATCGCTGGTACATCGCTAAGTAGTCGCTAGTGAGCTGCCACATAGGCAGATCTCACTAGCGACATCGCTGGGGACGGGGATCGCTACTTACCTGTCACACCAGGCGATCCTGCGTCCTCCCGCCCGGCTCCACGCGTCGCTCGTCTTCACAGCAGGAAGCGCCGCAGGAAGCTGACGACGAGAAACAGTCCTGAACGTTCTCGCGCGATCAGCGATAACCAGCGGGGGGAGCCGGTCGTAGGTAAGTATCACACACAGCGATATCGCTAGCAATATCGCTATAACGTCACAAGTTATAGCGATATTGCTAGCGATATCTCTTAGTGTGACATGCCCTTAAGAGATGTCCGGTGTCGTTTGACACCCTTTCCCCCTGGTAGTTGTCTAATCGCGGTTTGCCCCCCCCCCTCATTTCCAAGGGATTAGAGGCTACCCAGGATTTCTGCCTGGGCAATTAGCGATAGCTTTGTTCATCTTTCTATTTGTATAATCTACCCCATAGTTGGTGAGTAGTCTATTCTAATGTCCTTTCTCTCTCCTTTTCCTCACTCCTAGTCATTCATCTTCTGATAGTGTATCTCTCCCTCGTGTTAATACTTGTCTCAACCCGGAACTTCCAATCGGCTCCTTAAATGTCAAAGGGCTACATACTCCTGAGAAAAGGTCTAACTTACTAAATCTTTTATATAAACAACAGATAAATGTAGAGTTTCTACAGGAAACCCATTTTTGTCAAAACAAACCCGATATGATCTCGAGTCAAAGGTTCCCCACGGGTTACCACAGCCCCTTACCAGATTCTAAATCCAGAGGTTCTTGTAACCTCATCTCATGGTCAGTTCCATGGACGGTCACTGAGTCTCACACTGATGGAGAGGGCTGTCTACTAATAGTAAAAGGTCTGATGTGACCCTAATAGAACCTATTTGCCTCCCTACAGTATATCTACCCAATGTTGGTCAGGACAAAGCACTCTACACTTATCTAGAACAACTAGCGGTATTCACGGAGGGTATTCAGATTCTAGGGGGTGACAGCCTTCGACCCATCTATAGATAATTCCAAGGGAGTGTATTCCCTCTCACGTCCCATGCAAATACGCATACAGAAATGTTTGCAGGTCCACCAATTAGTTGACATTTGGCGATTACTTCACCCAGCAGACAGGGATTATTCCTTTTATTCAAACGCCCACAATGTTTACACAAGAATTGACTATTTTCTGCTGAGACATCAGGACTTACCCAGCTTCAAAAAGCAAATATAGATAATATCTTCTTTTAAGATCATGCATTGTTAAGTGTCACAGTCGCTATTCCGTCCTTTAGAGTAAAATAGTGCCATTGGCGTCTGAATGCATCTCTTCTAGACGGCCCTATTGTGAGAACCGAACTACAGGAGTCCCTTGACACATACTTTGCGCTTAATGCTGTGGAAAGAGCAGATTAGGGGAATCCTCATTAAGCATGGCGCTCGTAAAAAGCGAGAATGCAGTCAGGAGATCATTGGTCTTTTGGGAGAGATTGAAAACTTAGAAAGATCACATAAACAGCACCCATCAGACGATATCAGAAAGTCATTAAAAGTCACCTTGTGGATACATTTAAAACCTTAACCATTTCTCTGTACTCTGTAGACTCAACTAACCCCACAACACAAAATGCTAACATCAAAATCGCGTATCCAGAAATACATAAGAGTCTGGTCTTGCCTCCATGTCTGACACTGGCATAGCTTCCTTAGAGTTGACCTTTACTATAGATGAACTGCGGGCCGCTGTAAAAGAAACCAAGTCGGGAAAGGCCACCTGTGCCCAGATGAATTTTCACTGGCCTACTATAAATTGTTCTTGTGATCTCTCTCTCCTCATCTCATCACTAGCCTTAATGCAATATCTAAAGGCTGTTCTCTCCCAGGAGACTCCCTGCTAGTCCACATAAGGAGGGGAAAGACCCAGCATAATGTGGAAGTTATAGGCCTATCCCTGCTCAACAGGGATATTAAGCGGTTTGCAAAAATGCTTGTTTCTAGATTATCTCCACTTCTGGCAGGGATTATTGACCCAGATCAGGCGGGTTTCCTGAGGGGGAGAGAGGCCAGGGACAACACAACTAAGGCATTGAACCTGATACATAGAGCCAGAATTCAATGTCAACCTCTTATGCTACTATCTACCCATACCAAGAAGGCATTCTATAGAGTGAATTGAGTCTTTATGAATTATGGCCCCGTCTCACTAAGCGATCTCAGTAGCGAGATCGCTGCTGAGTCACAACTTTTGTGACATAACAGCGATCTCACCAGCGAGATCGCTGTGTGTGACAGCGATCAGCAAGCGGCCCCCCTGCCGGTATCGCTGATCGCTGCAAGAAATCTCTGGACATTTCTTTGGTCGCTGGTCTCCCGCTGGCCAGCACGCATCGCTGTGTGTGACAGGCGGGAGACCAGCGATCAGGTGTAAAAAATAATTAAAAAAATAAAAAATATAGTTATTCTCACCTTCCGACGTCCTGTTCAGCCATCCTGCCTCTCTCCACGCTCCGGTCCCAGTGATCCTTTGCACGAATGACCGCGAGACTTTGTTATCCCGCGAGACTGTGACATCTCGCGGTCATTCGTGCAAAGGAGCTGTGTGACAGCTCACCAGCGATCACATAGCGACTTACTAGCGATCCTGACACCTTGATATCGGTGTCGGGATCGCTGGTAAGTCGCTTAGTGTGACGGGGCCTTTAGACCCTTCAGAGACTAGGTCTAAAATCAGCATTATACTCAAAGCCAACTGCCAATGTAAAAGTGAATGGGGTACTCTCCAAAGAATTTATTATACACACTGGTACAAGTCAGGGATGTCCATTATGTCACTCGATCTTCATTCTTACACTAGAACCATTTCTGCGGAAAATCCAGTCTACTAAGAATATTGAGGGTCCTTGTATTTGGGGCTCTCAATGTAAAACTGCGGCTTATGCGGATGATCTGCTTTTTTTTTTAAGCAATCAACCAGCCAAATTTTTGCTTACTCTAATGGGGGAGTTCAGTACATATAATTGCCTCTCTAATTTTAAAATCAATTTTGCCAAATCGGAAGCTTTGAACATCAATAATCCTCAGTCTATAGTGGCATCCCTAAAAGCAGATTCTAGTTTTTAAATGGGCCAAGACAGTATCTACAGAAAGTTGTGGGAAGCAGGGTGTGTTGCAGTCCGCGCTGCCGAGATTGACAAATCACCTGGGAAACAAGATGTTGTAGCAGTGTACTCCTTTATTTCCTCCTAGCGTTTTGGCGCCCTTCCTGGCACCTTCCTCAGGGTTATTACATCAGTCATAGGAGCAGGGAATTTATAGCCCCTTACATTAGCAATTATGGGTGTGTTCTGTTTACATGTGATGTCATAATGGTCATCACTGGGGGAGGGGCCAGCATTTTTGGCGGAATTTCACATAAATAGCATGATAAAACAAGAAAATGGTCCAAAACACTTGCTAAAATGTACATAAAAATCTTACAAACAGAATGATGTAAAAATTTCCATGAAAAATGCAGCAGAAACGCTGCTAAAATATCCAGATTATCACTGCAGAAAAAATGTTTTATAAACCCATTGTCACCCGACTTTCAAGGTAGTAGAACCCATGTATTTGCTGGTTTCAGTGTTTTCTCTTGTGACTAATGTTGAGCGCCACCGTCTCACTGGTATCAGTGCCGTTGGATCAAAGGTTCTATAAACTGCTTTTTCATGACACTATCCTGTTAAATATACGATCCTATGATTGTTATAAAAGAATTGTTATGAAAAATTATCAAAGAAATATGTCAAAAATATTATTATTATGTTGACAAACAATCTTCTTTATTTTTATTTTAGGAGGGGAGCAAAGAGTGGTGCTGCTATTAAAATAAACTTCATAAAATATAAACCAGATTATTCCTAAGATCAACTGCTTCTTAAAAGTTTTTATTTTATTTTTATTTTAATTATTTATTGTCAATAAAAAATATCTAAAAAATTGTATTAAAACTATTAAAAATGGCTTAAAAACTGTGTTTCTCATCTTCCGTGTGTTTATGGTCACTATTTTATATATTGGTTGTGGTGGTGTCACCCATAGATCGTGTGTCTGTTGGTACAGCAAACCTAAGTTCTAATACCCAGGAAGATCACAGGTCTCCATACAGGCACAAGCAATATAGCATAAAGGACAATGAGGAGAAAATACACGCCATCAGAAAAACCAGAAAGTTCAAATAACTATTCATTAAATCTTATTCTAACAAATACTAGTGAGTTGTGATTGCTATATACCAGTGGGAAAAAAAAAAAGTAAATACAAAACTGGGGGTGAAACAGATTTGAAAATAACAAATTTTAGAAAGGGATTGGGAGTGATCTGGTGTGTATGTATTTATACTGATAGCATCTATTACCTGTGATTGTGTCACCCACTTAGATAAATGTCAGGAAGTGAGCGTGGTGTGGGAATTCATATCAATTCAGAAATTATATTCAAGCCTTTTGGTTTTAATGTGTCCAGCTTAAACATCCAGTATTTCTCACGTTTTTTTAGGTGTTCGAACCTATTTGGTACATTGTCTGCTATGTGATCAATTGGGATTAGTTTGATTGCTCTTATATCTCTGTTGTGATGGGTGTCATAATGGAGTGACACACCATGGGCTCTATAACCATTCTTTATATTTGAACGGTGTTTGTTTAGCCTTTCGTGGAGCGGTCTGATGGTCCTCCCTATATATTGCAATCCGCACGGGCATTCAAGCAAATAGATAACGAATTCTGTTAAACAATTCATACCATATTTGATGGAAAAGGATTCTTTTGTCGAGGTAGATTGGAAGGTGGTTGTCTGTTGTATACTTAGACAACAGAGGCATCTATTTCTTCTGCACTTTGAGACCTTTTTCAGTGGTTCTTTGCTGGGTTTCTTGGTCATTTTTTGTTTAAGCCGACTTGGAGCTACTATTCCTTTTATATTTGGGGCTCTGCGGAATGTTATCCCTGGTTTCCCAGGTATGATTGATTTCAAAATGGGGTCACTCTGAAGCAGATGCCAATGAGTGTTCAAACATTTCCTGATGGTTTTGTGGCAATTATTGTATGTTGTTATAAAATTCAGTGCTTTCGTTTCCTCGGTCTTTTCCTTATTCTTCTGTGTTAGGAGAATTGCTTGAGGGATTTCTCCACTGTGTCTCTGCGTGCTGGATATTAATTCCTTGGGGTAACCTCTCTCTAAGAATCTATCTTTGAGGATTTGGGACTGTAATGTATAATCTTCTTCTGAAGTGCAATTTTTCTTTATTCTTCTGAATTGGTTTGCCGGAATATTACGCAACCATTTTGTGTAGTGTTCACTCATATAGTTGATGTAGGAATTCTTGTCTGTCGGTTTAAAATATGTTTTTGTGTAGATCTGTGTATCAACAGAAAAGATTGTAAGGTCAAGGAAATTGATGTTGTTTTCATGTATTGTTGGCTCGAACTTGATGCCCCAGTTGTTATTGTTCATATTATCAAAGAAATTGTCGAAATTGCCAAGCTCAGTGTCCCAGATGAGGAACAGGTCATCAATGTATAGGACCAGGCATTTCTTATGTTCATTGTCATATATACAGTGGGGCAAAAAAGTATTTAGTCAGTCAGCAATAGTGCAATTTCCACCACTTAAAAAGATGAGAGGCGTCTGTAATTTACATCATAGGTAGACCTCAACTATGGGAGACAAACTGAGAAAAAAAAATCCAGAAAATCACATTGTCTGTTTTTTTTTCATTTTATTTGCATATTATGGTGGAAAATAAGTATTTGGTCAGAAACAAGCAATCAAGATTTCTGGCTCTCACAGACCTGTAACTTCTTCTTTAAGAGTCTCCTCTTTCCTCCACTCATTACCTGTAGTAATGGCACCTGTTTAAACTTGTTATCAGTATAAAAAGACACCTGTGCACACCCTCAAACAGTCTGACTCCAAACTCCACTATGGTGAAGACCAAAGAGCTGTCAAAGGACACCAGAAACAAAATTGTAGCCCTGCACCAGGCTGGGAAGACTGAATCTGCAATAGCCAACCAGCTTGGAGTGAAGAAATCAACTGTGGGAGCAATAATTAGAAAATGGAAGACATACAAGACCACTGATAATCTCCCTCGATCTGGTGCTCCACGCAAAATCCCACCCCGTGGGGTCAGAATGATCACAAGAACGGTGAGCAAAAATCCCAGAACCACGCGGGGGGACCTAGTGAATGAACTGCAGAGAGCTGGGACCAATGTAACAAGGCCTACCATAAGTAACACACTACGCCACCATGGACTCAGATCCTGCAGTGCCAGACGTGTCCCACTGCTTAAGCCTGTACATGTCCGGGCCCGTCTGAAGTTTGCTAGAGAGCATTTGGATGATCCAGAGGAGTTTTGGGAGAATGTCCTATGGTCTGATGAAACCAAACTGGAACTGTTTGGTAGAAACACAACTTGTCGTGTTTGGAGGAAAAAGAATGCTGAGTTGCATCCATCAAACACCATACCTACTGTAAAGCATGGTGGTGGAAACATCATGCTTTGGGGCTGTTTCTCTGCAAAGGGGCCAGGACGACTGATCCGGGTACATGAAAGAATGAATGGGGCCATGTATCGTGAGATTTTGAGTGCAAACCTCCTTCCATCAGCAAGGGCATTGATGATGAAACGTGGCTGGGTCTTTCAACATGACAATGATCCAAAGCATACCGCCAGGGCAACGAAGGAGTGGCTTTGTAAGAAGCATTTCAAGGTCCTGGAGTGGCCTAGCCAGTCTCCAGATCTCAACCCTATAGAAAACCTTTGGAGGGAGTTGAAAGTCCGTGTTGCCAAGCGAAAAGCCAAAAACATCACTGCTCTAGAGGAGATCTGCATGGAGGAATGGGCCAACATACCAACAACAGTGTGTGGCAACCTTGTGAAGACTTACAGAAAACGTTTGACCTCTGTCATTGCCAACAAAGGATATATCACAAAGTATTGAGATGAAATTTTGTTTCTGACCAAATACTTATTTTCCACCATAATATGCAAATAAAAGGAAAAAAAAACACACAATGTGATTTTCTGGATTTTTTTTTCTCAGTTTGTCTCCCATAGTTGAGGTCTACCTATGATGTAAATTACAGACGCCTCTCATCTTTTTAAGTGGTGGAACTTGCACTATTGCTGACTGACTAAATACTTTTTTGCCCCACTGTATGTATTCCTTCAAAAAGACCCATAAATAGGTTTGCATAAGAGCAAGCTGTTTTTGAGCCCATTGCTGTGCCATGTTTTTGATGATACATTGCACCATCAAATGTGAAATAGTTGTTGTTAAGTATAAAGTTCAGCCCATCGAGGATGAAATTGATGGTTCCTTTATCCAATTGTGTATCCTTTTTCAGGTAGTATTCTGTGCACAAAAGTCCTATGTCATGTTCTATGTTCGTATACAATGAAGTAACATCCATAGTGACAAATCTATAAGATGTCTTCCATATCATTCCTTTTAGGATCCTGATCGTCTGTCGAATCTTTGATGTAGCTGTCTAATGTCACCACATATTTCTGTAGATTTTGGTCAATGTAGGTTGCGAGATTACTTGTGAGAGAGTCAATACCTGAGATTATTGGTCGTCCGGGGGGATTGACCAGATTTTTGTGAATTTTAGGTAGATGGTATAAAAACGGGGTGGGGGGTTGCCTTTTTATCAGAAATCTCTTTAAATCTGCAGTGATTATTTCTTGTTGGAATGCTGTATTTATTTTTTGGTTGTAAAGTTTTGTCAGAGAGGGATATGGGTTACCTTTAATTTTTTCATAATATTTCGTATCTGATAATAATCTTGATGCTTCTTTTTTGTAGTCATCAATATTTTGTAACCAAAAAATAAATACAGCATTCCAACAAGAAATAATCACTGCAGATTTAAAGAGATTTCTGATAAAAAGGCAACCCCCCACCCCGTTTTTATAACATCTACCTAAAATTCACAAAAATCTGGTCAATCCCCCTGGACGACCAATAATCTCAGGTATTGACTCTCTCACAAGTAATCTCGCAACCTACATTGACCAAAATCTACAGAAATATGTGGTGACATTAGACAGCTACATGAAAGATTCGACAGACATGATCAGGATCATAAAAGGAATGATATGGAAGACATCTTATAGATTTGTCACTATGGATGTTACTTCATTGTATACGAACATAGGACATGACATAGGACTTTTGTGCACAGAATACTACCTGAAAAAGGATACACAATTGGATAAAGGAACCATCAATGTCATCCTCGATGGGCTGAACTTTATACTTAACAACAACTATTTCACATTTGATGGTGCAATGTATCATCAAAAACATGGCACAGCAATGGGCTCAAAAACAGCTTGCTCTTATGCAAACCTATTTATGGGTCTTTTTGAAGGAATACATATATATGACAACGAACATAAAGGCCTGGTCCTATACAAAAGGTACATTGATGACCTGTTCCTCATCTGGTACACTGAGCTTGGCAATTTCGACAATTTCTTTGATAATATGAACAATAACAACTGGGGCATCAAGTTCAAGCCAACAATACATGAAAACAACATCAATTTCCTTGACCTTACAATCTTTTCTGTTGATACATAGATCTACACAAAAACATATTTTAAACCGACAGACAAGAATTCCTACATCAACTATATGAGTGGACACTACACAAAATGGTTGCGTAATATTCCGGCAAACCAATTCAGAAGAATAAAGAAAAATTGCACTTCAGAAGAAGATTATACATTACAGTCCCAAATCCTCAAAGATAGATTCTTAGAGAGAGGTTACCCCAAGGAATTAATATCCAGCACGCAGAGACACAGTGGAGAAATCCCTCAAGCAATTCTCCTAACACAGAAGAATAAGGAAAAGACCGAGGAAACGAAAGCACTGAATTTTATAACAACATACAATAATTGCCACAAAACCATCAGGAAATGTTTGAACACTCATTGGCATCTGCTTCAGAGTGACCCCATTTTGAAATCAATCATGCCTGGGAAACCAGGGATAACATTCCGCAGAGCCCCAAATATAAAAGGAATAGTAGCTCCAAGTCGGCTTAAACAAAAAATGACCAAGAAACCCAGCAAAGAACCACTGAAAAAGGTCTCAAAGTGCAGAAGAAATAGATGCCTCTGTTGTCTAAGTATACAACAGACAACCACCTTCCAATCTACTTCGACAAAAGAATCCTTTTCCATCAAATATGGTATGAATTGTTTAACAGAATTCGTTATCTATTTGCTTGAATGCCCGTGCGGATTGCAATATATAGGGAGGACCATCAGACCGCTCCAGAAAGGCTAAACAAACACCGTTCAAATATAAAGAATGGTTATAGAGCCCATGGTGTGTCACTCCATTATGACACCCATCACAACAGAGATATAAGAGCAATCAAACTAATCCCAATTGATCACATAGCAGACAATGTACCAAATAGGTTCGAACACCTAAAAAAACGTGAGAAATACTGGATGTTTAAGCTGGACACATTAAAACCAAAAGGCTTGAATATAATTTCTGAATTGATATGAATTCCCACACCACGCTCACTTCCTGACATTTATCTAAGTGGGTGACACAATCACAGGTAATAGATGCTATCAGTATAAATACATACACACCAGATCACTCCCAATCCCTTTCTAAAATTTGTTATTTTCAAATCTGTTTCACTCCCAGTTTTGTATTTACTTTTTATTTTTTCCCACTGGTATATAGCAATCACAACTCACTAGTATTTGTTAGAATAAGATTTAATGAATAGTTATTTGAACTTTCTGGTTTTTCTGATGGTGTGTATTTTCTCCTCATTGTCCTTTATGCTATATTGCTTGTGCCTGTATGGAGACCTGTGATCTTCCTGGGTATTAGAACTTAGGTTTGCTGTACCAACAGACACACGATCTATGGGTGACACCACCACAACCAATATATAAAATAGTGACCATAAACACACGGAAGATGAGAAACACAGTTTTTAAGCCATTTTTAATAGTTTTAATACAATTTTTTAGATATTTTTTATTGACAATAAATAATTAAAATAAAATAAAAATAAAATAAAAACTTTTAAGAAGCAGTTGATCTTAGGAATAATCTGGTTTATATTTTATGAAGTTTATTTTAATAGCAGCACCACTCTTTGCTCCCCTCCTAAAATAAAAATAAAGAAGATTGTTTGTCAACATAATAATAATATTTTTGACATATTTCTTTGATAATTTTTCATAACAATTCTTTTATAACAATCATAGGATCGTATATTTAACAGGATAGTGTCATGAAAAAGCAGTTTATAGAACCTTTGATCCAACGGCACTGATACCAGTGAGACGGTGGCGCTCAACATTAGTCACAAGAGAAAACACTGAAACCAGCAAATACATGGGTTCTACTACCTTGAAAGTCAGGTGACAATGGGTTTATAAAACATTTTTTCTCCAGTGATAATCTGGATATTTTAGCAACGTTTCTGCTGCATTTTTCATGGAAATTTTTACATCATTTTGTTTGTAAGATTTTTATGTACATTTTAGCAAGTGTTTTGGACCATTTTCTTGTTTTATCATGCTATTTATGTGAAATTCCGCCAAAAATGCTGGCCCCTCCCCCAGTGATGACCATTATGACATCACATGTAAACAGAACACACCCATAATTGCTAATGTAAGGGGCTATAAATTCCCTGCTCCTATGACTGATGTAATAACCCTGAGGAAGGTGCCAGGAAGGGCGCCAAAACGCTAGGAGGAAATAAAGGAGTACACTGCTACAACATCTTGTTTCCCAGGTGATTTGTCAATCTCGGCAGCGCGGACTGCAACACACCCTGCTTCCCACAACTTTCTGAAGGTTTTTCCACGTGTGAGTGGTTGGTGGAGGTCCTGCAGCAGCTGATTTTGTGATATGCTCTCAAGCCAGTTGTGGGTGACACAACTGGTATAGGTGAGTGGAACTGTATTATACCGCTCATACTTCAAGTGTCACTAGTGATAGGGCACTATTGCGCCTCTTGTTCCCCCCACCATTTTTTGTATTAAGACAGTATCTAGGGATATTACTACCAAGTGATACGAAATTGACTTATTCCCTTAATTTCCCTAAATTGCTCAAATCAGTACAAGACAATTGTTTAAGATGGATGAGAAATGCCTTTACATAGCTCGGCAGAAGTGTAAAGGCTCCGTCACAGATAGCGACGCTACAAAGATCCCGACAACGATATGACCTCTAGTAGGGATCGTTGCTGCATCGCTATGTGGTCGCTGGTGAGACGCCAAACAGATCTACCCAACGACGCAGCAACGATACGGCGACCCGTAGCGACCTTTGTAACGATGTCGGTGGTCATTGGGACCCTGTCACATTGCAGCTACTCTGACGATTCAAACCTCGATGAGGGATGTTCCGTGTGATGCTGTAGTCACACAGGCGTGGATTTATGGTGCCTTTTCCACGCCCCCTCAGCTCCGATTGGTGGTCGCTACCGCGTCTTGATTGGCAGCCTTGCCTTAAAGGAAGGTAACCTAATAGCGCTTCCGTTCTTTGTTCCTGACCGCGTGCTGGCTTTCAGATCCAAGTAGCGTTCTCCGGCTGGGACTCCACATCGATTGATCTATTATTCAGTGGTTCTTCAGACACCTAAAGTCTGTGTTCACGGTAGGTATCGTTTGGGGTCTCAAATGCATTTCCATTTTGATTAATTTATAGGACACCTACCAATTATCTGCTAACATTGCTCTGGAGGGAGGGTTTGGCTTCTATCTGTGTACATATGCTTTTGCATGGGCAGCCATTTTAGGTGGTCTCGTGTGCACACACCCAACAAACAGTATTGCGGTTCAAATGGAATTTTTTTACTTTTTAAAATGTTCCATGTATGCTCACTGTGATGAGCGTCAGCTTACGCCGAGTTGTTTTTCTTGATTGAGTGGACCCTCCAGGCCGTGGCACCCACCCACCTAGGGCGAGCTGACCTAGTGAGGAGCCACCTCCTATACAGGGAGTGTCAGGGGCAAGACCAAGGGGGTGAGCCACCCCGGCAGCTGGACCAGACGGCCGGCTCAGGGAAACAAGACAAGGCGAGACAAGATGTAAATTCAAAGTAACTTCATCAAGGAACACTTCAGGGTAATAACAGGTGCCAAACGTAAATACACAGGGAACACATAGCAAAGTGCGTGCAAGGGCACGCCAAGGTCCAAAGCATGGTACGTGCAGGATGGTAGGCAGAAGCACGATGACGTCAGACTCCGGATGGCAACCAGCGATCAACCGGGACATCAGTTTCTGTAGCTCTGATGGCGATCGTCAGGATCCGGGCATCCAGTAAGCAGACCAGGGTTCCATGCAAGGAGACAAGAAAAAGTTAGAGACATGATGCGTGTCAAGAAACACGCCAGGGTCCAGGATAGGGTGCGGTGGCATCGGGATCCGGAGTGCTGGCATCGACCGACAGGATCCAGGAATCAGGCTGCGGACATCAGCTCCGGACATCAGGCCGCAGTCATCTAGGTCCGGACCTCTGGCACCGGTCGGCAGGTTATGGAATCCGGAAAGCAGGACATGGTTCAAAGCAGAGCAAAGTAAGCAAAAGACTTGTGTAAGAGTAGCACGAAAACGCACAGTGCGAGAACCAGCGTGAGTGCAAGGGAGCACGGAAACCACGGCTGGAGCACTGGCAGGCGGTACCGGCGGGTGGCACAGGCAGGCGGGCACGACTAGAGGTGGAACGGCTGAGGCACACACAGGCAGTAACCACTACAGCACTGGACGGTGGGCACAGCTCAGGCACACAGGCGGGCACGACAAAAGCGGCACGGCTGAGGCACAACAGGCGGGCAATGGGCGACCAGGCAAGAGGGCACGGAGCCACAAGGCAGGGCTAGGCAAAGGTACAGGACAGAGACGCGTGCGAGACAGCACGGCAAAGCCTAGTACGAGAGGTGTAAGAGCGCACGAAATATCAGAGACAAGGCATAGAGTACGAGGCAGAGTCCTGTGTTATGAATGGGTCACCGAGGAGAAAAAAGCAAAACAAGTTAAGTCACAGAAAACCAGAGAGGTTGGTAACTATGCAGATTGCAGATCCCTGATCCTACCACACAACTAACAGCAGCCGTGGAGCGTACCTACGATGTTCCTAGAGGCTTCGTCACAGCCGGAGGACTAAATAATCCTGAAGCATGAAAAGGGGAAAACTAACTGCCCCAGAGCATACCCCAAAGAAATAGATAGCCCCCACACATGTATTGACGGTGAAACAAGATGAAGGCACAAACACAGGCAGGAAAATAGGCTGAGCAAACGATGGGGCCCAAACTAACTAGAGAGGAAAGGAAAGGAAAGACACTGTCTGCAACCTGCAAAAACCCCTACAAAAATAGTGTCCAACACTTCTGATAGCAAAATTAACCCTGAAATCACTAGACTTCTCCCACTATATAAGCACTCTGAAATATTCTGAGACAGAGCAAAAAGAGACCAAACTAGTAAGGGACAAAAGGCCAATTGGCAAAATACTGATAAATAAGAGTGGAAATTCAGCACAGCCCCCAGCAGGGGCTTGCTGACCACACCAAAAAACTGAATAGACCAACAAAATCAAGTGTGAACATTAGCAGAAAAACTTAGCTTTAGATGACTGGAGCAGAGCTGAAAACCAAGAGCTGACAAGCCAGAAGGAATCACCAGCAACTGAATAGGGCATCGGCTGTCATAAATCCAATCTGAGACTCCTGAGGTCCAATTGTCATCCTCATTCTCAGGTGGCAGATCTCCACCGATCAAATCAGCCTCACTACCTCCTGTTACCACCAGAGGGAGTCTGGAAGGAGAACTCACAACTGGTGAACCAGAGAATGAACTCACAACAGTACCCCCCTTGAGGAGGGGTCACCGAACCCTCATCCACGCCACCAGGCCGATCAGGATGGGCCCGGTGAAAAGCACGAACCAATCTATTGGCATGAATATCAGACGCAGAGACCCAAGAATTATCCTCCTGACCATAACCCTTCCATTTGACCAAATACTGGAGTCTCCGTCTAACCAAACGAGAATCCAATATTTTCTCTACCTCATATTCCACATTGCCTTCAACCAACACAGGGTCAGGAGGTGCTGCCATAGGAACCACTGGCTCAACAAACCTCTTCAACAGAGATTTGTAAAATACATTATGGATCTTGAACGTCACTGGTAGAGCCAATCGAAACGAAACAGGATTAAGAATTTCCAAAATCTTATAAGGACCAATAAATCTTGGCTTAAATTTAGGAGATGCAACCTTCATAGGAATATTCTTAGACGACAACCAAACCATATCACCCACTTTAAACCGGGGACCAATGGTCCTATGCCGGTTAGAAAATCGCTGGGCCTTTTCCTGAAAGAGTGACAACTTATCCACCACTTGGTCCCATATCTGCTGCATTCTCTTAACCACAGTGTCCACACCTGGGTAGGACGAAGATTCGACTTGCCCTGAAGAGAGTCGAGGATGAAACCCAAAATTACAGAAAAAGGGTGACATCAAAGTGGCAGAACTAGCTCTATTGTTCAATGCGAATTCGGCCAAGGGCAAAAATGAGACCCAATCATCCTGATCAGCAGATATAAAACATCTCAAATAAGACTCCAAGGTCAGGTTTGTTCTCTCAGTCTGTCCATTGGTCTGGGGATGAAACGCGGAGGAGAAGGATAACTGAATTCCCAGATTGGAACAAAAGGCTTTCCAGAATCTGGAAACAAACTGGACTCCTCTGTCGGACACAATGTTCTCAGGAATCCCATGTAACCGAACCATCTGTTGTAAAAACAAGGGCACCAACTCAGCGGAAGATGGCAACTTTGGGAGTGGTGCAAGATGGACCATCTTCGAAAACCTATCACAAATCACCCAGATAACAGTCATTCTCTGAGAGACAGGAAGATCAGAAATAAAATCCATTGAGATATGGGTCCATGGCCTCTTGGGCACCGGCAAGGGCATCAGCAACCCACTAGAACGAGAACAGGGTTTAGACCGAGAACAAGTCCCACAGGACTGTACAAAATTCCTGATGTCACGAGATAAGGCAGGCCACCAAAAGGACCGACTCACCAAATCTCTGGTACCAAAAATACCTGGATGACCAGCCAATGCGGAGCAATGAATTTCTGTGCGTGACTGTGCTGGGCTTTGCAGGTACTGTGCGGGGACTATGCCGGGCTGTGTGGGCCTGTGCGGGACTGTGCTGGGCTGTGCAGGCACTGTGCGGGACTGTGCTGGGCTTTGCAGGTACTGTGCAGGGACTGTGCTGGTCTTTGCAGGTACTGTGCGGGGACTATGCCAGACTGTGCTGGGCTGTGCAGGCACTGTGCGGGACTGTGCGGGCTATGCAGGTATTGTGCAGGACTGTGCTGGGCTTTGCAGGTACTGTGCGCGACTGTGCTGGGCTTTGCAGGTACTGTGCGGGGACTATGTCAGACTGTGTGGGACTGTGCAGGCCTGTGCGGGACTGTGTGGGGACTATGCCGGCCTGTGTGGGACTGTGCTGGCCTTTGCGGGACTGTGCAGGGCTGTGCGCGACTGTGCTGAGCTTTGCAGGTACTGTGCGGGGACTATGCCGGGCTGTGTGGGACTGTGCAGGCCTGTGCAGGACTGTGCGAGACTGTGCTGGACTTTGCTGGTACTATGCCGGGCTGTGAGGGACTGTGCTGGGCTGTGCAGGCACTGTGCGGGCTATGCAGGTAATGTGCGGGACTGTTCTGGGATTTGCAGGTACTGTGCGGGGACTGTGCAGGTACTGTGCGCGACTGTGCTGGGCTTTCCAGGTACTGTGCGGGGACTATGCTGGCCTGTGCGGGACTGTGCGGGCTATGCAGGTACTGTGCGGGACTGTGCTGGGCTTTGCAGGTACTGTGCGGGGACTATGCAGGCTTTGCAGGTACTGTGCGCGACTGTGCTGGGCTTTGCAGGTACTGTGCGGGGACTATGCCGGGCTGTGCGGCACTGTGGAGGGACTGTGTACTCACCACGATGGGACAGGCTCTGTGACCAGATGTTGGCGATGCGGTCGCTGGATCTGTACCGCAGATCCACCAGCTTTTTTCTGATTTGGGTACTGGAGTGCTGCACCCCATTTGATCCTCCGCAGCACAGCCTGCTTGTGGAGGACTGGATGTTCAGGGTGTTCGGCGCACCGGCATCCACCGCTCTTATCAGATACCGCACCTCTGCGTCCCCCCATGGTGTTGCACGCCTCCTGGCCGCCATTTTCCCGCCTCTGCAGACAAGCTAGGCCGCATTAAGGTCATAAAACCCGCCCACAACGCATCAGCTTTTACGTGTTATCGACGTGCGGCTTGGAGGACGCTACTGCGTTCTCGAAGGAATAGTTTGAATTCAGTCGGTCATACCGGAGACGCTACTGCGTCCCAAAAGTGAAATTTTTAAATCGGTATATATCCATAGGACAAGGAATATATATGTATGCATACCTGTATGTCTGTGAGTATGTTTGTGTATATGTAGGTATCTGTATATGTGTGTGCATATGTGTGTAGATTGGTATGTATCTGAATATGTATGTGTATATGGATGTATCTGTATACATTTGAGTACATGTATGTATATACGGTCCCTTACTACAGAAAGAATGAGACATAATGCTTTTGCACATAGCTTATTAGACAAATCAGTACAAATTTGAAAGTAGTGTATCCAGGGACGGACACTGACAGCTTGGGGCCCCTGTGCAAGAAATGTGTCTGGGCCCCCTTCCTTTTATGGGGACAAAGCTCTATATATATATATATATATATATATATATATATATATCTATCTCGCCACACACATACATGTATATATTACATAGTCTCCTTTATTATGTATATTGCCGTCCCTAATTATGCAGTGCCCTCTCTTGCTATGTAAAGCACCGTTCCCTACATATTGGATTATATAGAGCCCTGTTTTTTATTACATACCGTCCTGTCTTGTTAACTGTATAATGCAATGATGGCTAGGAAAGCTTGCTTTCTAATGGAGGAGATGATGGACTGGTACTCTGATCACCGGCTCCTCCATCAGCAGTTATTTTATATCTAAAAAGAGAGGGGACTTTGTAATAAAAGAGGACACTGTTAATAACAAAATTAAAAAGAATACACTATATAAGAGACAGCACTGTACATAACAGCAGAGGAAGCTATATAATAAGGGACGGCACCATATATAACTAGAGAGGATGGTAGGTAATAAGGGACGGTGTTATATATGATAAAATAGGAAACTATGCAACTAAGGATGGTGTTATACAGAATTAGTGAGTACACTATATGCTAAGGGACTGTGTTATACATAATAAGTACGTATACTATATGCTAAGGGACTGTGTTAGACATAATAATTGAGTACACTATATACTAAGGGACTGTGTTAGACATAAGTGATAATGTCTTCCTCCACCTCCTCCTGTTCCTAAGTCCATTATAAGTCCCCCTTCCTCCCATCCCAATCCCCTAAACCCCTCATTGTCCACCTCTCCCCGCATCCCATTATTGTCCTCTCCCCAACCCCATCATTGCCCTCTTTCCCACCTATATCATTGCCTTCTCCCCTGCCACCCCATCATTGCCCTTTCCACCACCTCCATCATTGCCTTCTCCCCTGCCACCCCATCATTGCCCTTTCCACCACCTCCATCATTGCCTCCTTCCCCATCACTCCCATCATTGTCTTTTCCACTACCACCATCATTGCCTTCTCCCCCACCCCATCATTTCCCTTTCCACCACTTCCATCATTTCTTCTTCCCCCACCACCCCCATCATTGCCCTCTCCTTCACCCCATCTTGACTTTCACCCCATCACCCCCATCATGGCCTTCACCCCATCACCCCCATCATGGCCTTCACCCCATCACCCCATCATGGCCTTCTCCCCATCACCTCCATCATGGCTTTCTCCATGGAGCCTCTGGGTCCCTGTGCAATGCACCAGTTGAACCGGCGGTATGTCCGCCCATGAGTGTATCAAAGTGAGTAGTAGTCCACTATAAGTTCTGATGCTGCCAAGTAACAGCACCAGGACCATTAAAATATTGACAGTAGTTGTCACGGCAGGTCTTCGCATTGTGGATGTTTCTGCCAGGTCCCAATGGTTTAAGGCTTGCAATTGCAGGATCGTTTGCATGCCATTCACCGAGCTGCACTTTGTTAGGTCCACAGAGTCCACGAACCCAGGTGGACAGTACACACTTGCATCGTGCCGGTGAAGAAAGTTGTGAAGCACGCAACAGGCCAAAACAACAGAGTCTATTGAGTCAAGCTTCATGTTAATAGGCGTGTGTAAAACTCTGAAGCGATTGGCCATGATACCGAAGGCATGTTCTACCACCCGACGTGCCCTTGACAAGCGGTAATTGAAAATTCTTCTTTCCTCCGTTAGACTTTTTTGGGGGAACGGTTTGATAAGATTGGGATGAAGTGGGAAGGCCTCGTCGCCAACAAAAACAAAATTAAGGTAGCCTCTAGTCTCTGAGTTGGGAGGCAAGTGACGGTCGCAGTTGTACAAATGCTCTCCAAAAAGTATGTGCTCTAAAACACCACCATCCGAAACCCTGCCGTTCATGCCAACATCTACATTTATAAATTCATAATTGGCGTAAACAAGGGCCATCAGGATGATGCTGAAGTAGCCCTTATAATTAAAGAAATAGGATCCGCTGTTCGATGGTTGAGTGATTCGTACATGTTTTCCGTCCAAAGCCCCACCACAGTTAGGGAACTGCCAAAGCTGCTCAAAATCGGAGGCAATCTTTTTCCAATCCTCCTCTGTGTTGGAAAACTCCATGTAGCTACGTAGACTATTGAAAATCGCTTTACATGTTTCCGGAATAAGAGCAGGGTCCTTGAAATTGCTGCAGAAAAATGCAAGTCTTGCAGTGAGCGTCCGGTGGCCAGGAATCGCAGCGTGATTGCCAATCTTTCATCTGCCGGGATGGCAGCACGCATCACTGTATCCTTCCGTTGAATAAGTGGAGTAATTCTTTCCAGTAAATATATGAAGGATTCCTCCGACATCCGCAGATAGTTGCAGAAATCATGAGAGTTTTTCTCCTGCAGCTCTCACTGGTTGCATGTGGGATAATTCTGACCTCTTCTGCAGCCACTCTCTGTTCAACATGCGACGCTTTCTTTTTGAACGCCTCTCCAGCATCCGTGCCTCATCTTGACGCCGAGCTTCCTTAACCAGCAATGTAGCAACCACAAAAGCACACTGTGCATTCTTCTTGATGGTGCAAACTGGGAAAAAAAAAAAAAAGAAAAAGATGATAAGCAACGTGTCATGGAAAATTGCATTCCATTCCGTTAGCGGGCGTGCCAGAAAACGTGCTTTGTTGGGTGTGTGCACACGAGACCCCCTAAAATGGCTGCCCATGCCAAAGCATATGTACACAGATAGAAGCCAAGCCCTCCCTCCAGAGCAATGATAGCAGATAATTGGTAGGTATCCTATAAATTAAGTAAAATGGAAATACATTTGAGAACCCAAACGATACCTACCGTGAACACAGAGTATAGGTGTACCGTTGAATAATAGATGAAATAATAGATGAAACGATGTGGAGTCACAGCCGGACAACGCTACTAGGATCAGCAAGCCAGCACGCACGCGGTCATGAACAAAGAACGGAAGCACTACTATGTTGCCTTCCTTTAAAGGCAAGGCCACCAATCGGAGCTGAAGGGGCGTGGTAAAGGCACCGCAAATCCACGCCTATGTGTCTCGCTTCTGACTCGCTAACAAGGTGGTTGGTAAAGGTGTCAAACATATCGATGCATGCTACGCAGCGAGACCTCAATGATCAAAAAAATGTCCTGGTCATTCCGACACGACCAGCGATCTCACAGCAGGGGCCTGGTCGCTGCTACCTGTCAAACGTAGTGAGGTCGCTGTTGCGTCACAAAAATTGTGACTCAGCAGCGATCTCGCTGTGCGTGACGGGGGCTTAAGACTGTGGAGACCTGTTTGTCCTAAGCAGTAACTTCACTCCCCCTTCCCACCAATCCCGCAAAGAAAACACAGCCAGACCTAGATGGGTTGAATAGGTCGGTCACAGTTAATTACCTAAGCAGAGAAGAGCAATTACATTTCGTAATGGGAGGCTCATTGGTGAGATCCTGTCTGCGATCAACAGGCGATTTGGCCAACAAGTGGTCACGAACCTTCTTCCGCCACAAAGGATCCTGTGTATGACCTACACAGGACTCCGACCCCCACCCATCAACATCAAGGCCTGTTCAACTCCATCCTGCAAGGAGGACAAAAATATATCGAGGTCAATGTCCGTAAGGTGAGCGCCGTCCGGTCTTAATAATGCCGTGTTGTTTCCTTCCAGCTGGTGATGACGAACAACAATACCACATTTTCTCCTCACGAATTTTCCCATCCGGGCTTTGAACTTTTTTCTTATTCGTTCTATGGCTTTTTCATCTCTTGCACCCCGCCAGACGGCTCGTGGTATCATTTGTGACCACAACAATACCATATTCGCGAATAAGCAGGTAAAACATTCGATATCTGTTGTCATCCATTTGTAAAGATCAGTCATTTTACGCTTGCCAAGATCATTGCCCCCAATGTGTAACACCATTATCACCGGGCGCCTCGCCCTCCTGGAGCTGTCAACCATCTCTTGGAACACCTGTTGCCATTGGAGGCCTCTTATCCCTCTACAGTTGACTTCTAGACCCGGGAAGCCTAGACTCTTTCCACCAGGCCACAGCTTGGCCCTTTTTGCCGCTCAATAGACATATGGATGTCCTAAAACCCAAACTTCAACTCCTGTAAGAGATAAAATGTGTTACTTCAGCAAATCAGGTCTTATGTATCTAGCGAAGCATGCGGATTTCCATCCATCCATTCTCTGAACCTCGGCCTCCCATACTCCTGCCCTAGCTGCTTCGGAGGCTGCCCTGATTCGGAAAGAATGTGTTCCGTATTCCTTCGGATTAGCGCCGGATCTTTCTAAGCATAACGCGAAAATTGCCTGAAATTGATATTTGGTAAGAGGGGACCCGTCTGTATGAGAGAGCAAAAAATCTGCCTTCGTGTCTTATTACCGCATATCATTTGACTATTTTAAGTGGGCATACTGGGCCATTTGCTGATTTAACCAGCACCCACGTGCCCCTCCCAGTTGGTTCACACTTGGATTTTCGCACACGTATGCGCAGAGCGTCGCTGCATATGACTATGCCCTCGTTAATTAAACCACCTTCCGACGCGCTTTTTGATTGAGGTAACAATTTGCTAATGCGCAGTGCACCGAAAAAGGCAATAGCAAAGGCTGCTGATATCAGGGTAGCCTCATATTGCGATTTGCAGACCGATGGGGCTATTGAAATAATGTCATGCAATAAACTCAGTGAAATGGGGCAGCGACATTCCTGACTTGGTTGAAGCCTTTTCCACTCTTTAATGGCTTGCTTGATGAAAAAGAGTTTTGTTACATCGGTCCACCGCATTAGTTGAAAGAAAAAGGCTAATCCCGATAATTTCTGTTGCGCCGCCGTACCCGATGCCCCTCCTTCCCTTAGCGGAACCAAAAATTCTGTCGTCACTACACCTCTTGCTCGGTCACACTTGTCTACTGGCCTACCCTGAATTATTGCGCACCACAACTCCCAAGCGTTACCATAAACCTGCCAGGTAGCCGGTGAAACTGAGGCGCAGATTAAGGGCATCAGTGGTTGGCCACTGTGTCCCATAGGGATGGCGGACACTGAATACCCGAAGGTTGCGCGTTGGGAAGCTGGATTCTGAAGGCCTGCCAATCAGAAGATAAAAGTGTGTTAATGAGATTATCGTCTACCTCTGCCGCTACCGTAGCTCGACACCAGATATTGTTTTCCATGCATAGCAGCGCTAACCGGCATAACAGAGCGAGTATGGACAAGGATGCAGCTGACATATGGTTCAAGCTCTTTGCGGTTGTCATATTTTTTGTTTGAAACCGAATGTTCTCGTTTCTCAACTGCTTGGCCCATATCTTAACAGATGCAACTATTGAGAAAACTTCCCACAAGGCTGGATCGCGTCCCCAGCTTGATGCGGTCCATAACTCCGGCCAGTTGCTTTTGCACCATTGGTGTTTGTAGATTGCTGCAAAACCGTGTTTTTTACTCCAACCTACTGTGAGCCAGATGTCTTTGCTTGACGTTTTTTAGCCATAACACATGTATGACCGTTGTATGATAGCAGGAAAGTTTTCCACACTACCAAGTCTGCTTTTAACGAGCGCGTAATCCTAATTCTATGGCCAGGCTGGGAAATACTCTTTGCTGCCAACGATAAATCGGCAAGAGAAGGCTGTCAACCAGCATTCAGGGCCAGCAGACCAGGCAGCTACCTAGGGCCCACGCTCCCCCAGAGGCCCCCAGCTAGCGGCACATCATGCAGCCACTATGGGGCCTCTATGAGGCAGGGGGTCCCGCCTGCCCCCAGCGCTGACTGCCCCGACGCCGCATTCACAGCAATGATGGAGGAGAGAGCATCAGCTGACGCTCGCTCTCCCATCATTCCCCGCTCTGTCTCTTACACAGCAGGTGCGCTGTGTACCAGACAGAGCAGGAGACAGGAGTCGGGAGCAGCGCAGGCACGAGAAGGTGAGGAGTGTTTTTTTATGCAACAGTGAGTACTGTACTATCGTGCTGTGCTGGAGGGGGCTGCATACCGCTGTGCTGTGCTGGGGGGAGTTGCATACCATGGTGCTGTGCGGGGGAGCTGTATACTATGGTGCTGTGCTGGGGGGAGCTGTATACCATGGTACGGTGCTGGAGGGGGGCTGTATACCATGGTGCTGTTCTGGGGGGATGGGGGCTGTATACCATGGTGCTGTGCTGTATACCATGGGGCTGTGCTGGGGGCTGTGCTGTATACATGGTGCTGTGCTGGGGGGCTGTGCTGTATACCATGGTGCTGTGCTGGGGGGATGTGCTGTATACCATGGTGCTGTGCTGGGGGGCTGTGCTGTATACCATGGTGCTGTGCTGGGGGATGTTCTGTATACCATGGTGCTGTGCGGGGGGCTGTGCTGTATACCATGGTGCTGTGCTGGGTGGGAGGGCAGTTCTGTATACCATGGTGCTGTGCTGGAGGGGGGCTGTATACCATGGTGCTGGTGGGGCTCTACACCATGGTGCTGTGCTGTATACCATGGTGCTGTGCTGGGGGGGCTGTGCTGTATACCATGGTGCTGTGCTGGGGGGGCTGTGCTGTATACCATGGTGCTGTGCTGGGGGGCTGTACTGTATACCATGGTGCTGTGCTGGGGGCTGTTCGGTATACCATGGTGCTGTGCGGGGGGCTGTGCTGTATACCATGGTGCTGTGCTGGGGTGGCTGTGCTGTATACCATGGTGCTGTGCTGGGGGGTCTGTGCTGTATACCTTGGTGCTGTGCTGGGGGGCTGTGCTGGAGGGACTGTGCTGTATACCATGGTGCTGTTCTGGGGGGCTGTGCTGTATACCATGGTGCTGTGCTGGGTGGGAGGGCGGTTCTGTATACCATGGTGCTGTGCTGGAGGGGGGCTGTATACCATGGTGCTGGTGGGGCTCTATACCATGGTGCTGTGCTGGGGGGGGCTGTGCTGTATACCATGGTGCTGTGCTGGGGGGGCTGTGCTGTATGCCATGGTGCTGTGCTGGGGGGCTGTGCTGTATACCATGGTGCTGTGCTGGGGGCTGTGCTGTATACCATGGTGCTGTGCTGGGGGTCTGTGCTGTATACCATGGTGCTGTGCTGGGGGGTCTGTGCTGTATACCTTGGTGCTGTGCTGGAGGGGCTGTGCTGTATACCATGGTGCTGTTCTGGAGGGCTGTGCTGTATACCATGGTGCTGTGCTGGGTGGGAGGGCGGTTCTGTATACCATGGTGCTGTGCTGGAGGGGGGCTGTATACCATGGTGCTGGTGGGGCTCTATACCATGGTGCTGTGCTGTATACTTTGGTGCTGTGCTGGGAGGGGGCTGTGCTGTAAACCCTGGTGGGGGGGGCTGTGCTGTTTACCATGGTGCTGTACTGGGGAGGGGGGCTGTGCTGTGCTGTATACCATGTGGGGCTGTGCTGTATACCATGTGGGGTTGTGCTGTATACCATGGTGCTGTGCTGTATACCATGTGATGCTGTGCTATATACCATGTGGTGCTGTGCTATCTACCTTGTGTTGCTGTGCTATATACTATGCGACTGTGCTATATACTATGTGGCTGTGTTATATACCATGGGGGGTACATTGTATTTTGTGGGGGAGGCCGTGTTATATAATAGGGGGGCCTACATTATATTCTGTAGGGAGGTGGAATGTATTATATTCTATTCGGGGCTACATTATATTCATTGGGGGCTGTATTATATTTATTATATTCTATGGGGGGGTTATTGCATCATACTCTGAGGGGGCTACATTGTATTCTATGGTGGGTTAGATTATACTTTGAGGGGGCTACATTATATTCTATTAGGGCTGCATTATACAATATTAGGAGGGCTACATTGTATTCTATGGAGGTGCAAAATTATATTCTATGGGGGGCTGCATTATACTCTGAGGGGGCTGCTATATATTCTATGGAGGGGCTGCATTATATTCTATGGGGGGGTTACATTATATTCTGTGGGGTGGCTGCATTATACTATAAGAGGGGGGCTGCATTATACTCTATGAGGGGGCTGCTATATATACTATGGAGGGGCTGCATTATATTCTATGGGGGGTTACATTATATTCTGTGGGGTGGCTGCGTTATACTATAAGAGGGGGGCTGCATTATATTGTATGGCGGGACTGCATTATACTCTGTGGGGTGGTTGCATTATGCTCTATGGGGTGGCTGCATTATACTGTATCGAGGACTATGGGGAATATATTATACTATGTGAAGAACTATGGGGTGCATTATACTATGGGAAGTGAATTGTACTACATGGATGACTGGCGGTGTATTATACTATATGGAGCACTATGAGGAGTGTATTATACTATATGGAGGACTGAGCAGTGTATTTTAATATATGGAAGACTATGAGGAGTGTATTATACTATATGGAGGACTGAGCAGTGTATTTTAATATATGGAGGACTATGGGGCACATTATATTATATGGAGGACTATGGGGTGTAAACTGCAGATATGCTGCTGATAACATGATACAGCAGTACGACTTTACCGTACAACACAAAAAAGGCAGCAAGCATGGAAATGCCGATGGGTTGTCCTGCCAGGGCGAACCTTCTGAGGTGTGCATAGATGAGTTCCGATGGGTCCTGCCTCCTTAGCGCACTCTAAAAGGGGGAGGTGTAATGGTAATGTAAAATATGACGCAAGATTCCCCTGGTTATCACTATTTCTGGAACATTCCAGACTCTTCTACTCACACACACACACGCGGTGTAGATTCGACCCCCCCTTCCTTTCCGCCTGCCTGCATCTGCATGCACATGCTCACTGTAACACTACACTAGCTCTTTCCTGTCCCCCCTCCTCACTGCAAGGGAATGTTAATTAGCCAGGAGAGAATTTTTCTTTGTCTGAGCCCATGTGCGTGGATATACGTGTGGGAAATATTAAAGAGACCATAACTCAGACCCAATCAGTGACAGAAAAATGAAAATGACATTTCTGCGACGTGCGCTGACTCAGTTTCCTAGCCTATATTTTTCACGGTTCCAGCACCAACAGAACCAGAGAAATGGCATTCTCCTGAACAGTGTGAAATAACTAGTTCGAGTTTGGTTTTGGATGAATGCCAGAGACAGGCTGGAAAAGATGATACTATGTGCGTTTCTATACGAGGTACCCTCTGCGAGGTATGGTTATGATCAGTTTTTCAGCCAGAATGTAACTGTGAGAGCAGGGAGGAGGACTGTCACCAGACAGCCCCTTTGGTGATGTCACAAGCCCAGACCTATAAGTCTGCAACTGAGCCCCCCCTAGATAGTTACTGCTTGGGAGCCATTGCCACAAGACCTCTTACATGAATTATGATGTCTGGCTCCTCCCTGCATGGTTCTGGCTGAAATGATCTAAACAATATGTAAGTTTCACTGTTTTTTTAAATCCCTTTTATTTGTAGTTGCATTGTACATACTATTGTTTTCTTATATCGTAAAGCCTTTTTATCGTCTGTAAAAACTGTCCATCTTTTGGGAATAAACTATAAAATGTATTAGTTCTGCCTCCTTGCTCTGTGACAAATTCATACGTGCCTATAAGCTAATTACACTACTGATTTGGGTTTGCTTCGAACCCCTCTATTAATTTTAAATATTAATATGAGGAATCTGAAGCTGGTGGCAGCGAAGTGTGTTCTGGCTAGATGGTTAGCGCTGGTAGTGACTGAGCAGGTCTTGTAAGCTGATTGTGTGGCTTGCTGCCAAAGCATTTATAACTCCCTCACTGCGAGCGGGCCTAATAGCCATTGCACAACAAGTAGCCCGTCCGGCGACTAATTATCCTAGGTTTAGTTCCCTGACGGACCTGAGGGTAAAGGGGGTGCCAGAGAGCTGCAATTTCCAAAGGGGAACTGGAAAGTGGGATATCCATAAATTCCGACAGCTTGTAACATATTGTGGCAGTGGTGGAATAACTAAAATAAACCCCCCTGTGGTAAATTGTTAGGGCAAGACTAGCTTGCTGTTTATTATCACATGGTGCCAGCGGTGGGATAACTAAGATAAGCCCCCCTATGACTGTGAAAGCAGTGTGCGACCAAAGGTCACATCCCCTGATCGTGACAACTGGTGATCGGCCGGCAGAGGGAGAAGGGTCCTCATTTGGCTTACCTCCCTTCCAGCTGAATCCCGATGGCTTCCGCACCTCAGGCATTCTGTTAGCCACTTAGCAGTCAGCAATCTTTGCAGCCTGATCTGAGGTTTGTGGCCCCCGATCACACACAAATTGTCGTACATCCGTGGGGCATATTTGAAGAAATTGATCCTTGACCATAAGATCCGTTAAGTCCTCAAAACTGTTAACAGAAAATCCCCTGATCCATTGGTGGAACGTGGTCCACAAGGTGCTCACGACATCCGCATAGCTGTCCGTTGATCCATGTTGTAGATTCCGGAGCTTTCTCCGATACACTTCTGGGGTTAGGTTGTACTTCCTGATCGGCCTCTTTTATTGCCTCATAGTTCCCATCTAGCTCTGGCGGGAGGCCAGCAAAAACTTCCAGGGCCTTGCCTCTCAACCCTGATGTCTCACTCCCGTTCCAGGTAGAGGTGGATGCTTCTGAGATTGGTGCAGGAGCTGTTTTGTCCCAAAAGGATCCTGTAACATCTAAAATGAATCCCTGTGCTTTCTTTTCCCGAAAGTTCTCTCCATCTGAACGTAACTATGATATGGGGAATAGGGAACTGTTGGCCATGAAATGGGCATTTGAGGAGTGGAGACATTGGTTGGAGGGAGCTAAACATCAAGTTGTGGTCCTCACTGACCACAAGAATTTGATTTACCTAGAGTCGGCTAAACGCTCGAACCCTAGACAGGCTAGGTTGCCCTTGTTTTTTACACGTTTTGATTTTGTGGTCTCTTTTCTTCCTGGAGCTAAGAATGTCAAGGCAGACGCCCTCTCTAGGAGTTTCTTTGCTGATTCTCCTGTGGTGACCAAGTCTGCTACCATCTTAGGCGAAGGGGTAGTCCTTTCTGCCATCTCGCCCGATTTGAGACTTGCGCTGCAAGAGTTCCAGGAGGACAAACCTGAGCGTTGTCCCAGTGGAAAGTTGTATGTTCCTGACCAGTGGAGGAAGAGAGTGATGTCTGAAGGTCATTGCTCTGCATTGGCTGGTCATCCAGGTATTTTTGGTACTAGAGATCTGGTGAGTCGCTCTTTTTGGTGGCCCACCTTGTCTCATGATGTCAGGAATTTTGTGCAGTCCTGTGGGACTTGCTCCCGGTCTAAATCTTGTTCTCGCTCTAGTGGGTTGTTGATGCCTTTGCCGGTCCCCAGGAGGCCATGGACCCATATTTCAATGGATTTTATCTCTGATATGCCGGTCTCTCAAAGAATGACTGTTATTTGGGTGATTTGTGATAGGTTCTCTAAGATGGTTCATCTTGTACCACTCCCTAAGTTGCCATCTTCCTCTGAGTTGGTGCCCCTGTTTTTGCAACAGGTGGTTCGCTTACACGGGATTTCCTGAGAACATTGTATCTGACAGAGGAGTTCAGTTTGTGTCTAGATTTTGGAGGACTTTCTGTTCCAAGCTGGGAATTCAGTTGTCCTTTTCCTCTGCTTTTCACCCCCAGACCAATGGGCAGACAGAGAGAACAAACCAGACCTTGGAATCGTATTTGAGATGTTTTATTTCCGCTGATCAGGATGATTGGGTTTCATTTTTGCCCTTGGCCGAATTTGCTTTAAATAATAGAGCTAGTTCTGCCACTTTGATGTTAATCCGGTCTCTTTTCGTTTGGCTCTTCCTGTCACATT
The DNA here is from genome assembly GCF_039654945.1 of Dendrobates tinctorius. NCBI lineage: Eukaryota > Metazoa > Chordata > Amphibia > Anura > Dendrobatidae > Dendrobates > Dendrobates tinctorius. The sequence continues at coordinate 5,203,820 of NW_027361932.1, read as the reverse complement.
TAAAATCCATAATGTGTTCCATAAGTCCTTGTTGAAGAGGTTTGTTGAACCAGTTGTTCCTGGGGTGGCACCTCCAGACCCTGTATTGGTTGAAGGTAACATGGAATATGAGGTAGAGAAAATACTGGATTCCCGTTTGGCTAGACGGAGACTCCAGTATTTGGTTAAGTGGAAGGGTTATGGTCAGGAGGATAATTCCTGGGTCTCTGCCTCTGATATTCATGCCAAAAGATTGGTGCGTGCCTTTCATAGGGCTCACCCTGATCGCCCTGGTGGCGTGGTTGAGGGTTCGGTGACCCCTCCTCAATGGGGAGGTACTGTTGTGAGTTCATTTTCCCCTTCGTCACTGAGGTCTTGTGAACTCCCTATTCTGGTAAAGGAAGGTAATGAGCCTGATTATCAGGCACCTGAGTCTAATGAGGATGACTGGCTGAGTGGAGTCACGGGCTGGATATAAGGCTGCCGACGCCCTTCTGCCCTGCGGGTGATTTCTCTGTGGACTTCTAGGACACCAGTCTGATTCCTGCTCCCCTAAAGCTAAGTTTTTTGCTTTGCCTGTTGCATTTGTGTTTCGTTTTTGTTTTCCTTGCTTTTCTGGATTCTGCAATTCCCTGCTGGGGTGAGCTGAATTTCCTTTTGCCTGTTGCTCTGTCTTCAGAATATTCCTGAGTACTGACATAGCTTTTTGAAGCCTAGCGTCTTCAGGGCCTTTTTCACTGTCAGTCTGTTGGCTTTTATTTTCATAGGGTTTTTCACGGATTGCAGACAGCAGCCTTCCTGTCCTTTCCTATGTAGTTAGCTTGGGCCCCGTCTTTGCTCAGTCTATCTTTCTGTCTGTGTTAGTGTTTTCATCTTGCTTCACCGTCATTATATGTTGGGGGCTGCCTATTGCTTTGGGGTCTGCTCTGGGGCAGTTTAGATTTCTCCTTTCTTTCTTTAGGCCTAGTTAATTCTCCGGCTGTGATCGAGGGGTCTAGGGCATCGTAGGAACCCCCCACGGCTACTGCTAGTTGTGTTGATAAGTTCAGGGGTCTGCAATCCGATAGCTGCCAACTTCTCTGGTTTTCAGGACTTAGCTAGCATTTCGGTTTTTGCCTCCCACGGTGACTCAATCATAACATATGTCCAAATAAGCAGAGTTAAACCTTGTAGAACTGGTGCACTCCTCGCAAGGATACCAATTCTTTAGTACAGGGAATAATTTCTTACACCATGCACTAATGCTCTAATAGAAGTAAATTCTATCACACCGCTCTGCCACCAATTTGTCACATACCCGCTTCTCAGCACGTGACTTGTGGTTGTGCTTGTAAGGGTTAATCTATCTCCTCTCACTCAGTCCAGCATTCAACCTCTGTTCTATGCTGCAGTGGGAGCATAAATCACACCTCGACACAGACCACACACCCTACTCATACACGCTGCCACCACTCACCGAACACACGGGCAAGGAGTCCCGGAATTACTACTACTACTATGTGCCAATCACCAGGAGCACACACTCTAAGGCTATGGATTCTATAAAGCATACAAAGTTCAAACTTATTAATGTTTTAAGCTTTAATATAAAAGGTACAGTGCTGACAATAAAAAGGATATACAAATGGAAATAAAAAGTGACATACAAACATGCAAAAACAGTGATAAAATAAAAGGGAGAAAACTTACAGAAATATCAAACTTTGCAGTCTGGTACTCTGTCCCTGAGGGAGGGAGAAATATGAAATGGCTCACATCAGCTTTCCAGGCTTTCCCCACATGTGAACATCTTTCTTTGTGTATAGGCCTAATTTATAGACTTACTCTAGAGATCAGATTGCTAGACCAGCTTCTCATGTTAATATTCTAATTGCTGGTTTGTGACTGGACCATGGCTATTTTACCAATGAATACATTATTTTTCCCTGAAACTCTTTGTGTAACCTTTCTCATAGATAGTGTCAGGCTGTAATTGGCACCTCTCTTCAAAAGACCCAGAAGGTGTGAAATATTTCCACTTTGTGGTTCTCAGTAAAGCCCCCTGGCGAGATTGGAGACAGGAGACTGCCTTCTCAGGATAACACATGCTGTGACCCCTGTGAGATCTGCAGCCTAGAACAGATGGTAATTACTGCCAGTCATACATCCATACCTATGCATATTTCACTACCGACGCCATTAAGAAATTTTGGCCTACCAATGTAATGGTGCTTTTTAACGATTCCATCTTCAACCTCTTGTACTTTACATACATATTCAGAGGTTTTAAATTTATCATCCTGTGTGTTCCATTGTTCTTTTTTTTATTAGAAACACACGCATATAATTCCCTGTTCCGCACTCTGTTTCTGGAACTGGGGCTATCCCCTCGCCAGAAAGTAATTTTTGGAGACCAGTCGTTAAGGCAGTTCGTAACTCCTGAGATGATAGAGAAGTTATTCTCAATATTTGTGGAGGTCTGGAAGAGAACTCGATCTTTACCCCGGTCTGGACTGATTGTCTCACCCATTGGTTCGGGGTAAGAAACTCCCATTGCGGGAGGAACCCAGAGATCTGACCCCCTACCGATTTGACGTCATTGTTTATCTCAACATTGTCCCTGGGAGAGTAAGATGTTTCTGCCTCTACCTCCCTTGGGATAGCTCCAGCTTCCGGTCTTCCCCTTTCCCCTATATGAGGATGGTTGATTCTGAGGGGGATGAAAGGACCGCTTCTTGTCCACTTTGGGTTCTGGCAGTACTTTCTTCTTGTCTGCTGCTTTTTCTAACTATTCATCCAGGGCCTGCCCAAACATATATTCCCCTTTGAAGGGGATAGAGCAAAGTTTAACCTTTGAAGCGATGTCTCTGCTTCATAACTTCAGCCATACTGCACTTCTGGCTGAATTTGACAAAACCAAAGCTCTGGCTACCATCTTTATCAACTCTGCGGAAGAGTCAGCCAGAAACCCCAATAACTCTTCTCTTGAAGTTCCCATGTTGAGGTGTTCCTCCAGCTGATTTAGCCACCGGAATATTGATCTGGCTACACAGGTTTGCATCTAACAAAGCCGCGGACGTTTCCCATTATTTCTTTAGCAGGTTGTCTGTCTTTCGATCCATAGGGTCTCATAATTGGGAGGAATCCTCAAAGGGCAAGGTCATCTTCTTTGCCACTTGAATATCCACTCTTCGTACCTCTCTCCAGCATTTGGATATTTTCTCCCCCAGTGGGAATATTCATTTCAGCTCTGTAGGTGTCACCAAGTGCTTTTCCAGTAGTTCCCACTCATCCAGTATTAACTTTTGGATATTCTCATGTACCAAAAACACAAACTTTTTCTGAGATCTTAGACCCCCAGACATTTCGTCCTGAACTGTGTTCTGGACAACGTCTTCCTCCGCCACAGTCAGTGGTTCTCACTGCTGTCAGAAGATCCTCTAAATCTTCTGATGCAAAATAATATTTTTTACTGCTCTGGGACTGATCTGCCACCGTCAAAGATTCACCTTCTTCCCATCATTCACTAGTGAAGGATCTCGGACCCCACTGGGAGTCAGAGTCCAAGTGTTCCTCTACGGAAATCTTCCTCCTTTTTGCCTCCGACAGTGTTACCGGGAGGGACTGGGAAAAGGTGGCTAGGGATGATTGGACCTCCTGGCGAACCATACCCCTTAACTCTTCCATTAACAAGGGCTGTTCCTCTTTGACAATTTTGTCTGTGCAGTCCTGACAGGTGTTTTTTGCATGAAGGCAATTTTTTAAGACAGATGGCACATTTTTGTGACAACTTGTCTTTTCTTTTTGGAGCAGGATCCTTGTCTCTCTGAAAAAAGGAAAGAAGGGACTATGAGTATGACTGCTAAGGACATTCCTCCTCCAAAGAAAGACACCAAGCCAGGTACTTACTGGATCCAAACTAAAGAAATGGAGTAGAAAACAAACCACCAAAAGTTGTAGATAGAACAAATCAAATATTTATTGATACACATAGAAAATACACTAAAATACAAACATATGCATCCAGGTAAGAATGTAAACATATTGAGGAGGCATGGAGGTAGGCAGGGAGGGAGAACAGATCCAGGAGTCTATATAGAATCAATAAAGCAGACTAAAAAAATATTAAGAATTGAGAGTCCTCAGTGGTTGATACCTTTTAGCCATTAAAAGGTATCAACCACTGAGGACTCTCAATTCTTAATATTTTTCTATCTACTGGCTAACATGGTACAAAGACATACATCTTTCCTGTATTAAAGCAGACTAAGGAAGTCAATGCAGTATAGACCCAAGATCTATGATGAGCATTCATCCTTGTTCTAAGCTTTGGCCCTGTCTCCCCCACATACAGAACCCCAGTTGGACATTTAGTATAAATAATTAAGTACACCACATTAGATGTAATGCAGCTGAAAGTATCTGGGATCTTGTAGTCCTGATGTGAATTGGGGATCTTTATCAGATCCCAGATACTTTCAGCTGCATTACATCTAATGTGGTGTACTTAATTATTTGTACTAAATGTCCAACTGGGGGTAAACAGATAATATATAGAATCATAGAAAATATCTAGTATTCAAAGATGAGAATACAACCACCTATCAGTAAATCAAACATACCATAGTAGACAATAACAGTAGCCATATGGCGAACGCCAACAAGGTATTCATAGAATCATAGAGTTGGAAGGGACCTCCTGGGCCATCTGGTCCAACCCCCTGCTCAAAGCAGGATTCGCTAAATCATCCCAGTCAGATGTCTGTCCAGCCTCTGTTTGAAGACTTCCATTGAAGGAGAACTCACCACTTCTCGTGGCAGCTTGTTCCACTCATTGATCACTCTAACTGTCAAAAAGTTTTTTCTAATATCTAATCTGTGTCTCCTCCCATTCAGTTTCATCCCATTGCTTCCAGTCTTTCCTTGTGCAAATGAGAATAAAGTTGATCCTTCTACAATGTGACAGCCCTTTAGATATTTGTAGACAGCTATTAAGTCTCCTCTCAGTCTTCTCTTTTGCAAACTAAACATTCCCAAATCCTGCAACCTTTCCTCATAAGACAGGGTTTGCAGACCGGTCACCATTCTGGTCGCTCTTTTCTGAACTTGCTCCAGTTTGTTGATGTCTTTTTTAAAATGTGGTGCCCAAAACTGGACACAATATTCCAGATGAGGTCTGACCAAAGAGGAGTAGAGGGAAATAATGACTTCACGTGATCTAGACTGTATGCTTCTGTTAATACATCCTAGAATTGCATTTGCCTTTTTTGCTGCTGCATCACACTGTTGACTCATATTCAGTCTGTGATCTATTAGTATACCCAAGTCTTTTTCACATGTGCTGTTGGTTAGCCCTATTCCTCCCATTCTGTATATGCTTTTTTTATTTTTATTGCCCAGATGTAGTACTTTGCATTTTTCCCTGTTAAAAACCATTCTGTTAGTTGCTGCCCACTTCTCCAGTTTATTTATATCTTTTTGAATCCTCTCTCTCTCTTCTCTAGTATTAGCTATCCCTCCTAGCTTTGTGTCATCAGCAAATTTAATCAGTTACCCTCAATTCCTTCATCTAAATCATTGATAAAGATGTTGAACAATACAGGGCCCAGGACAGAGCCCTGTGGTACCCCACTTGAGACATTCTTCCAACTGGATGTGCAGCCATTTACGACCACTCTTTGGGTCCGATCACTAAGCCAGTTATGAATCCACCTAACAGTTGCCTTGTCCATTCCATACTTAGTCATTTTTTCAATAAGGATTGTATGAGATACTTTGTCAAATGCTTTGCTGAAGTCAAGATATACTATATCTACAGCATTTCCTTGATTCCATCATAGAAGGAAATTAAGTTAGTCTGACATGACTTATAGTTACAAACCCATGCTGACTCTGTTTAATCACTTCATTCTTATCCAGGTACTGACATACATGTTGTTTAATAATTTGTTCAAAGATCTTTCCTGGTATAGAAGTCAGACTCACCGGCCTATAGTTGCCTGGGTCCACCTTCTTCCCCTTTTTGAAGATAGGAACAACATTTGCTCTTCTCCAGTCTTCTGGGACTTCTCCTGTTCTCCAAGAATTTTCAAAGATTATGGAGAGGGGTTCAAAAATTTCTTCTGCTATCTCCTTCAGTACTCTGGGGTGTAATTCATCTGGACCTGGAGACTTGAATTCATTTAGGTTAGCTAAGTGTTTCCTCACTATCTTTCTGTTTATAGATATCCTGGATTCTTCTATTCCCTTAATAGGACAGTGAAGAACAGTTGATGGTACATTTCCTTTCTGAGAGAAAACAGATGCAAAATAGGAATTTAAAAGTTCAGCCTTCTCAACATCCTGTCTTATCATTTTCATCCTGTAAAAATACTATAGCATCTTTGACTTTTCTTTTACTTTTGACATATCCCAAAAATCCTTTATTATTGCTTTTGACATCTCTTGCAAGCCTCAATTCATTGTCAGCTTTAGATAATCTGATTTTTGCCCTGCAGGTTCTGCAGACAGCATTATATTCTTCTTTAGATATGCCTCCCTCTTTCCATTTTATAAACATTTTTTTCTTCCTTTTTAGCATGTGCTTAAGTTCTGTGTTCATCCATCCTGGCTTCCTTAAATGCTTCCTATTCTTCCCTCTTTTCGTAATTGTTAACAATTGTGCTTTGAGAATTTCATTTTTCAAGATTTCCCATCCTTTCTGGACATTTTTGTCTTTAAGGATATCCAGCCATTGGATCACTCCAATTCTCTTTCTGAATCCCTTAAAATCTGCCTTTCTGAAATCTAAACTTGACGTCTGAGTCTTCACAGGTCTTCCTCCTCTAGTTATCCAAAATTCTAAAATAGCATGGTCGCTACCTCCTAGGGTCCCAGCCACTTTTACCTCCTCAACCATTTCCTCCCTGTTTATGAGGATTAGATCCAGGGTAGCAGTTCCCCTTGTTTTCTCCCCTACCTTTTGGAAGATAAAATTGTCAGCAAGAGAGGATAAGAATTTCCTTGACCTGTTAGTTTTGCCTGAGAGAGATTCCCAACAAATGTCTGGATAGTTGAAATCTCCCATGACAACTATGTCATATTTTTTGGAGAACTTGGCCATTTGATGCATAAAGAGTTCATCCATATCTTCACCTTGCACAGGCGGCCTGTAGTAAATGCCTACAATGGTGTCCTTTCCATTGTTCTGTCCTTGTATTCTTACCCAAACAGTTTCCACAGAACTCCCAGTCTCTGAAGCTTCAATCTCTGTGCAGATATATGCATTTCTAACATACAATGCAACACCTCCTCCTCGTTTATCAAGTCTGTTTCTTGCAAATAAGTTGCATCCTTCTAGTCTTGTATTCCAATCATGTGTATTGTCCCACCAAGTTTCAGTGATTCCAATGACATCATATTTATTTTCCTGTGTTAGTAGTTCCAATTCTCCTTGTTTGTTGCCCATGCTTTGTGTATTAGTATAGAAACATTTTAGTTTGTGATTGGTTTCTCTTTCTCCAATATTTTTATTAATTAGATTCTTTTGTCTTTGTTCTTCATTTCCACTTCTAATAGCAGAGTTAACAATAGCATTTGTCAGGTGTATGGCTTTTTCTGGTCTTTTGCTTCCCTTCCCATGTTGTTCTAGTTTAGAGCTCTCCTTACAAGTGTAGCAAGGCGACTTCCAAATACATGTTTTCCAGTCTTCGTAAGGTGCACCCCATCTCTAGCAAGTAGTCCATCGTAAAGGTAATTCACTCCGTGATCCAGAAATCCAAATCGTTGCTGACGGCACCATCGACGTAGCCAGTTGTTCACCTGCAGAATCTTATTCCACCTCCTTGTTCCATGGCCATCCACTGGGAGGATGGAAGAGAAGACCACCTGTGCTCCCAGTTCTTTCACTTTCTTGCCTAAGTCTTCAAAGTCTCTGCAGATGGTTTCCAGGTGGCTTCTTGCGGTGTCATTTGTCCCCACATGTAGTAGCAGGAATGGGTAGTCATCTGTAGGTCTGAAGAGTCCTGATATCCTGTCAGACACATCTTTAATTTTTGCACCTGGAAGACAGCACATTTCTCTTGAAATTATATCCGGTCTGCAGATAGCGGCCTCTGTTCCTCTCAACAGGGAATCCCCTATGACCACCACTCTCCGTTTCTTCTTCACAACATTTTTTTTCTCCATCCAGGAGGACTCTGAAGGCGTACAAGGTTGCTGTTTGTGGGCAAAGTCTTATCCTGATGTATTTCTTCATCGTTTTCCTGCGTGAGAGCCTGGTACTGGTTCCTGAGAAGTATTGGTGCTGACTGCCTCCTCATCCTCCTGCTTCTCTGGGTCACATGTCTCCATTCCTCTGTTTCTTCAGGTGCACTTCGAATTTCTTCTCTTTCTGTAACATGAAGACATAATTCTGCTCTGTCTAAGAACTCTTCACCTTCCTTAATGATCTTCAATGTAGCTAACCTCTCTTCGAGATTTTGCAACTTTTCCTCCAACAGGGACACAAGCTTGCATTTGTGGCATGTGAAGAGAGGAAGTATCCTCTATATTATGCAGAGGACAGACATAGGGTAAAAAAAGCGGGAAAGAAAGACAAGGGAAGAGGGGGAAGAAAAAAAACAAACAAAAGGTTATGGATAAAGCAGTCCTTAAAATCATGTATATATATTAATGTGCAAATTCCTATGTAACTGACACATTCTCTTCCATCCTCCACTGGGAGGATGGAAGAGAAGACCACCTGTGCTCCCAGTTCTTTCACTTTCTTGCCTAAGTCTTCAAAGTCTCTGCAGATGGTTTCCAGGTGGCTTCTTGCGGTGTCATTTGTCCCCACATGTAGTAGCAGGAATGGGTAGTCATCTGTAGGTCTGAAGAGTCCTGATATCCTGTCAGACACATCTTTAATTTTTGCACCTGGAAGACAGCACATTTCTCTTGAAATTATATCCGGTCTGCAGATAGCGGCCTCTGTTCCTCTCAACAGGGAATCCCCTATGACCACCACTCTCCGTTTCTTCTTCACAACATTTTTTTTCTCCATCCAGGAGGACTCTGAAGGCGTACAAGGTTGCTGTTTGTGGGCAAAGTCTTATCCTGATGTATTTCTTCATCGTTTTCCTGCGTGAGAGCCTGGTACTGGTTCCTGAGAAGTATTGGTGCTGACTGCCTCCTCATCCTCCTGCTTCTCTGGGTCACATGTCTCCATTCCTCTGTTTCTTCAGGTGCACTTCGAATTTCTTCTCTTTCTGTAACATGAAGACATAATTCTGCTCTGTCTAAGAACTCTTCACCTTCCTTAATGATCTTCAATGTAGCTAACCTCTCTTCGAGATTTTGCAACTTTTCCTCCAACAGGGACACAAGCTTGCATTTGTGGCATGTGAAGAGAGGAAGTATCCTCTATATTATGCAGAGGACAGACATAGGGTAAAAAAAGCGGGAAAGAAAGACAAGGGAAGAGGGGGAAGAAAAAAAACAAACAAAAGGTTATGGATAAAGCAGTCCTTAAAATCATGTATATATATTAATGTGCAAATTCCTATGTAACTGACACATTCAGCGGAACAAATTATGGAAATCAGGTGAGTCCTGAAACAAAATCCATCCACTCCAAATCCTTCTAAATTTATTGTTTGTACCATTGCAGTCTGCAGACAGCTCCTCCATTCTACACAGATTGACCATTTCCTAATACCAGTCTAATATGTCAGGGGGGTTTGTAAGTTTCCAAAACCGCGGGATTACCATTCGTGCTGCTGTTATGACAAAACCGAAGAATATCTCTCTTCTGAGTCCCTATTGAAGAAGGTAAAATTGACAGAAGAGCTATTTGAGGGGACCTTGCTACACGGTTTCCTGTGATTCGTTGATAATTGTCGAAAACCTTCTCCCAAAATGGCTTGATCTTAGAGCATTCCCACCAAATGTGAATCATAGAGCCCACCTCCCTCTCGCATCTCCAACAAACCCCTGAAACTGCTGGATATATTGCATGTAGTTTAGAAGGGTAATGATACCATCTCATAAGTATTTTATATTTCTTCTCTTGTGCAATCCCAGCGCTAGCAAGTTTATGAGTGAAGAGAAACCCACTTTCCCATTCCTCAGGAGACCAGCTTATCCCCAAGTCTCTCTCCCACGCCTGCTGAAATGTTAACTTCTCCGCTTCACCCTCTCTGCGTAATCCCCCATAAATCACAGATATAGCATGTGGAGGCTTATTTTCCTCTAAGAACAATTTCTCAAAAAAGGTGAAGTTTGAAATCGAAATTTTATCAAAATTATGTGTTACTAGGAAGGATTGTAATTGCAAGTATTCAAACCACCTAATTTTCTCATTTGGAAACGGAGCCTGTATAGAGACAAAAGAAGGCAACTCTCCACTTTCTAGCACCTGAAACAATCGGCTATCCTCCAGTGCCCCCTGACTGAGAAAAGATCCGCGCAAGTATCCAGGGAGAAAGGATGGATTGAAAAACAATGATGCAAGTGGGCTAATATTCCTATCTGGGAAGCCCTTCTTTCTCAGAGTGTGCCATATTTTAAGTGTGTCTCTAGTTAAATTACAATTGACAATAGTCAATGACTCTCCAGAACACCACGGCAGATGTCTTAAAGGGACATCTAAACCCTCCTGTTCCACCCCCACCCATTGTTTAGCATCAGCCCGAAAGTGCCAGTCTAGAATCCTAAGTAATGTAGTAGCCTGAAAATACCTCTTAAAATTGGGAAAACCAGCACCACCTATAGATTTAGGTCGAGAAAGGGTCTGTATGCTTATGCGAGGTTTGAGTTTGGTTAAAGCTGATCGTAATTTACAGAAGAAACTATGAGGGGGGAAATCGGTATAGTTTGGAATATGTATAAGAAACGGGGTAAAACGTCCATTTTGATAGCATTCATCCTTCCAAACCAGGATAGTTTAAATTTACTATAATTCGCTAGGTCTCTGTATGTTCTGCTTAATAAAGCTTGATAGTTAAGCTCAAACAATTTATTAGGATCAGAAAGGACCACGACCCCTAGATATTTCAATGACTCTCCTTGCCATTTAAATGGAAATTTATTCATGATTTGAAGGACCTCATTCTGAGAAAATTATATATTTAAGGCTTCTGATATGGAATAATTGACTTTAAAATTACTAGGTGATCCGAACCTATCAAATTCTTTTAAAATCATTGGAAACGATATTTGTGGTTGTGAGATATAAAGGAGTAAATCATCTGCATACAGAGCTGTTTTATAAGAGTTAGGTCCTATCGTGTATCCATGAATATTGATATTATTTCTGATAGAACACCTAGCCAACACTATTACCACTACGTAAAGTAATGGAGAAAGTGGGCAGCCCTGTCTGGTTCCATTGTTGATCTTATATGGGCTGGATAATGAACCATTTATTCTAACCCGCGCTGTTGGACCATTATATAAGGCTAAGATTTTCTGTAGAAAGTGAGGACCTAGACCTATCTGTCTCAAGGCTTCCTCCACAAACCCCCAATGGACTCTATCGAAAGCCTTCTCTGCATCTACAGATAAAAGACCTAGTGGTGTGGAGCTAGTTTTTGCCTTGGAGATGATAAGTAATGTCTTAATAGTATTATCCCGGGCTGCTCGTCCTTTGACGAATCTCACCTGATCATTATTGACCAGGGAAGGAAGTAAAGGGGCTAGTCTCTCAGCTAAAATTTTTGAAAATAATTTAATGTCCATGTGTAAGAGAGAAATCGGCCTAAAGTTGGTAATTATTGAAGGGTCTTTACCTGGCTTAGGGAGCACACTAATGTGTGCTTCTAGAGACTGGGGAACAAATCCAGTACTTTCATCAATAGCATTGAAAGTTTTTGCCATTATTGGAGAGAGTTGTTCCCTAAAGTTTTTATAAAACGCCGGTGTGAATCCGTCTGGACCAGGGCATTTACCCGACTGAGAGGAACGTATTGCCAAATCGATCTCCTCTATTGAAATCTCCTCCTCTAAAGCTTTCAGAGCTGAACTATTCAACACAGGTAGGGATGTTTCCTGAATGTATTCTTTTATCTTATAGGAGAGGTCTAATGGGGGCATATCTGTGAATTGGTTCTTAATGTTGTATAAATTTTCATAGTAAGACTGAAAGAGATCCACAATTTCTTTTGGGTTGTGTGTATCCCTGCCATTTTGTTTTTTAACAAACGGAATAAATGTAGCTGACGCACGTCGATGGAGCAGTCTGGATAATGGTCTCCCGCACTTGTCCGATAGGTCATAGAAAAAACGTTTTTGTTTTAATTTTTTATCTAAAGTTTCTCTTAATTCATTTCTTTTTTTTGTCAAGTCAGCAAGCGTGGAAGCAGATAGAGTTTGTTTGTGTGAGATTTCAAGGGAATGAATTTGCTGTAATAATTCATCCAGTTTCTGAGTTCTCTCTCTCTTTAACCTAGAACCATGCTTTATCAGAATCCATCTCATAACGCATTTCAAAGTCTCCCATTGCAAGGGAGCTGAAGTTTGGTCAGAGGCATGTATTTGTATAAAGGAGTCAATAGACTCTTTCAGCTCTGAAGCGCATAAAGTATCCTTGATAAGGTTATCATTCAATCTCTAAGTCCAAGAACGTTGGACCAGAGATGGCAGAGATAAGGACAGAAAAATCGGAGTGTGGTCCGACCACAGAATGTCTCTGATTGTGGCCTTGGGTTGCCAGGACAAAGCATGGTGGCTCAAGAGAAAGAGGTCGATGCGGCTATAAGAATTATGTATATGAGAATAATATGTGTAATCCTTCCCCTGAGGATTCATTTATCCGCCAAACATCAGTCAGTCGGAGGGCATGGAGAACCCCTTTAAGAGAACGCAGCTGTCTCACCGAAACAGTTTCCCTCCCAGAAGAAGAGTCTACCTTTGGGTTCATAGTAAAATTGAAATCTCCACCTGCGATCAGTGTACCTTCTGCGAAACTAGAAAGTGAGGTTAGGAACGCAGGGCATGCTGGAATCTGGCCCTTATTAGGAAGATACCAGTTAGCAATTGTGTATATTGAGTCTGCAATTTTTATCTTGAGAAAGATATATCTACCCTGTATGTTTACAAGTGTATCAATAAGAGAATATGCTAATGACTTATGGACTGCAATGGAGACACCTTTGGACTTTGATTCAGGATTTGTGCTATGGAAGCAGGTGTTAAAGTACCTATCTTTTAACTAAGGCTGGAGTCACACATAGCGACTCACCAGCGATCCTGACAACGATATCAATGTGTCAGGATCGCTGGTGAATCGCTATGTGATCACTGATGAGCTGTCAAACAGACAGCTTCACCAGCGATCAGCACAGCGACGCCGTGCACTTTAGTAACCAGCGTGTTGATGCAGGAAGCTGGTAACTAACGTACACATCGGGTATCCAAGGGACGTGCGTCCCTAGATAGCCGATGTGTACGTTAGTTACCAGCTCCCTGCATCAGCGCGCTGGTAACTAATGTACACATCGGGTATCTAAGGGACGCATGTCCCTTGGATACCCGATGTGTACATTAGTTGCCAGCAGATCGCTGGTCTCCCGCCTGTCACACGCAGTGATGCGTGGTGGCCAGCGGGAGACCAGCGACCAAAAAAAAGTCCTGGCCTTTCCTGCAGTGATCAGCGATACCGACAGGGGGGGCTGGTCGCTGATTGCTGTCACACACAGCGCTCTCGCTGGTGAGATCTCTGTTTTGTCACAAAAATTGTGACTTAGCAGCGATCTCGCTAGTGAGATCGCTATGTGTAACGGGGCCTTTTGGAATGTGATCAGATTTAAAGTGTGTTTCTTGTAACATAAGAATCTGAAATTTATGCATAGAGTAAAGAATCTGAGAACGCTTCTGAGGGATATTAAGACCTCTAACATTCAGTGAACAGAATTTGACTGAGTTCATTTCATGGACCAGAAATAGGGTTTGAGAAAGGACCGGTAAAGAAGGAAAATTCCCTTTTAAAAAATAAAAAAAAAAAAAGGGGGGGGAGGGGGAGCAGGAAAAGAAAGAAAATAAAAATATAGACAATCGGATGGGAGACTTTCCCAACCGCAAAGAAAGTCCTCAGAGAAAAGGACTGATAGGGGGAAATATAAAATTCCACACCCGTCTAGCGGAATGTAGATCCCCTTAGTGGAAGCACGCTTTACATAGAGGGTAGCTCCCCCTGGGATCAAACAGCAGACCCACAATAGCACATTAAACTGGTTAAATAACTAACATGTGAAACGCATATCACGTCACCAAATCTTGAGCACCCAGAACGTATATAGGTGTTTCTATATATTGCTGAATCAGCTAATGTAGAAATCCCAGAATGTTAAGCATTAATCACATAGAATCTCTACTAAAGCCTTTTTTAGGAAACCCCATTTTTCTATGTTAATCCTGTAAACCTCTTACATATGACAGGAGAACAAATAGAAAGGCAAGTAAATGAAACAATAACATTTAAGTGAAACTTGTCAATCTGGGGTTGGAGGGCCCATTTCCTCTGTATTGCGATCCGAGGTTCTCATGCCAAAGTTGCAGTTTCTCCTTCTCTGGGGATGAGGTATATTGTCCATTCCTAGGCCTCTAGGTAGGCCTGGCCATTCGGATGGAGAAATCTGGACTGAAGGGATTCCCAGACCGTTAGTGAACATCAGCAAGTCTCCCAGAGTACGTAAAACATGTAAAGTTCCAGACAGTCTCACTTGAAGTTTAAAGGGAAAGCCCCAAGAATAAAGGATTTTCTGTTGTCTCAGTATGTCTAGTAAGGGTCTCAGAGCACGTCTTTTCTGGAGTGTGCACCATGACAGATCATGCATAACTTGGATAACGTGCTCTTTATATTTGATGGTTTCCATTGTGCGGGCCCCCGCAAGAATGTTATCCTTTACTTTGTATCTATGTATCCGACATATTACATCTCTCAGTCTAGCTGAATCAGTGGATTTGGGTCATAGGGACCTATGAGCCCTGTCAAATTCTATGTCCGAGTCACGTGGGACATTCAGTATAGAATTAAAAATGCAACGCAGGGATTCCTCTAACTTGTTTTGCTCCACCGACTCTGGCAGACCTCTGATCCTGATATTATTACGTCTCCCTCTGTTTTCCATATCATCCACCAGTTCAGCCAAACATTCCAGTTGCTGTGAAGGTACT
Source organism: Dendrobates tinctorius (assembly GCF_039654945.1). Taxonomy (NCBI): domain Eukaryota; kingdom Metazoa; phylum Chordata; class Amphibia; order Anura; family Dendrobatidae; genus Dendrobates; species Dendrobates tinctorius. The sequence goes on along the minus strand of NW_027361932.1, from coordinate 5,188,730 downwards.
GTCACACTAAGCGATATCGCTAGCAATATCGCTATAACTTGTGACGTTATAGCGATATTACTTACCTACAACCCGCTCCCCCGCTGGTTATCGCTGATCGCGCGAGAACAGGCTGGACTGTTTCTCGTCATCAGCTTCCTGCGGCGCTTCCTGCTGTAACAACGAGCGACGCGTGGAGCCGGGCGGGAGGACGCAGGATCGCCTGGTGTGACAGGTAAGTAGCGACCCCCGTCCCCAGCGATGTCGCTGGTGAGATCTGCCTGTGTGGCAGCTCACTAGCGACCACTTAGCGATGTACCAGCGATCCTGACCGCGTCATATCGCTGGTCGGGATCGCTGGTACATCGCTAAGTGTGACAGTACCTTGAGTGAGAAGCAATTAACTGTTCCTGTGCATGTAATCTCTGAGAGATGGCCTCTGTGTGAGTCCCTCAGCATGGGCAGAGAACTGCCGGCTGCCTGTGAATAGGAAGGACGAGTCATCCCCCTCTGCCCCTGCATGTTGTCTTTAGAAGCCTGTATGGTGTGAAGCCTGTCCTCCTTATTTGTATGACTCACACTTTCTGCTGATAACGCAGGCTCCTTATCTGTCCTCTCCTCTTCAGAAAGGCAGGAGGAGATAAGTACAACTCCAGGGGCTTCCTCCACAATCTTTTCCTCAGCATGGGCCAGTCGCCATCTTGTGACTCACAAGCTTCTGAGTGGAGCCTGCTGAGCTTCTCAAATACCTGGAGATTCCTGTCCCTGATACCACCGGAGGACGTCTGCTTGATGGGCCGTAGTTTGCACGCTTCTTAGCTGACATTTGGTGACAAATAGCACTTCTAATATAGGTCTGCAGTCATCACCCAGGCAGGAGCTGAAGAGCTGCACGCCCTCACTCCTCCATAGCCAGGCCATGCCCCCCAATCTCTCAGATTATAAACCCAACAAAGTGGAACTGGCCGTGCTTTCTAGAGGACTCTCATTTTGTCCCACTAAGGCCCTAGATAAAACTGAACTCTGCAGTGATATGGAACATTATTTCAGGAGACTGCGCCTGAGGGAATATTTCAATGATTTGTTTGAAAGTCCAGCTCACCACCGTCTGACCTCACCGCACCTCAGACTCGGATCCGGCCCTGCCCTGGCCGCACAGCAATAATAAAAAAAGAAGTGATCCAGCTGAGTGCTCTGGTGATTTATTGAGTGCTGTTCAGACAATAGAACGTTGTTTATGCGTTTCTGGCTAGACGCCCTTAATCATAACTAGTGAATGTTGCCAGTTCCACTATACACCCCCTCTTTAGTAGGGGAAATTAAGTGCAAGTGGAAACGTGTGTCAGCAGATAATGCTGGGTTATACAAGAGTGAATGAGTGAAAAAACAAAACCATGAAAATAAAATAGAAAATATCAACTAAACCACATATAATGCTCTTTCAGATTATATATAACAAAAAGCTCAATTGAGATTTATTCTGAATAAATTTATATATATATATATATATATATATATATATATAATGACCAGTGTAATTTATGAGTCATTAAATTCATAGTTTTTATAGTTCATGCTATTAGTCATTGTTGATCATTGATAAACAATGATATAAATAAATTATAGAGCAATTATAAGGGTTTTCACAAAAATGATATCAACATGATATATGATACATGATGGTGGAAAACATACATTTATAGATAATCATTATATATGAAATCCTAAGAACTGGAAACAAAAACGAAGACAAAATGAATAGGTCATCTTCTGGTCATCTTGGATAAATATGAACAAGATCCCATGGTGGTTAATCCCGATATTGAAGACATATTCCTTTCTCAAAAAGTTTTTTCAAATCGATCATTATGGGAATGTCCAAATCACCGCAAGCAGCTGTGAACAAAGTCCTACCACTAATCGTTCCCGACATTAAAGATAAGATCTCCATAAAAGTCTTCCAAACCAAATATGATCGCAATTTCAAGTGGTCATAAATAGACATGGGTAAAATCCTATAGCACTCAATTTAGGAATCATTTCCATGATTAAAGAAAACCAATGGTATTTTCAGGTGTATATCTGTGAAATACAAAAATTGTTGGTTATAAGCAAGGTCATATTAGTGGACACTATCATGAAATAAAGTGCCAAAGTTGATCAAGAAAAAAAAAAAAAATGATACAGAAGATTCAGAAAACACTCAGACCGAAGGAAAAGGGATCCTAACAACCAAGAAGAGGTCAGACTGGACACCTCCACCTGGACGCAATGCTCATTTGGATAAATATATAGACTCATTCAGACATTTGATAAAATCCAAAATCATAGACACTAACAGGAGACAAGCATCCAAAATCAGTGCCCAGGAGAGAAAGGCCATACAGTCTTTAAAAACCAACATCATCATCAAGAAATCATTAAACCTGCTGACAAGGGAGGTGAAATAGTCATGATGAATACGTCAGACTACATGAAGGAAGCAAAAACAAAAAAACTGAACTGAAGTAGAATTGAATGACATGCATGATGTAAAAGCATGTTCACATTGGCCATAAAAGCAAGCAAAACCAAAGGAAAAAAACAATGTATGCATATACCCTAATAAAAATAAATAAGTAAAAAAGCAAGTGCATTAAATAACATAGGGTACTTAGTAAACACTATTTTGATCAAAAAAGTATAAAGCTGTCCCACCACGACAAGGTGTACCCATTTGAGACAGTAACTACACTAACGGTTAAAACCTACCTAGTGTGAATAGTAGCAGAGTCTCTGGGTCCCAAACGGACACCCAGCTTCAGAGGGACTAAATAAACTACACAGCTCAGTAGAATGGAGGCCACACCCCATTTGTACTGAATACAAAAATGCTGAAGAAAAAACAAAAAAACTGAACTGAAGTAGAATTGAATGACATGCATGATGTAAAAGCATGTTCACATTGGCCATAAAAGCAAGCAAAACCAAAGGAAAAAAACAATGTATGCATATACCCTAATAAAAATAAATAAGTAAAAAAGCAAGTGCATTAAATAACATAGGGTACTTAGTAAACACTATTTTGATCAAAAAAGTATAAAGCTGTCCCACCACGACAAGGTGTACCCATTTGAGACAGTAACTACACTAACGGTTAAAACCTACCTAGTGTGAATAGTAGCAGAGTCTCTGGGTCCCAAACGGACACCCAGCTTCAGAGGGACTAAATAAACTACACAGCTCAGTAGAATGGAGGCCACACCCTATTTGTACTGAATACAAAAATGCTGAAGAAAAAACAAAAAAACTGAACTGAAGTAGAATTGAATGACATGCATGATGTAAAAGCATGTTCTCATTGGCCATAAAAGCAAGCAAAACCAAAGGAAAAAAATGTATGCATATACCCTAATAAAAATAAAGTAAAAAAGCAAGTGCATTAAATAACATAGGGTACTTAGTAAACACTATTTTGATCAAAAAAGTATAAAGCTGTCCCACCACGACAAGGTGTACCCATTTGAGACAGTAACTACACTAACGGTTAAAACCTACCTAGTGTGAATAGTAGCAGAGTCTCTGGGTCCCAAACGGACACCCAGCTTCAGAGGGACTAAATAAACTACACAGCTCAGTAGAATGGAGGCCACACCCTATTTGTACTGAATACAAAAATGCTGAAGAAAAAACAAAAAAACTGAACTGAAGTAGAATTGAATGACATGCATGATGTAAAAGCATGTTCACATTGGCCATAAAAGCAAGCAAAACCAAAGGAAAAAAACAATGTATGCATATACCCTAATAAAAATAAATAAGTAAAAAAGCAAGTGCATTAAATAACATAGGGTACTTAGTAAACACTATTTTGATCAAAAAAGTATAAAGCTGTCCCACCACGACAAGGTGTACCCATTTGAGACAGTAACTACACTAACGGTTAAAACCTACCTAGTGTGAATAGTAGCAGAGTCTCTGGGTCCCAAACGGACACCCAGCTTCAGAGGGACTAAATAAACTACACAGCTCAGTAGAATGGAGGCCACACCCTATTTGTACTGAATACAAAAATGCTGAAGAAAAAACAAAAAAACTGAACTGAAGTAGAATTGAATGACATGCATGATGTAAAAGCATGTTCACATTGGCCATAAAAGCAAGCAAAACCAAAGGAAAAAAACAATGTATGCATATACCCTAATAAAAATAAATAAGTAAAAAAGCAAGTGCATTAAATAACATAGGGTACTTAGTAAACACTATTTTGATCAAAAAAGTATAAAGCTGTCCCACCACGACAAGGTGTACCCATTTGAGACAGTAACTACACTAACGGTTAAAACCTACCTAGTGTGAATAGTAGCAGAGTCTCTGGGTCCCAAACGGACACCCAGCTTCAGAGGGACTAAATAAACTACACAGCTCAGTAGAATGGAGGCCACACCCTATTTGTACTGAATACAAAAATGCTGAAGAAAAAACAAAAAAACTGAACTGAAGTAGAATTGAATGACATGCATGATGTAAAAGCATGTTCACATTGGCCATAAAAGCAAGCAAAACCAAAGGAAAAAAACAATGTATGCATATACCCTAATAAAAATAAATAAGTAAAAAAGCAAGTGCATTAAATAACATAGGGTACTTAGTAAACACTATTTTGATCAAAAAAGTATAAAGCTGTCCCACCACGACAAGGTGTACCCATTTGAGACAGTAACTACACTAACGGTTAAAACCTACCTAGTGTGAATAGTAGCAGAGTCTCTGGGTCCCAAACGGACACCCAGCTTCAGAGGGACTAAATAAACTACACAGCTCAGTAGAATGGAGGCCACACCCTTTTTGTACTGAATACAAAAATGCTGAAGAAAAAACAAAAAAACTGAACTGAAGTAGAATTGAATGACATGCATGATGTAAAAGCATGTTCACATTGGCCATAAAAGCAAGCAAAACCAAAGGAAAAAAACAATGTATGCATATACCCTAATAAAAATAAATAAGTAAAAAAGCAAGTGCATTAAATAACATAGGGTACTTAGTAAACACTATTTTGATCAAAAAAGTATAAAGCTGTCCCACCACGACAAGGTGTACCCATTTGAGACAGTAACTACACTAACGGTTAAACCTACCTAGTGTGAATAGTAGCAGAGTCTCTGGGTCCCAAACGGACACCCAGCTTCAGAGGGACTAAATAAACTACACAGCTCAGTAGAATGGAGGCCACACCCTATTTGTACTGAATACAAAAATGCTGAAGAAAAAACAAAAAAACTGAACTGAAGTAGAATTGAATGACATGCATGATGTAAAAGCATGTTCACATTGGCCATAAAAGCAAGCAAAACCAAAGGAAAAAAACAATGTATGCATATACCCTAATAAAAATAAATAAGTAAAAAAGCAAGTGCATTAAATAACATAGGGTACTTAGTAAACACTATTTTGATCAAAAAAGTATAAAGCTGTCCCACCACGACAAGGTGTACCCATTTGAGACAGTAACTACACTAACGGTTAAAACCTACCTAGTGTGAATAGTAGCAGAGTCTCTGGGTCCCAAACGGACACCCAGCTTCAGAGGGACTAAATAAACTACACAGCTCAGTAGAATGGAGGCCACACCCTATTTGTACTGAATACAAAAATGCTGAAGAAAAAATACGTCAGACTACATGAAGGAAGCAAACAGACAACTTATGGACACACGCTACTACAGAAAATTGGAGTCGGATCCTACACAGTACTATTATAAGGAACTAAACAAGTTGGTATCTTGTCTGCCTGACCAGTCCATAAGAGCCGGCGATGACTTGATACCAGAGAGTCCAAGAATAGGGACATTCTGCATGCTTCCCAAAATCCACAAATCTGGAAATCCAGGAAGACCAATTATTTCATGTGTGGGCACCCTTACTGAGCAGGTATCTGGATGGGTAGAGGGTATTCTTAAACCACTGGTGAAGGATACACCCAGCTACATTCAGGACACAACTGACCTATTGAATAAACTAGCAGCAATAGGTCCTCTACCAGAAGGAACCATCCTGGCCACCATGGATGTGGAATTTTTGTACTCTAATATCCCACACCAAGATGGATTAAATGCCTGCAAATTCTTCATGGAAAACACAGGGACTGATGCTGATGCTGTGGTGAAACTTATAAAATTCATCCTCACTCACAATTACTTTGAATTTGACAACAAGATCTATCTACAGGAGATTGGCACAGCTATGGGAAGTAAAATGGCTCCACAGTATGCAAATCTTTTCATGGCCAAGCTTGAAAGCGACTTTTTGTCCTCATGCCCCATCAGGGCCCTGGCCTACTACCGCTTCATTGATGATATTTTAATAATCTGAACAGAGTCTGAGCAACAGCTAAAGACGTTCCACGGACAGTTTAATCAATTTCATCCCACCATCAACTTAACACTCAACTACTCCAGCACTGAAATTAAGTTTTTGGACACCATCATTAAGCTAAAAAACAATGAAATAGAGACATCCCTGTATCAGAAGCTAATTGACATACCTTAAATGGGACAGTTTCCATCCAAAGCACATAAAAAACTCTATTATCTGTAGCCAAGCCATCAGATACAATCGTATATGTTCCAACCCCATGGATAGAGGGCTACCATCCAAGAACAATTGAAAACCAAATTACAAGAGCCACCAGAATGTCAAGGAATCACCTGCTACATTACATAGCTAAAAAAGAAAATAACTGGGTGCCTCTAGTAGAAACAACAACAACCTACAACCCAAATCTGGAAGTGCTAAGGGGAGCTGCACGGAAATTACAACCTTTACTACAAAAAGATGCCCGATTACAATCCATTTTTCCAGACTCCCCACTACTGTGCTTTAGGCAGCCCCCAAATTTAAGAAGCATCATTGTCAGAAGCTCCCTGTCCTCTCCAACATCTGCAGGAACATTTCCTTGCAACCAGAAAAAATGTAAAACCTGTCCATTTATAATGACTACGGACACAATAAAGATCCCCAATTCACATTAGGACTACAAGATCCCAGATACTTTCAGCTGCATTACATCTAATGTGGTGTACTTAATTATTTGTACTAAATGTCCAACTGGGGGTCTGTATGTGGGGGAGACAGGGCAAAAGCTTAGAACATGGATGAATGCTCATCGTCACACAATAAGAGAAAAAAGAATGGATTTACCTGTGGCAAAACATTTTTCTATGCCTGATCACAACAATACCATGGATATGAAATTACTGGTATTGAAAAGTAACTTCACATCTCAGAGAGACAGGAGGGTTTGGGAGTATAAATTTATGACGACCTTTGACACTCTCAGTGCTGGAATGAATGTGTCGCATGGATTTATGTCTTTTTACATCAATTAATGAATTTGCTAAGACCTTGTGGGGGCATCACAACACATTAGGAGACCCCAATCAGAGGACAATAAAACATCCAGACTCCTTATCTATGAACTATTCCAATATTTATGTTTCTCCCTATCCCATAATGATAATTCTGCTTCACGTCACTTGTCTTATCTATTGCATTTTTTCTGTGCTGTGTTGTGCATATATATGTGATTCTTCAGATGTTGTATTAGTCAATGCCTGATGAAGAGACATGAGCACATAATCTATAATGGACAGGATCAGTCAGGGGTCACTGCGGGTGGCGACACGCGTCGGGCACTTTTCCTCCCTGATCTCGCTCCATATGGGCTCTGCTTTCTGATGCCATTATTTCATGCCACAACCTATGGGTGACTGAACCTGTCCATTATAGATTATGTGCTCATGTTGTTTTTTTGGGTCTGAGAATGCATTTATTTGTTGATTTCTATGTGTATATATGACTCTTACGACGGGCACTGTGGGCGATGGTGACCAAGTGTCTTATCTATGGAATCTATTTAGAGTGTACAACACTATTGATTTCTGATCTCTAAGAGTTTTTTGGGGTTTTTTTTTCCCTTCATGCATAGGGTTTAGTGGGTGTTACCTCATGCTCACGTACATCTATATCCCCTTGGAAGCTTGTGCATTTCATTTTTTACATCTAGTCATCAGTTGGTATGCTGTTTATATAGGCAGGTTTCTTGTGGAGTGAAATTACAGGGTGTAGGTTCTATTGCGAGCCAGTGTATGTTACTGTCATGTCACATGTGTGACTTTTTAATGTTTTTAATTTGTGTGTGGTTTATACATGTCCAATAAAAATTGCCTATCTACACGTCAATTATTTGTCTGTGGTGATCCCCCCATGTATAGCCCATCCCTGTTCTTCTTGAAAGCTTGCAATGTGTTACCATCTTTTCAGTTAGCCATTAAAAGGTATCAACCACTGAGGACTCTCAATTCTGAATATTTTTCTATCTACTGGCTAACACGATACAAAGATATACATCTTTCCTGTATTAAAGCAGACTAAGGAAGTCAATGCAGTATAGACCCAAGATCTATGGGTTTGGTACAACGCTGAGTTCTGCAGATGCAGAGCAGGAAGAACGACCACCCTCCATGACAGCAAAGGTACTACCTTGTGGTGTCTTCTATCTGGACTCCTTATATAGGGCCAAGAACTCAGCGCATCATCCTGATAGGATGACTCTCGCTCTCTGTCTCTTTGGAAGTGCTCCCAGGTGCGGACGATTCCGGTTAATCCCCGGTGCCCCAGGAACTCTGTGCTCTGATGTGCCTCTAGCATGCGCACGTGTCCTGCAAGCACATCTCCCTGCAGTGCGTTCCACCGTGGAATGCAACCGGAAGTGACGCCATCAGATTGCGATCCACGTCTGACATCACTTCCGGTCCCCACCTGACACGCGACGGAAGGTAGAGAAGGAGGGGAGTCGGGGAGCTCAGAGAGGACCCCGGCTCCTGCCGCCTTGCTTTGCCCAGAGCCGCAGAAAGGGTGGACAAGGTCCTGAGTCCAGGGGAGATGGGAGCAGCTTCAGGAGAGGAAGGCCGGAATGATCACCTCAGCTGATCAGCTTGATAAGGTATCCTCTATGCAGCCTCTGTCGCTTGCCACAGTGCACCGCAGGAGAACCTCCTTGTTCCCTGTAAGGACAGTAAAAAAGACTGGAGAGAGGTAGTGGGGTTGGGCTATTTAACCTCTGTGTTTCCTGTCCCTATTAGGGCGAAGAGTATCCTCCTATGGTGCAATCGTGTAGGGAGACTAGAGAAAAAAATGGTTTTGTAAATTTTGTTGGAAAAATGAGAAATCGCTGGTCAACTTTTAACCCTTATAAATTCCTAACACAAAAAAAAATTATGCTTCCAAAATTGTGCTGATGTAAAGTAGACATGTGGGAAATGTTATTTATTAACCATTTTGTTTGATATAACATTGATTTAAGGGCACAAAAATTAAGTTTGAAAATTGCAAAATTTTAAATTTATTTGCCACATTTCCGTTTTTTTTCCATAAATAAATGCAAGTCATATCGAAGAAATGTTACCACTAATATGAAGTACGGTACAATATCACGAAAAAACAATCTCAGAATCAATGGATTCTGTTGGAAGTTTTCCAGAGCTATAACCTCATAAAGTGACAGTGGTCAGAATTGTAAAAATTGGCTTGGTCATTAAGTATCAAATTGAGGGGTTAAATAATATTTTTACACTTTTTAATATATATATATATATATATATATATACACATACACACTGTATATACAGTATATATATATTTTTATTTTTTTTACTTTTTTACATTGTCTCATCCTGGGACATCACTGTATGGTGTCAGATCGCTGATATGATACTCTGCACTGCAGAGTATCACATCAGCATCTGACAGGCAGGGAAGGAGGCATGTCAGCACCTGCTCTCATCTATGCCGCTGTCACTACTGACAGTGGCATCAGATGGGTTAAATGCCCGCGATGGGTGCTAGCATCGATCGTGGGCATTGCTGCGGGGTGTCAGCTCTCACACAGAACTGACACTAGCAGCACCCGATCGCCGCGGTGGTCAGTGTGAGGCCGCGCGATTGGTGTACCGTACCTGTACTGCGTTACCGCAGAGAAGTACCGGTATTGCACATGTCGGGAAGGGGTTAAAAAATTATTTTCAGTAATAGTTTGGTCGTCTGCTGAGGTTCCCACATACCCACAATTAGGGTGCGATACCATAGTTTTAATCCGAGTCACCTGGTTAGAGGCCCACTCAGGTGTTTTGCCCCCAACACCCCCCTGTTGTGAGTTCATTTTCCCCTTCGTCACTGTGGTCTGGTGAACTCCCTATTCTGGTAAAGGAAGGTAATGAGCCTGATTATCAGGCACCTGAGACTAATGAGGATGACTGGCTGAGTGGAGTCACTGACTGGATATAAGGCTGCCGACACCCTTCTGCCCTGCGGGTGATTTCTCTGTGGACTTCTAGGACACCAGTCTGATTCCTGCTTCCCTAAAGCTAAGTTTTCTGCTTTGCCTGTTTGCATTTATGTTTTGTTTTTGTTTTCCTTGCTTTTCTGGATTCTGCCATTCCCTGCTGGGGTGAGCTGAATCTCCTTTTGCCTGTTGCTCTGTCTTCAGAATGTTCCTGAGTACTGACATAGCTTTTTTGAAGCCTAGCGGCTTCAGGGCCTTTTTCACTGTCAGTCTGTTGGCTCTTATTTTCATAGGGTTTTTCACGGATTGCAGACAGCAGCCTTCCTGTCCTTCCCTATCTAGGTAGTTTGGGCCCCGTCTTTGCTCAGTCTATCTTTCTGTCTGTGTTAGTGGTTTCATCTTGCTTCACCATCATTATATGTTGGGGGCTGCCTATTGCTTTGGGGTCTGCTCTGGGGCAGTTTAGATTTCCCCTTTCTTTCTGTAGGCCTATTTAATTCTCCGGCTGTGATCGAGGGGTCTAGGGCATCGTAGGAACCCCCCACGGCTACTGTTAGTTGTTGTGATAGGATCAGGGGTCTGCAATCTGATAGCTGCCAACTGCTTTGGTTTTCTGGACTTAGCTAGCATTTCTGTTTTTGCCTCCTACGGTGACTCAATCATAACAGAATCACCCGCCATACCGCAGATCCTAGGGTACTCAATAGCAGGAAAGAATTGTGTTAAAAAAAAAAGTGTGTATATTCTTTCCTCTATATCTCTGAGGCCGTAGGGGGAATTTTTTTTTTTTCTCTCAATGGAGATAAAGCAATTGTCTGATCGTGTGGAGCAGCTCGCTGCGGAAGTGCGGGGAATTTCCGCCTACCTTGCTCGTTCGCATGCTGTTGAACCAAAGATCCCTACACCTGATGTATTTTTTGGGGATCGATCTAAATTTTTGAGTTTAAAAAATAATTGTAAATTAATTTTTGCCTTGAAGCCTAACTCGTCAGGGAGCTCCGCGCAGCAGGTGAAAATTGTCATCTCTTTGCTGTGTTGCGATCCCCAGGATTGGGCGTTTTCTTTGAAACCAGATGATCCTATTCTGACTAATGTGAACGCATTCTTTCAAGCTTTGGGGTTGTTGTATGACGAACCTAATGCTATTGATCAGGCTGAAAAGACCCTGTTGGCATTAAACCAGGGTCGAGATTCTGCAGAGTTGTACTGTCAAAAGTTCCGAAAGTGGGCAGTCCTTACTACCTGGAATGATAATGCCTTGGCTGCTCTCTTTCGGAAGGGTTTGTCAGAAGCCATAAAAGATACTATGGTGGAATTTCCTGTTCCCTCTGGTCTGGACGATTCTATGTCATTAGACATTCAGGTTGATCGGCGTTTACGTGAACGCAGGATTGCACGAGAGGTGTTGCCACCGGTTGAACAGACGTCTGAACCTATGCAATGTGATAGAGTTTTGTCTAAGGCGCAACGTCAGGAGTTCAGAAGGCGTAATAAGCTGTGTTTTTTCTGTGGAGATGCCTCGCATATTATTTCTGTTTGTCCTAAACGAGAGAAACGCTTTGCACACACGTTTTCTGTTGGTGGTGTTCAACCCAAGTTTCTTCTGGCAATTACTCTGATCTGCTCCCTGTCCACATTTTCCGCCAAGGCTTTTGTGGATTCGGGAGCAGCGCTAAACCTAATGGACTTGGATTTTGCTAAACGTTGTGGATTTCTGATGACACCTCTGCAGACGCCTATCCCTTTGAGGGGGATTGATGCTACTCCTTTGGCTAAAAATAAACCTCAGTTTTGGACCCAGGTGGTCATGCGGGTCGCCCCAGACCATCAAGAAAATTGCAGATTTTTGGTGTTGCATGGTCTGCATGATGCCGTTGTTCTGGGGGTTTCCCTGGTTGCAAATTCATAATCCAGTTTTGGATTGGAAGTCTGTGTCTGTGGTGAGTTGGGGTTGTCGGTGTGCCTTTAGTGAGGCTCCGTTTTTTTCCACCTCTCCTCAGTCGCATGATGTTCCTGACTATTTGGCGGACTTTTATGATGTATTTAGTGAGAATGAGTCTGCGTCCTTGCCTCCTCATAGGAGTTATGACTGTGCAATTGAACTAAGCCCGGGGTGTAAATTTCCCAAGGGTCGGCTCTTCAATTTATCTGTACCCGAGCACGAGGCTATGCGGTCCTATATTAAGGAGGCGTCGGAGAAGGGTCATATTAGACCATCCTCTTCACCCTTAGGTGCCGTTTTTTTTGTGGCCAAAAAGGATGGTTCTTTAAGGCCTTGTATTGATTATCGTGCCCTCAATAAAATTACTGTTAAATATCAGTATCCGTTACCCCTGATTTCGGATCTATTCTCTAGAGTTAGAGGTGCTTGCTGGTTTACCAAGCTTGACCTCAGGGGGCTTATAATCTTATCCGCATTAAGCAGGGGGATGAATTGGAGACGGCGTTTAATACTCCGGAGGGACATTTTGAGTACCTGGTGATGCCTTTTGGGCTCACTAATGCCCCTTCTGTCTTCCAGTGCTTCATGAAGGATATTTTCCGAGACTTTGTCGATAAATTTTTGATTATCGATCTGGATGATATTTTGATCTTCTCCAAGGATTGGGATTCTCATGTGGAACATATTCGGACTGTGTTCCGGATCTTGAGGGAGAATTCCCTGTATGTCAAAGGATCGAAATGCCTTTTTGGAGTACAGAGGATTTCATTTTTGGGATTTATTTTGTCTCCGTCAACTATTAAAATGGACCCGGCCAAGGTACAGGCCATTTATGATTGGGTTCAGCCCACTTCTTTGAAGGCCCTCCAGAAGTTTTTGGGTTTTGCTAATTTTTATCGGAAATTTATAGCAAAATTTTCTAGTATTGCCAAGCCATTGACTGATCTGACTAAGAAGGGTGCTGATGTGTTGAATTGGTCTCCGGAGGCTGTTGCTTCCTTTCAGGAGCTGAAGCGAAGATTTACCTCCGCCCCGGTTTTGCGGCAACCTGATGTCTCACTCCCGTTCCAGGTAGAGGTGGATGCTTCTGAGTTTGGTGCAGGAGCTGTTTTGTCCCAAAAGTATCCTGTAACATCTAAAATGAATCCCTGTGCTTTCTTTTCCCGAAAGTTCTCTCCATCTGAACGTAACTATGATGTGGGGAATCGGGAACTGTTGGCCATGAAATGGGCATTTGAGGAGTAGAGACATTGGTTGGAGGGAGCTAAACATCAAGTGGTGGTCCTCACTGACCACAAGAATTTGATTTACCTAGAGTCGGCTAAATGCTTGAACCCTAGACAGGCTAGGTGGGCCTTGTTTTTTACACGTTTTGATTTTGTGGTCTCTTTTCTTCCTGGAACTAAGAATGTCAAGGCAGACGCCCTCTCTAGGAGTTTCTTTGCTGATTCTCCTGTGGTGACCAAGCCTGCTACCATCTTAGGCGAAGGGGTAGTTCTTTCTGCCATCTCGCCCGATTTGAGACTTGCTCTGCAAGAGTTCCAGAAGGACAAACCTGAGCGTTGTCCCAGTGGAAAGTTGTATGTTCCTAACCAGTGGAAGAAGAGAGTGATGTCTGAAGTTCATTGCTCTGCATTGGCTGGTCATCCAGGTATTTTTGGTACTAGAGATCTGGTGAGTCGCTCTTTTTGGTGGCCCACCTTGTCTCATGATGTCAGGAATTTTGTGCAGTCCTGTGGGACTTGCTCCCGGTCTAAATCTTGTTCTCGCTCTAGTGGGTTGTTGATGCCTTTGCCGGTCCCCAGGAGGCCATGGACCCATATTTCAATGGATTTTATCTCTGATATGCCGGTCTCTCAAAGAATGACTGTTATTTGGGTGATTTGTGATAGGTTCTCTAAGATGGTTCATCTTGTACCACTCCCTAAGTTGCCATCTTCCTCTGAGTTGGTGCCCCTGTTTTTGCAACAGGTGGTTCGCTTACACGGGATTTCCTGAGAACATTGTATCTGACAGAGGAGTTCAGTTTGTGTCTAGATTTTGGAGGACTTTCTGTTCCAAGCTGGGAATTCAGTTGTCCTTTTCCTCTGCTTTTCACCCCCAGACCAATGGGCAGACAGAGAGAACAAACCAGACCTTGGAATCGTATTTGAGATGTTTTATTTCCGCTACATTATATTCTATGTGAGGGGCTTCATTATACCCTATGAGGGGGCTGCATTATACCCTATGAGGGGGCTACATTGTATTCTAAGGGGGCATGCATTATATTCTATGGGGGGCTGCATTATACCCTATGAGGGGGCTACATTATATTCTATGTGGCCCTGTATTATACCCTACGAGGGGCTGCATTACAACCTTGTACGAGACCGGACTCAAGTTAGTCTGCAGCTAGCTATTAGTTATTAGTTAGCTATTAGCTTTCAAGTTAGTCTGCAGTTAGCCATTAGTTATTAGTTAGCTATTAGTTTTTCATGTATGATGAATTATTCATAGAGTGGATATTGTTTGGGTAAATTGTCCGGTGTACGCAGCATACCTGCCTGTGTGTGCACCCAGGAAGAGAAAGGGAAGCAGCTCCAGTCCAGACAGCTTCCCCTGCTCTGATCTGCTTTCCGCCAGAAACGGAGAGACCGGGGGATGTGCCGGGACAGTACTTCTGTGAGCCGGAGAAGCTGAAGTGCTGCACATGGACATCAGCCACCCCTGCACCACAGAGGAGAGTGTGTGATGTGCGTGTGTGTCTGTGAGACTATGAGATGTATGTAATGAGCCTGTGTAGTCCAGCATGTGTGCAGTGATCTTGGATATAATGTGTGTCTATGTGACTATGAGATGTATGTAATGAGCCTGTGTAGTCCAGCATGTGTGCAGTGATCTTGGATATAATGTGTGTCTATGTGACTATGAGATGTATGTAATGAGCCTGTGTTGTCCAGCATGTGTGCTGTGTACTTGTATATAATGTGTGTCTGTGTGACTGAGATGTATGTAATGAGCCTGTGTTGTCCAGCATGTGTGCTGTGTACTTGGATATAATGTGTGGCTGTGTGACTATGAGATGTATGTAATGAGCCTGTGTTGTCCAGCATGTGTGCTGTGTACTTGTATATAATGTGTGTCTGTGTGACTGAGATGTATGTAATGAGCCTGTGTTGTCCAGCATGTGTGCTTTGTACTTGGATATAATGTGTGTCTGTGACTATGAGATGTATGTAATGAGCCTGTGTTGTCCAGCATGTGTGCTGTGTACTTGTATATAATGTGTGTCTGTGTGACTGAGATGTATGTAATGAGCCTATGTTGTCCTGCATGTGTGCTGTGTACTTGTATATAATGTGTGTAAGTTTCTATATTTATACATTATGCACTATTGTAAATTGTATGTAATGTAGTGGTGCAGTATATGGTGATGTTCGGGTATAAAGACACATAGGCCACAATTAATCAAAGTGTTTTCAGATAGAAGTCTTGCTTAAAATGCTTTGATAAGTTGAAAAATTTTAAGACGCGGCAGGATTCAATAAGAGGCATAATGAATCAAGCGCCTCTCAAGCTGAGTTCACACGTGGCGGTTTTTTCACGTTTCCGCGGCGGTTTTAACCGTGCAATTTTGCAGCGAAAATACGAAAAATAAGCATCCCATGCATTCCTATGGGATTCCGCAATGCTGTGCTAATGCTCCGGTTTTTACCGCGGCGGAATCGCTTCCCGGTAAAAAACGCAGCATGCTCCTTAATTTCGCGGAATCACAGCGATCCCGCACCCATAGGAATGCATTGTTCTGCTTACTTTCCGCATGTGGCTGTGCACACCATGTGAAAAGTAAGCATAACATTTGCTGATGGTACCCACTGTCCGGAGGAGATGAGACTGTCCTCTGAGATTTGGGTACCATATCCCTGTAAAAAATAGAATTTAAAATAAAAAATATTGTTATTCTCACCTTCCGACGTCCCGTGCAGCCTTCCCGCCCCTCCACGCTCCCGGTCCCAGTAAGCCTTTGCGAGCGATGACGTCCGTTCTCGCGGGATCGCGAAGTCTCGCGGTCATTCGCGCAGCGTCATCGCGAATGACCGTGAGACGTCGCGATCCCGCGAGAACGGACGTCATCGCGGTAAGGCTAAGTGCACACGTACCGGAACTCTCGCGGAAATTACCGCGAGAATTCCGGAATTCCAGTCCGCGGGAAAATCGCATTTTAAATTTCCGCGATTTTCCCGCGGAAAAACTAGCATTTTGCAAGCGTAATTAGCTTGCAAAATACTAGCGTTCTCCAAGCGATCTGTAGCATCGCTGGGAGAACTGATTGACAGATTGGTCACACTCGTCAAACATAGTGTTTGACGAGTGTGACCAGCTTTTTACTACTGAGGCCGCCTATGCAGCATCAGTAGTAAAAGATAAAATGTAAAAAAAAATAAAAAATAGTGTTATTCTTACCCTCCGACGTCCCGCGCAGCCGTTCCCAGTAATCCTTTGCGAAAATGCCCGCGATGACGTCAGTTCTCGCGGGATCGCGAGACTTCGCGATCCCGCGAGAATGGACGCCATCGCGGGCATTTTCGCAAAGGACTACTGGGAACGGGAGCGTGAAGAGAAGCGGAAAGACTGCGCGGGACGTCGGAGGGTGAGAATAACAATATTTTTTATTTTTAAATTCTATTTTTTACAGGGATATGGTACCCAAAGCCCGAAGGACAGTCTTCTCTCCTCCGGACCATGGGTACCATCCGCAATTGTTCTGCTTACTTTCCGCATGGTGTGCACAGCCACATGCGGGAAATAAGCGGAACAATGCATTCCTATGGGTGCGGGATCGCCGCGATTCCGCAAATTAATGAGCATGCTGCGGTTTTTACCGCAAAGCGATAATAATAAGTGCGTTCGCCGCCCGGGGTCCACCGTGCAGTAGGTGTTACATCGCTGCTAGATAATGGCAGAGGCACAATATGGCGGTATATCGCACACGGGTTGAACATCACCCGGTGTGCACAGAGCGTACTATTATCTCTACAGAGACGCTTGAAACATAAATGTAAGTACTGAGCCTGTTGGACTCACAGGTCTCAGAGAACTGCACGCACGGTATATGGTCACAGGAGCTGAACCCAAAGCAGAGGGTCAGGGTCTGTCTAGACCTACCGTGTGTGCGGCGTCGCTACCGCGGACGCCTACAGATGCTGCTGATTGCAGAACGGCGACTGACTCAGCCGCTATACGACAGTGCCCAGAGGCGGCGCACTGTCGGACGCTAGTTAGATGAAGATATGCACTGTGGCTTGTATCAGGCCACTGACTGGCGCTGACTCTAATACTAAGTCCCTATCCACACACGTAATATCAGAGGGAGGGGAGACTTAATGAGTCATTCGTAGGCACATGCATCCGTCATCATTCACACAGGTAGCAAGTAGAGTCTATACAGATCAGGAGAAGGACCGGAGCACGTGACTCCCGATCTCCACTGGGAGATCGTCTCGTGAGCGTGCCCAGTAGCGCGGCGAGAGGACAGCCTCTGGAATGGCTTGCTGCAGAGCAGGCTGCACTACTATTGCTGGTCCAGAGGTGGCAGCAACAACCAGACCCAGAGAACTGGTCTGAGCAAGGCGTCTGGATCGCTGAGATTGCTGTGCAGGTCCCTGAGAGATCGGAGGGGAATGGGAGACCGCTGGCTGCATGACTTTGGATTCCTGCTGTGCAGCTGCAGAATCTCGATGCCTAGCAAATAGATTGTGGGGGCCTCTGCATTAATCTAATTGACACACCGAGATCATGATTGTGTGGTCCTGACTGATGTTTGCCATAGCAGATCATGGCCAAATAGTGGTCTTAGGGTCCCGTTTCACATAGCGATGCACCAGCGATCCTGACAACGATGCGACCTGGTAAGGATCGCTGGTGCGTTGTCACACAGCAGCTATTCTGAACGATTCCAGCCTGCGTCCCTGAGTTCTGCATCGCCAACGAGGTCGCTCGTCTGCGTCAAACACAGCGATGCATGCTGGCCAGCGGGACGCCGACGATGAAAAAATGGCCCATGACATTCGAGCACAATCAGCGATATCCAGCGGGGGGGGCGGTCACCGCTGCGTGTCACCGCTGCGTGTCACCGCTGCATGTCACATGTAGGGAGATCACTGGTGAGATCGCTGTTGCATCACAAAATCGGTGACGCATCAGCGATTTCGCTAGCTATCTCGCTATATGAGACGGGGGGCTTTAGAATCTATAGTCAGTTCAGAAGGTAGCGAAATTTAGGGGGCAAAAAATCGTAGTTACTTACCGATAACGGTATTTCTTTGATCCCATGACGGCACCACGGAGAGAGAGGAATCCGCCCTCAGGGACAGGAAAACTACAGATGAAAAAGGCGGTACCCTCTCTCCCACATCAGTTGGTTTACAGAGCATTACACAGAACTTTCAGCTGCAACTCAAATGGTTAACCCCTTCATGACCAAGCCTATTTTGACCTTAATGACCAGGCCATTTTTTGCAATTCTGACCAGTGTCTCTTTATGAGGTAATAACTCAGGAACGCTTCAACGGATCCTAGCGATTCTGAGACTGTTTTTTCGTGACATATTGGGCTTCATGTTAATGGTAAATTTAGGTTGATAATTTTTGCGTTTATTTGTCAAAAAATCAAATTTGGCGAAAATTTAGAAAATTTTGCAATTTTCAAATTTTGAATTTTTATTCTGTTAAACCAGAGAGTTATGTGAAACAAAACAGTTACTAAATAACATTTCCCACATGTCTACTTTACATCAGCACAATTTTGGAAACAAAATTTTTTTTGTTAGGAAGTTATAAGGGTTAAAAGTTGACCAGCGATTTCTCATTTTTACAATAAAATTTACAAAACCATTTTTTTTAGAGACCACCTCACATTTGAAGTCACTTTGAGGGGTCTATATGGCAGAAAATACCCAAAAGTTACACCATTCTAAAAACTGCACCCCTCAAGCTACTCAAAACTACATTCAAGAAGATTATTAACCCTTCAGGTGTTTCACAGGAACTAAAGCAATGTGGAAAGAAAAAATGGACATTTTAATTTTTCCAACAAAAATTTCCTTTTAGCATCAATTTTTTCATTTTCACATGGGAAACAGGATAAAATGGATCCTAAAATTTGTTGGGCAATTTCTCCTGAGTACAATGATACCTCATATGTGGTCATAAACCACTGTTTGGGCGCACGGCACGGCTCAGAAGGGAAGGAGCGCCATTTGACTTTTTGAATGGAAAATATGCTGGAATATTTAGCGGTTGCCATGTCGTGTTTGGAGAGCCCCTGTGTGCATAAACATTGGAGCTCCTCCACAAGTGACCCCATTTTGGAAACTAGACCCCCCAAAGAACTTATCTAGATGCATAGTGATCACTTTGAACCCCCAGGTACTTCACAAATTGATCTGTAAAAAAAAAAAAATACTTTTTTTTCACAAAAATTTTCTTTTAGCCTCAGTTTTTTCATTTTCACATGGGCAACAGGATAAAATGGATCCTAAAATTTGTTGAGCAATTTCTCCTGAGTGCACAGATACCTCATATGTGGTCATAAACCACTGTTTGGTTGCACGGCAGGGCCCGGAAGGCAAGGAGCACCATTTGACTTTTTGAATGGAAAATTAGCTCCAATCGTTATCAGACACCATGTCGCATTTGGAGAGCCCCTGTGCACCTAAACATTGGAGCTCCCCCACAAGTGACCCCATTTTGGAAACTAGACCCCCTAAGGAACTTATCTAGATGTGTAGGGAGCACTTTGAACCCCCAAATGCTTCACAAAAGTTTATAACACAGAGCAGTGAAAATAAAAAATAATTTTTTTTCCTCAAAAATGATTTTTAGCACACTATTTTTAATTTTCACAAGGCTAACAGGAGAAATTGGACCACAAATCTTGTTGTCCAGTTTGTCCTGAGTACGCTGGTACCCCATATGTGGGGGGAACCACTGTTTGGGCACATGGCAGGGCTCAGAAGGGAAGGAGCGCCATTTGACTTTTTGAAATGCAAATTACTTCCAATCGTTAGCGGACACCATGTCGTGTTTGGAGAGCCCCTGCGTGCCTAAACATTGGAGCTCCCCACAAATGACCCCATTTTGGAAACTAGACCCCCTAAGGAACTTATCTAGATGTGTGGTGAGCACCTTGAACCCTCAAGTGCTTCACAAAAGTTTATGACGCAGAGCCGTGAAAATAAAAAAAAAATTTTTTTCCTCAAAAAATTATTTTTTAGTGCGCAATTTTTTATTTTCACAAGGGTACCAGGATAAATTAGACCCCAAAATTTGTTGTCCAGTTTGTCCTGAGTACGCTGGTACCCCACATGTGGGGGGGAACCACTGTTTGGGCACACGTCGGGGCTCGGAAGGGAAGTAGTGACATTATGAAATGCTGACTTTGATGGAATGGTCTGCGGGCATCATGTTACATTTGCAGAACCCCTGATGTACCTAAACTGTGGAACCCCCCCACAAGTGACCCCATTTTGGAAACTAGACCCCCCAAGGAACTTATCTAGATGTGTGGTGAGCACCTTGAACCCCCAAGTGCTTCACAGAAGTTTATAACGCAGAGACGTGAAAATAAAAAATATTTTTTTTTCCTAAAAAAAAATGATTTTTAGCCAGCAATTTTTTATTTTCACAAGGGTAGCAGGATAAATTGGACCCCAAAAGTTGTTGTACAGTTTGTCCTGAGTACGCTGGTGCCCCATATATGGGGGGAACTATTGTTTGGACAAACGTAAGGGCTCGGAATGGAAGTAGTGGCGTTTTGAAATGCAGACTTTGAAGGAATGGTCTGCGGTCGTCATTACGTTTGTAGAGCCCCTGATGTGCCTAAACAATAGAAACCCCCAACAAGTGACCCTATTTTGGAAACTAGACCTCCCAAATAACTTATCTAGATGCCTGGTGAGCACTTTGGACCCCCAAGTGCTTCACAGAAGTTTATAACGCAGAGACGTGAAAATAAAAAAAAAAAATTTTCCACAAAAATATTTTTTTAGCCCCCAATTTTTTATTTTTCCAAGGGTACCAGGAGAAATTAGACCCCCAAAGTTGTTGTGCAATTTTTCCTGAGTACGCTGATACCCCATATGTTGGGGTAAACCACTGTTTGGGCACACGTCGGGGCTTGGAAGGGAGGAAGCACCGTTTAACTTTTTGAACGCAAAATTGGCTGGAATCAATGGTTGCACCATGTCACGTTTGGAGACTCCCTGATGTGCCTAAACAGTGGAAACCCCTCAATTCTAACTCCAGCCCTAACCCCAACACACCCCTAACCACAGCCCTAACCCTAATTCCAACCCTAACCATAACCCTAACCCCAACATACCCCTAACCCTAATCACAAGCCTAACCCTAATTCCAACCCTAACCCCCTAATTCCAACCCTAACCCTCTTTCCAACCCTAACCCTCTTTCCAACCCTAACCCTCTTTCCAACCCTAACCCTCTTTTCAACCCTAACCCTAACGGAAAAATAAAAATAAAAATATTTTCTTTATTTTATTAGTTCTGCTTACCTATGGGGGTGATAATCGGGGGGGTTTATTTACTTTTTCTTTCATTTTGATCACTGTGAGAGTGATCAAAATGAAAGAATGGAATCTGCAGCCGGCAGATTCGGGCGGGCGCACTGCGCATGCGCCCGCCATTTTCCAAGATGGCGGCGCCCATCATCCAGACCCGACGGACACCGGGAGGGATGGGGGGACTCAGGAGGTACTGGGGGGGTGAGGGGGGATCGGAGGCTGGCGGGGAGCAGAGGGAATGGGAGGGGGGCAGATGATGACAGCGGCGGCAGATCGCCGCTGTCATTCAGTTGCGGGGGAGCGATCGCCGGTGGAGGGGGTGGAATCGGTGTCTCCAGCCATGTCCGATGCTACAGCAGCGTCGGACATGGCTGGATTGTAATATTTCATCAATTTTCATTGATGAAATATTACTATCGCTCTGATTGGCTGTTTCACTTTTAACAACCAATCAGAGCGATCGTAGCCACGTGGGGGCGAAGCCACGCCCCTGTGGTGAATTACAAAGCCCCCTGTATCTGCGGGTCGGGTGACCTTTCAGTGACCCCGGTCACCCGACCCGCAGGGGGGCTTTAAAGTCATGACGCCACATAGGCGTCACTGGTCAGATTTGAACCAGGTTTCATGACGCCTATGTGGCGTCATTGGTCGTGAAGGGGTTAAAACAAGCCAAAATTAATCAAATTACTCAACTTAAGCTTAATAGAGGCACCGTGTGGCTAAGTACTAAAGCTAACTACCTCACTCTAATGTGCACACCTGTGTGTGTGAAAGGGAGGGGATGTACGGGTGCTGTCATAGGATCAGAGAAATACCGTTATCGGTAAGTAACTACGATTTTCTCTTTCCCCCATGACGGCACCACGGAGAGAATTACAAAGATTGTACATCTAGGGAGGGACCACCGCTTCCAGAACCCTTTTCCCAAAGGTGAGATCTGAAGAGGAGGTCAAGTCTAGACGGTAATGCCTGAAAAATGTAGAGGGGGAAGACCAAGTGGCAGCTCTACATATCTGTTCTATTGAAGTGCTGGCTTTCTCCGCCCAAGATGATACCACTGCCCTGGTTGAATGGGCCCTTACGTCCTCCGGGATGGCCGCCCCGCAGGAGGAGTAGGATAGGGTGATGGCCTCCCTTATCCACCTCGCCAGTGTGGCCTTCGATGCTTTTTGACCCTTTCGAGGACCCTGAAAACAGACAGAGCCCTATCCTTCCTAAACTCCCTTGTGGTTGTTAAATACTGGACCAGGCATCTTTTTACGTCTAAAGTGTGCCATACCTCCTCTGTTTTGTTTTTGGGATTGGGACAGAAGGAGGGTAGGGAGATTTCCTGGGTCCTATGAAACTGTGAGGACACCTTGGGGAGATATGCTGGGTCGGTTCTACCCTATCATCCAGAACTTGCGTGAAGGGTGAGTAGGCAGACAAAGCTTGTATATCACTAATGCGGTGGGCGGAAGTTGAGGTTACGAGGAGGCAGGTCTTAAGGACAATATTTTTAAGGGAGCCTCCGCCAGGGGTTCGAAGGGAGATTTGGTTAGTGCGTTCAATACTAGGTTTAGATCCCGGGGGGGTGGTACATAGGGGGATTGGCCTAGATCTACTTTCAGCCCTCATGAACCTCCTAACCCACCGATTCCCGGCTAAGTCATGATTGTACAAAGCCCCTAAGGCCGCCACCTGTACTTTCAGGGTGTTTGTAGCTAGTCCCTTTTCCAACCCCTTCTGTGGGAATTCCAGAATTTTCCCTATTGGGATCTCTCCCGTTGGGTCAGAATCTGATATTGCTATGAATTTTTTCCAAACTTTCCCATATGCCATAGTGGTTACTGGTTTTCTACTTTGCAGTAATGTGGTTACCAAGTTTGATGAGAAGCCCCTATTGCTTAGGAGTTCCCTCTCAAAAGCCAAGCTGTCATGTGTAGGTTTTTTATGTGTGGGTAATACACTGGTCCCTGGGATAACAGGTCTGGAGTTTCTGGCAGAACCCAGGGGTCTGTCACGGACATTCTTCTCAGCCAGGGGAACCATATTCTCCGGGGCCAGAAGGGTGCTATTACTACTACCGTCGCTTTGTCCCCCCATATTTTCCTCAGTACTAAGGGAATGAGAGATATTGGAGGGAAAGCGTAAGCCAGATGGTAATCCCAGGGAACCGTGAAGGCATCTAGAGCTACTGCCCCCCCCCCCCCCCCCGGGGATCTATTGAGCAGATTTCCAATTTCCGGTTCTGACTGTTTGCAAATAAGTCTATTACTGGCCGGCCCCAGAGGTTCACAATCTGGTTGAAGACTGACTGGCTTAGTTCCCACTCCCCCTGTTTTAGGTGTGTTCTGCTCAAGAAGTCTGCTGTTCAGTTTTCTGACCCTTTTATGTGGAGGGCTGTCAGGGATTCCAGATTGTGTTCCGCTAGGTGAAAGATGGATTTTGTTACTTCCATCAGAGCTCCAGATCTGGTGCCTCCCTGGTGGTTTAGATATGCTACCACTACTTGGTTGTCTGAAAAGACCCTTATGTGTTGGGAGCGAAGTGAGCCTAGAAAATGAACGAGAGCTAGCTTCACTGCCAGCAGCTCTTTCATGTTTGAGGAAGCTGACTCTCTTTCTTGAGCCCAGGGCCCTTGCGCTATCTAGCTGCCTAAGTGTGCACCCCACCCGCAGGGGCTTGCATCTGTGGTTAAGATCTTTGCCGCTGGTAATGCCCAAGGAACCCCCCTTGGTTAGATTGGCTGGGTCTGTCCACCACACTAAGGAGTGTATTGTGTTTGGTGAGATGTTTAACCACCTGTTTAAATTCCCGTGTAGGGAAAAGTCTGCGTCTAATATTTTCCACTGTAAGACTCGTGTGTGGCTTTGTGCCCACTGTACTACTGGCATGCAGGCTGTCATTGACCCCAATAGAGACATTGCCTTTCTCAGGGTAGTTACTGGGGAAGCTATCATTTGTGACACCATCTGTGTCATCTTCTGAATCTTCGCCTGTGGAAGGTAACATTTTTGTTCGGTTGAGTCCAGTATTATTCCCAAGTATTCTTGTACCTGACTTGGTATGAGTTTGGATTTGGGTAAATTCAGCATCCATCCTAGATTCGTTGGAGATCCCATGACCATGTCCAATTGTTGTTTGCAGTGGTGAAAGGTGACGCCCACTACTAACAGATCGTCCAGGTATGGGACTATCAGGATGTTTTGCTCTCTTATGTGGGCCATTACTTCCGACATTATCTTTGTAAATACTCTTGGGGCAATAGCTAGCCCGAAGGGGAGAGCTCTGAATTGATAGTGTTTTATCTCCCCCTGGATTGTCACCGCCAGCCTGAGGTATTTCCTGTGGTGTTTGTGAATAGGTACATGGTAGTATGCGTCTCTCAGGTCTAATACAGCCATGAAGCATGATGGGGAAGCAATTTCACACAAGATTTTATTGTTTCCATCTTGAAACGCTGAATTTCCAGGAACTTGTTTAGTCTTTTTAGATTTATTATGGCCCTGTATGTGCCGTCTGGCTTTCTGCGGAGAAAGAGAGGGGAATAGAAGCCTTTGCCTCTGTCCTGGGAGGGGACTTCTTGTAGTACCCCCTTTTCCCTCAGGTTCGCGACCTCTTGTTGTAGAGCCGGCTGCTCGTGTGATGTCTTTTGGGGCGTTATTACGAAAAAATGGTTGGGGAGGGTATTGAATTTTAGCCTCAGTCCTTCTTTTACTATGCTCAGGATCCACAGGCTCGCGGATATCTTTTCCCAGGCCTGGAAGAAGAAGGACCATTTTCCCCCGACCCGGGGGACACCTTCACTGTGGCTTTTTGTTATCGGGGGGGCTTGTTGAACATAAAGCCTTTGTTCTTATTTCTTTTATCCTCCCAACCTTCCCTGTTTCCTTTTGGGGTTCTTCGTCGCATGAACC
Source organism: Dendrobates tinctorius (assembly GCF_039654945.1). NCBI lineage: Eukaryota > Metazoa > Chordata > Amphibia > Anura > Dendrobatidae > Dendrobates > Dendrobates tinctorius. Next base: position 5,163,025 of record NW_027361932.1, on the reverse strand, counting down.
TTCTGTTCCGAAAAGGCCGTTTGTATGACTGATTAGGGAAACCGGGAAAGGATTTTTTCTTGTCCCCCGCCTTCTCCAAGATGTCGTCTAACGTTGGGCCAAATAAGAACTCTCCCTCACATGGGATTGCGCACAATTTGGTTTTAGTCTGCAGATCTCCTGGTCAGCATTTTAGCCATAAGGCGCATCTCGCGGCATTTGAGAAGGAGCCCGCTCTGGCCGCCAACATAGTTGAGTCTACCGACGCATCCGCCAGGAAGGCTGCTGCTCCCTTCATTACAGAAACTGACCTTTGTATTGTTTCTCTTGGGACTTTCCCTTTTATTTGGGAATCTAAGTGATCTAACCAGACCATTAGGGCGCGTGCCGTGCATTTGGCAGCTATGGCTGGCTTTAGTCCCCCTCCTGCCGCCTCCCAAGCGTTTTTCAGAAAGCTTTCTGCCTTTTTATCCATTGGGTCCCTCAGGGTACCCATATCTTCGAAGGGCAGGGCAAATTTTTTAGAAGCCTTTGCAACCGCCACATCCAGTTTACTCCATAGGGAGCAGGCCGGATCATCAAAAGGGTATTTTCTTTTGGGTGTTAGGAGGGTTTTCTTGTCTGGCTTTTTCCACTCTTGTTTAATTAGAGAGTGGATTTTCTCATTTACCGGAAAAACTCTCCTTTTTTTTTTGTTCCAGTCCACTGAACATCAACTCTTCCGCCGTTTTTTTTAGGGCGTTCATCTACCAGCCCCATAGTTGTCCTCACGGCTTTTACCAGTGCGTCCGTCTCATCAATAGGGAAGCAGCTGCGTCCCCCTTCTGAGGATGATGATGATGATGACTGGGAGGATGATGAACAACTTAAGTTAGATGTTTCACTCCCTGACCCACTAGTACTAGACTCCGGAGATCTATGCCTGGACCTGCGTTTTTTCTTAGTGGTTCTAGCGCCCTTGAGGGCGTCCTCTACCTGGGTCCTTATCAATGCTTTGAGGTCTGAAGCAAACCTCGGAGATTCCTCCTGTATAGTCTGCTCTATGCACTCTGCACAGAGCTTTTTTTGCCATGTAGGGGGCAGCTCCTCCGTGCATATAGCACATACCATGTGCTTGGATTTTGCTGTGCACTTGCGCCCCTGGAAAGAAAAAATTAGTAATCCCACATTAGTGAGCGGGCGTTCACGGAGATCACTCACCCCCTTGTGGAATGAGAGATACCATCTCGGACGTAGGGATTTCCACCGCTGAATCCACTTCTGGCTGTGCCGCCATCGTGGAGCTTTGGCTGCGCCACGATCCTGTATGACCGCTGCTGCCACGAGGAGTCGCACTGGCGCTGCTCTTGTGACTGCCGCCGCCGCTGCTTCGGGGATCGCTGCCGCATCTCCTTCTCTCTCTCTGAGGCTTTCCACTCATAGTAATCGCCTCTCCTCTTTTAGTGGGGCTTTAATATATATATATATATTTTTTTTTTTTATTTGAATTTGGTGCCTCCCCCCCGCTGACCGAGCCCTCGCCGGAAGTGATGCCGGCGCATGCGCAGTGCGGTATCTCCCAGCAGTGCACTGCGCCTCCTCCAGCAGCCCGCGGTGACCGCCGCCACCCCCATCGCTGCAAGCCCTGCGGGCTTATACCTCGCAGCTCCCGGTGGCCGCCGCCACCTCCTCTGGGCCGCTCCCGGCTCCTGCCCCGACCCCTGTACCTTTTGCGGTCCCGGTGGCAGCCGCCATCCTCCGCACACTCTGGGTCTGGTGCTTGGCGGGGGCCTCTCCCTGAGTGACCGCCGTCACTCTCTTAAAGGAGGCAGCAACCCCCCTTTTTTTTTTTTCTTCTCTTCTTTCTGGGATTGGCAGGCTTCGTCCAAGGATCTTCGCTGCCTCTCCCCACACTCACCCACAAGGCCCGCCGACCCCGGTGGTGGTGCTACGGGGGAAGCCTGCGCAAGGCCTCGACCCAGCCGAGGCAGTGAGCCCCGCTGCCTATAACCGGACTGACTCGGTCCCCGGCATCCCACGTCAACTGCAGGAATGTGCTGTAGGTTCCCGGTCAGGGACAGGAAACCAACTGATGTGGGAGAGAGGTACCGCCTTTTTCATCTGTAGGTTTCCTGTCCCTGAGGGCGGATCCCTCTCTCTCCGTGGGGCCGTCATGGGGGAAAGAGAAAAAGCCACTTTCATTCCTGCTATACCACTTTGATTTAATTCCTAAAAATCACCTGAAGAGTTAATAAGCTATCTGACAGAAGTTTTCAATATGTTAGGGGGTGCGGTTTTTAAAATGGTATAACTTTTGGGGGTTTCCAATATATAGCACCCCCAAAGTCACTTCAAACCTGGATAGGCCCCTCAAAAAAAAATAATTTTGTAAATTTCCTTCAAAAAATGAAAAATTACTGCTGCATTTTTAAACCTCCTAAAAGGATAACAAAATAAATTAACATTTTAAAAAAGGTGCTGATGTAAAGCAGACATGTGGGAAATATTCTTTATTAATGTTTTTCTGTGGTATGACTATCTGGATTAAAAGGGATAATCATTCAAAGTTTGAAAATTGCAATTTTTTTTCTTATTCAAAATTTTATTGTTTTACAATACACAACAAAAACAAACATATCTACAAGTTCAAAAGAACATACCATATGGAATAGTAACTACTGAAATAGAGAATTGTGTAGTAACATGAAAACAAACAACTTTATACGGTATCAACAGTAGTTTGTAAAAGACAATTGACAACCTGTTAAACTAAATAACAAGAAGGAGAAGAGAAACGAGAAGAAATGTTTACAGGAACTGTTGTGAATTCTCTCCTGGCTTCCCTTTGGTGATTACAGAAGATAGTGGAGCAGGTCAGATTGAGAGTTCTCTTTCTGGGCTCCCTCTGGTGGTTACTGGAGGTAGTGGAACTGATCTGATTGACAGAGGCTTGCCGACTGATAATGAGGAAGACGATTGGAGATCTGGGGTTTCTGATTTGGGATTTAAGACAGCTGACTCCCTCTATCCCTGCTGGTGATTTTTTTTCCTGTGCCTCCTGAGGTCTGATGTCTCCTGCTCTTTCCCTGCATGTTCAGCTAAGTGGTTCATTTGCTATTCTGTTTGCAATTGATCTGGTTTTATCTCTGCTTTGTGCGGGTCAGCTAGCTCTGGCTGGGGCTGTGCTGAATCACCGCCCCTATGTTACAGCATGTGCCAGTTTGTTTTGTCCCCTTTTATATTGGTCTCTTTTTGCTTTGCTTTCAGAATATACCAGAGTGCAGATATAGTGGGGGGCGAAGTCGTGTGACTTCAGTGTTTTTGCATCAGACGTGTTGGACTTTTGCAGGGTTATTTGCGTGATTGCAGACAGTGTCTTTCCTTTCCTGTCCTGTCTAGTCAGTGTGGGCCCCATCGTTTGCTCAGTCTATTTTTCTATTCCTTTGGAGTCTGCTCCGGGGCAGTTTAGATTTCCCCCATCTTGCTTTAGGCTTAGATAGCTCTCTGGCTGTGCCGAGGCGTCTAGGATCATCGTAGGTATGCTCCACGGCTACTGCTAGTTGTGTGGACAGGATCAGGGGTCTGCATCCGATTAGTTACCAACCTCTCTGGTTTTCTGTGGCTTAGCCTGGGCCTGCTATCCTCCTCGGTGCCCATTCATAACAAGGGACCATGAGGACAAATCACTAAGGCAGAAAATTGCAATTTTGTTTACATTTTTGTCAAGTTTCTGATTTTTTTTTATAAACAAAACATATAAACTTAAGCAGGTACATTGGAAAACGCATCTATGAAAAATACCATACAAAACATTGTCAGTTATTGCTACACTTATCACCATCTCCTAATTGCCTATAACAGATACTTTTTTAATGTATCTGTATAATTGCTTACATTTAGGGAGCACCAATTGGATGATCATCAAATCGATAGACTGTCACATTGGCTGTCTTTGTATTAGTCTCTGTTCACATCTATGTTGGAGGCTCTAAGAAAAGCAGTACGTGGTGCTATCAACATGACAGAAACTCATCAGATTTAGCGTTTGATACTGTTGGCATCATGTGACAAATAAGGCAATGCCAAAATTTTCCTTTCGATGTTCATGTAATGAAACAGAAAACTGAAATGTTGCTAATGTAGATGTGAACAGAGCCTTACTCTTCCGCATTAAAATGTACCTGAATAGTGCACGTTTCACATTCCCTTTAATAGAAAATTTAAAAAAACATCAAGAAAAAAACATCTAAAAATGAAATCAGCTGTATCCTTTTTTTTTTTACTTTTAAAAAATTGATTTGTCTAATGGATGCAAACTTTACCTGGAACCCTGAAGCCGAGTTGTAACTCCAATACTATTAAAAGATTTTGCCTTAGGGACCACGAGCTTCCAGTTACGTCACTGCCGGGGCACATACACTGTAAAGTTGTATGAACCTTTTTGCAGCATACATTTGTTTTTATTTTCTTTTTTTTTTTTTATTTAAAGTGTATATATTCATCTTCATATAATGCACAAACATGGTAAAACATAGATTTATCTCTACACAAAGGTAAAATATGCTATTAAAATGTTATACATGCCTAGAACAACCAAACCGTGTGTCATCTGAGCCAACAGTCTCTGTAGATTAGCAAGATAAAAGTATGCAGGATCAGAACACAGTTTGTAGTCAGGTACCATGGAAATGCATGCAAGGGATAAAGTGATCAGACATTTTCAATCAGCTGTATATTTCCTAAATTTCTTTTTCCTAAATTTTTTTTTTTTTTTTCTTAGATGTATTGGAACCATAAAATAAAATGTTTGTAAAGATGCACATAGCCTTTAGGCTGAGTTCACATGTGGCGTTTTTTTCGCGTTTCCGCGGCGGTTTTAACCGCGCGATTTTGCCGCAAAAACGCGAAAAATAAGCATCTCATGCATTCCTATAGGATTCCGCAATGCTGTGCTAATGCTGCGGTTTTTACCGCGGCGGAATCGCTTCGCGGTAAAAAACGCAGCATGCTCATTAATTTGCGGAATCGCGGCGATCCCGCACCCATAGGATTGCATTGTTCCGCTTACTTCCCGCATGTGGCTGTGCACACCATGCGGAAAGTAAGCAGAACATTTGCGGATGGTACCCACGGTCCGGAGGAGAAGAGACTGTCCTCCGGGCTTTTGGTACCATATCCCTGTAAAAAATAGAATTTAAAATAAAAAATATTGTTATTCTCACCTTCCGGCGTCCCGCGCAGCATTCCCGCCTCTCTCCACGCTCCCGGTCCCAGTAAGCCTTTGCGAAAATGCCCGCGATGGCGTCCGTTCTCGCGGGATCGCGAAGTCTCGCGGTCATCGCGAATTACCGCTAGACATCGCGATCCCGCGAGAACGGACGTCATCGCGGGCATTTTCACAAAGGATTACTGGGAACGGATGCGCAGGACGTCGGAAGGTAAGAATAACACCATTTTTTATTTTTTTTTACATTCTATCTTTTACTACTGATGCCGCATAGGCGGCCTCAGTAGTAAAAAGTTGGTCACACTCGTCAAACACTGTTTGACGAGTGTGACCAACCTGTCAATCAGTTCTCCAAGCGATGCTACAGATCGCTTTGAAAACGCTAGCATTTTGCAAGCTAATTACGCTTGCAAAATGCTAGTTTTTCCGCGGGAAAATCGCGGGAATTTAAAATGCGATTCTCCCGCGGAATGGAATTCCGGAATTCTCGCGGTAATTTCCGCTAGAGTTCCGGTACGTGTGCACTTAGCCTTAAAGGGAACCTGTCACCACCCCCAGGGCGTTTTTAAGTAAAAGAGCCACCTTCAGCATCACTAAAGCTGCATTCTGTGAAGGTGGCTCTTCTGTTTTCTGTTTCCCCTAGTAATGCCAAAATATTGACGTTTATAAATTGCTCCCCATACCTGTATTGTTTCCCTTAGGTATGGTGTGTGTCCCTGTATCAGACGCCTCCCAGCCGTCCATTATCCCCCTGTTGCATCTGTGCGCCGCCTCGTCCTGTGTTGCTGTTACATGCCGGCGCCTGCGCTGTGCCAACAGTTCTCGGGCATGCGCAGTGCGAGCTGCCCAGGAACTGACATCAGGCTATCGCACTTGCGTGTTGCGGAGGCCCCAGATCCCGTCCCACAGTGTGTTATGATGTATTCACACTGCGGGGCTGGGAATCTGGCGCCTGTGCAGTGAGCATCTATAGCTGCGCCTGCCCCCAGCTATAGTGAACTGCATGTGGGGAGCTCAGCTAGCAGGTCAGCTCATCAGAGGAAAGGAAAGGGAGGAAGGAGAAAGAGGAAGAGGGAGATGGGGCAGTCGCAGCTATAGTTGCTCACTGCACAGGCGCTAGATTCCCAGCCCCGCAGTGTGAATACATCATAACACACTGTGGGGCGGGATCTGGGGCCTCCACAACACGCAGGCACAATAGCCTGTCAGTTCCTGGGCAGCGCGCACTGCGCATGCCCGAGAACTGTAGGCAGAGCGCAGGTGCTGGCATGTAACAGCAACACAGGAGGAGGCTGCACACAGATGCAACAGGGAGATGATGGACGGCTGGGAGGCAGCTGACACAGGGGGACACACCATACCTATGGGACTCAATACAGGTATGGGGAGCAATTTATAAAAGTCAATATTTCGGCATTACTAGGGATCATAAACAGAAGAGCCACCTTCACAGAGTGCAGCCTTAGTGCTGCTGAAGGTGGTTCTTTTACTTAAAAACACCCTTGGGGGTGACAGATTCTCTGAAGGTACCGTGTCACACTTAGCGATGCACCAGCGATCCCGACAATGATATGACCCGGTCAGGATCGCTGGTGCATCGCTAAGTGTTCGCTAGTGAGCTGCCAAACAGGCAGATCTCACCAGCGACATAGCAGCGGTCGGCATTTGCTACTTACCTGTCAGATGAGGCGATGAAGACGTCCTCCCGCCCACGTCCACGCGTCGCTCGTCGCCACAGCAGGAAGCCCAGCAGGAAGCTGACGACGAGAAACAGTCCAGGCCTTTCTCGTGCGATCAGCGATAACCAGCGGGGGAGCCGGTCGGAGGTAAGTATCACACATAGCGATATCGCTAGCAATATTGCTGCTGCGTCACAAAACCAGTGACGTTATAGCGATATTGCTAGCGATATCGCTTAGTGTGACGGGCCCTTAACTCTAATGTCCCCAGGACACAACTAGGACAACCAGGCTTAATAATAGATGGATGCTGGGTGCTCATTAACACATGTACATCCCGTCAGATTAACATATGAATACCTAATAGTTGTATTAAGCATTCATATGTTAATGATTAGGATGGCAGGGGTTACTGAAGTGTTATTGAGTCAATCAGACCTTCTGCCCATTCACATCAGTTGACTATTAGGCACTTAAAGCAACGAATAGAGACAGGATAGTAGAACTGTGAAAGCAGAGCTGCAGTCATGAAGACTTGTTACATGATGCTAGGTTGTATAGTTACAGATAATGGCTAGGAAAACAGCAAATGTGAAAACTTAGAAATCTAAAACGTTGCCATGTCCTGTCAGTGCAGTTATAATTCCATTATTTTGTAGACATTGCTCTCACTAGAGGCAGAGAAGATTAAATAAGGCTTCAGACACCACTCCTCCTATTTGGGCACTGAAAGATTGCGGAAAATAAGCATTCCTAGGAAAGCTTGCTAAACCATAATCTTGCAGTGTAAACAGGCTGCAAAGTGTCTGCTCATTGGGTGAAGTGATCTTTTCTATTGTGCAAATGATCATCGTTCTCAGCAGCACATCGTTCTGTGTACTGAGGACCTGTGCTGCAGAGAACAATGGCAGCCTATGGACATTGAGCAATCTATTACATATCACTCTTCGTGCGCATCAGGAGTATGGTCTACCTGTGTCAGCAGGCTATTAACCAATGATCACCAAACAATTAGCAGATTGGTGTGCTAGTGCTGGTCATTAGCAGTAAACGAACCTTGATCCTTGATGAGTTTTTGACGCTGTGTATTTTTGTTGCGCAAAAACGCTGAGTATAGCAGTTCCAGCATTTATAGAAGACTCATGCAAACGGACTGTAAACAGACTTGTGCATGTTTCAAATCTGCAACATGTCAATTTGGCTTCCAAGTACTCTGAATTTTATGCACTGAGTTTCCCTATAGAATTACATTAGATACGGAAAATCCGCAAGCAAAAAACCACACTTGCCTTCTTTGGTGCGTTTCCACTGTGGAAATGCACTAAAAACGCATATAATCCACACGTGATTGTATCAATAACAAAAACTGCAGAGTAAAAAGTGGGATTAAAAAATGCATGTAAAAAGAAAAACCCACAAAAAAATAAAAGTAACATAATTTACTTAATAGAAGCAGAAAATCTGCAAAATCAAAAACTTTCCAAAACTCTTTGTGGGAAGGTAGCCATAAAGAAGCCTCCCATGAAGTTCTTTATGTACTAAATGTATTTATATGTAGTGTAGTGTGAGTGAATTAGTATACGCACCTGCTCCTTTTCTGGGATCCAGTGACGTTCCGATCCTCTTCTCAGTTACATCAGCGCACTGCAGACTGCCTTCTGTGTTACCCGTTTACAGTGCAAGTCTATGGAGCATCAGAATGAGGCTCATAGATTTACATTGTGTCATGATCACGTGTGTCAGGACGCAGATGATGCCGCAAGGCGAACCCATAACACACGTGACCCTGGATACACCGCCTCCAGTGGGGCGCATTTAAATAATAAAAACGTGCAGGTGGATACGCCGCCTCCACCTGGCGAATTTAGGTATTACACGTTATACATACAATATCTGGAAACACCGCCTCCAGTAAGGCGCATTTAAATAATAAAGGGGGGAACCTGGGTAACTTTAACAATGGTGGGCCCTGCAATAGGGAAAAGGGAATTGGAGACCTCCTGAGCTCCCCTGAGCCAGTGTCCCTGCACTCCTAACGTTCCCTATGCCGGTTTCGCACCGGGCGCCGCACGCGTACCTTAACGCCCTTGCTCACCCTGACCCTAAACCCTCACTAGGGAATGGGTCGGTGCGGAGACTAATCCCACCACTGCACTAATAACACACATGAGGAAAGAGACAATACAGGGGAAACACCACTTAGCTTTGCTCTGTTGCGTGCGCTCCTAGCAACAGAGCCCTCCACCTGAGTGCATCTTCTCCTCCACCCGGATCCATCACATAACAGGATCCTTCACCTTAGTGCCACCTTGGAGCAGAGTCCAACACCAGTTGCAGCTGCTTAGAACCAGAGTCCCAAGGATGAGTTCAGCTGCTGACACGAAGTCGAGCATGCTTGAGTCCAGCTCAGCGGCCAAGTCCCACATGGTGAGTGCCACTCTCCATAGTCGCCACTCCACCAGCCCATGCAGACACTTCCCGCTGACACCATCACTGCGACTCCACCACGCCATGCCAGCCCTTCGTCCAGACACCATAGCTGACACTCTTCCCCCCTGGCTAAGCTGCGCAGGACTCCTCACCAGCTCCATCCTCCATCCAGGCTCTCCAAAAACAGAGTGAACACAAACTCACAATATCACAGGCCGTGAGTGAACCCCCTGAGCACACCTTTATAGGGTGTCACACCTGATCCATAATTAAGTGCAAAAAACCCTAAAGTGCAATACCACTCACCACCACCGGGGACAGTCAAGACACCTTGGAACTTTCCAAAGTAAAAAAAGTTCACCCAGTGCAATTTAATACCGCCAGATCCAACACTGGATCATGACACATTGTAAAAGACTTCCAGCTCACACAGAATATAGAGGGGCCAGGAGAGTCTGTAGAGTGGTGACATCACTGAGAAGAGGAGCACAACAGCACTGGTCCCAGAGAAGGCGGCTGTTGACGAGTATATTAACACACACACAATATATTACATGTAAATATTGTGAGGCAGTGATCAATGTCATATGTAAGGGTCGCTATGTGTCACCACCAGGATGCGCACAGAGGCGTATTGAGGACATGGGAGTGCATTACATTCACAGGCATAGCTGTCATTGCAATGCAGAATAAAAGTGTTGGTTTTGGGCAAGCTATTGGTACATGGCAGATTTAAGAAAACCTGCTCTGGGCTTTTATTTTTTAAACAGACTACACGATGGTAGTGGGGCAGTCCGTTTCCTTCCCAGCTGGGTTTTCCATGTCGCCTACGGCCACAGGTTCCTTGTAAACACCCCTGCAGTAGAGGGTTGGGTGTGTCAGTTTGGTCTTGCAAGTGTGCAGAGCAGAAGGCTCTGTAGAACTCCACCTACAGTACAGACCAAAAGTTTGGACACACCTTCTCATTCAAAGAGTTTTCTTTATTTTCATGACATTGAAAATTGTAGATTCATTCTGAAGGCATCAAAACTACGAATTGACTTCCGATTCCGGTGCCCGCATGTGAGGAGGAGATCTCCCAGCGCTCCCTCTAATCCCCTGTCAAAAGGCAGCAAAAATACCGAAACCAGACCCCCGACATACCTGAAACAGGTGGAGGAGAGTGCCCGAATTCAGCACACCGCCTCATGGACAGATACGTCCTCAGGAACGGCGGTAAGGAGACACCACAGAACCGGGGGAAGGAGACACATGCGTCTCTGAAAAAAAAAAATGGCGCCGACGTCGGCCTCAGCAGCGGCTGCAAAGCAGCCAGTGAAGAAAGTGGGGCAAGGAGGAGAGAGAGGCGGAGGCGGAACGCTGCATAGAGCGAGAGAAATGACCGCAGGGGACCCCACCGGGACCCAAAGCACCCCCAAGACATACAATACCCCTGAGGTACAGAGCACCCCTGAAGCATTCAGTGCCCTGGAGGCGCACCATACTCCTGAGACACACAGCCCCCCTGAGACACAGGTGCCTGATATTGACTATAAAAAACTGGCTGAAGAAGTGGCGGGACACTTGCTGCCGGAGATAGCACCCAGACTTAAAGAATATATTAGCTCTGCCCTACACGACATGCAGAAACAATTAAACGAAACAGCTGAACAAGTGACCGCAGCAGAGACACGCATCTCAACACTGGAGGACGATGTATATGATGACCATGCAACAATATCCAGACTGTCGAAGGAAAATCTGATCTTGAGGGACAGAATCGATGATCTGGAAAACAGATCCAGACGGAGCAACATCAGGATCATAGGAATCTCTGAAAAATTCCCCATAAAAGACCTAAGAGACTCATGCGAAAACATGATCCCTGAGGCATTGGGGGTCGAAGCAGGCAGGAGAATTGAGCGAGTACACCGCATTGGTCCCCCTAAAACCCCGACCGAATAGGGCAACCAGACAAGACCCAGGCAGATCATCACAAAATATTTGGACTTTACAGATAAAAATGACATCATTCAGTCCTACAGGAGACTCAGACGTCCCCTTGAAATCAAGGGAGAAAAGGTGCTCTTGTTCGAGGATTTTTCTGCTGAGGTGACCAGACAACGCAGAGCTTTTAGTGTAATATGCTCAGAAATGCACAAAAAAAATATTCGGTTCCAATTGAGATACCCAGCAACCCTCTACATTAGACATCAAGACGGCTCTTCACACTCATTTTTGAATCCCAAAGAGGCAGAGAAATACCTCAAAAACTTGAGAGGTGATCATACCGGGGAGCTGGGACCACAAAAAACTGCAAGCAATCCCAGGAACCAGCATAATGACTGACCGTTGCAAGCGGAGGACAGGAGACCGAGACTAACCTCTGAATTACTGAGAACAATCTAAAATTCCGGGGAAAACCAGAGAATCCACCCGGCAGGATCACATCAGAAGACGAACCTAAAATGCTGTCCCTACGGTCAGGGACTGTGACATAAGGGGGAGGGGGAAAAGGAAGGGGAAAAGGGGAAAAAAAAAAAAAAAAAGAGAGGGGGGATGGAAGGGGAGAGGAAATAAAGGGAGTGAGGAAAGGGAGGAGGGGAGCAAGGGAGAAAAATGAGCGGGGAAGAAGTGAAGTCAAAAAGTGACAAAAGCCAAATTTGGCAAGGGCCCTGGAGTCATACTTCAGGTCCCTCATGGGTTAAGGGAAAGGGGAATAGGTTTACTTTTGTTGAAAATGTTTGTTGGAATTGTTATTATAATCTTGAATTCCTTGTTAAGATTCCTACACCAGGCGCTCTCCGGATGATAATATGGAGGAGAATCAGAGCACAAAGAAAAAGAAAGGCAGAATATGCCCATGACCGTGTCCTACTACCCATTGTCAGTGTGTCACCCGAGGTGAAACAGGAGGTAAACTACACCACACAGCCAGATTCATCTACCCTAGAAGTACTCTGACATACAGATCACCTACACAAAATTCATGAGGATAGTCACTTGGAATGTAAAGGGTCTGCGGTCTCCACATAAGAGATTAATGATTCTCAGGCATCTCAAACGTATCAAACCAGATATAGCCCTATTACAAGAGACACATTTAGAGATATCAGAATTCCAGAGGATGGAAAAACTATGGGTGGGTAAGACATATGGATCATCAGCAGTCAGTAACAAAGCAGGTGTACTGATCTTAATAGATAAAAATTTACAACATCAGATAGTGGATACTCAATCAGACAAGGCAGGGAGGCTACATTCAATCACCATAACTACATCCGGAGGTACATATAAAATATTAAACATTTATGCCCCTAATGAGAATAACAAAAAATACTATCAATATCTAGAACAGAAAATATTGAAAGACCCAACACAAAATCTAATAATTGGAGGCGATTTCAATTCAGTGGTGAATACCTTAGAAGACAGGAAAAACAAATCCCAAAAGATATCGGTGGTGAGAAGCCACGACAAAGTGATTCCCCTAATGCTAGAGAACACGGGGTTACAGCATGGAGATATCTTCATCCACAGGATAGAGAATACACATTCTATTCTAATGCCAAGGACTCATGGTCAAGATTAGATTACTTTTTCGTCTCTCCACCCATCCTCAATAAACTTACTTCGGTCACAATACATGACCTGGTGATATCCGACCATGCACCAGTGGTTATGGACCTGGCAGAAACATTCCCTAAAGGAACAGATTATCTGTGGAGGTTCCCTAGGTATTTATATGACAATGAGGACTTTGAACTTAAGTTGAAAGAGTGGTGGGTGGAGATGAGAGGATAACAAATCTCCAATCTATTCTAAACTCTGCTGCCCGACTAATCCACCTGTCCCCCCGCTATTCCCCAGCTTCTCCCCTCTGTCAATCCCTTCACTGGCTCCCAATTGCCCAGAGACTCCATTACAAAACCCTAACCATGACATACAAAGCCATCCACAACCTGTCTCCTCCATACATCTGTGACCTCGTCTCCCGATCCTCACAAGATCTCCTTCTCTACTCCCCTCTTATCTCCTCTTCCCACAATCGCATACAAGATTTCTCTCGCTCATCACCCCTACTCTGGAACTCTCTACCACAACATATCAGACTCTCACCTACCATCGAAACCTTCAAAAAGAGCCTGAAGACCCACCTCTTCCGACAAGCCTACAACCTGCAGTAACCACCGATCGACCAAACCGCTGCACGACCAGCTCTACCCTCGCCTACTGTATTATCACCCATCCCTTGAAGATTGTGAGCCCTCGCGGGCAGGGTCCTCTCTCCTCCTGTACCAGTTATGACTTGTATTGTTTAAGATTATTGTACTTGTTTTTATGTATACTCCTCCTTACATGTAAAGCGCCATGGAATAAATGGCGCTATAACAATAAATAATAATAATAATAACAAAGCACATGAGATTGACCCATCCCTATTATGGGAAACAATTAAAGTAGTCATGAGGGGGAAAATAATCTCATATACGTCTGCTATTAAGAAAAAAGCCCAGGAAAAGTACAACGTACTTACGAATAAGCTCAGAAACACTTACACTTTATTTCAAAGTCACCCTAATAAATTAAATAGGGAAAATTGGATAATGGAACAAAGAGAGTATAATACTTGGATGGAAAAAAGGGAGCAATTATTTAAAACATCTCAAGAGGCCAAACTTCATAAGTTCGGAAATAAAGCAGGAAAACTGATGGCCTCCATGGTCAGAAATAGATTCTTTGCCCAAGGCCCACTACATTTAAAGGATCAAAATGGAGAAATACAAAATAAACCAAAAGATATAGTTAACATATTGGGAAAATATTACAAAAACCTTTATACGGCCATGGCAGATCAAGAAATACCAAATAATACCTTACTCGACCGACCAGATATCCCCATGCTGACAGATGAACAAAAACAGCTCCTTAATGCACCCATCACAGAAGGGGAAATAAAATTAGCAATTAAAAATCTAGGAAACGGGAAAGCCCTGGGTCCGGATGGCTACTCAGGAGAATTTTTCAAGCTTCTACAAGATGAAGCAACCCCTAATTATGACAGAAATATTTAACGGGATAATGAAGGGAAAACCCATGACGAGGTCCAGCAACTTAGCATATATTAAGGTTTTACCAAAACCAGGAAAAGACCCCATGTCACCAAGTTCATACCGTCCCATATCCCTAATAAATGTAGATAATAAAATAATGTCCAAGATACTAGCCGACAGATTGGCAGATGTTTTGCCAAAACTAATATCTGACCCGCAGGCGGGATTTGTAAAGGGGAGATCTGTGACGATTAACATGAGGAAAGTCATATTGGCATTGGACAGGGTAAATCTCAAACCCAATCTAAACGAGAAATCAACACTGCTAGCAATCGATGCAGAAAAAGCATTTGATAATGTCAGATGGGAGTGGCTCTACAAGGTGATGGTGAAAATGAATTTTGGAGGTCCCTTTTTGGCCTATATCAAAGAAATATATTCAAAACCTGAAGCCCAGAATTACAATCCTGGTTTCCTTTCTGATAGATTCCAGTTGTCCAAGGGTACAAGACAAGGGTGCCCACTGTCACCATTGCTGTTCAATATAGCGTTGGAACCTCTGGTGAGAGAGCTATCTGACCCATTGCTGTTCCCTGGAATTCAGATCAACAAGGAGGCAGTGCGAGCTATCTTCTTTGCAGACGACATTCTGCTTTTCCTTGGTGATCCATTTGAACAGGTGGAAATGGCACTGAAAACAATACACACATATGGGACTTATTCGGGCTTTAAACTTAACAAAACAAAGTGCAAGCTTTCCCTTGGGAAAGTGGGACACAAGAAACCAAGACAAATTAAACGAAGCGCAATTGGGGGTGAGCATTGCGAAATCCTACATCAAATATCTGGGCGTTAAAATAGTGGGGGAGCCATCTTCCATTTATAAACTAAATTACCCACAATTAATAACAAACATAGTGAAAGATCTAGAAAGATGGAGAGATTTACCACTAAACTTGACAGGGAGAGTACAGCTAATTAAAATGATGAGCACCTCGAAACTAATGTACCACCTACAAACAATCCCATTACTTTTGAAACATAAAGACATAAAAATTTTAAACACTGCGTTCTCCAAATTCGTCTGGCGAAACAAACAACCGCGCATAAGTCTCAAAAAGCTGATGACTCCAAAGCTAGAGGGGGATCTAAACCTACCTAGCGTTAGAAATTACAATATAGCATGCCTTGCGAGGTACCTTCTGAATTGGATTCATGAGGAGAGCAAATACTCTGCCTATAAATTGGATAAAGATTACGCTCAACCGTGGGATCTTAGATCCCTAATACACGCAAGAATAAAGATGTTACCGCCCAAAATAAAAAACTCACTGATATTTAGAGACACCATAGCCACCTGGAAGACGGTGAGAAAAAAATATAAATTATCGTTTAGAATATCAAAATACCTTCCAATATGGAACAACCCAGAATTTCTACCGGGAGTAGAAAATAAATTATATAAGGAATGGAGAGATAGGGGTATAAAAGACATCACACACCTGATACATCCCACAGAAAACAGATGGCTATGTAAAAAAGAAATAATAGAAAAATTCAATCTAAAAGAATATCAAACTGTACAATTTGAACAAATTAAATACCATGTCATGGCCCAACTAGTTGACACGCAGACTGAGTCCACACGTAATGCGTTTGACATAATGGTTAATTCAGCGAAAAACTCAGCGTCTATATCAAAGCTATAT
This sequence comes from Dendrobates tinctorius, assembly GCF_039654945.1. NCBI lineage: Eukaryota > Metazoa > Chordata > Amphibia > Anura > Dendrobatidae > Dendrobates > Dendrobates tinctorius. Next base: position 5,146,989 of record NW_027361932.1, on the reverse strand, counting down.
AGCGAGATGAGAGAGGTCCTCTTGGATAGCCACCCAGACACATTCTATAAGAAATGGGAAACGCAACTAGAGGATAAAGATTTGGGAGACAAAATAAGGAAAGGGTGGATGAAAGTCCGCCAGTTCCTTGGAAATGAAGGCTGGAGAGAAACTCAATATAAAATAATTCATAGGGTGATTTATGCCTTCCAGTTTCCAAAGGGCTCTGCAGCATCAGAAAGAATCACCCACTGTCCCAAATGCAACACACCACATACTGATCTACTTCACGGTTTGCTGACTTGCAAGCTAGTAACAGACCTCTGGTGGGCAGTGAGAAAATTTATGGAAAAAATCTGGGACTGGGGGGACGAAATCCCGGTGAACTTGGTTCTCTTCCATTATTGGGAGGAACAATCTAAAATACGATTGGGAAGCGGAAGCCCCCCACAGGTTGTACATATAATTATTATGCTCACAAAGAAATTACTATTAAAATATTGGCTGAAGTCAGAAATACCAACCATTAAAGAACTCACGGAACATCTAAAACATATAATGATTCTCGATAAATTGGAAGCAGAGAAGAGAAAGTCCAAAGATACAGCTAAATTTTTCACGAAATGTTAACAGTTTATTAGGGAACACTGCAGTGGGGAAGAAATAAAGCGGATAGTTGGTCCGTTTGTGGACAAAACGTGGTATCACACAGAAGCTCTGGGAGGAACATTGGGCTTGCTAAAACTGAATTAAAAGACCTGAAGAAGTGATGACCGTCGGCCGGAGAGCGTCCTGGTTGATCCCAGATGGAGGGATTTGTTCTAACTGTAGTCTGATAAAGTTTCAGGGTAAGGGGAGGAGATTTGTATGAAAAAGTTATATGGGGAGGGTGGTGGAGGGAGAGGGAGAGGGGGAGGGGGAGGGAGGGAGATATTACTAATTCAAACTGAAGCCTAAAGAGATGAAGAGTTACCACTAGTAATGTCTGACAAATCTGTGATGTAAAAGTTTATATAGCATTATGTCTCTTGAATTGTACAAGTCTGTTATTGCTGTGCAAAAAACCAATAAAAAGAGTTTAAAAAAAAAAAACTATGAATTAACACATGTGGAATTATATAATTAACAAAAAAGTGTGAAACAACTGAAAATATGTCTTATATTCTAGGTTCTTCAAAGTAGCCACCTTTTGCTTTGATTACTGCTTTGTACACTCTTGGCATTCTCTTAATGAGCTTCAAGAGGTATTCACCTGAAATGGTCTTCCGACAGTCGTGAAGGAGTTCCCAGAGATGCTTAGCACTTGTTGGCCCCTTAGCCTTCACTCTGCTGTCCAGCTCACCCCAAACCATCTCGATTGGGTTCAGGTCTGGTGACTGTGGAGGCCAGGTCATCTGGCGTAGCACCCCATCACTCTCCTTCTTGGTCAAATAGCCCTTACACAGCCTGGAGGTGTGTTTGGGGTCATTGTCCTGTTGAAAAATAAATGATGGTCCAACTAAGCGCAAACCGGATGGAATAACATGGCGCTGCAAGATGCTGTGGTAGCCATGCTGGTTCAGTATGCCTTCAATTTTGAATAAATCCCCAACAGGGTCACCAGCAAAGCACCCCCACACCATCACACCTCCTCCTCCATGCTTCACTGTGGGAACCAGGCATGTAGAGTCCATCTGTTCACCTTTTCTGCGTCGCACAAAGACACGGTGGTTGGAACCAAAGATCTCAAATTTGGACTCATCAGACCAAAGCACAGATTTCCACTGGTCTAATGTCCATTCCTTGTGATCTTTAGCCCAAACAAGTCTCTTCTGCTTGTTGCCTGTCCTTAGCAGTGGTTTCCTAGCAGCTATTTTACCATGAAGGCCTGCTGCACAAAGTCTCCTCTTAACAGTTGTTGTAGAGATGTGTCTGCTGCTAGAACTCTGTGCATTGACCTGGTCTCTAATTTGAGCTGCTGTTAACCTGCGATTTCTGAGGCTGGTGACTCGGATGAACTTATCCTTCCTAGCAAAGGTGACTCTTGGTCTTCCTTTCCTGGGCCGGTCCTCATGTCAGCCAGTTTCTTTGTAGCGCTTGATGGTTTTTGCCACTGCACTTGGGGACACTTTCAAAGTTTTCCCAATTTTTCGGACTGACTGACCTTCAATTCTTAAAGTAATGATGGCCACTCGTTTTTCTTTACTTAGCTGCTTTTTTCTTGCCATAATACAAATTCTAACAGTCTATTCAGTAGGACTATCAGCTGTGTATCCACCAGACTTCTGCACAGCACAATTGATAGTCCCAACCCCATTTATAAGGCAAGAAATCGCACTTATTAAACCTGACAGGGCACACCTGTGAAGTGAAAACCATTTCCGGTGACTACCTCTTGAAGCTCATCAAGAGAATGCCAAGAGTGTGCAAAGCAGTAATCAACGCAAAAGGTGGCAACTTTGAAGAACCTAAAATATAAGACATACAGTATTTTCAGTTGTTTCACACTTTTTTGTTAATTATATAATTCCACATGTGTTAATTCATAGTTTTGATGCCTTCAGAGTGAATCTACAATTTTAATAGTCGTGAAAATAAAGAAAACTCTTTGAATGAGAAGGTGTGTCCAAACTTTTGGTCTGTACTGTATGTGAGGCAACACAAGGCCAAGTGGAGCCAAAGGGCCTGGCACACCTCAGTGTTCATGGCGGTGCAGTCGCGCACGGAAATCGGTCTCAGAGGTGGACCATCTGGTTTCTCAGCGGAGATCCAGATGATCATATTTACTTTCGGTTTGTGAGTGCGCTGATCATTAAAAGAGACATCGCTTTGAACTTTGCTGTGTCACACTACCTCATCACTGCACAATGTGGACACCGCTGCACTACAATATACACAGATTTAGTAAAAAAAAAAAACACATCATGGGAGTGCTCCATTAACCCCTTCATGACCCAACCTATTTTGACCTTAATGACCTGGCCATTTTTTGCAATTCTGACCAGTGTCCCTTTATGAGGTAATAACTCAGGAATGCGTCAACGGATCCTAGCGATTCTGAGACTGTTTTTTCGTGACATATTGGGCTTCATGTTAGTGGTAAATTTAGGTCGATAATTTTTGCGTTTATTTGTGGAAAAAAATGGAAATTTGGCGAAAATTTTGAAAATTTCACAATTTTCAAATTTTGAGTTTTTATTCTGTTAAACCAGAGAGGTATGTGACACAAAATAGTTGCTAAATAACATTTCCCACATGTCTACTTTACATCAGCACAATTTTGGAAACAACATTTTTTTTGTTAGGGAGTTATAAGGGTTAAAAGTTGACCAGCGTTTTCTCATTTTTGCAACAAAATTTACAAAACCATTTTTTTTAGGGACCACCTCACATTTGAAGTCACTTTGAGGGGTCTATATGGCAGAAAATACCCAAATGTGACACCATTCTAAAAACTGCATCCCTCAAGCTACTCAAAACTACATTCAAGAAGATTATTAACCCTTCAGGTGCTTCACAGGAACTAAAGCAACGTGGAAGGAAAAAATGGACGTTTTAATTTTTCCAACAAAAATTTTCTTTTAGCATCAATTTTTTCATTTTCACGTGGGTAACAGGATAAAATGGATCATAAAATTTGTTGGGCAATTTCTCCTGAGTACATCGATACCTCATATGTGGTCATAAACCACTGTTTGGGCGCACGGCAGGGCTCAGAAGGGAAGGAGAGCCATTTTACTTTTTAAATGGAAAATATGCTGGAATATTTAGCGTTTGCCATGTTGCGTTTGAAGAGCCCCTGTGTGCCTAAACATTGGAGCTCCCCCACAAGTGACCCCATTTTGGAAACTAGACCCCCCAAGGAACTTATCTAGATGCATAATGAGCAATTTGAACCCCAGGTGCTTCACAAATTGATCCGTTAAAAAAAAAAAGTACTTTTTTTTTCACAAAAATTTTCTTTTAACCTCAGTTTTTTCATTTTCACATGGGCAACAGGATAAAATGGATCCTAAAATTTGTTGGTCAATTTCTCCTGAGTACACCGATACCTCATATGTGGTCATAAACCATAAACCCGGAAGGGAAGGAGCGCCATTTGACTTTTTGAATGGAAAATTAGCTCCAATCGTTAGCGGACACCATGTCATGTTTGGAGAGTCCCTGTGTGCCTAAACATTGGAGGTCCCCCACAAGTGACCCCATTTTGGAAACTAGACCCCCTAAGGAGCTTATCTAGATGTGTGGTGAGCACTCTGAACCCCCAAGTGCTTCACAGAAGTTTATAACGCAGAACCGTGAAAATAAAAAATATTTTTTTCCCTCAAAAAATTATTTTTAGCCCACTATTTTTTATTTTCACTAGGGTAATAAGATAAATTGGACCCCAAAAGTTGTTGTCCAGTTTGTCCTGAGTACGCTGGTACCCCATAAGTGGGGGGGACCACTGTTTGGGCACACGTTGGGGCTCGGAAGGGAAGTAGTGACGTTTTGAAATATCGACTTGATGGAATGGTCTGCGGGCGTCATGTTAAGTTTGCAGAGCCCCTGATGTACCGAAACAGTGGAAACCCCCCACAAATGACCCCATTTTGGAAACTAGACCCCCTAAGGAGCTTATCTAGATGTGTGGTGAGCACGTTGAACCCCCAAGTGCTTCACAGAAGTGTATAACGCAGAGCCGTAAAAATAAAATATAATTTTTTCTCCACAAAAATTATTTTTTTAGCCCCCAATTTTTAATTTTCCCAAGGGTAACAGGAGAAATTAGACCCCCAAAGTTCTTGTGCAATTTTTCCTGAGTACACTGATACCCCATATGCGGGGGTAAGCCACTGTTTGGGCACACGTCGGGGCTCTGAATGGAGGCAGCACTGTTCGACTTGAACGCAAAATTGGCTGGAATAAATGGTGGCGCCATGACGTGTTTGGAGACCCCCTGATGTGCCTAAACAGTGGAAACCCCTCAATTCTATCTCCAACCCTAACCCTAATCCCAACCCTAATCATAACCCCAACACACCCCTAACCCTAATACCAACTCTAACCCTAATCACAAACCTAACCCTAATCCCAACGCACCCCTAACCCTAGCCCTATTTCTAACCCTAATTGAAAAATAAAAATATTTTATCATTTGTCCCTATGGGGGGGTGATAAGGGGGGCGGTGATTTACTTTTTTTTATTTTGATCACTGTGAGAGTTTATCACAGTGATCAAAATAAAAAAAAATGAATCTGCTGCCGGCAAATGCCGGCGGGCGCACTGTGCATACGCCCACAATTTTCCAAGATGGCGGCGCCCATAGACCGGGATGGCCAGACGGCAGGATACCGGGACGGCCAGGGGGAGTTAGTGAGTATCATGGGGGTGATCGGAAGGTGGGGGGTAGATTTTGACAGCGGCGGCCGGTTGCCTCCATCAGTCGGTGGCGGCGCCCGATCGGTGCCGTCAGTCGGCGGGGGGTTAACTTAGTGTCTCCAGCCATGTACGATGCTATTTCAGCATCGGCCATGGCTGGATTGTAATATTTCATCAATTTTCATTGATGAAATATTACTATCGCTCTGATTGGCTGTTTCACATTTAACAGCCACATCAGAGCAATCGCAGCCATGTGGGGGCGAAGCCACACCCCTTGTAGTGAAGAACAATGCCCCCTGTATCTGTGGGTCGGGTGACCTTTCAGTGACCCCGGTCACCCGACCTGGAGGGGGGCTTTAAAGTCATCACGCCACATAGGCATCATGGGTCGTTTTGGCACGACTTTTCATGACGCCTATGTGGCGTCAAAGGTCGTGAAGGTGTTAATGTGCCAAACTGCTATATAACAGGAGCAGACTATTTTATAATTTTGTACATGTAGGAGCTCGCTAACAAATAATTTGGAGGAAAACAAAGATTGAACATGTTTTGATAGCCAATTCTTTTGTTCTTACAGGAGATAAGAATGTACGGCAAGAATTTCCAGGCATCGGCTTCTTCCCTTATTGCTATTTCATGATGTACAATTAAAAATTATATTGTGATACCGTGTTAGCCAGGAAAATCTAAGAAAATAATTTTATGACCAAAGATGACATAAGAATTCTCAGAGTGATACCTTTATTGGGTAACCAAAAAAAAATATATTTGCAAGCTTTCAGAGTGCAGGGGCTCCTTCTTCCTTCAAGTTTACAATTAAATAAGACAAAAGCACAACAGGACATTTGTTCATGAGGTGGGAGAGGTGATGCCTCCTAAAGATAAGACAAGAAAAATTGAATTAGGGGTTTTGAAATGGAGAGGAGGTGGGAATGTTCTCATTGTTATCTGGAGTCCATTTGGTGGAGGTGTAAATTGTGCCCATGTAGCAAGTCATAAATCCTGATGTTAAATTGAGTTCTATTGTCAAGGAATTGAACATCCTTATCAGTTTGAATTTCCAAATTCTTCTTTCTCTGTTGTCCTTAAAATGACCTTTTAGTATAAATACTTAAATCTGTCATACAGTGTCTATTTCCAGAGAAATGTTTTAATTGTTTTCCCACAGGGGTGTGTAGTTCATTCCTGATTGTGTGTTGGTGTAGATTCATCATTGTTTGTTGTTTTTGTTGTAGTTTTTAGTCACAGACTAAAGGCTTCAGCCCAAAACGCATAAAAGTCGTCCCCACCATCGACAAGGTGACTCTGTGGTCGGGGCGGTCCTACACTGTCTAGTATTAATAACCTTATCATGTGTCAACGTTGACGTCTGTGTGAATAAGGGCAGACAAGGACCAGGTCCCAACCACTGGACACCAGTCAGGGGAAGCCTTTAAATACAATTTCCAGCTCAGGAGAGGGAGGCCACACCCCAGCTTGCACAGAATGCAAAAATACAAAGAAAAAACACAAAAACTGAGCTTGGTTTGAGTTGGTACACATGCAGCATATAAATGCATGTTCACATGGCCAAAAAGCATACAAAACCTACAAAAGACAAAATGAAAAAAACCCTGCTATAATTAAATAAGTAAAAAGCAAAAGTGCATTTAAATCATGCAGCGTTCTTAGTAATACTGTATTTGATCAAACATAGCATAAAAGCCGTCCCACCATCGACAAGGTGACTCTGTGGTCGGGGCGGTCCTACACTGTCTAGTATAATAACCTTATCATGTGTCAAAGTCTGTGTAAATAAGGGCAGACAAGGACCGGGTCCCAACCACTGGACACCAGTCAGGGGAAGCCTTTTTTTATTTTGTCTTTTGTAGGTTTTGCATGCTTTTTGGCCATGTGAACATGCATTTATATGCTGCATGTGTACCAACTCGCTGTTGCGTCACAAAACTTGTGACTCAGCAGCGATCTCGCTTAAGACTTAAGACTGAGTGAAGGCCCAAAAAAATTGGTTCAATCTAAAACTGTAAAGTGGAAATATTTCTTCAGACTGTTTCATATATAATCTAGATTACTCAATGACAAATGAATCAGAATTGAAATTCAGTTCCTTACAAAAAACCTAAAAGGATGGAAAAATTTTTGATATTAAAAAAAGAGTAAATAACAACAACAGTTAAATAGTTCCTTCAGCCGAGACGAAGATCCGATTTCAAAGTGGAAGGTGGTCCGGGAGAAGGCTTGGAGGACATTTTTCCAATGCATTCAAGAAAGTAATTCCCCTCATCCGGGGTAGAGATAGGAACCAATCTCGATGCGTATTTCACTTGAAGAGTGGAGGATTGAGTCCAGGTGTAAGGAATCTCTGCAAGGCGGAGTTCACAAGTAGTGTGGGAAATGCTTTCCTTTTCTGTAACGTGTCCTTTGAAAGATCCTTGAGGAAAATCAGATGACTATATTTTGAAGACAGGAATCTTGGATCTTTGGAGATACCCAGCAACGTGTTTCTCAGCCAATTGGGGTAAAAAGATACTATAGTGTCTTTTGTTAAATCACGAGGGAGAGCTGACGGCCTGCGAATCCTAAAAAACCCTTTCAATCAGACACTTCTCATTGATGTCAGGGAACAAATGAGAGACCATTGACAATATGTAGCCCTTCAGTTGGGGAGCCTGAATTGACTCAGGAATCCCTCTGATCTTCACATTATTTTTTCTTCAAAAGTCTTCAATGTTGGCCATATTAATTTTGAGAGAAGTAATGTCTTTTTGTAATTTGTCCAGGGAATCTGAAAATGCAGGAAGGATCTGCGGCTGATATGAGTCTAAAATCTTGTGATTTATAAGAGATTCGGGTATTTTTTGGTCTTCTGTGGCGTTACCGTAATCTTCCGTAGAATTCGGGTAGGAGTCGTCTGTTAAACGCATCAGGGTATCTTTGAAGAGGTCTTTCACAAAAACTTCAGATGCTTTAGATTTATTTTGTATCTTAAACAGATTTCCCTGAAGGGTAGGAGTCCCCATAGAGGCGTTCAGCAAGTCCAAAAAAGCTTTGCACAAACTGACCATAAAACCTTCAGTAGGGTAGTCATCCGAGGTGGGTATGGCATCTAGTAATAATGTATTTATCTCACTTTTAGTTCCCCCCTCTGAAGAAGAGCTTGATGATAGAGGTTCATCTGATGCCTGACCATTGAGAGAATCGCTACCAAGTTCATCCTATAAATCATCCTCCGCAATAAATCCCTCCGAACAAAAACTGTCAAAATCGTTTGACAAGCCATTTTTATCTAACTGTCCCATTCTATCTCCTTTGTTATCTTTATCAAGACTTCAGACCACCATCATTATACAGATGATTAGCACCTTTCATCCATGATCCCTCTAAGTTGTTCTGGTGCACTTCCCCTTTAAATTTAGGGATAAGAGTAGAGGGACTGGGAAACAAGCATCCATTAGTAACCCCTGTATGAATATTATGTTCATATAACTCTTTACCCCCATTATTCAGCCTGAGACCAGTAGCATGTTCCCAAGCATCAAGAGGGGATTGTAGGCCTGTGAGTGCAGGGATATGACCCTGTAAAACTGCAGATATAGGGATAACTCCCTGCTCATCGCTCCCTTTAAGCTTCAGTTGCCTCTTCTGAACCCGGTCCCCTCCAATACAGACTGACCTGGGTATAAACTCTGGTGCCTCAGAACGCAGAACCTTTCCTGCAGCTCTCTGCGCTGTGGATGCAGAGGTCTCAGCAGGCAGACTCTTCTGTGTCTCATCATTCATTCCTGCCTCGGCCTCCTGACGCCTCCTCACAACACTGGTAAGACCTGGTCTTCACCAGTCTCTGTTCTCTTTCTAACTTCACAAACTCCTCTCCCTCTACCTGACCATCATCTACTCACTTTCTCATCCCTGTCCTCCTCACCTGGCACCCATGTCCAGCAACACGCACACCCCCCGCAGAAACCTTGCACACCTAGACACCCACGCGCTCTCTGACTCTATTCTACCACTGGCATCCATATCCTAACTCCATGACACAGACGGTGCCACTGCTTTCTACAATGCCAATCTCGCATCAGCTATTGACACGGTTGCCCCTCTCATTCATGGCAGAATGCGACGTATCAACAGACAACCCTGGCACAATAACACCACTAAAAAGCTCCGGCAAGTGTCCAGGATTGCAGAGCGGCGCTGGAAGAAAACAATTTCGCAAGATGACCACCACATTCAAACAGGAAACACTCGATTTCAAATCTGCCCTCACTTCTGCTAAACAGGCCTACTTCACAACCCTCGTATCTTCCCTATCTTACAACCCAAAACAATTATTCAAAACTTTTAACTCCCTCCTCCGCCCTCCCTCATCTCTGCCGAGGACTTTGCCACACACTTCAAAAACAAGATTGACCAAACAAGGCAAGTCTTCATCACTCAACCACAACAACCCCTTTGTAAACTAGACCAATGCCCAAACCCAATAACCTCACTCTCCAACATCACTGAAGGGGAGTTTAATCGCCTCTTCTCCAAATTGCACCTCACAACCTGTGCACTTGACCCCATCCCACCTCCTCCCCAACCTCACCACCTCACTTATCCCATCCCTAACCCACCTCTTCAACCTATCACTAACATCCGGTACTGTCCCTTCTGCTTTCAAGCATGCCACAATCACGCCTATCCTTAAAAGCCAACCCTCGACCCAACCGCTATGTCCAGCTATCGCCCAATATCATTGCTTCCATTCGCTTCCAAACTCCTGGAACAGCACGTCCACGCTGAACTTTCCTCCCACATATCATCTAACTTGCTCTTTGACAATCTACAATCTGGTTTCCGCCCCCATCACTCCACTGAGACAGCCCTGACCAAAATTACTAACGACCTACTTACAGCCAAATCAAATGGACAATACTCTATACTCCTGCTTCTAGACCTCTCCTCTGCATTTGACACAGTTGACCTCTGCCTCCTACTACAGATCCTCTCCTTCTGCATCAAAGGCCTTGCCCTATCCTGGATCTCCTCATACCTTTCCAACCGCACATTCAGCGTCTCCCACTCCCACACCACCTCCTCATCCCACCCTCTCTCTGTTGGAGTCCCCCAAAGCTCTGTTTTAGGACCCCTACTCTTCTCAATCTATACCCTTGGTCTGGGGCAACTCAAAGTCCCACGGATTCCACTACCACCTTTATGCTGATAACACTCAGATCTACCTCTCTGGCCCAGATGTCACCTCTCTGCTGTCCAGAATCCCAGAGTGTCTATCAGCCATGTCCTCCGTCATCGCCTCTCGCTTCCTCAAACTCAATGTAGACAAATCTGAACTCATCATCTTTCCTCCATCTCACAGATCTTCCTTACCCGACCTAGCTATAACAATTAATTACATCACACTTTCCCCAGTACTAGAAGTCCGCTGCCTCGGAGTAACCTTTGACTCTGCCCTGTCCTTCAAACCGCACATCCAAGCTCTTTCTATCTCCTGTCGCCTCCAGCTCAAAAATATTTCCAGAATCCGTCCTTTCCTCAACCCTCAATCTACTAAAATGCTTGTGCATGCCCTCATCATGTCCCGCCTCGACTACTGCAACATCCTTTTCTGTGGTCTCCCTGCTAACACCCTCGCATGTCTCCAGTCCATCCTTAACTCTGCCGCCCGACTAATTCATCTCCCTCCTCACTACTCCTCCGCTTATCCCCTCTGCAAATCTCTTCACTGGCTCCCATTCCCTCAGCGTATCCAGTTCAAATTACTAATACTGACCTACAAGGTCATCTATAACCTGTCTCCCCATATGTCTCAACTAATCTCCCGATACCTTCCCTCACGTAATCTCCGGTCCTCCCAAGACCTCCTTCTCTCCTCCACACTTATTCGCTCCTCACCCAACCGCCTCCAAGACTTCTCCCGAATAGCCCCGACTATCAACCACATTTGGATCCTTCAGACGGAACCTGAAAACCCACCTCTTCAAGAAAGCCTACAGCCTGCAATGACCCCGCTACCTCCTTCTCTCTCACCACTAACGGTGATATCACCTCAACCAACAACGGAAATGCTGCAACCCACCAACCTACTGTCTCCTTCCCCACCATCCTGTAGCATGTAAGCCCGAAAGGGAAGGGTCCTCTCTCCCCTCTGTATCAGTCTGTCACTGTTACAGTTGTGGCCAAAAGTATTGACACCCCTGCAATTCTGTCAGATAATACTCAGTTTCTTCCTGAAAATGATTGCAAACACATTCTTTGGTATTATTAATCTTCATTTAATTTGTCTTAAATGAAAAAACACAAAAGAGAATGAAGCAAAAAGCAAAACATTGATCATTTCACACAAAACTCCAAAAATGGGCCAGACAAAAGTATTGGCACCCTCAGCCTAATACTTGGTTGCGCAACCTTTAGCCAAAATAACTGCGACCAACCGCTTCCGGTAACCATCAATGAGTTTCTTACAATGCTCTGCTGGAATTTTAGACCAGTCTTCTTTGGCAAACTGCTCCAGGTCCCTGATATTTGAAGGGTGCCTTCTCCAAACTGCCATTTTTAGATCTCTCCACAGGTGTTCTATGGGATTCAAGTCTGGACTCATTGCTGGCCACCTTAGAAGTCTCCAGTGCTTTCTCTCAAACCATTTTCTAGTGCTTTTTGAAGTGTGTTTTGGGTCATTGTCCTGCTGGAAGACCCATGACCTCTGAGGGAGACTCAGATTTCTCACACTGGGCCCTACATTATGCTGCAAAATTTGTTGGTAGTCTTCTGACTTCATAATGCCATGCACACGGTCAAGCAGTCCAGTGCCAGAGGCAGCAAAGCAACCCCAAAACATCAGGGAACCTCCGCCATGTTTGACTGTAGGGACCGTGTTCTTTTCTTTGCCTCTTTTTTTCTCCTGTAAACTCTATGTTGATGCCTTTGCCCAAAAAGCTCTACTTTTGTCTCATCTGACCAGAGAACATTCTTCCAAAACGTTTTAGGCTTTTTCAGGTAAGCTTTGGCAAACTCCAGCCTGGCTTTTTTTATGTCTCGGGGTAAGAAGTGGGGCCTTCCTGGGTCTCCTACCATACAGTCCCTTTTCATTCAGACGCTGACGGATAGTACGGGTTGACACTGTTGTACCCACGGACTGCAGGGCAGCTTGAACTTGTTTGGATGTTAGTGGAGGTTCTTTATCCAACATCCGCACAATCTTACGTTGAAATCTCTTGTCAATTTTTATTTTCTATCCACATCTAGGAAGGTTAGCCACAGTGCCATGGGCTTTAAACTTCTTGATGACACTGCGCACGGTAGACACAGGAACATTCAGGTTTTGGAGATGGACTTGTAGCCTTGAGATTGCTCATGCTTCCTCACAATTTGGTTTCTCAAGTCCTCAGACAGTTCTTTGGTCTTCTTTCTTTTCTCCATGCTCAATGTGGTACACACAAGGACACAAGACAGAGGTTGAGTCAACTTTAATCCATGTCAACTGGCTGCAAGTGAGATTTAGTTATTGCCAACACCTGTTAGGTGCCACAGGTAAGTTACAGGTGCTGTTAATTACACAAATTAGAGAAGCATCACATGATTTTTTGAACAGTGCCAATACTTTTGTCCACCCTCTTTTTTATGTTTGGTGTGGAATTATATCCAATTTGGATTTAGGACAATTCTTTTTGTGTTTTTTCATTTAAGACAAATTAAATGAAGATAATAATACCAAAGAATTTGTGTTTGCAATCATTTTCAGGAAGAAACTGAGTATTATCTGACAGAATTGCAGGGGTGTCAATACTTTTGGCCACAACTGTAGCTTGTTTACTGTAAGTGATCTGTAATTTGTATGTAATTTCTTCTTATGTACAGTACCATGGAATCAATGGTGCTATATAAATAAATAATAATAATAATTGGCGCTGGGGCCTTGACAGGAGCCAACTTCATTTCCGCTACTGCTGCCAGGTCCCCGCCGGGTATCTCCAGCCGCGTCTGCCCTCTCTTAGCAACCGGTCCCGCCGCAGCTCCTTCACACTTCTTCAGAGTTTCAGCCGCTGTTACAGGAGCCGTGGCAGGCATCGGTCTCACCTCCACAGATGGCCCGTGAATCGCTGCTGTCGCTGTCACAGAGTCCTCACCGCCTCTTCCCATCGGCGTCAGCTGTATCCCGGCATCCTGATCCGGTGCGCTCGTCCGCTGTGCTGCCTGCTCTGCATCGCTGTGGTATCTCTTCCCTGCTTGGTCTGACTCTGCAGGTGCCACCGTGCTGCTCCCCGGCTCCATCTTCACAGTCTTCTCCGTGTGCAGCCGCAGGGCTGTCACAGAGAGAACGCGGCTTCTCTCTCCAACATTGTCAGCATGTGTGGAGGTCACGGCCTGCTCTTTCTGCTCACCACGCTCACTCCTTCTGCTTCTGGGAGCCGCGACAGGCCTCCCCGCCGCGCTACTCCGCTGTACCGCTAGCTCTGCTTCCGCGCTGCTTCTCCAGGCATGAACATTCAGTGGAGGAGGCTTCATGCTGCTCCTTGATCCCGGCATCATGCTACTAGAGGTCGGGGATGCCGTGACAGACTCCCTCGTCGATGTCACTCCATTCCTCTTCGCTGTCCCGGGCCTTGCTGTATTCACCTTCTTCCTCCCTGCAGCAGTATGGATAAGTCAGCAACTTTTGCAGATCCCTTTCTCTGCTCCATGAAAGGTTTTTTTCTTGTGTAATCCGCAGCAATCTTCTTATTTTCCATGACTTATGGATATGGGACGGACCCCCACTCCATGTTAAAACCACCATAACTACAGTAAACCTAGGCACTAGAATAAATACACAACACATTATTTTTGGTTGTCAAAATGGCCACAGCTTTATTTAAATCACAGGATTAACACAATCACAGTAGGAGTCAGGTGAAGTGCTAGTACATTGGGATTGACAAGTACTGTGATATCCCAGCTGTCTGACATACAGAACCAGGCCAGACAGCCATAAAGGGGCGGCACACACTGGCTTCCCATTCAAGCAGAGCCAGTAAACTTTCAGGGCACCAATGACCCCATTATCCTCACTCCTGTGCTTAACCACTGTGGCCGCCCCTGATTGACGTTACCATTACAACGTCCTTGAGGCTGGCCACCAAAGCCGAGCCTGTTCACCACCATGAGGTTTTACATCCTCTATTAGTTAAAATGAGTCCACCTTAACTTGCCTGCAACTTCCACCTGACTCCTAAACCGCAAAGCTGTGACGGGTTATAAATTCACATTTGACACCTTTTTTTTTTTTTTTTTAATAAATCACTTTAGTAAACTTATAAGCTAGAAGTCCCTGCAAAAGCATTATGGGGACTAGCTTGGCAAACCTCCGACTCACAAAGAGTCATCCTACAGCACTCAGGAGAGGAAAAACCCCCTGTGGAGGAAACCTCTAGGGAACCATGGCTGAAGGATGGCCCTTCCCTTGGGCTTAGAAGGTTAATGCTGTTAACTCTTTATAGCCATGATAAAATTGAGCCAGGAACAAGATATACATGGTAATTTCAAAAATACAATAAAGCATTCATCATACAAGCAATAATCAAAACGTTTTAGGACAATGATTGTAAACAGGGCGGGTGGGCGGGAAATGCTTCCTCCTGTTCATCCTGTCCAAGAAAGAGGGAAGAGACACAGATTTCCTGCTCTATATAAGCCCCACCCTCCTCACAGTAACTCACCAGGCACAGACATACTGTGCTTCTTACTCTGAAAGCAACATCACTCTAGCTTAAAATCTACACTATACCAAAAAGCTGCAGGAGTAAAGGTCCACCCATCCCCAAGTCATGTCCTCCTCCGCCTATGGCTCCAGTGGTTTCTTGACTTATGGATATGGGACGGACCCCCACTCCATGTTAAAACCACCATAACTACAGTAAACCTAGGCACTAGAATAAATACACAACACATTATTTTTGGTTGTCAAAATGGCCACAGCTTTATTTAAATCACAGGATTAACACAATCACAGTAGGAGTCAGGTGAAGTGCTAGTACATTGGGATTGACAAGTACTGTGATATCCCAGCTGTCTGACATACAGAACCAGGCCAGACAGCCATAAAGGGGCGGCACACACTGGCTTGCCATTCAAGCAGAGCCAGTAAACTTTCAGGGCACCAATGACCCCATTATCCTCACTCCTGTGCTTAACCACTGTGGCCGCCCCTGATTGACGTTACCATTACAACGTCCTTGAGGCTGGCCACCAAAGCCGAGCCTGTTCACCACCATGAGGTTTTACATCCTCTATTAGTTAAAATGAGTCCACCTTAACTTGCCTGCAACTTCCACCTGACTCCTAAACCGCCACCAGAGAGGCCATTTGACACCTTAAATGGACTCGCCCCCATCAACCATGCCTAATAAAGCCATCAACCATTTCTACATGCTATGGAAAGTCTGTGCACACAAGTAATAAAATTAAAATTCCAGAGCTCCGACAGATTAATTTTATCGATGCCATGCTACCAAGTTATAATCGATAATACGGTAACTACAGCAAAATAGCAGTTGTTAAACATCCTGCAATGAGGATCCCATAATGGGGAATGTGGAAAGTAAGCCATAATTAAGGTCATAGCCACAATCTGATTACTTGTATAATGACATCTGTCATGCCTCAAAAAAACTATTATACCGCATGTATTGTAGCCAGCTCTAATAATTCACCAAATCACAGATTTTAGTTCTAGAAACCACCATTATTTACAGTAGCTGTGCAGTAAAATGTCTTAAACCCACTTACTATCACTACCCGAAAAGTGATGAACATATCAATAGAAAGATATTATAAATAGGGAGTAATTAAAACTATACACAATATAACATCAACATTATAACCGACCATAAAATAACATTCAGAATATCTGGAAGCAGCAATTTAAATAAACCTAAAGCAGAAAAAAGTCTACAAAGGCATTATTAATAACCCGGCCACGCCATTGTTAATTGTTTTTTATGCACTTGATAACATTTACTGTTGACCTCTCCAACTGGGTCAAAGGCATTGGGAATAGGCATATTGCCCTTTTTGTTAATGCACTTGATTACTTTACCCTTAGCGGCTCCCACTGGCTCAAGGGCACCGGGAGTAGGCATACTGCCCTTTGTGTTAATGCACTTGATGATACCCTTAGCCGCTCACACCAGCTCAAGGGCATCAGGAATAGGCATATCGCCCTTCATGTTAATGCACTTGATTACTTTACCCTTAGTCACTCCCACTGACTCAAGGGCACACAGATCAGGTGCAGTGCTCTTCAGTTTTGTGCACTAGATAACTGCATTGTCCAGACGACAACCTTGTTTTCTTCACCCCTCCAGCCGCCGTCCCTGGCACAGAGGAGCCAATTTCTTCTGTAGGCATGCAAAATATGATTGCCCTGACCCCAGGGACATTACCCTAACAGGGTCCTATAAAATATAAATGCTTCTGGAGACCAGGGGGCCATACCTTGATGGTCACCCCTCCATACCAGGGGGCCATACCCGAGATGGTTACCCCCTCCACACCAGGGGGCCATACACGAGATGGTTACCCTCCACACCAGGGGGCCATACACGAGATGGTTACCCTCCACACCAGGGGGCCATACACGAGATGATTACCCCTCAAAACCAGGGTGCCATACCTGAATTGGTTATCCTTCCAAACCCAGGGGGGGGTCCGCGGCCAGTTTATTAACAAATAACAAACATTTACAATAAGTATTAAATACACAATCATATATGACATGAGGGGAGGGTTCTTGGAGCCCCAAAAAATACTGGCTAAATATTTTGGCAAACACACAAGAACTAAAAAAAAAAAAATCCACGTTACCCACAGCCGTAAACCACCAGCTCGAGGGCACCAAACATCCCATTCCGGGAAGTCCAACCACCAAAAGCTCCCGGGTAACACCCCGTCCAGAGTTACCCGTCCAGAGCCGTAACCAAAAGCCAGATCCAGAATTTTAACTTCCAATTCCTTTTTGCTGATTCAGCATCAACTCCAAGAACCCCACCCAGAGGTCCATACTTAATATGGTTACCCCTACTGACCAATTTATAAATAGCGTCAAGGACCCACTAAAAGGAAAACAAATTTTTTTTTTGTTTGTTTGTTTTTTTTTTTTTAAATTCATGTTCTTATTAAAATAAACATAAAATAAACTTTAAAGCATAAATCACATTAATACGCTGGGGGGAGTCCTTGAAGCTCCCAAATCTGGTGATTACCAAACATAAAATGTACCAACAATTACACCCAGCTGTTACCCCCCACTAGATCGGGAGCACATAGCCACAAGGGTTCCAACGTTCACTTGAATTTCCTCCACCTTTCACCAGGTCCAGAACCATATTAACTTCCAAAAAGAGGAATCCATATCCCAAAGAATCCCCCAGACCAATTTCTAACCAACTTCTAGGACCCCCCTAACCACCAGGCTCCAGGTAATCCACTCAGGCCTGTGCCATCTGCCATAAAATAAGCACTTGGTGAGTATACACTGATCCCCTTTTTTTTTTTTTTTTTTAAGTTATTATTCACACCTTTATTAAAACAAACATACCATAAAACATCAAAACATAAATAATATTAACACGCTGGTAGGAGTCCTTGAAGCTCCCAAAATCCAGTGATAACCAAACATAAAGTGAACATAAAATGTACCAACAATTACTCCCAGTCGTTACCCCACCAGCTTGGGAGCACCATAACCACAAGGGTTCCGATGTTCACTTTAATTTCGTGGGGATCCGACAAACCCTTGCCGAAACTCCCCCCCACCTTTCACCAGATCCAGAACCATATTGAATTCCAAAAAGAGGAAACCATATCCCAATGGATCCCCCAGACCATATTTAACCAACTTCAAGGACCCCTCCAACCGCACAAAATGTGGGATAAGTGAGGGTGAAAAACTCACAGGTTTACAACCAAGGTATACAACAGGTTAATAATGGAAAATATCCCATCGTAAGGTCCAGAAATAGACAGAGATGGGCAATGTTGTGTTATATGAGAAGCTGCCTGCTCCTCTACAGCAGTTACAGACTCTAATCACCAGCTGCACATAAATGGTAAGAAATATGTAGGTCTAATATAAGCTGCCTGCAGCCATAGGTGTGTGAGCAGAAAACTGCAAGTTCTGTATCCCAGCCAGTCACTCTACTACATACAATTACAATAGACAGGAGACAGGCTGAAAACTGGGCCCATGATGTGTCCTCCAGAGCAATGTGCAGCCTCACACTAGGAGTGCCCACTCACTGCCCGCCATGTGCTGAGTTATTAGTGCACACTCAAATGTGCCGAGTCACTCACCGATTATTTATTTTACACATGATAAAACATAAACCATTCAGGCCTGTTCCATCCACCATCTTAGGTAATATAAAATAAGCTCTTGGTGGGTACACTCTGATCATGCAATATATGAGGGGGAGGACTAAAGGCAGCAATCGCTACAGAAATCAAGCACTAAGCTGGAAGTCATGTCCAGGTTATATGTACAGCCAGGAAAATGACCTGTAGACACAGGATGTCTATACCCAGCATGATCCGTATATAGCAGAGTGAGGAGTGATATCATGTATACAGACCTGTGGTACAGGTTAAGTATACAGCACAGGAATAGAGCCTTTACATATACACCACATATAGTGAGTAACCTGGTTACACTGGATCTGCACACCCAGCATCACAGTATGTAACAGAGATGAGGTCACATACAGCTCATCAGACTCCATAACTGGGATGGGGGGATAATCCTCACACAGCATGATCAGTATATAGCAGAGTGAGGAGTGATATCATGTATACAGGCCTGTGGTACAGGTTAAGTATACAGCACAGGAATAGAGCCTTTACATATACACCACATATAGTGAGTAACCTGGTTACACAGGATCTGCACACCCAGCATCACAGTATGTAACAGAGATGAGGTCACATACAGCTCATCAGACTCCATAACTGGGAAGGGGGGTAATCAGCACACAGCAGGGTCAGTATACAGTGCACTGACATGAAGTGCAGCCTTTCATCATCATCATACATATACCATCCCCCGACTGCCCCTCTCACCAGTGTCTCTAATACATGTGACTGCCCAGCTCCACCATAGTAATGGCAGACACTGTATGCGTCCCTGTCCTGTCCTATCATACATAAACCCAGAACTCATGAAGACTCTGTATAATACAGCAGTAAAGTGGTATATCAGAAATGTCTGCAGGGAGGTCACACAAAAGCTGCCTCTGCAATAAGTGAGGGAACATGGCAGCTACATGAATTACTGAGGTAATCTTGATCCCAGATATGATGTAGGAGCTGATACTACCCTAGTACACACTACACAATGTCTGAGGTGAGTGCAGAGTAGTATATCAAACATGTCTGCAGGGAGGTCACCCAGAAGTTATCTCACAGTCTGTAAGGAAAAAAGCAGCATGCACATGAGGGACATGGCAGCTACATGAATCGCTGAGGTAATATTGGTCCCATACATAATGTAGGTGCTGATACTACACTGGTAAATGATATCTGAGGTGAATGTGCTCCTATCATCTGCCGTGTGAGGTGATAACCCCAGTATTATACTCCCTGACACTGCAGACATGCTTCCTCCTGTTCATCCTGTCCAAGAAAGAGGGAAGAGACACAGATTTCCTGCTCTATATAAGCCCCACCCTCCTCACAGTGACCCCCCAGGCACAGACATACTGGGCTTCTTACTCTGAAAGCAACATCACTCTAGCTTAAAATCTACACTATACCAAAAAGCTGCAGGAGTAAAGGTCCACCCATCCCCAAGTCATGTCCTCCTCCGCCTATGGCTCCAGTGGTTTCTTTCCAGGCATATTCTTTTAGTCCAAAAAAAAGTCCACTTCAGTATGCTTTTAGCCGCTTATTTAGGGGAAGTTGCAGGAGCTCCTGAGAAGCACGTCTGCTCCCTTCCCCAGAGAGAATTAAGTATTTCAAACAGTTTAAAGCACGGTGGTGGGGGGCAGAGGTCCGGTGGCAGCTCATGGGCCCTAAAGCGTGCAGGTGTCCCAGACGGCGAGTGGGCCAGGCTCTTATTCAGAGCCCCAACACTTGCCTTGGTGCGCCAGGTGGTGATGCCAGCCCTCCATTCTCCAGGGCACCTTTTACATTGTATTATGTACACCACATTGAAAAATGTACATGAGCAGAAATCCACGATCTTATAGTCCTTATTTGTGTTTGGTATGCGGATTGTATATGTTGGTAATATGTGGGTACAAGTTGGGCATTTCTTATTGTTACATGGGAATGTGTTAGTCACTGATGGTGATGAGAGGACACTTCTGACAAGGAGATCCCTTAAGCTAGGGAGCTGTAGTTATCATGAACATGTCAGATTACATCTAAGAAGCACACAAACTGTCATGCAGCTGCAATGCAGGTTTGTGTTTGCTCCACCTGTTGGCAATAGAGAGGAGATGGGACTGCACTCTCCTATGGCAGGCCTGCACTGCAGCAGCCAAAACCTCCACCAGGTGGAAGAAAAACGTCAAAAGCCTGGTCAGCAACAAGCTGTAATACGAAGTACCAGAGGTCACAGCAAGCACGTGGTCAGGAACAAGCCAATAGGTCAAAACCAGAAGGGCGCGTGGTACCAGGGGAAAATGGAAGAGTAATCAGAGACGAGCCAGGGGATCAGAATCTAGAGCAAGCTAAACAGTACCAAAACGGAGGACAGAAACTGAGGTCAGGGAACAAGTCGGGTCATACACACAACAGCGGACATGCATACAGGGAAGCACGATTACCAACAGAGTAACCTAGGTCAGCTGCTCAAGCTGAGGGAAAAGAGCTATCACCGATGTTGGACCTAGGTTATGTGGCAATTAACCTCTATCTGACCAGGATGGGACAAAGACAAAACCCCGTCCTGGATCATGACAGTACCCCCTGTGATGGTGTGATAGGCTATGTGGATATCATTTTGTGTATATTTCTATTTCACTGATTTTCATAATGTTTTTGTTGCCTTGTATCATTTCATGTATTCCCCATATTGTCTGGAGTCTCAATTACCTTCCAAAAGGCTGATAATTGAATTAGCTCACTTACTGTCTGCAGTCTGACTGTACATATTGTGTTTATCTTTGTCTATTGATGTGTACTGATATGCTAATTGTGCATTGTATTATGAAACTAGTTTGTTGACTTCTAAAGAGGGAACAGAATGTGAGGGTGTACTGAAGGACACTGGGTAATTCTAAAAATAGCTTACCTTTCTGGGTTATAAAAGACCCTGAGACAGAGAGACCACATCTCATTTCATCTCAACACACAGCAAGTCAGAGAGCAAGGGAAGCGTATGGACTTATTTTCCTCTGGCTGCTGGTTATTGGACTCTCATCTCCCTGGACATTTTATCCTGTTACTGAACTTCATTCGTCTTCTGGATTATTGTATCCTCAGTGTGGTGGATTGTTTATGGACCTTCTAATTTTGCCTATAATAAAGGTCTTGGGATTGTTCACACTTCCCTCACTCTGTTGATTGTGTGATATCGGAGAAGGACCCCGTGACACCCCCCTCTCAACGGGGGACCACCGGACAGCCAGGTTTCCAAGAATACCTGACATGAAAGGCCTGGACCAACCGATTCGCATGAACTGATCATGCAGGAACCCATGACCGGTTCTCGGTACCGTAGCCCTTCCAATGTACAAGTTACTGAAGAGCACGACGGACCATTCTAGAGTTAACAATTCGCTCCACCTCATACTCAGATTGTCCATCTACCAAAACCGGTGACGGGAAAGACATCGACCCCACCCCCACAGGACCCCAGTGGTTTCAAAAGGGCCCTATGGAAAACGTTGGGAATCCGAAGAAATGGCGGGAGACGCAACCGAAAGGCCACTGGGTTTATTGCTTCTATAAATTCATAAGGGCCAATAAATTTAAATCGAAGCTTTGCAGAGGGGATCTTGAGTCTTATGTTCTCAACCAAACTTTATCCCCAACCCGGAACACAGACTGTTTTTTGTCTGCAAAGAACTTATATTTAGTCTGAGCCTTCAAATTGTTCCTTTGGACCTCCCGCCATAACTCCCTCAACCGCTGGATTGCCTCATCAGCCCCAGGACACCCCGAGTCTAAACGGGAGAATTCCCCAAAATGTGGATGAAACCCATAGCTGCAGAAAAAAAGGAATGTGCCCATAGACTGATTAGTACAGTTGTTAAACGTGAACTCGGCCAAAGGTAACGCAGTACACCAATCATCCTGTTGGACTGAGGACGACAGGCACCGCAAAATTTGCTCCAGAGACTGACTGATCCTCTCAGTATGACCATTAGTCTCTGGGTGATAAGCGGACGAAAAAGACAGAATACCCAACCTCTTACAAAACGCCCTCCAAAATCTGGAAACAAACTGCACCCCCTTAGCAGACACCACATTCAAGGGTACCCCATGCAATCGTACCACATGCTCCACAAACAATCCAGACAATGTCTCCGCATTAGGTAAAGCTGCCAAGGGTACAAACTACCTATTTAGTAAACCTGTCCACAACCACCCAAATGACAGTATTAACCTTGGAAGGAGGTAGATTGGTGTTAAAGTACATGGACAAATAGGTCCATGGTCTATAAGGAATTGGCAGTGGCACCAATTCCCCGGTCGGTTATGTTTTTTTTTTGCACGGGCATATATCTCACATGCAGACAGAAATTCCCCAACATCAGAGGATAAGGCGGATCACCAGAACACCCTAGCGGTGGCCCTCTGGGTAGCCGAGGATGTCCACCCAGAGATGAGTTGTGGAACTCCTGGTGGACCCGGAGACGAAACTGAACTGGTACAAAAAGTTTAGCCATGGCTTAGACGGAGGGACCAAAGACTGAGCTTCCCGAATCTCCTGCTCCAACACTGTAGAAACATCCGACACCACCACCCCGGGTTGAAGAATGGAGAATGGAGGTTTGGGGGGAGACACTGGATACAAACTTCAGAACAAGGCATCAGCCATGACAAGGATTCCGGCCAAAAGGTGATGCAGAACTGGAATTGGGGAAAAAAAAGCCACTATCTCGCCTGCCTCGGGGTCAACCTCTTAGACTCAATGTAAGCCAGGCTTTTGTGGTTAGTGACCACGGTAATAAGATGGACAGCCCCTTGCAAAAAATGCCTCCATTCTTCAAAGGCCAACTTCACGGCCAGAAGATCCTGATTCCTCACATCATAGTTTCTCTCTGGCCGGGAGAACTTCTTAGAGAAGAAGGCACAGGGTCTCAAATTGGTCAAAGTGGTGAGCCCCTGGGACAACACCGCCCCCAATCCCCACCTCCGAGGCGTCCACCTCAACAATAAATGGTTCGGAGGGGTCCGGTTGAAATAGAACCGGAGCAGCCATTAAACATTTTTTTAAGGACTGAAACGCCGCCCACGCTGCAGCTGACCAATTCTTGACATCAGCCCCCTTGAGTCAGATCTGTGAGAAGTTTAACTACCTGCGAGAACCCCTTTATAAACTTGCGATAGTAATTAGTTGCACCCAATCAACAATGGCCTGCACCTTCTTAGGATCCATGCAAAACCCCTCAGCAGACACAATCAACCCCCCCAAAAACAGCTCCTGATCAAAGAATGAACATTTCTCTAACTTAGCAAAGAGACATTTCTCCCAGAGTCTTAGGAGAACTGCCCGAAGATGAGCAATGTGAGTCTGTTTACCAGGCAAATAGACAAGTATTTCATCCAAATACACACCCATAAAACACTCAATAAAGTCTGAGAACTCATGATTGATACATTTCTGGAAGACTGCTGGTGCATTGGTCAAATCGAAAGGCATGACTAAGTTCTCAAATAACCATTCAGTAGTGAGAAAAGCAGTTTTTCCACTCATCCCCTTCCCGAACTCGGATAAGGTTATATGCCCCCCGCAGATCCAAATTAGAGAACCACTTAGCCCCAGACAACTGGTTATACAAATTGGGAATAAGTGGGAGGGGGTAAGTATTTCTCATCGTGATCTTATGGAGCGTAAACCACCATCTTTTGTTTTTTTAACAAAAAAGAACCCTGCTGCCACAGGAGAAACGGAATGACGAATGTGCCCCTTGCAGAGACTCTCTGAAATGTATTCTTTCATAGCGGCCCGCTCAGGACCAGAGAGGTTATACAAGTGGGCCTTGGGCAATTTAGCACCTTAAAACAGGTCAATGGCAGAATCAAATGGGGGCTGTGGTGGCAAAACCTCAACCTCTTTTTTGGAAAAAACATCTGCATAGTCCTTAAGGTACTCCGGAATACCCTTCAGACCAACAGACGACACACAAACCAGACATGTGTGAAGTGCACAGAGTCAATGGCCACTACTTTCATGGAAGTCCCCAACTTAACTGTCCCTATCTCAAAATGGGCCACAGGCTTAGAGTCAGTCAGGTTTACTGAGGACCCACAGTCCACAAAAGCCGTAATGGGAAAAAAATGCTTAGCTACTTACCAGTAGTGGTGTTTTTCAGGAGCCCATGACAGCACCACGAGAAAGGGGATCCGCCCATTAGGGACAGGAAACCTACAGACATAAAAAAGGTGGCCCTCTCTCCCGCCTCAGTTGGATTACAGAGCATGAGGACCTCCCTGGTTAGTAGCAATTTATATATACATCCAAACTAAATATTCTTCACATCCGTGACTAAGGTCTAATTCATGAAAGAAAAATGCTAATCTATACGTGAAAAAAGGGAGGGAATGCAAAGGTGCTGTAATGGGCTCCTGAAAAACACCGCTACCGGTAAGTAGCTAAGCATTTATGCAGCCGCCATGACAGCACCACAAGAGATTTACAGAGATGAAAAGAGCTTTGGGAGGGACAGCTGCCTCAAGCACCTTTCTCCCAAGCGTGAAATCGGAGGAATCACCTAAATCCAATCTATAGTGGTTAAAGAACATGGATGGAGAGGACCACGTAGCTGCCTTACATGTGTTCTCAATGGATACCTCCAACCTTTCTGCCCAGGATGTTGCCATGGCCCGAGTGGAGTGTGTTCTTATACCTTTCGGGATTTCCACACCACCTGTTTAAGCCAAGAAATTGCCTCCCTAATTCATCTGGCTAAAGTGTTTTTGGACACTAAGTCCTTTCCTAACTGCCTGAAAGGATACAAATAGGGAAATGTCCTTTTCCATGGATCCATAACTAAGGAGACACCTTCTTACATCTAGGGAATGAAGCTCTTTTTTTTTTTTTTGACTGGCTAACAGGATTCCGGCAGACGGACTCTCTCTTGTAATCTGTGAAACTTTGAAGCAACCTTGGGCAGATACAAGGGGTCTGGTTTTAGTACGACTCTGTCTTCCCTAAACTGAGTATACGGGGGAAGTCTATAGAGAGCCTGCAGATCACTAACCCCCCTAGCAGACGTTGGCGCAACTAGCAGGGCAGTTTTGAAGGATAGGATTCTAATGGGGGCAGAATCAATAGACTCAAAACGGGGCTACTATTAAAGCTGATAGCACCAAGTTCAGATTCCATGGAACTGGCTTCTTTTTAATGATGGGCCTGGACCTAGCAGCTGCTTTTATGAATCAGGATACCCAATAGTTGCCCGCTAGGTTACAGTTGTATAGTGCCCCTCGGGCCGAAACCTGGACTCTAAGCGTCTTCGTGGCTAAACCCATCTCTAACCCCTTCTGTAGGAATTCCATTATCTGATAAATGTGAATTTTCTGACCAACCTCCGGCCCCGAGGTCGACAAGAATTTTTTCCCCAAATTCTGACATAGATATTTGTTGTGGAAGGTTTTCTGCTTTTCAATAGGGCATTGCGTAGCCCCCGAGAAATGCCCTTCCCACTCAGTAGTGCCCCTTCAAATTCCCAGCCGCTAAGTGTAGGCTGGACACTCACGGATGGAATACTGGACCCTGGGAGAGGATATCCGGGAGCTCCGGCAGAATCCATGGCCGAGTCACAGACTTCTTCCTCCACCAAGAAAACCACGGTCTCCCAGGCCAGAATGGGCTATCAGGATTATGCGAGCCCTGTCTTCTCGAATCTTCCCCAGCACTGTCGGTGTTAGATTCAGTGGGGGGGGGGTGTAGGCCAGGCCGAAGTTCCACGAGACTAGGACAGCGTCCACTGCGCACGGGTTTTCTCTGGCATCCAAAGAACTAAACTGATGTAGTTGTCTGTTCTGTTGGCAAACAAGTCTATTTCTGGGGCCCCCACATGTGCGCGATCTGTTTGAATATGGCCCCGTTCAGTAACCACTTACCTTGTTTGTGCTTGTTGCACCTTAGGAGATCGGCCGTGATATTGTGTATCCCTTTATGTGGAGGAATGTAAGGGGTAATAAATGAACCTTGGCTATCTGATTGTCTGAGAGAAGCCTGACTGTCGGCCCTGTAGGGACATAATGAAAATACTTAGGGCCCGCTCCACAGCTAATAGCTTTTAAATTAGTCTAGTCATCTTGCTCAGATGGTGTCCATACCCCCTGGACCCACATATCCCCCATATGCGCCCCCCAGCTCCTGGGACTAGCATCCGTGGTTATGACTTGGGAGATATGATTTACCTAGGGAACCCCTCTATAGGTACGATATGTGTCTCCACCATCGTAGTGATTGTACTGACTCGTAGGATAATGTAAATTTCCTCTCTAGGTGACCTTCTAGCCGACAAGTGTTGCGCAACACGTCCCACTGCAGGGTTCTGGTATGGTCTTGGCCCAGAGAACTGCGGTATGCATGAAGTGAGTGAGCCTAGTAGTGACATTGCCCCCCTTAGAGTGACCGAAGGGTTATGTATTGCCCTGAGTGTTTGTCGTGGAATATTGTCCACTTTTGACTCAGGTAGCCAACATTCTGTTATCTTGGAATCTAGGACAAGGTCGAGGAAATGCTGCACTTCCAGGCCTGCAACAGTGATTATTTGAAATTTAGAATCCATCCCAACTCCTGAAGGCTGGATATTAGTTTTCCTAATTGTGCGGTGCAATGTGATTCCTCGTGTCCCACAATTAGCAGATCATCTAAATAAGGGATTACAAGAATATCCTGTTCGTGTAAATGTGCCATAACTTCTGCCATTATCTTAGTAAAAACTCGGTGTGCCACAGCAACCCCGAAGGGAAGTGCTCTGGATTGGAAATAGCTTACTATACCGCCTAATGAAACTGCTACTCTTAGAAACTGCTGGTGGTCTGCCTTTATCGGGACGTGATAGTAAGCGTCTTTAAGGTCTAAGACCACCATTAAACATCCGTTGAATAATAGCATTATGGCAGATTTAATTGACTCCATCTTGAAGGAGCGAATTAAAATAAATTTATTAAGGTCTTTGAGATTTATGATGGTACGGAAGGAGCAATCTGGCTTCTTGCCCAAAGGAGGGGGAATTAGAATCCCTTATTTCACCAGGATTCCCTTCTGCTGACGTTCCCGGACCTCAGACTCCAGTGGCAGTTCTGTAGATGAAGAACGAACGGGAGTCAAAATAAATCTATTATTAGGTGTTTCCCGGAACTCAAATCTTAGCCCTGTCTTAATGACGCTCCAAATCCAATGGCTATTTAAAATATTTGTCCAGGCTGGATAGAAGTGTAAAAGCCTGCCTCTGACCTGGCCCGTCAGTCATTGCGGCTTTCTGCGTTCACGGGAAGAATTGAACATATATCCTCTACCATTCCTCCTGCTGCTGTTGTATCTGGTTTTCTCTATTCGACCTTCTTGGTCGAACCACCTTCTATTAGCATCCCTCCTGTATGGGGGTCTTCCCAAGTAAGGGAACCGTCTTTCGCTATGGCCCACTTTTTCCAATAACTCGTCTAGCACTGAGACAAATAGATGTCCCCGTTCACAAGGGATATTCCTGGCCAACACTTCAGCCATATGGCTCTGCGGGCAGCATTAGACAGAGTCGCCGATCTGGCCGCTAGTTTTACAGAGTCCGCTGATGCGCCCCTTAAGGAACCCATCCGCCCTTCTGTCTAGCGGATCTTTTAAACTACCTAAGTCCTTGAATGGTAGAGAGGTTCTTTTACAAGCTTTGGCCACCACCGCATCAAGCTTTAGGGCTATATCCCATGCGGCTGACGCTATTCCCACCTTTTAAACGCTGGCGGTAAGGAACCCTTTCTTTTGGGTTTTTTCCCTTCCCTTCTGCTACTAGGTTCTGGATGCACAGTCTGCACAGCCTTTTCCCGTGGCCATGAGGGAGTGGAACCCCACACAGCACACTCCCTGTGTTTGGTTTTTGCAGAACCTAAGGGGAGACAATATATCGCCAAGTGAACTTTCACAGAGATCACTTACCCACGGCCTGTGAGTGGTACCTTAATCTGCAGGGGGTCCTTTCCAGCTGATGATGTATCTCTGGAGCCTGAGGACTTGTCAGACTTAGACCTCTGACAGGACTTAGCCCCTGTAATGCAGCTACTGCCACTAGACAGCCGTTGGGAAGCTGATCCATAGGGCTTCCCAGAGAGTAGCTGCTGCGGGTGCTTTAAATGCATGATCCCAGCTGTGGCCTGGTCTCCCATTCTGGTCCCGGCCCAGCCTCAAGCTGCTTAGCAGCACTCACGCTCAGCCTAGAACGGCCGGTGGCCCTGAAAGCACCTGGACACCATTGCAGCTCCTTTAATAGCCGGCCTCCCTCGATGGTACCCACCCCGGATGGGACCAGCAGGCGAATCCAGGTGGCCTGCCCAGTACTGTACTGTACGCTGGGAACGCCTCCCCCCCACCGAGACTGCGCCCTCGCTAGACGACGCCTGTTTACCGGGCCACATCCCCCCGCCGGCATCCGCTCGGCCCGGTGCAGCATCACGCCACCCGGAAGAGACCGGCGCCACAGCCCCCACAGCGCATGCCCGGCCACGTCATTGGACCACACCACCAGTCGTGCCATCAGGGGCCGTCCCCTTCTGTCTTCTAGCCGCGACACCAATGGTGGCGGGCAGACACCGAGACCGCAACTGCCGCCTCCACCACACAGCAAGAGCCCCACACGGCTGCCAACACCCGTGAGCAGGAGCACCCACCCTGGATGCCGCCAGCCGGCACAGACCCCGAGGAGGAAAAAGGCCCCCCTCGTGTATACTCACTGGTACGCGTGGCGATGGACCCATTAAAGTCAAACCCCCCTGGAGGGTGCTTTGTCCTGCTGCCGCCTCACCAGCAGTCCCCCTGCCGTGGGCGCCTCCAGGACACCGGACAGGCCGAGGCAAGGGCCCTCCCGTTGCCTGAGTCGACCGGACAGGCCTGAGAACATCTTTGATCTTCTGCAGGTATATCTGAAGAGGCTTCCCTGTCAGGGAACGGAAACCAACTGAGGCGGGAGAGAGGGCCGCCTTTTTATGTCTGTAGGTTTCCTGTCCCTAAAGGGGGGATCCCCTCTCTCGTGGTGCTGTCATAGCGACTGAATAAAATAGTCTTTTGTACCAAAGTTCCACCTTAAGCAGCAATTTGGAAAAGGAGGAAAAATGTACCTGAGAGTCTGGGTAACCTCCTCGACAGTTACCCAGACTTTGAAAACCGATGGGCAGGAGGGACAGTCTCTCTTCCAATGTCCCGGGGCACCACAATAAAAGCAGAGATTGTTCTCCCGCCGACATCTCCTCTCCTCCTTCAATGAGGTGGCCCCCACCTCCATGGGCTCGACTTGGGGCAATAGCTTGGACTTAACCAGAAGCAAAGGGGCCTCCCTGGGCGGTGGATGCAGAGCCAGAGCAATCTTTAAATGGTCATAGTCCCCTATGGAACTGACACCTGAGCGCTGAGTCGTTCCATGACACCTCCGGGGACCACCGCCTGAATTCTGAGCAGTACCACTCAGCAGAGAGCTTTCCCTGAGAGAGACTCATAATCGTGTCCTCAGCCAGTCTGACCCAATCGGGATCATATATCAACCCCAGAGCTTCAAAGAATTTTTCAACAGACATTCTTTCAGGGGCGGTGGGAGGTAAGGAGAAAGCCCAAGCCTGCGGACCCTCACAAAGTAATGACATCACTACCCCCACCCGCTGATTTTCATCACCCGAGGACTGGCCTGAGGGAGAACAACAATTTACAACTCTCCCTAAATACCCAAAACTTCTCTTTCTCTCCAGCAAACATGTCAGGGAGCTGGACAGAGGGTTCAGGGGAAGGCAAAGACACATCAGACACACTACCATTCTTACTGCCAGCCAGAGGGGAAGCACTCTGAACAGTTTTAACCGTCCCAGAAAACTCTCTTTGTACCTGCTGATGAGAGGCAGCCAAAGCCCTCTGCATCATTTGGGTAAGACTGGTCACCTGATCTGTCAAAGTGCAGAGTGGATCCATAGCACAGAAAAAAAATAGACCTCCACTACATTTAATGTGTGGTCGGTGATAATGTCGTGCACCTGCAATGCAGGTTTGTGTGTGCTCCACCTTTTGGCAACAGAGGGGAGAAGGGACTGTACACTTCTAGGGCAGGCCTGTACTACAGCAGCCAAAACCACCACCAGGTGAAAGAAAAAACATCAAAAGCCTGGTCAGCAGCAAGCAGTAATATGAAGTACCAGATGTCACAGTAAGCACGTGGTCAGGAACAAGCCAATAGGTCAAAACCAGACGGGCACGCTGTACCGGGGGAAAATGGAAGAATAATCAGAGATGAGCCAGGGGATCAGAAACCAGAGCAAGCTAAACAGTGCCAAAATGGAGGACAGAAACTCAGGTCAGGCAACAAGCCGGGTCATACACAACAGCGGACATGCATAAGAGAAGCATGATTACCAACAGAGTAACCTAGGACAGCTGCTCCAGCCGAGGGACCAGAACTAGCACCGATGCCAGAACTAGGTCATCTGGCAACTAAATAGCCGCCTAAACACCAGAGAGAGGCAGATACAATTAACCCCTGTCTGGCCAGGACGGGACAAAGAAAACACCTGTCCTGGATCAAGACAGACAACTTTTGGATAGTAAATACTACAGATCCCACCAAAAATACATGGGAGAACTAACGCATATCATCAATGGGTTTGATTCTACTTCATCCTCATTACTGGAATTAATACCAGACAAACCCCAAACAGGTAACTGCTACGCATTACCTAAGATACATAAAGATGATAATCCTGGGAGGCCAGTGATCTCTGGTATTGGTACATTAAGTGGCTGGGTCGAACACATTCTGAAACCCTTGGTGAGGTGCACACCCAGCTATATCCATGACACAATGGATACTCGTTGCAGATTGTCAACCCTGGGGCAACTTTCGGAGCATGCAATACTAGCCACCATAGATTTATCAGGTTTGTGCTCCATTACAAGTATTTCTCCTTTAGGAACAATTTATACCACAAAGTGTATGGGCAGCGCCGTGAGAAGCAAAAATGTGCCAAAATATGCTAACCTGTTTAAGGCTAAAGTAGAGGAGCAACATTTGTCATCTTGCTCTATTAAACCTCTCGTATACTTTTGCTACATTGATGATCTGCTAATAAACTGTAGAGGCTCAAAAGATGATCTGCTTACCTTCCACAATAACTTCAACAAGTCTCACCCAACCATCAGCTCACCCTCAACGTCTCAAAGTCCCAAATGCATTTTATGGACACGACCATATTCATCAAAGACAACACCATACAAACATCAATTTACCATTAGTCGACAGGGTGTCCGGCATATGTTAGATGCAACAGCTTTAATCCAAGAAACACAAAAAAAATCCATCATCTACAGTCAAGAGGTACATTCAAATCTGTTCAGACATTAAGTACAGAAAACTACAGCTGCTATCAGTGAGGAATACATTGCTACAAAAAGGGTACTAAATGTAAGGGGATTGAATAATGTTACTGCTTTACCTTTCCACCTCAGGTGGTCCAGGTATCATATGTTCTAGTGTAATATAAGTTAATGTGTATTTGTTCATATATTGTGGTACTGCTACATAATATGTATTACCACTGCTACACTATTCTGTGTATTGCCATTTCCTGTAAACTGTGCATATCATTGTATACTGTATTCATGTTAATATAGGGAGAGTGTAGTGCCCACTTTTGGTCACTAGATGGGGGGCATTTTAGTCTTAGTGCCCACTGTTCTTAGTGCAAGTTTATGGTTAATATTAGGAGGGGCTGCCGTTTGGTAAGCCAGTGTAGGTCTTAGGTCAAGCTAGAGGGTGCGGGACGCCCGAACTGTCAACAAGGGCTATAGGCCCCGGACACCACAGCAGCCACGAAATGTTGAAGGAGTAAAGCCCAGTCATCCACAACATCAGGACACCACAGCAGCTGGCTAATACAGTTGGGGAGCCAATAGTGGTTCCAGTATGTGGCAACTCATCACATGGGCAGATACCCTCAAGGCCAGGGTGAAATGGCTGGAGGAACCTACAGATGCAGTGAGTTTGGACAGAAAGCACATGGTGCAAGTGCAGGGAACAGCACAGAAGGTCCCTCTCCCAGTGGCCTCTGGCTCCGAGAAATAACGATCTTGTGTCTGAGGAGAAACAGACCAAGGGATACATATCTGTTATGATTGGGTCACTGAGGAGGAAAGCAAGACCAAGCTAAGCCACAGAAAACCAGAGAGGTTGGTAACTAAGCGGATTGCAGACCCCTGAGCCTATCCACACAACTAGCAGTAGCATTGGAGCGTACCTACAATGATCCTAGATGCCTCGATATAGCCGGAGAACTAAGTAAGCCTAAAGCAAGAAAGGGGAAATTTAAACTGCCCCAGAGCAGACCCCAAAGGAATAGATAGCCCCCAAACATATATTGTCTGTGAGACAAGATGAAAACACAAACGCAGGTAGGAAAAGAGACTGAGCAAATGATGGGGCCCACACTAACTAGACAGGACAGGAAAGGAAAGACTGTCTGCAATCACGCAAAAAACCCTGCAAAAAATGACCAACACGTCTGATAGAAAAATACTGAAGTCACTAGACTTCGCCCACTATATCAGCACTCTGGTATATTCTGAAAGCAGAGCAAAAAGAGGCCAATCTAATAAGGGACAAAAACAAACTGGCACAAGCAGTAACATAAGGATGGTAATTCAGCACAGCCCCAGCCGGAGCTGGCTGAACACACAAAACTGAAATAGACAAAACCAGATCAAATGTGAACAATCGCAAAAGAACACTTAGTTGAGCATGCAGGGACTGAGCTGGAAACTAAGACCTCAGGAGGCAGGAAAAAATCACCAGCAGGGATAGAGGGAGTCGGCTGTCTTAAATCCAGTCAGAAACTCCAGATCTCCAGTCATCCTCCTCTTTATCAGGTGGCAGGCCTCTGTTAATTAGATCAGCTCCATTACCTCCAGTAACCACCAGAGGGAGCCCGGAAAGAGAACTCACGACCCCTCTGTCAATATTTACAACACATATCCGTAGCAGAGCTGTGCAGAGAGGATGCTGAGGAATCGTCAGGGATGGTCCGATCCGGGCCCACTCCTTGTGATCACGAGAGTAGTGCAGGGAAAGAAAAGGAACATTGTTTTGTGAAGCCTGTTGTAAAAGCTGTGAAGACTTTGGATATGCTGTGCAGAGAACCCAGTAAAGAAGTTTTTGTTAAAGTTGAAATGGACTGTCTCAGTTAATGCAAATTCACCTGGAGAGGGTCCCCTGCGGCATAGGGAAGATCCTGAAGGAGATTGACCCGAAAACACAGGTATGCTGACTAGTGAGTGTTATTTTCCTGTGAGGGGAGGCCAGGACACTAAAGTCCCGGTGTCCTCGGCCATGACTACGGTTCTGGCTGAACCTTACATATCCACTGGTAATAGATGAACAGATCCACAGAGCTACAAGAATCCCAAGAAGCAGCCTATTGGATTACAGACAAAGGGAGGACAACAACAGGGTGCCTCTTGTTGTCACATGAGCATCCTAAGGAAAATTGGTGCAGAGATTACAGAGATTACACACTGAAAGAAATATTCCCAGAACAACCACTACTCTCCTGCAAACAGTTAAAATGCAAAAAGTGGATCTAAACAGGAGGTCTCAGTAAAGCGGCTCACATAAGTAAACTTCAACAATTTTTTTATTGAATACCAGTAAAAAAGGACAGATGTCCTATAACAAAAACAGACAACCACAAAAATTGCTAACACATCCCTACCAGGGAACTAGTCTCAGTTCCCTACCTACCAACAGAAGTTGGCACCCTAAAATGCAAGACAGCGGCGCCCCTGCTCCTCGGCAGCTATCCCTAGAGTCCCTATCTATATGCAAATATACACGCACAGAAAAATAACAGATACTAGAAAGCCATCCATCAGTGATAGATAGAAAAATGAGTCGTTTACAAAAATTAGCAAGACCAATATATCCAAATAGCACCCAAAAAATGCCAACAGATAAATTAGTCATCATAATAACCATAAATGTCCAAGTAGAATTATATAGCCATAACCATGTATCACCAATTCAAAGTAATGTGAAAAATTATAGGGCAGTGCTCCCCAACTCCAGTCCTCAAGAGCCACCAACCGGTCAGGTCATGTATTCAGGATTTCCTTAGTATTGCACAGGTGATGGAATTCTTGCCCTTCCAGGTAATGCAATGATCACCTGGGCAATACTAAGGAAATCCTGAAAACACGAACTGTTGGTGGCTCTTGAGGATCGCAGTTGGGGAACAATGCTATAGAGAATCCACAAGTGACCCAATCAGACCATAATAAAAGCGGTAAGTGTATGGGACGTGTGTAGCAATCAATGATAATAGATTGATAGATTTATCATTGATAAATATTCTGGATTCAAAAGCTATAGTAGGACTACCTTTCCCTTATGGATACCTAAAAATCTGGCCACTACCTGTCAGTGGAGGTTGGCACCCTAAAATATGGCAAAATGGTGCCCCCGCTCCACATCAGCTAGCCCTTAGATATCCCGGTTTGTTAAAAAGGAAAAGGAATAGATGCAAGAATTATAGCAATGCCAGAGATTGTTGATAATCAGCCAGGTCTGCCTGCAACCCCGATACATAGGCAAGAATAAACACATAATAGCAAATATAGAAAAAGTAGTATTCATCCAGCCACTTAATATAGGTAAACTCCTCTGCCTCAACATGTTTTACCCATGGCTCATCAGGAGGTTCGGTAGAAAAATGTCAGGTGACTGATAGCAGCTGATATTGTGTGTCTTGAATATGAGAAGCCATGTTTAAATTATTATCTCTTCCTGATGAAAACCACTCCCATTCCTCAGAGTATCCTCCCAAAAAGGGGAAAGACTCTGGGCTGTAAAGCTATGCCAT
Organism: Dendrobates tinctorius; assembly: GCF_039654945.1. Classification (NCBI taxonomy): domain Eukaryota; kingdom Metazoa; phylum Chordata; class Amphibia; order Anura; family Dendrobatidae; genus Dendrobates; species Dendrobates tinctorius. The sequence continues at coordinate 5,111,411 of NW_027361932.1, read as the reverse complement.
CCTGTCTCCTCTTATTCACCACGCATGCACCAGATCAGAGGAGATAGAGGTCCCAATGTAACTGGAAATGACATCCCAGAGTCTTCCAGACGGTGTAGTCCTGCATGTCGCGCTGGTATGCGTCTAATCAATGTCAACCGTGCATGTCCGGAGTGCTAGATGATGCACTTCCGGAATTGGACATTCCAGGTTCGAACGCATCAGTAAATATCCACTCTCTCCTCACATTGAAGCAGCAGTGAAGGGCAATGAATGTGTTAATACTCAGAGGGTCTGGTATGGCTGTGATGACAATGGTGTGGGTAACAATGTTCAAAATATAGAACAATAACACAGAAATAATGAGGAAGAGAAGCTCACTTAGCCACATAGCAAAAACAGGAATAAACTGTATTGGATAATTATAACCAATGGAGAGAAAACCTGACTGTAGGTCCACAATAATGATTACATGCAAATGAATCAATACATTGCTTGTACACACTAATGTATGACTCCTATACTCAGGGCACAGAAACATAGCAAAGGACAAGTTATACATGCATTTCAAAAGTCCCTTTCCCCACCCAAAAAAGGACATACTTTAAAGGAAGCAGGCATATAAGATTAGTTCCTTTAGACCCCTTTGGGACAGGGAGAACATCCAAAAAATCCATTCACTCTCCTTTTGGAATATTCTCTTGTGATTACCTCCTCGTGCATTAGATTTCACTACTTCTATTATACAGAAGGAGATGCTCTTCAAATCCCCCCGATGCGTATCCCGATTGTGGTGGATGTCTCCGATCGGTTCACCCACCCTCCATTTGAACTCTCTTTGAGCCTTTCCTATGTAGTCCAGGGGGCAGATGCACGTGGCTAAATATACCAAGCCCACAATTTTGAAGTTAGAGAAATTCCTTTGATAAAAGGTTTTGCCCGTTGAGGAACTAATAAAAGAATTGCATGCTCTCATCTATTTACAGGTGCAAGGACAAGGATAAAGATTTCACCTAGTCGTCACGGGTTCGCACCTGGATTTCATTTTTAACTTATTGTATATGTTTGCACTGTATCTATCAGGGGATAAAGATAAACACATGAAATATTAATAGAATGATAGACTCACATACTTCACTTAACTAATTATTTATGCCATTTTCATACTCCATCATACATTGCCCTTATTAATGTTCATGACAATTTTATTATTTATTTGTTGCCTTTATTGTTCACTTTTAGCTGTTTGGATTATGATAATTTGTTTTTAGTGCTTTGAAACGAGTCGATATTTTCCAATAATATTTTTTATCAAATTAAATGATCTTTCACACAAAGTTTATTTGAATCTATGGGGTCTCCCTTCAACTCTAGTTCCTTATTAGCGCATAACGACCTATGACTTCTGCAATCTGATGTTCTCTGTTCATTATCCTGCCTGTTCAGTGGCTTCCGGTCTACTCTTTGACTGGGCACGCATGCGCTGTTGTTTTTGGACACCTTACTTCCGCCAACCTCAGTTATCTTATCTCTTGGACCCATTGGTGATTGAGTCTCGCAGACCATGTGATCACTATGGGTATTTGCCTCTGTTACGTCTGGGTTTATCGCCATGCTGGATCTTCCTGGTCCTTTTCTCGTCACCTGGAAAATATCTAATGAGTATATTTTAGTCTGTATATATTCTGCCAGTAAACTTTTTCTCATTCACACCATTTCCCCTGAAGAAGCTGCACATGTTGCGGTGATACGTGTGGAGTCTCCATTCAACTCTAGTTCCATATTTGCAGAGGTTCAGTATGGGCTCATACATAAAAATGGATTATTAAGCCTATCTCCTTGGTCAATTTATCTTATTTAGGCTTATTGCCTTTTACTGCAGGATATTTACCTTGTCTTGTCCTTGCATCAATTACCCTTTAGGTCATTCACTTTTTTATTGTTTTTTTTTTTTCTTATTCATAACAATATTACCTATTGGAACTGAGATGTTCCTTATTATAAACTGTTATTATATCACTATAGTATGACTGCACTGTGGCACTTTATTCTCTTGCACCTACACATACAGGTGCTTCTCACAAAATTAGAATATCATCAAAAAGTTAATTAAATTTCAGTTTTTCAATACAAAAAAGTGAAACTCATATCATAGAGTCAATACAGAGTGATGTCTTTCTAGTGTTTATTTCTGTTAATGGTGATGATTATTGCTTACAGTCAGTGAAAACCCAGAAGTCATAATCTCAGTAAATTAGAATACTTTGTAACACCCGCTTGAAAAATGATTTTTAAATCTGAAATGTTGGCCTACTGAAATGTATGTTCAGTAAATGCACTCAATACTTGGTCGGGGCTCTTTTTACATCAATTACTGCATGGAGGAGATCAGCCTGTGGCACTGCTGAGGTGTTATGGAAGCCCAGGTTGCTTTGATAGCAGCCTTCAGCTCGTCTGCATTGTTGGGTCTGGTGTCTCATCTTCAATTATATTAATACTGCAGGTCTGCCTAAGGGTTATGAGAAATGCTTTATCCCCCGACTGTTCATATTATGATATACTTTGTGGAATGATCCCATGATCTTGTTTTATTATATAGATCTGCCAAGTGGGTTCATACAGACAGATCTGCCTTTTGTTAAGGGCCCGTTACACATAGCGATATCGCTAGCAATATCGCTGTAACGTCACTGGTTTTGTGACGTAGCAGCGATATTGCTAGCGATATCGCTACATGTGATACTTACCTCAGACCGGCTCCCCCGCTGGTTATCGCTGATCGCGCGAGAACGTCCTGGACCATTTCTCGTCGGGCGCTTCCTGTGGCGCCTACGAGCGACGCGTGGACGCGGGCGGGAGGACGTCAGGATCACCGCGTCTGACAGGTAAGTAGCGACCCCCAACCACTGCTATGTCCCTGGTGAGATCTGCCTGTTTGGCAGCTCACTAGCGACCACTTAGCGATGCAACAGCGATCCATATCGTTGTCGGGATCGCTGGTTCATCGCTAAGTGTAACGGTACCCTTAGTTTGGATTTACCACAACGGTGACTGTTTTTGGTTTTGTATGCTTACGGCCTGTGAGCTTTAATTGTTTTTAACAATTCTTTGTTGTCAATATATGAATTCTATGTCAATTAACATTTTCTATTTCTGTGCGATTCCTAGCTGTGCAGTCTTATCTCATTTATATGTATGATCTCCTTATATTTGATTGGTGGTGCCCACCTCACTAAATGTTGTGGGTCACCCTCCCAGGGCTGTGGAGTACTCGGTACCGGGCCGGTCTCTCAGAGGGAGGTGTCACAGCAGTGGTGACCCGGTCCGTGGCCCTGGGCGCCCATGTAAAAGGGTTAAAGTGATGGAATAAAGTTCTTGAGTGGAAGATTCGTGACGCCACCTGTGGTGTTCGGCAATGAAGGTGTTAAGCCGCGCTGCAGACAGATCCTCTGGGACAGATGGTGTGGTGCAGCAAAGATGTTATAGCCCTCCACAGGTAGGGCTGTTGGCCCCAGGGCAGTGTAGATAGGTGTTGGGGATGAGGGTGCAGGGTTAGGCACCGGGATATAGCAGTGCCGGAGAGTTTGTAGGAAGAAGGCAAGGACACAACAGGGTGCGGTTTCTTTACCTTTACTTTGGCAAATGCAGTCCAGGGTCCCGATTACAGATGGCACTGGAGCTAATTAGCCTGGAAGCAACTCAGGAATCTCTCTATGCAGATAGGATGTGTAGTCTCCTTCCTAGCGCTTACTTGAGGTACATGCAGTACTGTGTTACACTGAAGTTCCTCCTTGTTCCCTCTCAGATCTACCTCGTATGGCAGACAGCTGTAGCCTTCTATCTCGTCTCTTGGCTCACCCGTTGTTGTTGTGCCTCCGAGTCTTAGGTGGGAATAGAGCATTTACAGCTTCCTATTCCTCTGGTTTCTGTTGCAGGACCTTCAGTATCCAAACAACTGTGGAGGCCAGGCTCCAGATCATGCACTCCAGCTGGGAACGAGCTCTCAACTCCGCTCAGTCTCCCAGCTTCTCTCTCCACGTCTACACACTTTGGCCTCCTCACACTAACTCCTAATTTCCCCTCCTGGCCCTCAGAGCGCACTCCTCCCCCAATTCTGGTTCAGAGCTCCCTCTGCTGGCCCGGAGTGGGAACTGTGTTGCATGTTATGGTTAACTGTCAGAGAGACCCTTCATTGCTTCCAAGCCTGACATCACCCTCCCTGGAGGAAGGCAATGCCAGTGTGGCGACCATACCCCTGGGGGCGCCACAGTTGTATATTGGGAAAGCCATGCAAAAGCTACAATCAAGGATGAATCTATACAGACACACATTCTGTATGACAGACTTAAAAGTCTTAATACTAAAAGGTCATTTTTTGGACCACAGAAAGAGAAGAATTTGGGAATTCACACTGATAAAGATATCCAATTATTTGACAATAGGACTCCATTTAACACCTGGATTCATGATTCACTACATGGAAACAATTCACACCTTCTCCAGATAACTAAAGGCCCTTTTACATTTAGCGATGCACCAGCGATCCGACCAGGTCAGGATCGCTGGTGCATCGCTAAATGATCGCTAGTGAGCTGTCACACAGGCAGACGTCACAGCGATGCAGCAGCGACGCAGCGCACGATACTCACCTTTCACACACAGCGATCCTGGCATCCTCCCGCCCGCCTCCACGCGTCGCTCGTCATCACAGCAGGAAGCCCAGCAGGAAGCCGACGACGAGAAATGGAGCCTGACATTCTCGCACAATCAGCGATAGACAGCGGGGGAGCCGGTTGGAGGCAAGTATCACACATAGCGATATCGCTAGCGATATCGCTATAATGTCACAAAATCGGTGACGTTATAGCGATATCGCTGTGTAAAACCCCCTTAAGGGAGCATTCCCACCTCTTCTCCATACCCTAATTGGCTTATCTTTAGGAGCTTATCTTTACCCCTCCCACCTCATGAACAAATGTCCTGTTGTAATATCTCTTAAATGTTGTGCTATTGTCTTATTAATTAATTTGTAAACCTGCCTGAAGAAGGATCTTCTGTGCTCTGAAAGCTTGCAAATATATCTTTACTGGTTAGCCACCAAAGTATCACACTGAGAATACTTTTGTTATTTTTGGTCATAAAATTTACATCGATTTTCCTGGCTAAAACGGTACCACAATATAATTTTTTTTAGTGTGCATCATCTGCTCCTCTTTTCAGTGATGTCACTGCTCTGCAGACTGTTTGGTTCACTCTGTTCTATCACAAAGTTATGCCACTCAATAGTTAATAAAATAGCATTTTGCACATGTGTACTTTACATCTGTATAATTTTTGAAACATTTTTTATTAGGAAGCTAGAAGAGTTAAAAGTTGATCAGCAATTTCTAATTTTTCCAACACAATTTAAAAAACAACTTTTTTTTAGGGACCACATCACATTTAAAGTGACCTCAAGGGACCTATATGACAGAAAATACCCAAAAGTGACACCATTGTAAAAACTGCACCCCTCAAAGTACTCAAATCCACATTCATGAAGATTATTAACCCTTCCGGTGCTTTACAGCAACTAAAGCAATGTGGAAGGAAAAAATTAACATTTATCTTGTTTTCACAAAAATGTTACTTTAGCTCTAAATTTTCTATTTTCACAAGTGTAAGAAAGGAGGAAATGGAGCCTAAAATTTGTTGTACAATTTCTCCTGATACCCCAAATGTGTGGGAATACTATTATTTGGGCACACGGCAGGTCTCAGAAGGGAAGGAGCACCGTTTGACTTTTTGAACACAAAAATTGCTGGAATTGAGAGCGGACGCCATGTCGCGTTTGGAGAGCCCCTAATGTGCCTAAACCAAGGAAACCACCCACAAGTGACCCCATTTTGAAAACTATACCCCTTAAGGAATGTAACTAGATGTGTGGTGATTCACAGAAATTTTAACTTAGAGTTATGAAAATTAAAGAAAAAAAAAAATCACATTTTACCAACAAAAATGACTAGTAATTTCTCATTTTTTCAACAAAATTTACAAAACCTTTTTGTTTACTGACCATGTAGGGTTGAGCAGGTTCGCAGGATGCAGAGACGAGACACTAGACGACTGATGGTTTGCGAAATAACTTTTATCTAGTTTTAGCCACTGGGCTTGTTTGAAGAAACATACAATAGTGAACCAAACAAACAGTCCACGCAGGGACTCAACAATCTTATTCAAATTCTAAAGCCACTTAGCCTTCCAGGGACTGCTGGTTTCGTGAGCGTGGCTGCGTTGAGGTCGCTGAGGCAGCTGTCCTGAAGTCTCGCTTCCCCAGGAAGGAATGGGGCTCAACAGGCCCTGAAGAAAGTGATGACGGTGGGGCGCAACAGGCCCTGAAGAAAGCAATACCGTTGGGGTGCAACAGGCCCTGAAGAAAACGATGCCGTTGGGGCGCAACAGGCCCTGAAGAAAGCGAGGCCGTTGGGGCGCAACAGGCCCTGAAGAAAGCGCTGCCGCTGGGGCGCAACAGGCCCTGAAGGAAACGCTGCCGCTGGGGCGCAACAGGCCCTGAAGAAAGGGCTGCCGCTGGGGCGCAACAGGCCCTGAAGGAAACGCTGCCGCTGGGGCGCAACAGGCCCTGAAGAAAGCGATGCCGTTGGGGCGCAACAGGCCCTGAAGCAAATTATGGAGGTGGCGCGCGGTGATGACGCAGTTCCTCAGATTACCTGTAGCTGTCCTTTATCAAGGAGTCTCTCCCAAAGCCAGGGTAGCGAGCCTTTTATCTCGCCTGTGACGAGGTGGCGTATCTTCAGGCCGGTGACGGCCGGGTCGGCGTGATGGGGGAAGGCTGGGGGGAAGTGCCCAGGCCTCTGTGACCTGGTTTCGGGTACTCACGGCCACAACCTGAGGTAAAGTTCCTCTCTCACCAAGGCGGGGGGTAGCGGGGATGCTTCTCTCAGAACAGGAGCGGGGAGCAGTCTCTGGGAACAGTCTCTCACGTCTCTCTTGTCGGTAAATGTCCAGCTTTTTCCTCGCAGGCTCCTCTCGGTGCCCCTGCAAGTCACCCTGCGTCCTGCCTTCACTCGCTCTCTTCCCCAACTGCCACTTCAGCGCGTCCCCTGCTCCTTTTACCCTAGTTCCGCCCCCTGTTGCCCTGACAACATCAGTCGCATGTCTCCCTTTGTAATCCCCCTGATGTGATTCCTTCAATAACTCTGATGGCGGTCCCCTTGATTCCGGCCAAAACACTATATGGGGGTCCTCCTCCCCACATTCCCCCACCCTGTAAGCTCGCCAGTCCTCGGGTGAGGGAGTTAGTCTATTAAGATTGGCCTGTAAAGGTGTCAATATTCGTCGCCATACGAACTGGTCTTATTCATACCGTTCGGGGGGTTTGCCGGCTGTTGACCGCTCGGAGCGTCTAAGTTCGACTGGAGTGGAATCTTCTGGGGTGGTGGACGTCGGTGGGTTGCATGATGCCGGTGGGTTAATTGTGTCAACTGGTTCATTATTGGGTGAAGGGCCCTTGGGAACTGGAGGGAAATCCTCGTCGTCCGAGTCCCAGCATATGGACTCCGGTTCGGATGTCTTCGGGACAGGTTCCAGTTGCTTCGGGTCGGTGGAAATACACGGGCGTAACATATTACGATGCACAATGCGGGTGGGCAGTGTTTCATCCTGCTCGGGCCGTATTTCGTACACAGGTCCTTCTGGATGGATACGGCGTAGTACCCGATAAGGACTCTCTTCCCAACGTGACTCCAGTTTATTCTGGGGGCGTTGATCTAGTACAAGCACACGGTCCCCGCTTTGGAGATGGGGAGGGGAGGCTGTATTCTTCCCTGGGTGTTCCCAGTCTTGAAGTTTGGTATGTACAATTCGGTGAAGAGTTTGCAGCCTGTGGCGATGATTTCGGACCCAAGAAGACGACACTCCGGTCCAGGGCCGAGGCTCTTCGGGGTCCAACTCTACCTCCGTGATCCCTTTACCCTCTCGTCCGAACAGCAGGAAATAAGGAGTATAGCCCGTAGCTCGATGTACCCGATTATTATAAACCCATACTAATTCAGAAACATATTCAGGCCAACGAGCTTTCTTGTCACTCTCCAGAATGCGTAGCATTTGAATCAATGTCCGATTAAATCGCTCACAAGCTCCATTCCCTTGCGGGTGATATGGTGTGGTCCGGGATTTATTAATCCCATAAAGATGATGTAGTTCCTCCATAACTTTCCCCCCAAAAAATGCTCCCTGGTCGGAATGTATACGTTGAGGACAGCCGTACACTTGTATAAAGTTTCTGCAAATTGCGGAGGCGGCTGACTCCACGGTCTGGTCTCGAGTAGGGGTGACCACAGCGAACTTGGTGAAATGATCCACCATGACGAGGCAGTGTTCGTATCCCTGTAATGCGGGACCAATGTGCAGATAATCCACCGTCAGGAGCTCAAAAGGTGCTGAAGTCACAATCGTCTGTGTTGCGGCCCTCTGAGCAGGCGGTTTGGCCAATTCACATAAGCGGCAGGTACGGCAAACTTCGTCCACAACAGCCGACAAGCGTGGGTGATAAACTTTCTGTTGTAACCATTGTAAAGTCTTTTTGACTCCAAAGTGGGCCCCTTTTTCGTGAGCCTCTTGAGCCAGTTCGTGTAGTTGAGCTCCGGGCGTAACCACCTGCCAAACAGTCGTTGAGGTTGTTTGCGAAGTGATTTTACGGTACAGTAGTCCCTTTCAGATAATCAGTCTCTCCCATTGTCGCAGCATCAGAGTCTTGGGTCAAAGTTTGTCGTTGAGTATCAGTGGGTAATTGACCAGCGGCGACCCATGTCCGGAGAAGTCCAACTTCTTCATCTTCTTGTTGCTGTTGTATCCACTTATCCCGAGATTGTTCCAGGATGCCCCTGTGCGCCTCTGGAGAAGATACTTTTGCATCAACATTGGTGAGCACGGCAGCGGTAAGAGCGAACGGTATTTCCTCTCCTTCTAATTCTTCATCTCGATTCTGTCCGGGAGTTGTATGTCGAATCCTGGAGAGAGCATCTGCATGAACATTCTCGGCCCCTCTTTTGTAAATAATCTTGTAATTGTACTTCGCCATTCGGGCCACCCATCGCTGCTCCAAAGCCCCCAACTTGGCGTTTTCCAAATGAGCCAGTGGGTTGTTGTCAGTTCGCACTACCACCTCGGAGCCCGCTAGGTACTCTGCGAATCTCTCCGTCATAGCCCACACCACTGCGAGGAGCTCAAGCTTAAAAGAGCTGTAATTGTCAGGGTTACGCTCGGAGTCATGGAGTGAACGGCTTCCATAAGCGATCACCCTCTCCCGGCCATCCTGAACCTGTGACAACACAGCCCCTAGCCCGTGAAGACGCCCGTGAAGACTCCCGTCAGTGTGCAGGATGAACGGCTGAGAGAAATCAGCATAATCCAACACTGGGGCATCCGAGAGTGCAGCCTTGAGATCTCGGGAGGCCTCTTCCTGAGGGTGTTGCCACTGGATTTTTCGCCCATTGGCCCCAGCGGGAGCCCCCTACAGCAGGTCATGCAGGGCTCAAGCTCGACATGCGAAATTCTTTACGAAACGACGGTAATATCCAGCTAACCCCAGAAAAGCCTGCACGTCTTTCACCGTCTCGGGGGTAGGCCATTCCTGGATAGCAGCAACCTTCTCCCGGGATGGCCTCACACCCTCTGCCGAAACGACATGACCCAGATACTCAATCTGAGAACGAAATAGGTGGCATTTCTGAGGCTTCACCTTCAACACGTACTTTTGCAGCCGGCTGAGTACCTGTCCCAACCGCTTCAGGTGGTCCTCGAAGGAGGTGGCATAGACAATGATGTCGTCCAGGTAGATCAACGTGGCCTCAAAATTGAGATCCCCTAAACATCGCTCCATCAATCGCTGAAAGTTCCCGGGGGCGTTGGCCAGCCCGAATGGCATACGATTAAACTCAAACAGTCCCATGGGCATTATGAACGCCGTCTTAGCTCTGTCCTCTTCTGACATGGGCACCTGCCAGTACCCACTGGCCAAGTCCAGGGTCGAAAAATATGTTGCTTTGCCCAATGCAGACAGAGATTCTTCTATGCGGGGCAGTGGGTATGAGTCTTTAATAGTGCAAGCATTCAATTTACGATAATCCACACAGAATCGTAGTGTACCATCTTTCTTCCGGACCAACACGATGGGGGCCGCCCAAGGGCTTTGACTTTCCCGTATCACCCCTTTTTGCAGCATCTGAGCCAGCAAAGTTTTCACCTCTTGATAGAGTTGTGGCGGGATCTGTCGATATCATTCTCGGATAGGGGCCGCTCCTGCTGTGGGGATCTCATGAGTGATGGTGGTGGTACACCCAAAGTCGTCCTCATGGCTAGCAGATACTTCATGGTACTGTCCTAGCAATGCTTTTACTTGTGAAAGTTGGGCCGCAGTTAGTCCAGAAAGCTCGGCCCGCATCTGCTCCAAAATATTTCGGCCCTTCTCTTGTGTCGAGACTTCGTGGGCCTGTAAGGTTCGTATTGTTACCTCCCAAGGATCCTCGGGGTGTACTCGTAATTGAACCGCAGGAGCGGGCAGCACTTCTTCTAAAGGCTTTACTAGTTTGGCCAGTACAGTCCGTGCTTTCAGAATGGTATCTCGGTCTTCAAGGTTAACGCAGCGGACCAGGACGGTTCCTTTTCGCACCGTAGCGAGGGAACGGGCCACCAGTATGCCAGGAGGTAAGTGCTCTGAGTGACATGGCTCCACCTGCACCTCTACGCCCTCCAAAGGTATCGGGGCCTGAATTGGCAGGGCCACCACTGTCTGTCCAGGAGGCAGCACAAGCAGGGGTGCCGCTGACACGATAACCTTGCCCAGAGCCTCACCCTCCTGGCAGTCCCGATGCACCCGCGCATCTCACACCAGCTGCTGGAATACCTGTCCCTGAGCTGTGCGAGAACCCCACTGCTTCAGTGTCCTTTGTGTGGGATCATTAAGCAACAGGTTACCAAACTCTTAAAATATTCATGCCTAGGGTGACGGGGTGTCATTGATCAGCTTCTCCTTGAGTCAGCACAACCCCTCTGCGGCCGAGGGGTTTACCGCACAACGTCATCTGCACCCACACTACCCCGGCAACTGGGACCAGCAGTTGGTTAGCGGCTACTATAATAATAATCTTTATTTTTATATAGCGCTAACATATTCCGCAGCGCTTTACAATTTGCACATATTATCATCACTGTCCCCGATGGGGCTCACAATCTAAATTCCCTATCAGTATGTCTTTAGAATGTGGGAGGAAACCGGAGTACCCGGAGGAAACCCACGCAAACACGGGGAGAACATACAAACTCCTTGCAGATGTTGTCCTTGGTGGGATTCGAACCCAGGACCCCAGCGCTGCAAGGCTGCAGCACTAACCACTGAGCCACCGTGCCGCTACTAGTCTAATCATGGGCCCCCACTGAGGCCTTGCTGCCTCCGGAAAGTTTCGTTGAAAGTACGCTGTGGGCATAGTGGTTACTTGTGACCCCGTGTCCACCAGACACCGGACGGCCCGGCCCTCTACTTCTGCCCAAACTACCGGACACTTTGCTACCAAATCTTCGGGACTTCCACCAAACCTAGTTGTGGTTTTCGGCTCCGAGCGGCGTCCCCCCAGCCCGGAGCCCTTTAGTTTAATGGCCGCCGGGGTGGGTATCTCCCACGCCGCGGACACTCTCGGGCGAAGTGGCCTGGCTCTCCACACTCATAACACCGGGCCGGTATAGATTGACCACCCCGCGGAGAACGTGACCCCCAGGGACCGGGATTAACACTGGGTCGTCCAGTCTCCGGTTCGGTTCTTCTCTTTACTTCAGCCAACTCGCTCTTAATATTTTTCAATTCTCGCTTCATCTCCTCCACCCACTGAGGTTCCTCAACTGTGTTCGAGGAGGCCTCCACACCTCGGACCTTCCCCACGGGGACCGCCATCCCCTGCTCTTGCTCCCAAACCCGTGCCTGACTTCCCACTTCTGAAAAGTCTATTTGGGGATTCATTCTGATCTGTTCCCGTAATGCCTGTTTTATCAGTGGATCTCGCAGTCCAGTCACCAGTAGGTCACGTAGGGTAATGTCAACAGGTCCTACCCCTACCCCGTCTTTTCTTTCAATAGCCGTATGCAATTATTGGAGCACATTCATATACTGAGTAATCGTCTCCCCCTCTGCCTGCATCCTGCTAAACAGACGGGTCCTTAACTCTCCCACATTAGTGGGATCCCCGTGGGTCTGTTCCACTATCTGCAACACCTTTTCAAAAGTGTTGCGGTGCCCCGGAGGTTTCAACATCACTGACCTCTGCACCTCCCCGTCTAGGGCCATGAGTGCCACTTCAGCTTCCAGGTCAGGGGTCATTGGGTGCATCCAAAAGAGCCCCCGCATTCGCTCTGTCCAGCTCCATAGCATAGTATTGGAGCCGGAGAATCTAGGCAGGTTGTTCAGCATGGCCCCCAATGAAATGCTAGTATGGGGGCCCTCATTATTTACAGAGTCTACAGCTTCCCCCTGACCTGCGCCACCACCGTCTATGCTCGGAGACTGCATCCTGCCGACTTACGCCAAGTGTAGGGTTGAGCAGGTTCGCAGGATGCAGTGACGAGACACTAGACGACTGATGGTTTGCAAAATAACTTATCTAGTTTTAGCCACTGGGCTTGTTTGAAGAAACATACAATAGTGAACCAAACAAACAGTCCACGCAGGGACTCAACAATCTTATTCAAATTCTAAAGCCACTTAGCCTTCCAGGGACTGCTGGTTTCGGGAGCGTGGCTGCGTTGAGGTCGCTGAGGCAGCTGTCCTGAAGTCTCGCTTCCCCAGGAAGGAATGGGGCTCAACAGGCCCTGAAGAAAGTGAAGACGGTGGGGCGCAACAGGCCCTGAAGAAAGCAATACCGTTGTGGCGCAACAGGCCCTGAAGAAAACGATGCCGTTGGGGCGCAACAGGCCCTGAAGAAAGCGCTGCCGCTGGGGCACGACAGGCCCTGAAGAAAGCGCTGCCACTGGGGCGCAACAGGCCCTGAAGAAAGCACTGCCGCTGGGACGCAACAGGCCCTGAAGAAAGCGCTGCCACTGGGGCGCAACAGGCCCTGAAGGAAACGCTGCCGCTGGGGCGCAACAGGCCCTGAAGAAAGCGATGCCGTTGGGGCGCAACAGGCCCTGAAGCAAATTATGGAGGTGGCGCACGGTGATGACGCAGTTCCCCAGATGACCTGTAGCCGTCCTTTATCAAGGAGTCTCTCCCAAAGCCAGGGTAGCGAGCCTTTTATCTCGCCTGTGACGAGGTGGCGTATCTTCAGGCCGGTGACGGCCGGGTCGGCGTGATGGGGAAGGCTGGGGGGAAGTGCCCAGGCCTCTGTGACCTGGTTTCGGGTACTCACGGCCACAACCTGAGGTAAAGTTCCTCTCTCGCCAAGGTGGGGGGTAGCGGGGATGCTTCTCTCAGAACGGGAGTGGGGAGCAGTCTCTGGGAACAGTCTCTCACGTCTCTCTTGTCAGTAAATGTCCAGCTTTTTCCTCGCAGGCTCCTCTCGATGCCCCTGCAAGTCACCCTGCATCCTGCCTTCACTCGCTCTCTTCCCCAACTGCCACTTCAGCGCGTCCCCTGCTCCTTTTACCCTAGTCCCGCCCCCTGTTGCCCTGACAACCTCAGTAGCATGTCTCCCTTTGTAATCCCCCTGATGTGATTCCTTCAATAACTCTGATGGTGGTCCCCTTGGTTCCGGCCCAAACACTATATGGGGGTCCTCCTCCCCACAACCACATTACATTTTAAGTGTCTTTGAAGGGTCTATATGACAGAAAATACCAAAAAGTGGCACCATTCTAAAATCTGCACCCCTCACGGTGCGCAAAACCATATTCAATAAGTTTATTAAGCCTTCAGGTGCTTCACAGGAATTTTTAGAATGTGGAATGAAAAAAAATGAACATTTTGTATGCACACATAGCGTTTTTTTTGCATTTTCACAGCGTTATTTAAAGCGCGATTTTGCCGCGAAAATGCAAAATAAAAAGCATACCATGCAATCCTATGGCATTCCGTACATGCTGTGCTAATGCTGCGTATTTTTCCGTGGCGGAATCGCATCACGGAAAAATACCCAGCAGGCTCATTTTTTGCGCGGAATAGCGGGAATTCCGCACACATAGGAAAGCATTGTTCCACTTACTTTCCGCATGTTGCTATGGCCACCATGCGCAAAGTAAGCGGAAAATGTGCGGATGGTACCCACAGTCTGGACGAGAGGAAATTCTCCTCCAGGCCGTGGGTACCATATCCCTGTAAAAAATAGAATTAAAATAAAAATGGTGATATTCTCACCTCTGGGGTCCCGTGCAGCGTTCCCAGGCCTCAGCAATGCTACCGCCAACTCCCGTTCCCAGGGATGCCTTGCGACAAAGACCTTTGACGCCGGAAGGTGAGAAAAACACCACTTTTTTTTTTTTTTATTATTTTTAACTTTATATCTTTTTACTACTGATGCTGCATAGGCAGCCTCATTGTAAAATGTTGGTCACACTAGTCAAACATTATGTTTGACGAGTGTGACCAAGCGGTCAGTTTGCCAAGCGATGCTACAGATCGCTTGTAAAATGCTAGCATTCTGCAAGCTAATTACGCTTGCAAAACACTAGTTAAAACGCAGGAAATACGCGGGAATTACAAATGCAAAATTCTAGCGGATTTTCCGTGGCAGGGAGTTGCGGAATTCCTGCGGAAAATACCGCAAAAAGTGTGCAAGTGTGCACATAGCCTAAACTTTTTCACAAAAATTTTATTTTAGTCCCTTTTTTCTATTTCACAAAGGGTAACAGGAGAAAATAGACCCTGAAATTTGTTATGCAATTTATCCTAAGTATGCCGATACCCCATATGTTGGGGAATACTACTATTTGGATGCACGCGAGGTCTTGGAAGGGAAGGAGCACTGTGACTTTTTGAACACAAAAATGGCTGGAATCCAGAGCAGACGCAATGTCACATTTGGAGAGCCCCTGATGTGCCTAAACAGTGGAAACCCCCCCCACAAGTGAACCTATTTTGAAAACCATAATTGTTAAGTAAATATATCTAGATGTGTGGTGAGCACTTTGAACTCCCAGGTGCTTCACAGAAGTTTATAATGTAGAGCTGTCAGAATTTAAAAAAAAAAAAAAAAAAAAAAAAAAACATTTTACCCACAAAAATGTACTTTTTGCCCAAATTTTTTTTATTTTCACAAGGGTAACAGGGCAAAATAGACCCCAACATTTGGTGTACAATTTCTTCTGAGTACACCAATAACTCACATGTGGGAGAATACTACTGTTGGGTGCACGGCAGGTCTTGGAAGAGAAGGAGAACAGTTTGACTTTTTAAATACAAAAATGGCTGGAATTGAGAACGAACGCCATGTCGCGTTTGGAGAGCCCCTGATGTGCCTTAACAGTGAAAAAAAACACACGTTACACCATTTTGGAAACTACACCTCTCAAGGATTTTGTCCACAATATAGTGAGCATTTTTAACAAACAGGTACGACACAGAATTTGATAACATTAGGTTGTCATATTGAAAAAGTTCATTTTTTTTTCACGAAAATGTTGTTTTCACCCAAATGTGTAATTTTGGATAGCATGAGAAAATGGACCCCATAATGTGTTGTGCAATTTGTGCAGAACGCGACTATAACCCATATGTGGTCAAAAACTTCTTCTTGGGCACATGGCAGGACTAGGAAATGAAAGAGCGCTATTTGCCTGTAATAGATTCTGTATGCCATGTCGCATTTGTAGAGCCCCTGACATGTGAAAACAGCATAAACCCCCGACAAGTGACCCCATTTTGGAAACTAGACTTCTCAAGGAATTCATCTAGGGGTGTAGTGAGTATTTTGAACCCATGGTTGCCTCAAAGAATTTTATAACATTGAGACGTGGAAATATAGCATTTTAGTGGTAACAATGCAAATTGTCTCTTCAGAGAGGAAGATTTCTAGAACTCTAATGCCATCTATTGGAAGTAGGTGGCACTAGAGTTCTAGTCCTCTTCCTCTCTGAAGAGACAATTTGCATATTTCCCAGAGGAGCATTGCAGCTTTAAGTCTCCTCATCTCGGCATGCTTAGCATGCCAATCTCCGCAAGGAGACACGATACTCCTTGGATAGTGGTAACAATGTAATTTTTTGCATTTGCTGCAAATTTGTCAGGTACACTAGGGTTAATAGGTAAAACTAGACCCCACAATTTATTGCATGCGATGCTGCCCCATATGTTGTCAGAACTTACTGTTAGGCCACACATCTGTGCTGAGAAGGAAGGAGCGCTATTTGGCTTTTGGAGCACAGATTTTGCTAGAACAGTTTATGGCTGCAGTGACCATCTTGTAACATCCAAGCCAGGCTTTTTATCTGGAGAATTTCAAATCTGTCAGTCTAGTACCCATACATTGTGTCCCCATACAGTGTTGAGCCCTCATACATTGTGCTCAGATTGTGCTTCTGGGATTACACACTCGTAAATGATGTGCTTTCTCTCCATTACAATAATGCCAAACATGTGGCCACCTACTGAGGTTTAGGCACAGTGGGGGTCAGAAGGAGAGCAGCATTTGGATTTGGGAGTGCAGATTTCAATGGATTGTATTTGAGCGCGCTGGAACCATGACGCTTTTCTAGAGTCTTTGTTCTACCAGTAATGTGGGAACCCCCTATTGTTCCTGTGACAGATGTCGGACCTGGGGGCTGGTTTTGTGTAGAATAAATTAAGGTTTTAAATGGTAACATTTTGGGGTACGTTATATTTTTTGTTCGCTTTCAGTATAAGGCTGGATTCTACGCTGTCCACTTACGTTGGGGTTTCCATGTAAATCCCACAAAAAATGCAATTCAGGGGAAACCCGCAACGGAATCACCCACCATGAGACACTTCATACTCCGTTTGGCATCTGCTTCGGTGTCATCCATCTTGTTAGGCGTTCACAGGTGTGTGGTTGCCCACACTTTTGCGCTAAAAAGATGCCTAAAATGATGGGACACTGCTGGAACACAGACCAGTCCAAAGTGACTCCATCTGCCTCATAAGCGAGTGGGTCTGTCCTGGGTATTGTGAATTTACATGGAAACCTCGACGTAAGAGCTTAGCAGAGAGTGCAGGATAAATGTGAGCTGAGCCTTATTCCGATTTTTGGAAGGTAGAATGAACAAATAGACAGCAGTACAACAATAGTTCTCATTTTTATTTTTGCGCTGTTCACCGTGCAGTATAAATAAGGCGGATTTATTCTTCTGGTCGCTGTGATTACAGTGATCACAGATTTATACAGATCAAAGAAATCCAAACAATTAGAATACTACCTTCCAAAACAATGTACTTCACCAAATCCTACATTACATAATGCAGGAAAAGAAAGGCATAGGCTAAAAATGTAAAATCATCAATTTATTAATCAAAAGAATTTAAAAAAATGAAACAAGGCAAGGAAATTTCAATAAAACATGCCAGGGTCAAATAATTACACCAGAATAAACGGAAACAACGTAGTGATATCCCTAAAAAGACAGAGTGTACACAAAAATAGCTTATAATCAAGTAAAGTGCTTAATGCCAAAATTCATGATAGCTAACAATAGATGCATACCAATTCAAACAATGCATTTTTTTTTATATATAATTGCAAAAAATGTGCAATAGATAGAAAGTGCCAGTAAACAGATAGTTACTAACAGATAATATATAATAATTCGCTCAGTGCATAATAAAGTTAACCAAAATTAACTAAAAATAATATTGTATAAGGCAAAATTGCACGGTATTAATTTAGCTGTCAGAAGACTTACATAAGTATAGCTGCTAGTGCAATATAAGTCATCATAAACAATGTATTTTTTTGGCTGCAAAAAAAAAAAAAAAATTTTTTTGCATAATACATAGAAAGTGCAAAGTGCCAGTAGACAGATAGTTAATGAAGGATAATATATAGTAATTTGCTCAGTGCACAATGAAATATCCCAAAACTAACTAATATTTCATGAGGCAAAATTTGCACAGTATTAATTTAGTTATTGAACATGAATGTTGCTGCTAGTGTCTATATCCTCTGGCTACTCTCACAGCGCCGTTTTGCCGTATGGCTTCCTCAATAGGGGGCAACATGTGTGTGCTATGTGAGCGCTCATCTATAAATATCCCCACAATCAGCTGTTCTCAATATCGGTGTCACCAATACGTCATTGCACATGCGCCGCTCTCTGAACTTCCTCCCATATACAAAAGTGACTTCCCGTTTACCGCTCCTGGAACGCAAGTATGGAACGCTATACGTCTCCATATTGAGCATGCGCTAACTGGGCGCCGAGATATCACAGAAGTATGTTGAGCTAAAAAACTAAGGGCTGTGCTGCTTTGTATTTAAATCTAAATAAAAACATTGTGCACAAATATACTGTAAATGCTAAGTGCCAGACTATAACAATATGCAAATATACATTGCACAAATATTATATAAGCTTGCATATAACAAACAAAAAATTTGATTATATAATATTAATATATAAAAAATATACACTATACAATGTATAATAGTGAATACATCTGAAAAAATATATTTAATATATATTCATAATGTGAAAAATCATGAATACAAAAATTATGTAAATAAAGAAATAAAAATAAAATTGAAATATAAATAAAAAATAAAGTGAATATGACACAGTGGCATAGGCATATATAAATAATAAAATAAAAAAAAATAAAAATAAAGTGATAAGAAATCTTCTGTATATTCTTATGATGAGACTGAAGACTCCACTTGATGTCCATAAAGATGTTCAAATGCCACATCACATCTGGGAAAGAAATTTCACCAAAGTAATCATTTACTATAATAAAAGGGGCCATACTTCCTAGCAAGTAGATCCATTTACAATGGCTTGGATTCTGAGACCAGTGTGATCACTTATGAAACTGCTTTAAGTGCTTCTGCAACATTTTCAAAGTACTGTTATCTTCAATATCTACTGACTTTTCTATGTCCCTTACATGCTCCCTAGTTCTAAGGGCCCCGTCACACATAGCAATCTCGCTAGCGAGATCGCTGCTGAGTCACAAGTTTTGTGACACAACAGCGATCTCACCAGCGAGATCGCTGTGTGTGAGAGCGATCAGCGACCGGCCCCCCTGCCGGTATCGCTGATCTCTGCAAGAAACCTCTGGACATTTCTTTCATCGCTGATCTCCCGCTGGCCAGCACGCATCGCTGCGTGTGACAGGCGGGAGACCAGCGATCAGCTGGTAACTAACGTACACATCGGGTATCCAAGGGATGCACGTCCCTTAGATACCCGATGTGTTCGTTAGATACCAGCGCGCTGATGCAGGGAGCTGCTAACTAACGTACACATCGGGTATCTAAGGGACGCACGTCCCTTGGATACCCGATGTGTACGTTAGTTACCAGTTCCCTGCATCAGCGCGCTGGTAACTAATGAACACAGCGACACCGCGCGCTCAGCGTTGCTGTGCTGATCGCTGGTGAAGCTGTCTGTGTGACAGCTCACCAGCGATCACATAGCGACTTACCAGCGATCCTGACATGTTGATATCATTGTCGGGATCGCTGGAAAGTCGCTATGTGTGACTCCAGCTCAACTCTTAATTCTCTGGTCGTTAAACCTACATAAAATTTTATTGCAGGGAAATCGAGCGTGGTATACAGAGCCTTTGGAGGTACAGGTACGCCTCTTACGTATCTGATATACTCTGGAACCATCATAATTAAAAGAGGATCCACTTGTAGTATACCCCAATGTCTTTGCAAAATTGCCACTAATTTGGGCCATTGCTTATTATATCCAGAAATAAACCTTACGTGTTTCATACCCGCTGTTTTATCATGAGTCCTGTTACCATACAAAAGTTCTTCTCTGGAGCATTTATTTGCCTTTTTATACCTGCTCTTTATTTGCCTTTTACTATATCCTCGATCACTAAATCTACGAATGAGATTAGACGCTTGCTGTTCATAGTCCTCCTCTCTCGTACAGATTCTTTTCACCCTGAGAAATTGTCCTGTAGGAATACCGTTAATGGTTGATCTGTGGTGGGCCGATGAAGCATGTATTAATGTATTTGTGGCTGTCTTTTTTCTAAATACATTTGTGATTATACTGCCATCCCTAAGAGCCTCTATCTCCAAATCTAGGAATTCTACTTTCCTTCCAAAATTGTAAGTCAGCTTAATATTAAA
Organism: Dendrobates tinctorius; assembly: GCF_039654945.1. NCBI lineage: Eukaryota > Metazoa > Chordata > Amphibia > Anura > Dendrobatidae > Dendrobates > Dendrobates tinctorius. The sequence goes on along the minus strand of NW_027361932.1, from coordinate 5,091,192 downwards.
ACTGTACTGATTGAGTCTATCCATTATCAACACCAAATTATCCATAGAGCATTCCCAAATAAAAAGGATGTCGTCAATGTAACGACTCCACCCTCGAATGGCCTCACTGCCTATGATACCATCATCATGACAAATCATCCATTCCCAGTATCCCATGGACAGATTAGCATAAGCAGGGGCACAAGTGGCCCCCATCGCTGTACCTTGCTGTTGCAAATATATGTCCTTGTTGAACGAAAACACATTATGCTCCAGAACAAATCTTAGCAATGACAAAATCAATTCAATCAATGGGGGCTCCAAGTTACTTTCATATAAATAACGGGAGACTGTGACTAAACCATCCTCATGTTTTATGGAAGACTACAATGCTTCCACGTCAGCTGTAACTGGGCAACAAACAAGGAGAATTGGAACTACTAACACAGGAAAAGAAATATGATGTCATTGGAATCACTGAAACTTGGTGGGACAATACACATGATTGGAATACAAGACTAGAAGGATACAACTTATTTGCAAGAAACAGACTTGATAAACGAGGAGGGGGTGTCGCATTGTATGTTAGAAACGCGTATATCTGCACATAGATTGAAGCTTCAGAGACTGGGAGTTCTGTGGAAACTGTTTGGGTAAGAATACAAGGACAGAACAATGGAAAGGACACCATTGTAGGCATTTACTACAGGCCGCCTGTGCAAGCTGTAGATATGGATGAACTCTTTATGCATCAAATGGCCAAGTTCTCCAAAAAATATGACATAGTTGTCATGGGAGATTTCAACTATCCAGACATTTGTTGGGAATCTCTCTCAGGCAAAACTAACAGGTCAAGGAAATTCTTATCCTCTCTTGCTGATAACTTTATCTTCCAAAAGGTAAGGGAGAAAACAAGGGGAACTGCTACCTTGGATCTAATCCTTATAAACAGGGAGGAAATGGTTGAGGAGGTAAAAGTGGTTGGGACCCTAGGAGGTAGCGACCATGCTATTTTAGAATTTTGGATAACTAGAGGCGGAAGACCTGTGAAGACTCAGACGTCAAGGTTAGATTTCAGAAAGGCAGATTTTAAGGGATTCAGAAAGAGAATTGGAGGGATCCAATGGCTGGATATCCTTAAAGACAAAAATGTCCAGGAAGGATGGGAAATCTTGAAAAATGAAATTCTCAAAGCACAGTTGTTAACAATTCAGAAAAGAGGGAAGAATAGGAAGCATTTAAGGAAACCAGGATGGATGAACACAGAACTTAAGCACATGCTAAACAGGAAGAAAAAAATGTTTATAAAATGGAAAGAGGGAGGCATATCTAAAGAAGAATATAATGCTGTCTGCAGAACCTGCAGGGCACAAATCAGATTATCTAAAGCTGAAAATGAATTGAGGCTTGCAAGAGATGTCAAAAGCAATAATAAAGGATTTTGGGGATATGTCAAAAGTAAAAGAAAAGTCAAAGATGCTATAGGATTTTTACAGGATGAAAATGATGAAATGGTAAGACAGGATGTTGAGAAGGCTGAACTTTTAAATTCCTATTTTGCATCTGTTTTCTCTCAGAAAGGAAATGTAACATCAACTGTTATTCACTGTCCTATTAAGGGAATAGAAGAATCCAGGATATCTATAAACAGAAAGATAGTGAGGAAACACTTAGCTAACCTAAATGAATTCAAGTCTCCAGGTCCAGATGAATTACACCCCAGAGTACTGAAGGAGATAGCAGAAGAAATTTTTGAACCCTTCTCCATAATCTTTGAAAATTCTTGGAGAACAGGAGAAGTGCCAGAAGACTGGAGAAGAGCAAATGTTGTTCCCATCTTCAAAAGGGGGAAGAAGGTGGACCCAGGCAACTATAGGCCGGTGAGTCTGACTTCTATACCAGGAAAGATCTTTGAACAAATTATTAAACAACATGTATGTCAATACCTGGATAAGAATGAAGTGATTATACAGAGTCAGCATGGGTTTGTAACTAATAAGTCATGTCAGACTAATTTAATTTCCTTCTATGAAGGTATTACTGATTGGGTGGATCAAGGAAATGCTGTAGATATAGTATATCTTGACTTCAGCAAAGCATTTGACAAAGTCTCTCATACAATCCTTATTGAAAAAATGACTAAGTATGGAATGGACAAGGCAACTGTTAGGTGGATTCATAACTGGCTTAGTGATCGGACCCAAAGAGTGGTCGTAAATGGCTGCACATCCAGTTGGAAGAATGTCTCAAGTGGGGTACCACAGGGCTCTGTCCTGGGCCCTGTATTGTTCAACATCTTTATCAAGGATTTAGATGAAGGAATTGAGGGTAAACTGATTAAATTTGCTGATGACACAAAGCTAGGAGGGATAGCTAATACTAGAGAAGAGAGAGAGAGGATTCAAAAAGATATAAATAAACTGGAGAAGTGGGCAGCAACTAACAGAATGGTTTTTAACAGGGAGAAATGCAAAGTACTACATCTGGGCAATAAAAATGAAAAAAGCATATATAGAATGGGAAGAATAGGGCTAAGTGACAGCACATGTGAAAAAGACTTGGGTATACTAATAGATCACAGACTGAATGAGTCAACAGTGTGATGCAGCAGCAAAAAAGGCAAATGCAATTCTAGGATGTATTAACAGAAGCATACAGTCTAGATCACGTGAAGTCATTATTTCCCTCTACTCCTCTTTGGTCAGACCTCATCTGGAATATTGTGTCCAGTTTTGGGCACCACATTTTAAAAAAAGACATCAACAAACTGGAGCAAGTTCAGAAAAGAGCGACCAGAATGGTGACCGGTCTGCAAACCCTGTCTTATGAGGAAAGGTTGCAGGATTTGGGAGTGTTTAGTTTGCAAAAGAGAAGACTGAGAGGAGACTTAATAGCTGTCTACAAATATCTAAAGGGCTGTCACATTGTAGAAGGATCAACTTTATTCTCATTTGCACAAGGAAAGACTAGAAGCAATGGGATGAAACTGAATGGGAGGAGACACAGATTAGATATTAGAAAAAACTTTTTGACAGTTAGAGTGATCAATGAGTGGAACAGGCTGACACGAGAAGTAGTGAGTTCTCCTTCATTGGAAGTCTTCAAACAGAGGCTGGACAGACATCTGACTGGGATCATAGAATCGTAGAGTTGGAAGGGACCTCCTGGGCCATCTGGTCCAACCCCCTGCTCAAAGCAGGATTCGCTAAATCATCCCAGTCAGATGATTTAGCGAATCCTGCTTTGAGCAGGGGGTTGGACCAGATGGCCCAGGAGGTCCCTTCCAACTCTACGATTCTATGATTCTAAGACAGCTCCCTCCGCTATCTGCAAGAATCCTGTCTTTGTAGCATCATTGCAATGTCTTTTATATATGAAGGCAAAACTTGTACCAACGGTTGAAGATAGTAATTAAAAACAGTGCAGATCAATTCACATAAAGTGCCCATACCGGAGACTATGGGTCTCCCAGGAGGATCCACAGGATCCTTATGTATTTTGGGCAGTAAGTAAAAAGTAGCCAGCCTTGGCTGTACTTTACTTATAGTGTCCACTAACCTCTTAGGAATTATCCCATCTTGATAGGCTGTTTCTAGAATATGAATCAATTGTTACTGGAATAGAGTCAAAGGATTACAATGCAATTTCTAATAACATAATAATAATAATCTTTATTTTTATATAGCGCTAACATTCTGCAGCGCTTTACAGTTTGCACACATTTTCCTCACTGTCCCCGATGGGGCTCACAATCTAAATTCCCTATCTTGTATTACCCAAGATCTTGACTGCCTGTCTTTCATACATTTCATTTGGTCATATAATGGTGTTACCGACCTTATCGGCCTGTTTAATAACAAAGCTCTGTTTTCCTCCATACTTTAAGTTGGAAACCAGCTTGACCCTGGCATGCTGTTCTGAAATTTTCTTGCCTTGTTTCATTTTTTTGATTAATAAATTGATGATTTTACATTTTTGGCCTATGCTTTTTCTTTCCTTTTTATGGAGAAAGCCGAGTCTACAGGGAAATCGAATGGGACGTGCTTCGTCCCAAACATCCATGTCCTCTATGAGTGATGTATCAGATATTTCTGGATCATCTATGGCCACTAGGTCAGGGATGGTCAGACGTAATCAACATGGACGTGGCTTTCATCCGTATAGACGGCAATACCGGTCTCCTGATGTCACCAAATATAATAAGGTAATTAATTTGAGTTCACATACTTTTACCAATATAGATTTGGCTGTTTTGGAAAAGGGGTTTTCGTTTTCACCCGCTGCGCCTTTTGACGCATTTTTGGCAGTGAAAGATTTACATCTTTTTGCCCGCTCCCTTATCTTTAAGAAACATTTTTTTGATGGCAACCTCTCCAAATTATTTCCTACAGAAGAAGAGCAAATAGCCCTGCAGACTTTGGAGGAACTATCCGCCGAACATGACACCCCTGAAGGAGGTAAGGTACCACCATCAATACGTCCGAGGTCTAGGAAATTCCCTCCTTTATCTATATGTCCCAATGTGGACCTCTTTGTACAGATTGTAAGTAGGGAGTTTCTTGAGATTCCACGATATATCCATGGTGATAATTTGACTAGAGAGGAGCGGGGACGCCTGCGCGCCCTACAAGATCTTGATGATGTTGTGTTCAAGCCGGCGGACAAGGGGGGTAACGTGGTCGTCTGGCCAAAGGTGCTCTATGAGCAGGAAGCCTTTCGACAACTTGATAATAAAATCTGTTATAAGAAACTTACGTTTAACCCCCTGTCCGCCTACTCCACACAGCTTTCTAGGATTATTAATAGAGCTAAGGAAGCTGGTGTAATATCTAAGGAGTTGGCTAGTGCTCTAATTGTATCTGAACCAACTATCTCTACGTTCTATTTATTACCCAAGATCCATAAGGATGCGCAGACGCCCCCTGGTCGCCCAATTATCTCAGGGAGGGGTAATTATTTAGAACATGTCAATCGGTGGATAGACTCCAAACTGCAGCCGCTTGTGGAGGGGTTGCCATCATTTCTGAAGGATACAGGTGAATTACTTAGGCGGGTTGATGGACTCCAATTGGAGGATGATATGCTAATGGTGACTGGAGACGTTGAGTCTCTTTACACCAGTATCAAGCATGAAGATGGCATTCGTGCCACATCTTTTTTCCTTAATATGTCAAATCTTCCGGGTGATGTCAGAGAACTGGTTTTGGAGTTATTAACTTTTACATTAACTCATAATTTTTTTATTTTTAAGGGGTCCTTCTTCCTACAGCTCCAGGGGACAGCTATGGGGGCGTCCTTCGCCCCTGCCTATGCTAACCTGTTCCTGGGGCTGTGGGAGAGGGACCTCTCCCTGCCGGATGGATCGTCGCCGATGTGCCGCGTCCTCTCTTGGACGCGGTACATCGACGACATTTTCATAATCTGGCAGGGTTCAGGTGATGATCTCCATTCTTTTATGAGGTCACTTAACATTAATGGAATTAATATTTTCATTACGTATAAATTTGATCCTGTGACGATCGAATTTTTGGACGTCACTTTGAAAAAAGATACTAGAGGGGAAATACAGACTAATATATTTAGGAAACCAACTTCCACGAATATGTTACTGCATGCGACCTCTTCCCATCCTGGCCACATGATTCAATCTGTTCCAACGGGCCAATTTTTGAGATTACGTAGATTATGCTCCACCGATGAGGATTTTTTTAGACAGAGTGATGACTTAAAAGTAAGACTGTCTGAACGTGGATACAGTAATAGAAGGATTAAACGAGCATTCAATAGGGCTAGACACTCATCGAGAGATGTGCTTTTATACGGGCAGAGGTCTAGGGATGACACAAATAAAGTTAGATTTGTTACTAATTTTCACTCACATTTTTCTCGTATGAGACAAATACTCGATAAATCCTGGCACATTTTGAAGGCCGACCCGGTGTTATCTGGGTTCCTTCCTGAGAGGGCTGCCATTGCGGCTAGGAGATCTAGGAATCTACGTGATACATTAGTCAGTAGTCACTATACGAGTGCGATACCGGATACGTTCTTGGATCGAATGGCCAGGCGTTGTGGGAGTTCCTCGTGTGGACATTGCGTTGCCTGCCCCAATATGGATCGCACTGAGGTATTTACTAGCCAGGATGGTGCACGTGAATATAAAATTAAAAAGTATATCACATGTGAGAGTCGAAATGTGGTGTACTATGCGGTTTGCCCATGCAATTTGATATATGTGGGCATGACCACTAGACAGCTTAAAAAACGTATACGCGAGCACGTATTGGGGATTGAGGCAGCAATGTCCACTGAGGACCCCACTTCGCTAAAAACCATTCCCCGTCATTTCAGGAGGTTCCATGGCTGCAATGGTAGTCTTCTTAGGGTTAGAGGTATCGATATGTTGAATGTTGGTATGCGTGGTGGAGATATATCTAAAAGATTGGCCCAGTTAGAGTCCAGGTGGATTTGGACATTGGGTACTGTCCATCCATCTGGATTAAATGAACATATTAGTTTCGCCCCATTCCTTTGATCACACTGCTCTGTTGTGTGAGAACGCTCGTGTTTTGTGTGGTCCATATTTTAACATTTATTTTATTTTTTAGTATAATTATCATCGTGATGATGGCTTATGTGTGCTGGATGTATATCGGAGTAGCGGCTTTTTTGACAACATACGAGGAACTACGTCTAATGATCAGTGTTGGAGCGCTGATGAAGAAGCGATTGATACCCATATATATGTCTATCTTGCTGTTATATATTTGGATTTCTCTAATCTACTTCTTATATATATATGATATTTATATATCTTTTGTATACCTTCTGTATATGCCTCTATTTACGATACTCCAGGTTTACACCGTAGTCACCTTGATGTATTTTAATTAAATAGGTTGATTTCTGTGTGACTAGCTCTCCCGACCTGTATGCGCCTGTTTGTCATCACCCCCTGCGCCTGCCTGCTCTCGGCGTCTCTATGCATTGGTGGTTCCTGTGGTTCCTCCTCCAGCATGACGCTGACGCGGGCTGGCGTCGTCGGTGTCTTGACAACGGTGCGCGTCACTTCCGGTTCGGGACCGCTACTTCCGGTCGCGCGGTTAAACGCGCTCTTACCGGGCGGTATAAAATGACAGGCAGCCATCATTGTAGCTATGCCCCCTGATGAAGGAGGATCGAAACGCGCGTCGGGGCTGACGTGCTCATCCAGTATACATCATAGTCCCTGCTGCTGCTGTGACCTGCTGGTAATTTAACCCCTTCATTACATGGTGTCTTTGGGGTAGTGATTAATATATGGTGGTCACTTGCTATCAGCAGGGTGGGATCTTTATGGATACGGCTAAGGGAAATAATTGTGGTATATATCCCAGTTGTGCATTTATGTGTCCATCATTTTCCCTTTGATACTATACATTGTTTTTTTTCCCCATGTGGGTTAAATCACAATTGTGTGATTACTATACTTATGGCTGATATGTATTAATCTGGATGTGTACGTCCCTTTGTATGTGCTTATGTACCACCATTATGTGTGCGTTTTCCTACATCGTTCCCATTTATACCTGTCGATTGGTTTTACTTGATCTTTAATAAAATTGTATTTTTTATATGTTATTACGGCCTTGTGTTCACCTTTTTTGGTCTAGTTTATGTGTTTTGGTGATAGGTAGTTAAATCCGCAAATAATGTATGGTAGATGTACAAGCTAAATACCATGTATATATGTTTGACCTGTTGGTGTCACTGCATTATTTAATGTAGGATTTGGATCGCAGATTTATGTAGTTTTTTTTTAGGTTTTGCTGCTATCACTCAGTAAAAATGTTTTTTTTATAAAAAGTAGATTTTTTTTGTCGCCATGTAAGCAGGGTGCAAGATGCAGTGACAAACAGAAGGCAGAGCAAGGATGTTATAGTGTAATAGAACAGGGTATTCACTCCTCGCAGGGAGGTAAATGGTTAAAGAGTGGATAATAAGAATAATTAAGTAAAACAATAGCAGTCCAGTTAAGAAAGTTATCGTGTCCTTTATGCTCCTCCTCAGCAGGTGGTCCCACAGGGGTTGTAGCACCGGCAGTGTCCAGGGAGATGTCCTCAGATGGGTTCCTCCAAACGAGGTCCGTCTTCTTGCGGCAGCGGTCGGTCTGATTCCTTCCGCTGATCCCCTAGTCCATAAACACGGGTGACTGAAGCAAACAAGGCTGTGGTACTCCCAGTGTCAAACGGGAATGGGCGCAAAGTCACTGGCAGGGAAGGCCGCAAGATTCTGCCCGGTGTTCGGCTTTTCCTCCTCTGTTCGTGTGTGGTACTCTCAGTCACTGAGTGCACGGTACCACTCTCCTCAGCGGTCCCGCTGGAGATGGCGGGGACCAACCAACACAGCCTAATTCAAATCAGTAATGGTACGCAGCACCTCATGGAAATATAGGGTCAGCATTACCCACAGAAGAAGTGCACGTCATATCCAAGGAGTCCCTCTTGGAAAACGTTCAGATATCACATAAAGAGTAAGGACAGTGCCTCATGCGCTGGTGAATGTAAATCACATTAATTCTGCCTTGTTTCAACGTTTCGATCCAAGTGATCTTTATCAAGCACTTGATAAAGATCATTTCGATCGAAACTTCACAATGAGGCAGAATAAATGTGATTAATATTCTCCAACCATGAGGCACTGTCCTTACTCTATGTGACAAGCAACGCAGCCTATCGCGGAGCCGGTACTCAGGGGCCAGAGCACGCTGCTTACCCGGCTGCGTGCTGCTGCTAGTGCATGCCAAACTGCAGGCAACTGCGCACACTTTTGCTTTTATTTTGCCACTCCTACCTGGGTCGTGAGGTTGGTCTGGCTCTTCATTCTTTCCCCGAGGCAACAAGGGAGGCAGCCTTCACAGTTCCAGACCTGGCTCGGTACAGGTAGCCGCAGCTCAGTCTTCCTCCTTACACTCCTCCTCTCCTTTAGCTCGCAATTCCACGGGCGAGAGTTCTTGCAACAGGCGTTGACACTCCTCCATCTCTTGAATGATCCACTGCCACATAAATTGGTCTTGTTCATAACGATTGAGAGCTATTCCAGCTGTCGTTCGCTCTGTGCGGCGTAAGTCAAGTTGGGTGGTCGAGTCAGGTTGGGCAGTTAAGATCGGATATGCGTCCGGGTTTGGTGGAGCAGCCATATTGGGAGTTTCAGGTGCTTGCATTTTCCCTGGGCCAGTAGGTAGCAGACCGTCTAGATCAGAGAGTGAGGCAGGTTCTTCTTCATCACCATCAAAGGTCGCTGGAGTGGACACATCGGGAATACTTGGCGCTCTTCCTTCTATTTCGGGATCTCGTGACAGACAAGGACATAGCATGCTTCGGTGGACTACTCGGGTAGGGGCCCCTTCTCCCTCAGGCTGGACTTCATAGACGGGTCCATCAGTCCCAATTCGGCGTTTCACCCAGTACGGAGTTTCTTCATATCGATGCTCTAGCTTGCCTCGAGGTCGTTTGTGTCGGACCAATACTCGGTTCCCCGCCTTGAGAGCCGTCCCTCACAGGGGCGTTGTGTCATGGTGCTCAAGTTCCCAAAACTTGGTCTGTACTAGTCGATGCAGAGTCTACAAGCGATGTCAATGTTCACGGACATCGGGGTCCAACTTCAGTTCGGTAATTTCTCGTTCTTTTCGGCCGAACAGCAGGGTGTATGGCGTGTATCCGGTTGTACTGTGCACTTGGTAGTTGTACATGCAGACTAACTCAGCTACATACTTGGGCTAAGTGACTTTCCTGTCTTCCTCCAACGTTCTCAACATTTGAATCAGCATCCGGTTGAAATGTTCGCAGGCTCCATTCCCCTGTGGATGGTAAGGTGTCTGTCACGGAGTGACTATCACGGTGTGACACGACCCAACGGGGGGGTGTCGGTCAACGGACGGCACAACTCTCATACAACGGGGATGGTATAGGTGAGAGGGTGGCCCTACTAATAGGGAATGAGGGATGGTCACCACCTGAGCTCAACATGAGCCCGTCTCTGCACTCCCCTAACGCCCTATGTGGATCCTTCTACCCCCCTCCGTCAGGATACCTCATCCCTATTTGATACCTAATACTGCACTGGCTAGTGCACTGGCCAGCAAGGAGCACTAACCTCACCTCTGCAGGTAATAAACACAGGGGCAAGTGACAGACACCACAGGGACAATGTAACAGAACACACTGAGCTTTTCTCTGCTGCAAAACACCACACAGCAGGATAAAGGCACCAGATAAGCGAACTCAGCAGAGCCACCACTGCACTCAGAGCTCCTTACTCCAGCTTGGTCACTGCAGATTGCTCTAACACCGACAGTCAGCTGATGGATCAGGTGACCTTTTAAAAGATGGTAGCAGTGGTCACCGCCCACATCAGCTGACCCAGCAGCAATGCAATTGCACCAGCTTGACAGTGGGGGAAAAACTGACATTTAACCCCCGCTGGCCTGAAAGGAAAAAGTTTTAACAGAGGAGCCAGAGCTGCCACAAATCCAAAAATTGATCATGACAGTACCCCCCGTTCAATGAGGGGCCTCTGGACTCTCAACACTGGACCTCACCAGAAAACGACATACGGTGAGGATGCCTCGATCTCTTGAAAGCAGGCACCTTGGTCAGAATGGATCCTTTTCATGTGTCCATACACCCAGATTAAATCTCGACAAATGCCTGTGCAGCTGACTCAGCCACCTGATCCCGGGTCGGAGTCACGACAGCGAACTTAGTGAAATGATCGGTCATTACAAGACAATGTTCATATCCAAGATGAGCAGGACCCACGGTCAAGTAGTCGATCATTAGCAGTTCCAAGAGAGTGGAGGTCATAATAGTCTGCGTAGGAGCTCTCCGTTCTGGAGGTTAAGCCAATTCACAACTCCGACATTGTCGACAAGACTCTTCCACTGCAGTCTGCAAACGGGGGATGAAAGAACAGCTTCTGTAACCACTGAAACGTCTTCTCCTGACCAAAGTGAGCCCCTCTTACATGAGCTTCCATTACCACCTCACTGATCACCTTCTCGGGGAGTACTACTTGCCAGGTGACCCCCCCAATTCTCGTACCAACTGCACCTTACGATACAGCAAGCCGTCTTCCAGTTGAAGTCTCTCCCATTGCCGGAGAATCTGCAGCATTCCTGAGGACAAGGCATCTCACTCACTCTGGCTGTTAAGCTGTTTTAGGGGCCATCCATTAGCTCCAACTTGAATGAACTATCGTTGTCAGGGTTTCGTTCTGAGTCATTGAGAAACCGGCTCGCACAAGCAATCACTCATTCCTTTCCACCCTATATCTGTGACAATACAGATGAAAGGTTGAGAAAAGTCTGTATAAGCTAGTATGGGCGCTTCAGTCAGGGCCAACTTGAGGGCTCAAAATGAATCCTCCTGGCTTTTTCCCCCACTGTCTGATTCTTTGCACCAGATGGCACTCCCCTCAACAACTCTACCAGTGGACTGACAAATTGGGTAAAGCCTTTCACAAACAGTCGATAGTACCCCAAAAGCCACAGAAAGGCCCCCACGTCCTTCACTGTCTTTGGAGTGGGCCATTCCTGTACTGTCGATATCTTTTCATGCGCAGGTCGCACAGCGGATACAACATGTCCGAGGTATTCAATTTGCTTGTGGAAGAGGTGACACTTCTGAGGTTTCACTTTCAAGCCATGCTTCTGCAGCCGACTCAACACCTGCTCCAGCCATCGAAGATGTTCCTCGAAAGTAGCTGCGCAGACAATGATGTCCAGATAAATGAGGGTGGCTTCAAAATTTATGTCTCCTAAGCTCCGCTCCATGAGTTGCTGAAAGGTGCCATGAGCGTTGGTAAGACCAAAGGGCATCCGGTTGAATTCGAACAACCCCATAGGCAGTATGAACGCTGTCTGTGGCCAGTCCTGCTCAGACATGGGCACTTGCCAATATCCACTGGCTAGATCTAACGACGAGAAGTTTTTCGCTTTTCCCAGGACGGACAACGACTCCTCAATTCTCGATAGGGGATGAGTCCCGCACTGTACAGGAATTTAGTTGGCGGTAGTCAACACAAAAATGCAGGGTTCCATCCTTTTTCCAAAGTAAAACGATGGGAGCTGCCCACGGGCTCTGTCTCTCCCATATTACCCCATTCTGCAGCATATGTGTCAGCATTTCCTTCACTTCCTGATAAATTTGTGGCGGGATCTGTCGATAGTGCTCCTGAATCGGTGTGGCACTTCCTGTGGGATTCCCGTGAATTATGGCGGTGGTGCACCCAAAATCATTGTCATGACTGGCAAAGACATCTTGATAACGCCCTAGCATAGCTTCTACCTGCTGCATCTTTTGGGATGAGAGTCCCGTCATTTCATCCTGCCTCTGTTCCAGGATCCGGCACCCTTCTTTCCTAGTGTTAGACAAAGGTTCTGAGGGTATGTTCATGGCTACAGTCCAGGGATTGCCTTGTTTCACCACTAACTGAATGACCACTGGTTGTATCAGTACTTCCGTCATACCCATTATTTGCGCCACTTCATTCTTGGGTGGGAGCGTGAGATTGTCCTCCGCTAGGTTGACACACCACACCACTACGTTACCGTCATGGATGGTGCCTAATATCCTAGCAACGAGGAGTCCTGAAGGAAGTTGATCCATAAGAGCTGGCTCTATCTGGACTTCCACTCCTTCGAGGGGGGCACAGGCTTGCACGGGCAGCATGAGCACAGTCTGGCCAGGTGGCAGAACAAGTTTGTCAGAGGCCGGCACGACCACCTTCCCCAGAACTTTTCCTTCTCTTGACATCTCTTGAGCCTGGGCTACCCAAGTCAGTTATTGGAACACCTTCCTTTGGGGGTGTGGTGGGCTCCATCGATTAAGAAAAGCATCGGGTGACTCACTGACTAGGATGGTCCCGAGTTCCTACAGCACATCCATCCCTAGCATCACAGTGGGGTCACTGCCAAGGTCTCCAGCGGTCAATACTCCTTTTCAGCCCACATCCTTGCCACACATGGTAATTTGCATCCAGACCACCCCTGCGACCAGGATGGGCAATTGGTTGGCTGCCGTCAACTTGATCACTAGGCCCCATTCAGGCCGCATCACCCCAGAGAAGTGACGTCTGAAATAAGCTTCTGCCATGGTAGTCACTTGGCAACCAGTATCAACTAGACAATGGATTTCCCGTACATCCACTTCAGCGAGGAGGCTCAGGGCAACAAAACTTGCAGGACTTCCTTCTCTCCTTGGCAGCTCAGGCTATGGGCGGCGTCCCCCAGCCACAGAGCCCACTAGTTTAACGGTAGCCTACCCTGTTTGGCGCATCCTCGGGCACAACGTCCAGTGTCCCCACATCTAAAAAAAAAAAAAAAAAATATCATCTGTCTCCCTGCTCGGGATGGCCCCATTTCCGGACAGGGCTTGGGGTTAGTTTTACCTCCGGACGAGATCGGCACTTCCAAGGGGATTTTTCTCAAGCCAGACCACTCTTTTCTTTCTGGATTTCGCTAACCCAACCTGTTCAGCTGCGAGCGGAACGGGTACCTCCCCGCTTCGGACCTTCCGTCGAGGCTGCCATCCCCTGCTCTTGCTCGCGCGCGCTTCCGCCCCAACTTCCAGAGAAGACATAAGTGGATTGGCTCACAAGCGCTCCTGTAGGGCCTGTTTCAGCAGCGCATCCCTCAGGCCTGCCACGAGTTGGTCCCTCAAAATTACATCAGGGGGCCCCACACCCACATCATCCCGCTTAGCGATCACGGCGTGGATCTCCTGCGGCGCATTCATATATTGGGTCTTAGACTCCCCCTCCATTTGGACGCGGCTAAACAAACGCACCCGCAATTCACTGATATCCATGGGGTCCCCATGCATCTCTTCCAAGATCTGTAACACTTTGGTGACTGTGTTTCACTCATACAGGGGCCAGAACAAAGCAGAACTTCTGGCTTCCCCGTCTAGGGCCATCACAGCAATCTCCGCCTGCATAGCGGGGGTCATGAGGTGCATCCTTAGCATGCCCTTAACCCGCTCGGACAAGTCCCATAGCAGTAAATTGCTCCCTGTAAACTTTGGGAGATTGCTGAGCATGGCCCCCCAACGGTAAGCTGGCCCTTGGGACACCCATGGCCGCTTGGTCTGCCACCTCTGTGCTTGTGAACTGCATCTTGCTGACTACGCCAAGGGAAAGCATGTTGTGGGATGCAGTGACAGACAAAAGGTGGAGCAAAGGTTAACCAAATGTAACAATTTAATAGAACAAGGTATTCACTCCTCGCAGGGAGGTAAATGGTTAAAGAGTGGATAATAAGAATAATGAAAGTAGCACGCTGCTCACCCGGCTGTGCGCTGCTGCTAGTTCGTGCCAAACTGACGGCTGCTGTGCGCGCTTTTGGCTTTATCTTGCCCCTCCTACCCGGGTTATATGTTGGTCCAGCTCCTCATTCTTTCCCCCAGGCAACACCAGAGGCAGCCTCCACAGTTCCGGACCCTGCTCGGTACAGGTACCCGCAGCCCGGTCTTCCTCCTTACAGCCATATTCTGAGAGCTGTAACTTTTATTTTTTGGCGAGCAGAGCTGTATGAGGGCTTATTTTTTTATGGATGAGCTACATTTTTGTGTACCATTTTGGGGCACATAATATTTTTAGATTGGTTTTTATTCAGATTTTATTTTTCAGACACAGAATGAACAAAACTAGCAATTCAGTTATTGTTTTTTTTTTTTCTTTTGATCCCCCTATTACATGACATGTCCACCCCAATAGAGAGACTGACGAAACCGAGCACATATAATGCTTAACTCATGGCCCAAAAACAGGGCACTCACTGTGACATATGGAACAGAGCGGAAAAGCCTCAGTAAAAAAGTCCCATGTGGAAAATTCCTTTGTACAGGAGAGGCTGAACCGCACCACCAAAGAAAGAAAAGTATAAAAAAAGCATTAACAGAATAATAGATTACCCATTGTAGTAGCCGCACGGGTGCAACGGTCACCCCATTTTTTGCAATTCTTTGCAGTTTTCTTGGACTCAGTTTTTCCTCAATTTTTCTCAACTTACTGTATATACCCGAGTATAAGCTGAGATTTTCAGCCCATTTTTTTTTAGGCTGAAAATGCCCCAAAAAGCTTATACTTGAGTCATTGTCCCGGGGGTTGGCGGGGGAGGGGGAGCGTGGCTGTCAGATCATACTCACCCCCTCCTGGCACGGTCTCTGCAGTCCCTGCTTCTCCAATGGTCTCTGGCACCGCAGCTCTTCCTGTGTTCAGCGGTCACGTGGTACCGCTCATTAAAGTAATGAATATGCGCATATCATTACGTTAATGAGCGGTACCATGTGACCGCTGAACACTGGAAGGAGCTGCCGGTACCGTAGACCATCGGAGAAGCAGGGACTGCAGAGATGGCGCCACGAGGGGGTGATTATGATGGGGAGGATGGGGGGAGCCACGCGATGTTCACCTGTCCCCGTTCCACCGCCGCGCGCCACTGTCTTCCCCATCCTCTGGCTGTGACGTTCAGGTCAGAGGGCACGATGACATGGTTAGTGCGCGCCCTCTGCATGAACAGTCACTGAAGAGACTCAGAAGACAGGTGAATATCGCAGGGGCTCGGGCCCCGAGCCAGCGGCGACACCGGCACTTGGCTCTCATAGCGCGCCTGTGTAACCGCCTGCTCAGGACACCTGCACCTGGCCCCCAGCTACGAGAGGCGAGTATGTTTTTTTTTTAAATCGCAGCAGCATATGGGGCATATTATTCTATGGAGCATCTTATGGGGCCATCAACCTTTATGCAGCATTATATGGGGTATATATCTATGGGGCCAACAACCTTTATGGAGCAGCATATGGGGCATATTATTCTATGGAGCATCTTATGGAGCCATCAACTTTTATGGAGCATTATATGGGGCATATAATTTTGTGGAGCATCTTATGGGGCTATCAACCTTTATGGAGCAGCATATGGGGCATATATATCTATGGAGCATCTTATGGGGCCATCAACTTTTATGGAGCACTATATGGGGCATATAATTCTGTGGAACATCTTATGGGGCCATCAACCTTTATGGAGCAGCATATGGGGCATATTATTCTATGGAGCATCTTATGGGGCCATTATTAACCTTTGTGCAGCATTATATGGGGCATATTTTTTGTATGGCGCATCTTATGGGGCCCATCATGAACTGTATGGAGCATTATATTGGGCTCCTGATTCAATATGGATATTCAAAAACATTTAAGTTTACTTTTATCAGTATCTATTTTTATTTTTGAAATTTACCAGTAGATGCTTCATTTCCCACCCTAGGCTTATACTCGAGTCAATAAGTTTTCCCAGTTATTTTGTGGCAAAATTAGGGGCCTCGGCTTATACTCGAGAATATACGGTAAATACAGCTTTCGGCATTGACAGCGGTATTTAAGGGGTTAATCAGCCCCACTTTTTACGTTGCAATTTTTGTTATTGATACAATGATGTTTGGATTACATGCGTTTTTAATGTATTTCCACAGTGGAAACGAATCAAAGAAGTCAAGTGTGTGTTTTTTGCTTGTGTATTTTCTATATTTAATGTAATTCTATAGGGAAACTCAGTACATAAAATTCAGCATATTTGCAAGAGAAATTGACATGTTGCAAATTTGAAACATGCACAAGTCAGTTTACGGTGCGTAAAAAAACATTAATTATATCTCTTAAATGCTGTGCTCTTGTCTTATTAATTACTGAAGAAGGATCCTCTGTGCTCTGAAAATTTTAAAAGTTTTTACGTATTTTTTGGACTATAAGACTCACTTTTTTCCCCAAAAAATTTGGTGGAAAATGGGGGTGCATCTTATAATCGGAATATACCGAACTTACAATTAGCAAGGTGGCAGCAGAAGTCGGGCGATTCTTCCTGTGGTCTGATGATCTCACTCCCATCCTGGTGCGGCAAGCTCGCCGATGCTCAGTGGTGCGTGGGGCTCCAGTGACATTTTGTGAAAGCCGTGAGCCCATGCACTTCTATTGCCTCGATGTTGTGACCTCCGGAAGGCGGCGCATGCACAGATTGAGATCTCGGCAATGAGTCTCGTCCCGTCACCATCGAACCTGCCGCTCCAGTCTCGGTCATATCATCGCCGGACCACCAAACACCCCCTGTGACTCCGCTCCCCCCAGGGTGAGCTGAATTCAGGACTGTAAGACGAACCCCCATTTGACACATTAATTTTTTTCCCATTTTACTTCTGAAAATTTTGGGTGCGTCTTATAGTCTGGAAAATACGGTACATCTATTCCTATTTAAAATACATGCACACTCATGCTTGGGACAAGGGGTAGTCAGGGTAGGCACCTGACTAGGGTGTTGCCACCTGGCTCCCCGAGGTGGGCGCACTTGGGGCAAAGAACGGATATGAAAAGGGCATCATGAAAGGGGGGAACAGTATGGAGAGAGGTCAGCATGGTGATGGGACAGTGTAGAAGATATAGGGTGTGTAAGGTAAAACTACAGAGGAGAAAGCCATGGTATAGGCCGTGGTTCATAAGGGCCCATGTAGGGTTCTAGTCCACCACAATATTGTTTAGATATTTTGTGATTAAACCACAAGGTAACCTGGGTCTACTGTATCTTGCAGATATATACAGGGTGGTCCAAAAGTAGGTGGACAGTATGTGTAATAGGGTTATGAAGGGGGAGATTTATCAAACATGGTGTAAAGTGAAACTGACTCAGTTGTCCTTAGCAACCAGATTCCTCTTTTCATTCTTCATAGACTCTTTGGAAAATGAAAGGTGGAATCTGATTGGTTGCTAAGGGCAACTGAGTCAGTTTCACAGATCCAGTTTTCACAGATAAATCTCCCCCAAATCTGTTTTCTTTTCAGATAATTCAGATAACCCATAATGGCAAATAATTTAAATACAGATCAAAGAAAATGGATTTTAAAAGAGTGTTGGAAATCTCAAAATGCTGAAAATTGGGTTGAAATAATTTGGTACTCAAGCCCCAAAGAGACCAACCATTTACCGCATTCGTGACAAATTCGATGCCACTGGCTCAATCCTTAATGCTCCAAAAACTGGTCGACCCAAAACAGCCTGAACAGAAAATAATAAACAACTTGTTGCTGAAACATTTGTTCAGAGTCCAAAAAAGTCCACCAGAAGAGTCTCTTTAGAATTGGGAATTTCACAAGCTTCCATCATGCGAATCCTGAAATCTATTGGGTGGAAAGCTTATTGTCCATGCCTAATTCATGGTTTATTGGAGGATAATCCAGACAGGTGGCTGCAATTTAGTGAGATTATGCGTAACAAAATTGAAGAAAATCCAGTAATTTTAGATAACATTATGTGGAGTGATGAAGCTTCTTTCAAATTATCTGGCCATATTAACAGACATAATTGTATTTACTGGTATAATGAGAACATGCATTTAACATTAGAACAACTAAATGAGCCTGGTGTCAATGTTTGGGGTGGTATTTCAAGTTTTGGTGTTTTTGGACCATTTTTTTTTTTGATCGATCAGTCACAGGAGATAAGTATCTCGAAATTGTAATGAATCAAGTTGTTCCCCAGTTACAGCAACAGCCTAATTCAAATGACCTTTATTTCCAACAAGATGGAGCCCCTCCACATTATTCAAGAGCAGTCCGCGAGTATCTTGATGAAAACATTTCCTAATAAATGGATTGGCCGGCACGCTCACCAGACTTGACCCCAATGGATTTTTTCTTTTGGGGAGTACTCAAGGACAAAGTTTATAGTCGAAAACCAAAAAGTGTCAGTGATTTGAAAAATGACATAAGAGATGCATTTCAAGAAATTAATACCCAAAGATACTTGTGAAAAAATGTTTGTCGAAGCGTAAGAGGCAGACTTCAAAGCTGTGCAAATTGTGATGGAAAACAGATAGAGCACCTGCGCTGATAAAATTTAAGGGCTTTTGTATTATTGTTCAGAATAAAATTTAATTGTCAATGTTATGCTTGTGTTAGTACATATAATTTTGTATATAAATCAAAATAAATGTTATTAGTTTCTGTCCACCTACTTTTGAACCACCCTGTATACAGTGGGGAAAAAAAGTATTTAGTCAGTCAGCAATAGTGCAAGTTCCACCACTTAAAAAGATGAGAGGCGTCTGTAATTTACATCATAGGTAGACCTCAACTATGGGAGACAAACTGAGAAAAAAAAATCCAGAAAATCACATTGTCTGGTTTTTTTTTTCATTTTATTTGCATATTATGGTGGAAAATAAGTATTTGGTCAGAAACAAGCAATCAAGATTTCTGGCTCTCACAGACCTGTAACTTCTTTAAGAGTCTCCTCTTTCCTCCACTCATTACCTGTAGTAATGGCACCTGTTTAAACTTGTTATCAGTATAAAAAGACACCTGTGCACACCCTCAAACAGTCTGACTCCAAACTCCACTATGGTGAAGACCAAAGAGCTGTCAAAGGACACCAGAAACAAAATTGTAGCCCTGCACCAGGCTGGGAAGACTGAATCTGCAATAGCCAACCAGCTTGGAGTGAAGAAATCAACTGTGGGAGCAATAATTAGAAAATGGAAGACATACAAGACCACTGATAATCTCCCTCGATCTGGTGCTCCACGCAAAATCCCACCCCGTGGGGTCAGAATGATCACAAGAACGGTGAGCAAAAATCCCAGAACCACGCGGGGGGACCTAGTGAATGAACTGCAGAGAGCTGGGACCAATGTAACAAGGCCTACCATAAGTAACACACTACGCCACCATGGACTCAGATCCTGCAGTGCCAGACGTGTCCCACTGCTTAAGCCTGTACATGTCCGGGCCCGTCTGAAGTTTGCTAGAGAGCATTTGGATGATCCAGAGGAGTTTTGGGAGAATGTCCTATGGTCTGATGAAACCAAACTGGAACTGTTTGGTAGAAACACAACTTGTCGTGTTTGGAGGAAAAAGAATACTGAGTTGCATCCATCAAACACCATACCTACTGTAAAGCATGGTGGTGGAAACATCATGCTTTGGGGCTGTTTCTCTGCAAAGGGGCCAGGACGACTGATCCGGGTACATGAAAGAATGAATGGGGCCATGTATCGTGAGATTTTGAGTGCAAACCTCCTTCCATCAGCAAGGGCATTGAAGATGAAACGTGGCTGGGTCTTTCAACATGACAATGATCCAAAGCACACCGCCAGGGCAACGAAGGAGTGGCTTCGTAAGAAGCATTTCAAGGTCCTGGAGTGGCCTAGCCAGTCTCCAGATCTCAACCCTATAGAAAACCTTTGGAGGGAGTTGAAAGTCCGTGTTGCCAAGCGAAAAGCCAAAAACATCACTGCTCTAGAGGAGATCTGCATGGAGGAATGGGCCAACATACCAACAACAGTGTGTGGCAACCTTGTGAAGACTTACAGAAAACGTTTGACCTCTGTCATTGCCAACAAAGGATATATCACAAAGTATTGAGATGAAATTTTGTTTCTGACCAAATACTTATTTTCCACCATAATATGCAAATAAAATGAAAAAAAACAGACAATGTGATTTTCTGGATTTGTTTTTCTCAGTTTGTCTCCCATAGTTGAGGTCTACCTATGATGTAAATTACAGACGCCTCTCATCTTTTTAAGTGGTGGAACTTGCACTATTGCTGACTGACTAAATACTTTTTTTCCCCACTGTATGTCTGACTGGGATGATTTAGCGAATCCTGCTTTGAGCAGGGGGTTGGACCAGATAGCCCAGGAGGTCCCTTCCAACTCTATGATTCTATGATTCTATGTTGACTTTGTGCATGACTTTGTATTACAATGCCTTCAATCTATGCTACATTTTGAGTTTGCTGTAATTGTGTAGGGCATTCCATCATGTTGGTCCCCCCCTTTGGAGAAGTATTATGGTTTTAACTTCCCCTGTTTTTTGTGTCTCTGCTATAATAAAATATATGTTTTGATGTACTATAGGTGTGCGCAGGTCTTTATGCATTGGTCTTTTCTCTTTCTGGGAGGTAATTTTAATAACCCGTATTTTTAAAGGGATACTGTCAAGATGTGCTGCAGAAGACTGGAGAAGAAGGAAGTCTGCAGAGAACTGTAGATGTGAAAAGTCATTATGGCATTTGGACAAGATGGAGACAAAAAGAAAGAAAAGACTCAGAGAGGTGTTGATACTGACTATGCCTCATCAGTGCTGTGGTTCCTGTGTGGTCCGCAGTCTGATAATGACTGATAATACCAAGGAGATGCTGGGAGTTAAATACATACTGGGAGTTGTAGGTTCATGAGATACAAATGTATATGAGCCTGACTTACAAAGATTCAGCTAGTCAGTTTTTACTTATGTCATACAATTAATGGAAAAGGGAAGAATTATCTGAGTAGAAGAGCAAAATGAACAATTGTAAGTACATAATGCTATATATGATATGATGATTGCAATGTATTGAGAGAATAAAAATGTTGATGGGAGAAGTGGTTCTTTAAAAACAATCATACGTATCCGTTTATCTGTTTAGTTTCCATTAGGGAATCTGCCAAATGATAGACACTTTAATTGAATAGATAAAGTGTTGATAGGAAGGGAGCTGCAGCTGAGATTTTGGTACTTTGCTGCCCTCTTGTGGATATTTATTCAAATAGCATGGATTAACATATAATCGTCTGCAAGTTGACAGACTTTGGCCTGTGAGTATCTGAACATCTCAGCCATTGGATTACAGCTAAAATTATATTGTTTTGTTCTTCCAAATGATGTAAGTAGGAATATTGTTAGTACTCTCTATAACCCTCACGTAGTCACAGTAAACAGAATAATACTGAGAATACTGAGTGAGGGAGTGTCAAAAACCACAAATAACCATAGTCCTAATTTCCAAGAGTGTCATAAGAGCAGGACCCCCAGAAGCAATTTGACAGTGGAATGAAAACACCATTTCCCAATGCTAGCAGTCACTAGGCAGGGCGTTCATTTAGGCCTCGTACAGTTTTTCACGCATGTGTTATATCTGCGTTTTCCACAGAAAGAACATGTACTCAAAGTCTATGAGGCTGCTCATAGGTCTGTCTTTTTTTGTGGACCAAGTTTCCACCCAAAAATCACAGACATGTGTTTTTATGATCAGTAGATCAAAATGATCCAAAGTTTGATCATTTTTTAAATTATTTATGCAAAATTCCCACATCAAGTGTACACCACTAAATAATAACATAAACAACATGAATCAATAAAGTAGGTTAGGAAGATAGCGGTAATGGTGATGTGGGAAAATACAACTTTTATTCTTAACAGCATTATAATATTCCCTTTATAATACCTTGCAGTCTTAACGAAGGCACCGCTGTTATGAATGAGTCACCGTAGGAGGCAAAAACAGAAATACTAGCTAAGTCCAGAAAACCAGAGAAGTTGGCAGCTATCGGATTGCAGACCCCTGAACCTATCAACAACAACTAGCAGTAGCCGTGGGGGGTTCCTACGGTGCCCTAGACCCCTCGATCACAGCCGGAGAACTACATAACCTAAAGACAGAAAGGGAAATCTAAACTGCGCCAGAGCAGACCCCAAAGCAATAGGCAGCCCCCAACATATAATGACGGTGAAGCAAGATGAAAAAACACTCACACAGATAGAAAGATAGGCTGAGCAAATGATCGGGCCCAAGCTAACTAGGTAGGACAGGATAGAAAAGCTGCTGTCTGTAATCCGCCAAAACCCTATCAAAAGAAGAGCCAACAGCTGATAGGGAAAAAAGCCCTGAAGACGCTAGGCTTCAAAAAGACTATATCAGTACTCAGGAATTTTCTGAAGACAGAGCAAAAAGGAATTCAGCACACCCCAGCAGGGAATGGCAGAAATCAAGGAAAACAATGCAAAACAAAACCAAAACACAAATGCAAAAAGTAGAGCAGAAAACTTAGCTTTTGAGGAGCAGGAATCAGACTGGTCTCCTAGAATCCCTCAGAGAGATCACCAGCAAGGCAGAAGGGCGTCGGTTGCCTTATATCCAGTCAGTAATTCCCGTCACCCAGTCATCATCATCCTGCCCAGGTGCTTGGTAAGCAGCCTCACTACCTTCCTTCACCAGAAGAGGGAGTTCATCAGACCTCAATGGTGAAGGGGAAAATGAACTCACAACACACCGCTGGAGTAAGATGTGCCTAATAATTAAGAGGTGCACACTAGAGATGAGCGAGCACTAAAATGCTCGGATGCTTGTTACTCAAACCAAGCAATTTCTAATGCTCGGATACGCTTGGATACTCTTTTCAATTAACTAGTATAATGGGAGTCAATGGGAAATACAAGCATTTTTTCGGCAGACCCTATAAGGAGGTCTGGGCAGAGGCGTATCTAGGGCAGGGGCAGCTTGGGCATGTGCCCTGGGCACAGCCGGCAGGGGGTCGCAGTCGGGCCGCCTAATGCAATTGCTGGACAGGGAGTCCGCAATTCTCTGAGCCGCCTGTTAAGCAGACAGCCAGCACAGAGAAACTGCAGCACGCCGGCTCTCAGTGTTCACTAGTACTCGCTTCTAACAGACGCAAGTACAATTGCAGCTCTGACCGCTGGGTCAGAGCCACACCAGCAGTGTGATCATGTCATGTGATCACGCTGCTGTCGTCACATGCCGGTGCTGCAGAAGCGCAGATCGGTGGTAAGTGCTCCATGTTAGCGGAGCTGAAGACACTGAAAATATTGATGATTTTTAGTGTAACGGAGCTGGGTGAGATTTCGTGTAACATGGTATGATTGGAAGACCCAAATTTGGGGAGCAATGAACTGACAGGTGCAGAGACAGTATGAGGAACTGGAGAAATTTGAAGTCACAATATGAGGAGGAAGGTATGAGATGGCGCAAATAAAGGTGCAGAGACAGTTTTGGGGAAAAAAGTGTGAGTGGGAACAGAATAGAGACTAAGGGTCCCGTTACATTTAGCGATGCACCAGCGATCCCAACAGCGATATGACCCGGTCAGGATCGCTGGTACATCGCTAAATGGTCGCTAGTGAGCTGCCAAACATGCACATCTCACCAGCGATGTAGCAGCGGTCACTCTTACCTTTCAGACGGCAACTCTGATGACAACTTCCTCCCGCGTCCATGAGTCGCTCGTCGGCGCCAGCAGGAAGCAGACAACGAGAAATGGACCAGGACGATCTCGCGCGATCAGCGATATCCAGTGGTGGGGCCGGTCGGAGGTAAGTGTCACATGTAACGATATCGCTATGGCGTCACAAAATCGGTGACGGTTTAGCGATATCGCTATGTGTAAAAGGCCCTTAAGTAGGGTAACATGGGGCAACAGTGTAAGGGTACATACAGGAAACAAAAATATACCAAGCGAGGGGTTGTGTGATGAAGGGACACAGTTTAGAGACTGGGCCCTATAGGGGGGACTCAGTGTGAGTAAACAGTGTGAAGAGAAGGGCCCAGTATGGAAAGGAGGGAGCAGTGTGGAGAGCATGTACCCTAAGTGGGACAGTGTGGGGTCATATTTTGTGCAGGGAATATAGTGAGGAGCAATTATTTATTCAAGGGCTCAGCTCAGTTATAATGACACTGCACAAGACCAGAGAAGATGGAAGTCTGCAGAGATGGCTGTGGATGAGAAAACTCATGGAGTCTAGACAAGATGAAGAAAAGAAAGAGAACAACGCCAGAGACAACGTCATCTCTCAGGTACCTTTATGTAAATTTTTTTTGTGATACTAATTCTCATATTTTTATTTATGTTAGGAGCATTAAAGGGGTTGTCCAAGTTTGTGATGAGTCTGCAGACTTCTGAATTGTCACAGTGCACACTGCACGCTGTCAGGATTCTCTGGTGCTGATGATTTGCATACATGTGGTCACATGCTGACTAGACATACGTGGCCTCAATGAGAATGAATTGAGAGACGCCGGGCACATCTAGTCGGAATGTGGCCAGAAGTATCCAAATCACATACTTGTGCAAGGGAGAATCCTAAAAGTGTGCAGTGCATGCGCTGTGAGTATTCAGAAGCCTGCAGTCACCTAGAGAGACTGAAGACTTTAATCAAACCTGGTCAAGCCCTTTAATTATAATATGAACTCCTGTAGCCAATCCTTACAGCATGTAATATCTTCTCTATCAGGATTCATCTCTGCTTGCAAATTCCAGCAGTCATTTCATGGCCGCTTCACTCATATGCAATTTTCGTAATTACGCTATTATGTGATAACGAGCTTCTCTTCCTGCTTCTGTCAGTTTTTCACTGAACATTGAATTAGGGAGAGCAGCTCATGACTAAGGGTGCAAATCGCATATGTGCTCGGATGGGGTGCCAAACTAAATTCTTGCCCTGGGTGCCAGAAAACCTAGATACACCCCTGGGTCTGGGGGTAGTGAAAATGTTGAAATGAATGCAAAAATTGCTGAATGGAAGGAGCACAGCATAGGGAAGACCCCTGGAAGTATCTATGACTCCCAGATCGCTTCTGAGAACAATGGTGTGTTACTTTTACTCCACTTTAAAGACTGATATTGCTGACAATAAGACATAATGAAAATAAAATGTTAAGATACATTCTTTCCTGTATAATGACTTGTATGTAAGACAAAATTTTAAAAAGTATAAAAATATAAAGTAAACCAAAATTAAAATTTTTGTTAAAACATTGTAAATTTCAGTGTCATTTATGAAGGAAGCAAGAACTGCCTAAAATATGATGGAAGAGGGACTCAGATACACCCTGCATTAGAGATAAAAGGTGGGCTTCAGACATATTCTGTTCAAATTGTCATGTGGTGGTACTCCCAGACTCAAAGGCTATGCATTAAATGGAAAGCCTAATAAAAATTGCAGGCAGGGTTATCTATACACCCTTGAAGGCACCAACTATAGTACCTCATTCAAATATTGTGAACAAAGTGCAGTTGTGGTACTGCAGTATGTGCCGCATCAAAAAATTAAGAAAGTTTAGTTTTGGCACTTCTACACTTATAAAGACTCTGTACACAGTGCAAAGGGTAATACATTCAGCCTTAAACCCTTGAAGGCAACAACTTGCGGGCCTCCTTAAAATACTTTGAAAGTGTAGTTGATGTATTTCTACACTCATAAAGGCTTTGTACAAAGTACAAAATCAGGAAAAAAAATAGAAGTAGAGTCATCCAGTCATCCATAGACATTGAAGGCAACAGCTGGCGGGCCTCATTCAAATATTAAAAGATTAAAAAAACTATGTGCTGCTGTCATCTGGTGGCGTGGAAAAGTTGGGGCTAATCCAAGGTTTGTTCATTTTTATCAGAGTGAGCCTGTCAGCACTTTCTGTTGACTGGCGAAAGTGCCTGTTTGTTTTGCACCCCCCCACTCTGCAGAACTAAAACCTGCTCAGACAAGACACTAGCGGCTAGACAGCACAACACCTCCAAGGCATAGACAGCTCATGTCAGGTGCTCTGCTTTGAGACCCAATAGATGAAGGTTACAGAGGAATTAGGGAGTACACCGGTTTTGTTGGCCAGGTACTGTTTGACCATCTTTAAAAACTTTTCCCTCCTTGTCAAAAATACCCGGTTATCAGGGCCTGGATGTTGGGAGGGTGCCATGAAATTGTCCCAGGCCTTTGACAGTGTACCCTTTACTCCATTGTACCTGGTGTGTGTCTCCCTTGCCTCTCCTCCTTGGTTGGGCAAGGAAGTTAGCCCCCTGCCACTAGTATTGTCTGATGGAAATTTTTCATCAACATACTTTACACAAGGGCCTTCTGCTATAGCACCATTTTAAGAGACCTCTACATCTCAGGAAGGAGAGATGCAAGGTTCTCATTGTAGCGTGGGTTCTAGCAGGGTGTACAACCAGTACCCTTTTTTTGGCCAAGAAGAATGTAACGCAAGGGTCACAAAGTCTGCCATATGTGCCAAGGTCCCTGCAGCTAGCACTTTCCTGTCTCCACCATGATGACTATTCTCCATCTCCTCATCTCTTCTTCCTCATTCCCCTCCTCAGCCCATCCACATAGGAGAGACTGGATGAAGCTTGCGTGGGTACAGCCAACTCCTGTTCCTCCTCCTCCTCAGCCTCCACTTCCTCATTATTACCTAATCCGCACTGAGCAGCTAAGATGAGGATGAGTAGGATTTCCCTGTTTCAGGTCTTCCTCCATCTCCACCTGGTGAGCATGCAAAGCTTCAGGTTTAATTAGCAGCTACTGGTTAAATAGGCACATAAGTGGGATCATTGCGCTGATTATGGTGCCATTCACCATTTATGTGGAGTCCTCAAAGTCTTGGAGAACTGCACAAATGTTAGATAACTGAAGAGTGGGCATGGATATGTGCAGAGGCTGACCAGAATACCGCCAGCGTGTTGGAGCTGGCATTCCATAACTGGCCTCTGCTGCTCACAAAGCCTTGTAAGCATGTACAGTGTGGAGTTCCAGCACGTGGTAACGTCGCACACCAGTCGTGAGCTGGCACTTGCATACACTGTTGCAGCACTGCCAGAGAGGCGGCAGCTGTAGCGGACTTGCGGAAACTGGCGCTGATGCTACATACCTTAATTGGAGGTTCTGGCAAATCTGGGTAGGTTTTCAGAAACCATTAACTACCAAGTTGAGCATGTGGGCTATGCATGGTATGCGTGTGAGCTTGCCAAGCTTCACAGCTGCCACCACGTTATGGCCATTATCACACACGACCGTGCCTGGTTGGATGTTCAGTGGCAAGAGCCACAGACCTGTCTGGTCTGTTATTCCTTCCAATAACTCTGCCTCTGTGTGCGGTTTATCTCCTAGATAAATTAGCTTCAACACAGCCTGTTGCCACTTTACTGAGGCAGTGCTGCAGAGCTTCCAGCTGTCATGCTGTAATGGCCTTCGGTAAGGCACTGAGGCCTCAAATTATCCCTCGAACTGGGAACTTAACTATCCATGTTTCAGGGTTACTCTTGAAGATAGAGAGGCCCAAGTCTCTGACCTTACTATGTTCCTGTTAAACACTGATCTGTCCCCTCTCCCACCCCATGAGGCATAGGGCAGAAATGAAATGTTAACAAGACACAAAGACAAAACAGGGTTAACAGAAAACCTCTATCTTACAAAAGCACTAACCAACAATAGGGAGGAGGAATAAACTAAATGGAAACAGAAACGAGGAGATAAACACACACATACTACAGTAAACCACAGAACACTTCAACAACTCACTCCAACGACTTAGTTTTAGCACACAGCACAGCAAGACAAATCTTTCCCCAGCAGGTACAAGAAGGTCTGACCAGTTTATATAGGAAGAGGTAATGACCAGATCAGAAGCAGCTGAAATGGAGCTGTATGTTTCTGACCGGCATAGAAAGGGTTATTAATCTTTTCAGAAGGAGAATAAACTAAATTCATTTAATATAGGACACAAATTACACCATCACTAAAGAAGACTTGCAATTCATTACCCGACGTGACTAACCCAAGCTCTTACAGGGGACGTGACACCAGCTTCCAATTGATGTGGACGGCGTGCTCTGGGATAGATGGAGGATGTGGCAGTAATTAGGCCTGGGTGTGTCTAGGGAATTTGAACTCCGCTTAATTTATATTTTAAGGGGGAAGCAATAAGTTTGTCCACAATTTGAGAAAATAGATATCCGGCACCGTTGTGTGGAAAAATACCCTGAATGTCTGCACATATATTTTTCACATTAATAAAAAACACCTTAATCCCACTTGGAACGGGTGTTCAATCCCATATTGAAAAAACAGAACATTTCGTTGTGGAGAAAGAGAAAAAGCAGGATGGCACTCACCGTTCATGTGAATCAAATCACTTTATTTCACATACATAAGGCATCGGCATAGGCACGGGAGCAATGTGCTGGAAGACGGACAACAGCCATTTCACGCTCAATACACTTCAACAGGTCCTATGTTGAACCTGCTAGGACCTGTTGAAGCGTATTGAGCGCAAAACGGCTGTTGTCCATCTTCCAGCACATTGCTTTTTCTCTTTCTCCACAACGGAAGCAATAAGTTTTTCACATAGGTTTGGATTTCTTTTTCCCTTAATAATAAAGACCTTCATTTAAAAGCTGCATTTTGTGTTTACTTGTGTTATATTTGTCTAATATTTAACCCCTTAGCGACAGAGCCAGTTTGCAGCTTAATGACCAGGCCAATTTTTACAATTCTGACCACTGTCCCTTTATGAGGTTATAACTCTGGAACGCTTTAATGGATCCTGCTGATTCTGAGACTGTTTTTTCGTGACATATTGTACTTCATGTTAGTGGTAAAATTTATTCGATAAGTCTTGTGTTTATTTATGAAAAAAACAGAAATATGGCAAAAAAATTTAAAATTTTGAAATTTTAAAACTTTAAATTTTTATGCCCTTAAATCAGAGAAATGTGTCACATAAGTTTCTTAATAAATAACATTTCCCACATGTCTACTTTACATCAGCACAATTTTGGATGCAAAATTTTTTTTTGTTAGGAAGTTATAAGGGTTAAAAGTTGACCAGCGATTTCTCATTTTTACAACAAAATTTACAAAGCCATTTTTTTTAGGGACCACATCATATTTAAAGTCATTTTGAGGGGTGTACATGACAGAAAATACCCAAAAGTGGCACCATTCTAAAAACTAGACCCCTCAAGGTGCTCAAAACCACATTCAAGAAGTTTATTAACCCTTTAAGTGCTTCACAGGAACGAAAGCAATGTGGATGGAAAAAATTAACATTTAACTTTTTTTTGGAAAAAAATTACTTCAGAACCAATTTTTTTTATTTTCACAAGTGTTAAAAGAGAAAATCAACCACAAAATTTGTTGTACAATTTCTCCTGAATACGCCGATACCCCATATGTGGGGGTAAACCCCTTTTTCAGCACACGGTAGAGCTCGCAAGGGATGGAGCACCGTTTGACTTTTTCAACGCAGAATTGGCTGGAATTAAGATCGGATGCCATGTTGCGTTCGGAGAGCCCTTAATGTGCCTAAACAGTGGAAAACTCCAACAAGTGGCCCCATTTTGGAAACTAGACCCATTAAGGAACTTATCTAGATGTGTGGTGAGCACTTTGAACCTTCAAGTGCTTCACAGAAGTTTATAACGTAGAGCCGTGAAAATAAGAAATCCATTTTTTTTTTCCACAAAAATGATCTTTTCGCCCCCAAATTTTTATTTTTACAAGGGTAACAGGAGAAATCATACCCCCACAGTTATTATGCGATTTGTCCTGAGTACGCTGATTCCCCATATGTGGGGAGGAACCACTGTTTGGGTGCATGGGAGAGCTTGGAAGGGAAGGAGTGCCATTTTGGAATGCAGACTTTGATGGAATGGTCTGCGGGCATCATGTTGCGTTTGCAGAGCCCCTGATGGGCCTAAACAGTGGAAACCCCCAACAAGTGACTCCATTTTGGAAACTAGACCCATGAAGGAGCTTATCTAGATGTGTGGTGAGCACTTTGAACCTTCAAGTGCTTCACAGAAGTTTATAACGTAGAGCCGTGAAAATAAGAAATCCATTTTTTTCCACACAAATGATCTTTTCGCGCCCAAATTTTTATTTTTACAAGGGTAACAGGAGAAATCATACCCCCACAGTTATTATGCGATTTGTCCTGAGTACACTGATACCCCATATGTGGGGGGGAACCACTGTTTGGGCGCATGGGAGAGCTCGGAAGGGAAGGAGTGCCATTTTGGAATGCAGACTTTGATGGAATGGTCTGCGGGCATCATGTTGCGTTTGCAGAGCCCCTGATGGGCCTAAACAGTGGAAACCCCCCACAAGTGACCCCATTTTGGAAATTAGACCCCCTAAGGAACTTATCTAGATGTGTGGTGAGCACTTTGAACCCCCAAGCGCGTCACAGAAGTTTATAAACGCAGAGCCGTGAAAATAAAAAGTCTTTTTTATTTCCACAAAAGTGATTTTTTAGACCCCAATTTTTAGACCCCCAAAGTAGGTAAATAGTGGAAACCCCTCAATTCTTGCTCCAACCCTAACCCCAACACACCCCTAACCCTAATCCCAACCCTAATCCCTAATCCTAACCCTAATCCTAGTTCGCCCTAACCCTAGCCCAACCCTAGCCCAACCCTAACCCTTAACCCTAGCCCAACCCTAACCCTTAACCCTAACCCTTAACCCTAGCCCAACCCTAACCCTTAACCCTAGCCCTAGCCTAGCCCTAACCCTAGCCTAGCCCTAACCCTAGCCTAACCCTAACCCTAGCCTAACCCTAACCCTAGCCTAACCCTAACCCTAGCCTAACCCTAACCCTAGCCTAACCCTAACCCTAGCCTAACCCTAACCCTAGCCTAACCCTAACCCTAGCCTAACCCTAACCCTAGCCTAACCCTAACCCTAACCCTAACCTAACCCTAACCCTAACCCTAGCCTAACCCTAACCCTAGCCTAACCCTAGCCTAACCCTAACCCTAGCCTAACCCTAACCCTTATGGAAAACTGAAAAAAAAAAATATTTTTTTTATTTCATTATGTGTGCCTATATAAGGGGGTGATAAACGGGGGGGTTATGTACTATTATTATTATTTTGATCACTATGATCGTTTATCATAGTGATCAAAATAATGAATGGAATCTGCCAGCCGGAGCCAGCAGATTCCCGGCGGGCGCACTGCGCATGCGCCCGCCATTTTCAAGATGGCGGCGCCCATCGGATGACGCCGGCGGGCGCGGGACCACCGGGAGGGGACGGAGGACAAGGGAGAGGTACCGGGAGGGGACCGGGGGGATCGGGGACCCTATTTCTCTATCCTCTGATGTGCGATCACATCAGAGGAAAGAGAAATTAAATGTAAAATCGTGGCTTTTTTTTTTTGCGGTCGCCGTTATAGGGTTAATAACGGCGATCGCAAAAGCGGGGGTCGGTAAAAACCGACCGATTCATGTTCTCTGGGGTCTCGGCTACCCCTGGCAGCCGAGACCCCGGAGAAAATCCGACACTGGGGGGCGCTATTCACTTAAATCACAGCGCCGTGAATTAACGGCGCTGTGGTTTAAGTACCCTTAATTACCGCCGTTAAAAGGCGTATCGGCGGTCGTTAAGGGGTTAAGTTTGTTTGGTGATCTGAAACATTTAAGTGTGGCAAACATACAAAAGAATAGGAAATCAGGAAGGGGACAAACACTTTCACACAACTCTATATGACAATCAATTTTTGAACAACCAAATTTGTACACCTGTAGCAGGCCAATTTTTTTTTTTATTTCAAACCAACAAAATTTCAAACAAAACAGGTTCTACGGCATATGACAAGAGTCAAATTTTTTTTTAATTAAAAATGTTGTAAAGTGAGGTATTGGTCGATATTTTGGTTAAAATTTTTGGAGGATTTCATTCCTCTTTTGTGGCTGTGCTATTAGTTAAGTGATAGGACTCGCAAGCGTGGGGACCCTTAACGTGGCTTGCGAGTTTGTATATTTTGGCGAAAATATCGACCAATACCTCACAATTTTTTTGTATTTTGTGCACTATATTTTTTAGGGTGCAGCCAAGCCCAGCACATTTTGTTTTGTATACAGGGGTGTTCACACTGGGATGCATTGAAAGAGTGCTGGCCAGCCCGCCTAATCGAATAGTAGGGGCATGACTAATAGGCTGAACCAGACAATATGCATTAACTTTATGTAAACAGCGCCCTATACAGGCCTTTATTGTGTCAATGTATACTAAGCAGTCACCCCCTCCGTGAATGGGTAGGTGGTGACTGGCTATTTTGTACCTGTGTTGCCAACATCTTTGCAATATGGGCTGGCTGCATCCTGTAGTGCATTTGTTCAAAGACCTGGGCAGGTAAGCGGTTCTGCCTTTTTTCTGTTTTTTTGTTTTTTTTTGGAGTATTTTAGTCCTCTTTTGTGGCTTTGGTATTAGTTTATTGATTAATTGAATCCAGAAATATTTTTCAATGCTTTTTTGAAGTGTGATATACTACCGAAATGTAACAAGCACGTAATACGCTATTCATAAGTAATTGAATCCAGAAGAATTTGTCAACGCTTTTTTTTTTTTTTTTTTTGAGTGTTATATACCACAGAAATATACCACAGAACATGTAATACTCTATGGATGATTAATTGAATACAGAAAACATTTTCACCATTTTTTAACAGTGTTATATAACACCGACATGTACCAAAAAGCACGTAATACTCTATGGATGACAATATAATACATTTTTCACCTCAAAAAAAATGATGGTCAACTGCCGCAGTTATAAATTTTGCAACAGACTTCAAAGCCCTAAGCCCTGCCTAGAGACTGTATTCAGCCACTCTCCCTGCTCCTGCAACTGTCCCTCCATAGGCTAAATGAAGAGTGTATCTGATACAAACAGCAAAGCACAAGATTAGCCCTTATAAGGACTGTTAGGTATGATGATTCAGCATCAGCACCAGTATCAACATTAGAGGTCTCTGATTTATTAAACTGTGTACACACAAGGCTGGACAATCATTCTCTCCCTCCAATAAGAACTGTCCCTGGGCTGTGCAATGGCGTCAGTATGCAGAACATGGCAGCGTTGATACTTTTATAACCCCTGATTATGTAATTCGGCTATCCAATCACAGTAATGCAACTAACAAGATGACTACTGCATTACAGTGACTCGCAAACAATTCCCGCATACTTATTGGCTGTGTAACAGGCGCCAAATATGCGGAGCGGGCATTCAAGCTTCAATTTGGAGCATCGCTAATGTTCTACGAGTGCCGAGCACATCTGAGCACCCAGATACTCGAGTGATATCTTAGTATCACCGAGCACATTTGTTCATCCCTAGTGTACATCACTTAATGAACCAAGCACATCTTACAACTGCCATACATCTCTGCCAGAAATGTTACTCTAGTCAGGGACAGAAATAGACTTCTACCATAATTTCCACCAAAAAAGTGGCATTAATTTTGATGAACTTGCTGTGCAGGCTTAACCAGGCCCTGTCCAACCTCTGCCCACTTTGGTGGAGCTGGCAGGAACTGGTGGAAAAATATCAATGGTCGCAAAACGTGGGTGCAAAAATGTCGATACATTGCAAGGTGTTTTATGACAAAATATCTGATTATGCCAAATGAATCAGGCCTTCTGTGCTTTATATCCCACAATGATATTGATACATTTTACCACACAATTGGTTTCTTTCTACACAACTGCATGGCCCATGTCTACACAACTGCATGGTGGGTCCAACATACTCCAGTAAGGCAGCAATGGGAGAAACTATATGTACTGCACAAATGTATTATCGGTCATTGTATGGCACTATTCAGCTTTAAACATATGAGTAGCAAGTGCATCTTTATATACAAATATGATTGGGATTGATCATCCTGATCTTTTTTTAGCTGTTAAAAATACACATGGTATAGCAGTGTTTGTAAGAAATGCGTAAACGTCAGGTTTGTGTGTTAAAGTCTGACTTAAAAGGATTGTCGGAGACCAAAAACCATAGCTGAAATGTCAAAATTCCTCACCCTTACCTAGATACAGGCTCTTCCCATTTCATTTTTTTTTTTTTTTTTTGCTCTTCTGATGACGTTTTGGTTTGAAACTCCCAGAATGTATTGAAGAGTTCCAAACGGAATGTCATTGGACTTTACAAATTTCTTTCTAGTCTCTCACTCGCTCCCCTCCTTCTCTGAAGCAGAGCATTAATGACATATGTCCCAACCATTTCTTCCAAGGAGCATTCATCAGTCATCTATTCCAATGCATGTTCAGTAGTTCTGCCTCAGTCCCCTTGAAGAAAATGATGCACTGCATTGCAGGGACAATGCAATGTGTGTTGTCTTGCCACAATGTTACAAAGTAATTTTCTACATATTGCGTAGAAAAATGCATTGTGTGAACATGTGCTGTGTCCACTCATTACAGGCCTGTTGTGAGTATTCCTAGAATCACAGCACATAACGCATCATTTTTGCCATAATTTTCCAAAGTTCGGACAAAAAAAAACCAAAATAAAGACTGTGCCCCCGATTTATCAAGACGGATGATTTTCTCGCTGATCTTCATGAACGAGCGCGTTTGAGTCAGACTCTCCTGATTCATGAAAAGGCGTGCGCCACAACAAAAATCTTACTCTATTCCCCCCGATCATAAATTAGACAAGCTGTGGTGTCCCTCTCCAGCTCTGCCTATTATGATGGAGCTGGGAGAAACTGGTGTGAAAATGCCAAACGTTGCAATTTTTTTGCGCAACTCCAAAATTTTGCATTTTTTCCAAGCAAATTATACAACACAATTCTGGCAAAATTACTTTGATCAATAGGGGCTTGTGGTTTTACCGTAATCAAAACAGAACATGGCACTAATCTGCAAAAGCAAAAAAATCCACACACATACCCTCAGTCTGCGTTCACGTGTAGCCAGAGGAGTATCTAGGTTTTCTGGCACCTGGAGTAAGAATTCAGTTTGGCGCCAACCCCCAAGCACATATGCGATTGGCACACTTAGGCCGGGGTCAGACTTGCGAGTGCAATGCAAGAAACTCGCGTGAGTCTCTCGCTCTAATACCCGCACTGCCGCCGGCGGTTCTAATCGGAGCATTCAGCTGCATAGAAGGACATGCAGCCGCACACTCCAGTCCCGAGTGCCGGCGACAGAGCTGGGTATTGATGTGTGAGTTTCTCGCATTGCACTCGCAAGTGTGACCCCGGCCTTACAGTCATGTCACGGCAAGTTGTGTTATGAATGGGTCACCGAGGAGGATGGCAGGAACAGGCTAAGCCACCATAAAACCAGAAAGGTTGGTAACTAAGTGGATTGCAGACCCCTGATCCTATCAACACATCTAGCAGTAGCCATGGAGCGTTCCTACGATGCCCTAGACGCCTCGGCACAGCCGGAGAACTAACTAAGCCTAAAGCCAGAAAGGTGAAATCTAAACTGCCCCGGAACAGATCCTCAAAGGATTAGACAGCCTCCAAACATATATTGTCGGTAAGACAAGATGAGACACAAACACAGGCAGAGAACAGACTGAGCAAACGGTGGGGCCCAAGCTGTCTAGACAGGACAGGGCAGAAAAGATACTGTCTGCAATCACGCACAAAACCCTAAAAAAACCAACGCATCTGATATACAAAAAACCTGAGTCCACTCGACCTCACCCCCCACTAGATCATCACTCCAGTATGAAATGGAAGCAAAGCAAAAGATACTAACATAACAGGGGACTGAACAAACTGACAAGCTGTAACATATGAGTGGGGCCCCGTGCTGCCCCAGCAGGGAGTACGCTGAATCCTAGCACAAAGCAGAAAGCAAAAAAAAAGGCACAACCAGATTAGATGCAAAGGATTAGCAAAAGAATCACTTAACTGAACCATGCAGATCAGGCAGGAGACAAAAGAACTCCAAATGCACAAGGAGGAAATCACCAGCAACCACCAAGGTTGCTCAATTATATGCTCCCAGCCAGTAATCCCAGATTCCCAATTATCGTCGTCAGGTGGCAAACTTCCATCAACCTGGCCAGCTCCACTACTCCCAGTAACCACCAGAGGAAGTAGAGGGAGCTCCGGCTCAGAAGTCCTAGCAAGGGAATTCACAACAGAGTTGCTCTTCCCAATTCTCTCAATGTTCAGTGAAAAACAGAGAAGCAGAAAGAGAAGTTTGTCATCTGACCATAAGTATGAAAATAATGTATAACTGAAGTGGCCATGTGATGACAGCTGGAACCTGCAAGTAGAGCAGAATCCTTACAGTGGGTATATTACACGCTGTTATGATT
Organism: Dendrobates tinctorius; assembly: GCF_039654945.1. Classification (NCBI taxonomy): domain Eukaryota; kingdom Metazoa; phylum Chordata; class Amphibia; order Anura; family Dendrobatidae; genus Dendrobates; species Dendrobates tinctorius. The sequence continues at coordinate 5,054,504 of NW_027361932.1, read as the reverse complement.
GGCTACAGGGCTTCATTCTTTAATTAAAGTGCTCGGCCAGGTTTAAGATGAAAATCTGCAGTCACTAAGTGTCTGCAGACTTCTGAATTCTCACAGCACATGCACTGCACACTTTTACGATTCCCCCTTGCACAAGTATGCGATTTGTATACTTCGGGCCACATTGCGACTAGACGTGTCCAGCTTTGCTCAATTCATTTTCATTGAGCAAGGTTACGCATGTCTAGTCAGCACGTGGACGTACGTATGCAAATCGCCAGCATGAGAGAATCCTGACGACGTGCAGTGCGCACTGTGAGAATTCAAAAGTCTTTAGTCACATAGAATGACTGCAGATTCATTACCAACTTGGACAATCCCTTTAATGCTCCTATCATAAATAAAAATGTGAAAAATAGTCAGTATCACAAAAAAACATTTACATCCAAGTACCTTCTAGATGACGTTGTCTCTGGAGTCACTCTTTCTGCAGCTTGTCCAGACACCATGACGACTTTTCTCATCCACAGCTTGTCTCTGCAAATTTCTGTCTTCTCCTGTCTTGTGCAGCACATCCCCACATGATGCCCGTAAATATAGCAATGTCATAATTCTCCTGAACAAAAATATCTGCCCTACGCTGAGCCCCTGAATAATATCTCTTCACTATATTCCCTACACAAAATAGGATCCCCACACTGTTCCTTTTAAGGTACATGCCCTCCACACTGCCCTCTCCTTTCAATACTGGGTCCCCTCTTCACAAGGTCTTCTCACACTGTGTCCCCATTATGGGGCCCAGACTCTATACTGAGCCCCTTCATCACACTCCCCCCTACTAGGCTTACTATCCCTTCCTGGCTGTGTCCCCCCATGCCACCCCCCACACACATACACGCTACTCAGCCTTTATTCTGGGCCCAGACACACTTTTCTCCCCTTACACTGTTTCCTTGCACTTTTCCGCTCAATAGTCTTCTCAGACATCCCCTTGACTCTCCATACTGTGTCCGCTTACGATTTCCCTTCGCTCCTCATACTGTGTCTGCACCCATCCCCCACTCACCATACTATGTCTGCATCTACTGTGTCTCCTTGCTCCCCAAACTTGTGTCCTCAAATCTACCCCGTTACACCAAATCACCCCCACACAATAATACCCCCCACATAAACATATACCCCCCACACAAAATCTCCCCATTCCACTCTGTTACATCTAATCTTCAGTTCCAGCATGGAGCACTTACCACCGATGCTCTTCCCGCCTCTGGGCTCCGGCGAGTGACTTCGGAAGTGTGATCACATGTGTTAGTGACTCTTCTGGCGTCGCTCGGACTCGGCGGTCAGAGCTGCAATTGTACTCACACCTGAAAGATGCGGATTTAATTGATCACTTGACTGAGTGCTGTAACCTCCCTGAGCTGGCTGTCAACTTGATAGATGGCTCAGAGAAAGGCAGAATCCTAGGCATTAGATGCCCCGGCTGACCCCCCCACCCACCCGATATGCCTCTGGTCTAGCTGCCGTATGTTCACACAATACGTGAATACTTCGTTTTTTGCCAAGATTTTATGAAATCGCTGTAAAAACACAGCGATTGATGGTGTGATACATACCCGAAAGGTGTTTGCAAACAGTACTGTCAGAGCAGTTCATTGTGAAAGGAAATTGCGAACTTATCTTCATAAAAAGAGGCATCACTTTTTAAGTGTAGAAAGGTAGTAATGATACTTTTATTCAACCACACCAGCAATGTTTCAGCTCTATGGAGCCTTTCTCATACCAATACTTTCAGATTATAAGTTATCAGTTCTTCTACATACTTGTACACAATTTTTGAAGGATCTCAGCAGGGAGATTGTTACAAACATCTAAGGCTACTTTCACACATCAGGTTTTCGGCGTCAGGCGCGATCCGGCGTCGTGCCGGAGCGCTGGATCCGGCAAATATTTCACAAAACCGGACGTGACGGATCCGTTTTTCTGCCGGATCCGTCTTGTTCTTGACAGACAAAACCGGATCCGTCTCATCCGGTTCATCCGTTTTTCGACGGATTATGCCGGATCCGGTTTTTAAAAACACCCCTTGTGGCCTTCCGAACGGGATTGGCTACTGGAAAACTATATATAGCGCGTTCCTACAGCCCTTCTTTGACAGGTTGTAGAGGAGAAAGTGCAGGTTGGAGAGAAGAGCAAGTTACTGGCGAAGATGGATGTTGTCATTGGAAATATTTTGAAGAATTTGGCGGATTTTACAGCGGAGGCGAATCGTTTGAGGGTGATTGTTCTGGAGAAGGAGAGAGCGAGACAGCAGCGCATCAGGCATCGTAGACGACGTTTTTTCCAGACGCCGGATTGAGACACATTGCCGGATCCGGCGAAAACCGGATGAAACGCATGGCCATCCGGCGCAAATGCAAGTCAATGGGGGGGAAACCAGATCCGGCATTGCATTTCGCCGGATCCGGTTTTTGTCAAAAACCTGCAAAAACCTGATGTGTGAAAGAGGCCTTAGAGAACTAACCACAGATCATCCATGGATACAGGCTTGCACAAATCCTTCTAGATTTTCATGTAATCCCACACAAGCTCTATGTGGGGCCATGTCATTACTTCCAGAAGTCCTTTTTCTCCTTTACACTGAATATAATTCTTAATTAACTGTGTTTGGGTTTGGTGTCCTGATGCAGAATATATTTGTAGCAAATCAGAAGCTTCCCTGATGATATTGCTTAATGGATAAGTATCTGCCTGATGAGGAAATCTGAGAACAGCATGATTACTACACTACTTGTTGAAGTTTAAATAAAATCAGTATTTGAAGTATCAGCAGGAGATTATTACTAAAGAAGATTACTACAAGTTGCCATGTACTCCTCCTGCTCTGTAGAACCCTGCCCTTAGCACTGATTGGCAGCTTTTTACCATTACACACTGCATATAGAAAGTTGCCAATAAATGGTGTGGAAGGGGCTATACAGGACTCAGCATTCAGAGGACTGGTAGACATACAACAGTGATTTTATCAAAACTTCAGCAAACAGCAAAAGTAAGTGACATCGCTGGAATTAGAGTCTATATGTCCATACATCATGGTGCTCTCAGATTACATAGTAAAAACCTGGTAAATTCAATATAATCCTAACCAAATCACCAACTCCATTTCTAATGCAGACCTCTCCTTGAAAGGAAACTTCACCATGTTTCACTGGTGCCTACAGACACTCATTATTGTACTGCTCTCCAGCCCTTCAGAAAACAAATTGTCTTATATTATTTAGACCTAATATTTCACATTTTGACTGATCAGTCCAAAGCACCGGTTGCCAGGTTTTTTTTGCATACCAGTTCCTATGTTATCAGAATTGTTGAGTGACTTTTCATTTCTTAGGCCTGTTTCACACTTGCTTTTTTTTGCAGCGCGTTTTTCCCGCAAAAAAACGCATTGAAAAACGCATACAAAAGCATACAACTGCTGCGTTTTTTTCAAGCATTTTTATGAGCATGCATGAAAAAAACGCAGCGTTTTTAAGCGTTTGTATGCGTTTTAGTGCGTTTTTACCGCGTTTGCGTTTTTTTCCAACATTAGGTGGCCACTCACACTAACCCAAACCATGACTTTACTAACCCTAATCCTGACCCTAACCCTAACCCTAACCCTGACCCTAACCCTAACCCTTAACCAAACCATACTTAACCCTAACCCTGACCCTAACCCTAACCCTGACCCTAACCCTTAACCAAACCATACTTAACCTTAACCCTAACCCTAACCCTGACCCTAACCCTAACCCTGACCCTAACCCTAACTCTTAACCAAACCATACTTAACCTTAACCCTAACCCTGACCCTAACCCTAACCCTAACCCTTAACCAAACCATACTTAACCTTAACCCTAACCCTGACCCTAACCCTAACCCTGACCCTAACCCTTAACCAAACCATACTTAACCCTAACCCTGACCCTAACCCTTAACCAAACCATACTTAACCCTAACCCTGACCCTAACCCTAACCCTGACCCTAAACCCCCTTAACTAACCCTAACTTTACCCAAACCCCTAAATTCCATTGTCTAAACTAATGGTAAAAAAAAAACCGCATGTGCAAAAAAACGCATACATGAGCATGCCAGTGCGCACGTATGCGCATCCATAGGCTATAATGGCCATTTTTAGCGCAAAACGTGCGCATACGTGCGCATGCGCTTTTTTGCAGGGCCAAAAAATGCAACATGCTGCGTCTGTAAAATACAAACGCACACCCCAAAAAAACGCAGAGCATGAAAATCGCATACATGCGCTTGCCAGCGCGCAGGTATGCGCACCCATGTTAAATATAGGGGAAAAAACGCATGCGCACGTATGCGTTTTTTTCCAGCGCAAAAAAACGCAAATGTGAAACCAGCCTAAGTTATGACTTTCTGGCTACAGTTTTTCCACAAAGACCACTTCTGGCCAGACTTCTCCGAGCAGTAGATGGGTATAGATGGAGCCATAGGCTGCTGTCAGTTCCAGAGCTGATGGCACTGCTGGACATCTTCAGATTTTGAAGAGAAGAAAGCATGATGTGCCTTTCATCTGCTGCATTAAGTTTCTTTGGTTGACCACCAAGTCAACAGTCCTCAACATTGCCCATTTCTTGGTGTTCTCAAGTCTGAGAAACACAGGCAGTTATTTTTATTCATTCAATACCATTAGAGAGGCATTTCATTGGCTCCAAAATTATTCTCAAGCAGGGCAATGACCTCAAACAAAAGGCCACTGTAATTAAGAACTATTTTCAGCATAAAGAATAACAAGGGGTCCTGGCAGTGATAATACAGCCCCCCACATAGTCCTAATCTCAGCATCAAGTCTGTCTGGGATTACATGAAGAGACAGTAGGATTTCTGGAAGCGTTCATTAAGATCAAGATCTTGGGTTAGTTTTCCAATCAGAAAAGCCAGCCTGCCTTATTCCTTCAAAACCTGTGTGCACTTGTACCTGGAAGAATTTATACTCTTTTGAAGTCTGGTCACATCAAATATCGATGTGATTTAGATTTCTCTTTTGTTCATTCACTTTTCATTTTGATAATTTAGAAAATAAACTATTGAAGAGGACCTTTCACAAAATTTTTCAGGTTAAACTGGATGCACATAATAATGGATGTAGAGTGGAATAAAATGTTTATTTTTTAAATTTCGTCCCACTAGAGATCACGTACCGTCCCTGTTACACAAAGCATTATGTGTTTGGTTAAGAAAAAGCACAGGGAAAGGGTAATGTAAACATCCTAAATGGTAACGCTAAAGCAAAAATCAGAAGAAGGGAAGGACAAAATAAAACAAAAGAAAGACCACATTCGGGGGGGTTGTGTTTTGCTACAATCTAGCAAAGATTACGGTAATTTATAAACAATAAATTGAAGTCAAGGTCTGGAAACACCTTTAACTTAACACCTTCTCGAGGTTTAATTTAAGCTTACGTCATGGTGAACATGCAGGCACAGGAGCAGTGCCCGTGCAACGACGTCACGGAGGTGCTGATCGGAGAGCAGAAGTAGCTCACTCCCCTCCACATGCCTGCTAAATGTTGCAATCAGTATCGATTGCCGCATTTAGTGGGTTAAAGTGGCGGAAGCGTTCACCATGCGCGCGGAGAATCGCAATGACGTAAATATACTGCATCGGTCGGGAAGTATTTCAAGACTATGACATATATACTGCAAATGTCGGAGCTGGAGCATTGCAATGTATTATACCTGAAAGTGAAAGTAAAAGTCCCATAAAGGGACAAGGTAAAACAAAACATTTTTTAAAAAATATGTTAACAAAAATATGTTAAAATTAAATTAAAAAAATCCCCTAAAAATAAACTTTTTCCCTTAAAAATTCCCCTAAAAATGCACTTTTATGTTAAAATAAATAAATAAAGCAAACAAAAAAACACACCTTTGGTATCGCCACGTCTGTAAAAATTCCATCTATAAAAGTGTCACCCTAGTTAACCTCTTCAGTGAACGCCGTAAAAAAATAAACAAAAAAAGAAGCAAATTATACTTCTTCCAAGCGGTATCATACCGCTTGGAAAAAGTGCAATAACACGCGATCAAAAAGACGGATATAAAATGTAACCTTGTCCTGCAAAACACGAGCCGCCATACAGCTCCATCAGCGGAAAAATAAAAAAAGTTATAGCTCACAGAATAAAGTGATGCAAAAATAATTATTTTTTCCATAAAAGTTTTTATTGTGTAAAAAACACTAAAACATTAAAAAAAGATATAAATGAGATATCGCTGTAATCATAGTGACCCGAAGAATAAAGTTGCCATACTAATTTTACCACACGCGAAAGGAGGGAGAAAAAAAATCCTGAATTGCTGGTTTTTGTTCATTCTACCTCCACAAAAATCAGAATAGAAAGCGATAAAAAAAGCTATGTGCCCAAAAATGGTACCACTAAAAACGTCAGCTCGTCCCGCAAAAAACAAGCCCGCACTTGACTTTGTCAGTAGAAATATGAAAAATTATAGCTCTCAAAATACGGCGATGCAAAAATTTCTTACAAAAAAATTCTTCCAACAAAAAGCGTCTTTCAGTGTGACAGAAGCTAAACATGAAAAAAGGATATAAATCTGATATCGCTGTAATCGCACAGACTTGATGAATAAAGTCACCTTATCACTAATACCGTACGGGAAACGGTGTAAAAAATAAAATCAGTTCTTCACCTTTTATAGATTTGTGCATTCTGCCTCCCAAGGATCGCAGTGAGTCGATCACAGTGGTTCCCCCCCACATATCGGGTATCAGCATACTCAGGACAAATAGCACAACAACTTTGGGTGTCTAATTTCTCCTGTTACCCTTGCGATAATACAAATTTTGGGGTAAAAAGATCATTTTTATGGAAAAAAATGTTTTTTTTTCATTTTCACGGCTCTACGTTATAAACTTCTGTGAAGCACTTCAAAGTACTCACCACACATCTAGATAAGCTCCTTGAAGGGTCTAGTTTCCAAAATGGTGTCACTTGTGGGGGCTTTCAAAAAGCGACATGGTGTCCGATCTCAATTCCAGCCAAAAAAGTCAAAAGGCTCTGCTTCCCTTCTGAGCTCTGCCGTGCGTCCAACTCAGGACAAATTTCACAATAACTTTTGGGGACCTGTTACCCTTGGGAAAATAAAAATTGGGGGTGAAAAGATCATTTTTGTGGATAAAATATGATTTAATTTTACGGCTCTACGTTATAACCTTCTGTGAAGCCCTTGGGGGTTCAAAGTGCTCATCATACATTTAGGTAAGTTCCATGGGGGTCTAGTTTTCAAAATGGGGTCAATTATGGGGGTTTTCCACTGTTTAGGTACATCAGGGGCTCTCCAAACGTGACATGGTGTCTGCTCTCGATTCCAGCCAATTTGACATTCAAAATCTCTAATGATGCACCTTCCCTTCTGACCACTGCCGTGCGCCTAAAGATTGGTCTTCCTCCACACATGGGGTATCAGTGTACTCAGGAGAAATTGTACAACAAATATTGTGATTCATTTTCTTCTGAAACCCTTGACAAAATAAAAAAAATTGTGTTCAATGAAAAATTTGAGGGAAAAAAGTTAAATGTTAATTTTTTCCTTCCACGTTGCTTCATTTCTTGTGAAGTACCTAAAGGGTTAATAAACTTCTTGAATGTGGTTTTGAATACCTTGAGGGGTGTAGTTTTTAGAATGGTGTCACTTTTGGGTATTTTCTGTCATATTGACCCCTCAAAGTGACTTCAAATGAGAGGTGGTCCCTAAAAAAATGGTTTTGTAAATTTTGTTGTACAAATGAGAAATCGCTGGTCAACTTTTAACCCTTATAACTTCCTAACCAAAAAAAAAAATTTGGTTCCAAAATTGTGCTGATGTAAAGTAGACATGTGGGAAATGTTTTTTATTAACTATTTTTTTGACATATCCCTCTATTTAAGGGCATAAAAATTAAAAGTTTAAAAATTGCAAAATTTTCACCATATTTCCATTTTTTCATAAATAAATGCAAGTCATATCGAAGAAATTTTTACCACTAAGGCCTGTTTCACACTTCCGTTTTTTCAAATCCGTCAAAATCCGTTGTTTTCCGTAAAAAAACGGATCCGCCATTTTTTGCAGGATCCGTTTTTTTTGTCCCATAGACTTCCATTACGGTTACCGCGGATCCGTCAAAAAAACGGATCCGTTTTTAAAAAAACGGATCCGTTTGCATCAGTTTCCGTCAAAAAAACGGAAACGGATCCGTTTGGCGGACACAAAAACGGAAGTGTGAAACAGGCCTAACATGAAGTACAATATGTCACGAAAAAACAATGTCAGACTTACTGTTCTGGCGCCGCCATGTGCAGACGCATGTGAGGGAGCTCCTGCTGACCGCCGCAAACACTCTGCATTTACACAGAGCCCTGACTCACAAAAGGTACTGGGATAATCGTGGAACCACCCGGGACCATCCGCAACATGGATCGGTTTGTCACGAGAGGCGCAGGGAAGGAGCAGAGGGAGGAGGAGGTCGGAGGAGGCCTGCAGAGTGGGAGCACAGTAATGGCGACAGAGACACAGGCACAAACAGGGCAAGCACATGAGGAGATAGAACGGGAGGACGAAGCCCCAGAGAAAGAAGGAAATTTCTGCCAGGGGGAGACAGTGGAGACATAAGGCACATTGGAAACGAAACTACATGCCCATGGCTCATTAAACTTTAAACAGCTAGCAAAAGAAATGGCATCATACCTGGCTGAAGACTTTAAGTAGGCAGTGGCTGACATGATCCAATCTACCACTAAAGAGCTGCAAAGCAAGATGACTCATCAGGAGCAGAAACTGCAGGAAGCCGAGCAGAGAATCTCTGAGGCGGAGGACAATGTTATTCAGCTAGAAAAACAAGTCAGTGACTTAAAGAAACAAGCCTCCTACACTGTGGATAAACTAGAGGATCTGGAGAATAGGTCCTGCAGAAGCAATTTGAAAATGATAGGCCTCCCAGAGACAATAAACACACAGCAGCTAAATGATATCTATGAGGTGGAATTGCCAAAAGCACTGGGACTGTCATATAACTGCAGAGGGGAGCGTGCACACAGGATAGGCCCCCCCAGAGAAGCCTCTGAGACTGAGAGGGGCAGGAATAAACAGAATAACAAGGAAGCTCAGAGACCACGCCAAGCAGTGGCAAAGTACTTGAACTTTAAAGATAAGAAAGAAACACTCATGGCTTATAAAGGAAGAAGGCGACCGCTGATAATTCAGGGACATAAAGTCCTTTTATTTGGAGACTATTCAGCAGAGGTGACACGGAGAAGAAGGGCATTCAGCGAAGCATGCACTCTTTTGTTTAAACGCAACATCAGATTCCAGCTAAACTACCCAGCAACGCTGCGTTTTAGGACAAGAGATGGTGTGATGAGGTCATTTACAGATCCCAAGGAGGCCATGAAAATTATGTCCCAGCAGCAACCTTCATCTGACCAGCAATCACCTGAAAATACCAGCCCGCCGAGAGAGGAGACAGGGGGAGATGCTGAGGACAAGAGGGGGAGACCCTATCCGTATAGCCTGAGGTCGGATTTGCATTTGGAAGGTGATAATGAAAGAGAGACAATGGCTAAGGAACAAAGAACCCCAATGACAAGGGCGTTCAGGAACAACCAAACAAGACAGAATACTAAATGATCTAATGCTTATGAAATTGTGTCAAGACATATCCTGGGGTCACCATAAGTAAAAAGTATGACTGGAATACCTCACATGATAATATGAAGATGGAAGGGAGAAAATTTTGTGGTCCAGATTGAGCTACAGAAAGACTACTTACACTCCCAATCACCTAAAATAGGAAGCCATACAGTAATAAGGGAGATCATCTGTGAACCACATGGTGGTGTACAAAACTTACAAATTTACAGGTATATTCACCCGACCGGGTCAATATCAGACGGAACTATGTATGTTCAAGGAAGACTACAGGACAGCTGGTGGAGAGATCCCCCCTCCTCCTATTTCTTTTTTTTTCCCCCATCTTATTTCTTTTCACAGGTTCTGGTGGACTGAATGGAGAATTTGGGGTGCTGATTTAATTGGTCTGCAAGCTGATCATACTGGCTGACGGCAAATTTGTGAATTCTAGGTTTATGGACATTGTGAGGTTTTCACAACAAAAAGACATATATAAAGTTGGGATAATGATGACCAGATGTGATATATATACTAGGTAGAAGACAAGATCTTCATTGAATGTTGATGGGAGTATTTTGTGTTAAATTCAGATATCTTCCAGGGTGAAAGTATCATACAAATGCTAGGCTCACATTGGGAGATATTGCTTGTGGGGATGAAGGGGGTGGGAGTGAAGTATTTTTATACCTCTCTGACATCAAAAAGGAGAGATGGAGGACTTTACAGTCATATGTTAAAGTTTGGGCACCCCTATTAATGTTAACCTTTTTTCTTTATAACAATTTTGGTTTTTGCAACAGCTATTTGAGTTTCATATATCTAATAACTGATGGACTCAGTTATATTTCTGGATTCAAATGAGGTTTATTGTACTAACAGAAAATGTGCAATCTGCATTTTAACAAAATTTGACCAGTGCAAAAGTATGGGCACTTCAACATAAAAGTGACATTAATATTTTGTAGAGCCTCCTTTTGCAAAAATAACAGCCTCTAGTCACTTCCTGTAGCTATTAATGAGTTCCTGGATGAAGGTATTTGTGAGCATTCCTGTTTACAAAACAATTCCAGTTCAGTTAAGTTTGATGGTCGCCGAGCATGAACAGCCCGCTTCAAATCATCCCACAGATGTTCAGTGATATTCAGGTCTGGGGACTGGGATGGCCATTCCAGAACATTGTAATTGTTCCTCTGCATGAATGCCTGAGTAGATTTGGAGCGGTGTTTTGGATCATTGTCTTGCTGAAATATCCATCCCCTGTGTAACTTCAACTTCGTCACTGATTCTTGCACATTATTGTCAAGAATCTGCTGATACTGAGTTGAATCCATGCGACCCTCAACTTTAACAAGATTCCCGGTGCCGGCATTAGCCACACAGCCCCAAAGCATGATGGAACCTCCACCAAATTTTACTGTGGGTAGCAAGTGTTTTTCTTGGAATGCTGTGTTTTTTAGCCTCCATGCATAACGCCTTTTTGTATGACCAAACAACTCAATCTTTGTTTCATCAGTCCACAGGACCTTCTTCCAAAATGTATCTGGCTTGTCCAAATGTGCTTTTGCATACCTCAGGTGACTCTGTTTGTGGCGTGCTTGCAGAAATGGCTTCTTTCACATCACTCTCCCATACAGCTTCTCCTTGTGCAAAGTGCGCTGTATTGTTGACCGATGCACAGTGACACCATCTGCAGCAAGATGATGCTGCAGGTCTTTGGAGGTGGTCTGTGGATTGTCCTTGACTGTTCTCACCATTCTTCTCTGCCTTTCTGATATTTTTCTTGGCCTGCCACTTCTGGGCTCAAGAAGAACTGTACCTGTGTTCTTCCATTTCCTTACTATGTTCCTCACAGTGGAAACTGACAGGTTAAATCTCTGAGACAACTTTTTGTATCCTTCCCCTGAAAAGCTATGCTGAATAATCTTTGTTTTCAGATCATTTGAGAGTTGTTTTGAGGAGCCCATGATGCCACTCTTCATAGGAGAATCAAATAGGAGAACTACTTGCAAGTGGCCACCTTAAATACCTTTTCTCATGATTTGATACACCTGGCTATGAAGTTCAAAGCTCAATGAGGTTACAAAACCAATTTAGTGCTTCAGGAAGTCAGTAAAAAGTAGTGAGGAGTGTTCAAATCAAGAAAATGATAAGGGTGCCCATACTTTTGCACCGGTCAGATTTTGTTAAAATGCAGATTGCACATTTTCTGTTAGTACAATAAACCTCATTTGAATCCCGAAATATAACTGAGTCCATCAGTTATTAGATATATGAAACTGAAATAGCTGTTGCAAAAACCAAAATTGTTATAAAGAAAAAAGGTTAACAATAATAGGGGTGCCCAAACTTTAACATATGACTGTAAGATAATATGGTTGTGAATATTAAGATGTTAGGAAATTGATATGATAAATTAAGGGAAATAGATGTTGATCTAAGATTTCAGAGTTTCAAGGTTACATGAGGGTCAGGGCTCAGATAGAGAATGGATATAAAATAGGTACATCATGCTAAATATGAGATAATAGGTGGGCGGGAAATTGTTTCTCTTTTGGTTTGGATAATGGTGGAAAAAAGGGGAGTCAACAAAGAGGTTGTTATATGGAGAGAGGGTGAGATGAGAAGGGGGGGAGGGAGGGAGGGAAGTTAAAGTTCATGAGCCCACTGCTATTGTACTAATTAGTTTATTACTGACTGAGATGACATTGACTGGCAGTCCATACCTGAGAGGGACAAGCTTCACACGTCCTCGCAGAAGAAACCATTTTGCAATTAAAAATGGTTATATTAATAACATGGAATGTAAAAGGGTTGCGCTCACCACATAAAAGGATGATGATACTTCGTCACCTGAAAAGATTGAAAGCAGATATAGCCTTGCTTCAGGAGACACACTTGGGTAAAGAAGACTTTTTAAGAATGAAGAAATTATGGGTGGGAGAAGTTTATGGTTCTAGCTCGGTAGACAGAAAAGCAGGAGTCCTAATACTTATACATAAAGCATTGGCACACAAAGTTTCATCCGTAGAAATGGACCAGGAGGGTAGGTTAATCTGTTTGAAATTAGAGATAAATAATGAAAGTATTACCTTGTACAATATATATGCCCCGAACATAAATCAAAAGAAATTTTTTATGTCCCTACAGAATAAAATATTGGCTGATAGTGGTAACAACATAATCATAGGAGGAGATTGTAATGAGGTGCTTAAGGAGGAAGAGGACAGGAAAGGGAGCTTAATAAGATTAAATCCAGGAGAAGGGAAGAGATATAGGGGGAAAAAAGGTTATTTGGAAGATATGATATCGAATTGGCAGCTGAAAGATGCGTGGAGAACGTCACACTCTATGGATCGGGAATTTTCACATTACTCTCATGCACACAAGACATGGTCGAGAATAGACATGTTTTTTGTGTCAGATAAGATACTACACAAAATGTGTGATGTCAATATTGAGGACATGGTGATATCTGATCATAGTCCTATATCTCTAGACTTAGCTGACGCACATCAGAAAGGGACGGACTATTCTTCCGACAGGTATGTTCATCCACCCAGCTCTCCTGCTGTCTGTCTATGAAGAGCACATAGTCCATCACCCAGCTTTGCACATAGACTTGCCTCTGCACCTAGCATTCACATGGTATGTTCATCCACCCAGCTCTCCTGCTGTCTGTCTATGAAGAGCACATAGTCCATCACCCAGCTTTGCACATACTCGCCTCTGCACCTAGCATTCACATGGTATGCCTTTCAGCTAACCCCAGCTTACCCCAGAGTTATTTATGACCTTGTTTACTCTGGCTTGATCATATGCATCTGGTCCACTCTTAAGGTACTGTCACACTTAGCGATGTACCAGCGATCCCGACCAGCGATATGACGCGGTTAGGATCGCTGGTACATCACTAAGTGGTCACTAGTGAGCTGCCACATAGGCAGATCTCACTAGCGACATCGCTGGGGACGGGGTCGCTACTTACCTGTCACACCAGGCGATCCTGCGTCCTCCCGCCCGGCTCCATGCATCGCTCGTCCTCACAGCAGGAAGCGCCACAGGAAGCAGACGACGAGAAACAGTCCTGAACGTTCTCGCGCGATCAGCGATAACCAGCGGGGGAGCCGGTCGTAGGTAAGTATCAGACACAGAGATATCGCTTGCAATATCGCTATAACGTCACTAGTTACAGCGATATTGCTAGCGATATCTCTTAGTGTGACATGCCCTTTAGTTGTCTGACCAAGATGAGTAGAGACCACTCCTCTCTGCTTCACGCCTGACTGCACTTAGTTGTACATATATTGCATAGCTCAAGTCTGCATAGATGTCAGTCTGCAGTGTGATTCCTATGAGTGTGTTCTAGAAGTGTGAAGATAAATTTTAGAATTAAAACCAGAATTGAACCAGAAGGGAACTGAAGGTAACTGTACATAGTCACTGTAAACAATGTTTCGGTTTGTTTTCACTTTCACCCCTATAATCCTTCACTTTCTGCTAATTCCCCTAATCCCTACTCCTAGTAAGGAACGGTTCATCTCTTCTTCCATCCTCCCCATCCACCTCGCCTCCTCCTCAAAACTGTTCCTTAACATACAATCCTCTGTCTCCAAACACAGACAGCCCCCTCATGTCCTCTCCTGCTCCCACCTGCTAACACTTTCTCTGCTCCTTCTCACTGCTGGTGATATCTCTCCAAATCCTGGTCCTCCTCACCACATTCCCACAGTCATTTCTACCTCCCATCCATGCTCTATCACAACCTTCCGTAACCACTCCAACCTTATACCCATTCACCCAGCCCCCGCTTCCCCAGTCCCACTTACAGGAGCTCTGTGGAACGCTCGCTCTGTCTGCAACAAGCTTTCCTACATCCATGATCTTTTTGTTACTACCAAACTTTCCTTCCTCGCCATCACCGAAACCTGGCTCACCCCTTCTGACACAGCCTCTCCTGCTGCACTTTCAGGCTTCCACCTTTCTCACACCCCCCGCCCCACCAGCAAACATGGCGGAGGAGTTGGTTTTCTCCTGTCAGATACCTGCTCCTTCACCCCAATCCCACTGCCACCCTCTGTTACCCTCCCTTCCTTTGAGGTGCACTCTGTGCGCATCTACTCCCCCTCCAACCTCCAACTGGCTGTCATCTACTGGCCCCCAGGGCCTGCCACCACCTTCTTTGACCACTTCACCACCTGGCTACTTCATTTCCTTTCCGCGGACATCCCTACTATCATCATGGGCGGCCTCAACATCCCCATTGACACTTCCCTCTCAGTTTCCACTAAACTTCTATCTCTCACTTCCTCCTTCGGCCTCACTCAATGGTCTTCTACAGCCACCCACAAAGATGGCCACACACTGGACCACATCTTCACCCGCCTCTGCTCCCTATCTAACCTCTCTAACTCACCTCTTCCTCTCTCTGACCACAACCTTCTCACATTCTCTTCCCTCTCCACTCCATGTCTACAATCCCCACCCCACAAACTTTCACACCCTCGCAGAAATCTTAAATACCTTGACCTACACTCATTCTCTGAATCCCTCCTCCCTCTCACAGATATAAGTTCCTTACACAATGCAGATGACGCTGCTGCTCTATATAACACCACAATAGCTGTAGCTTTGGAATCTGCTGCCCCACTTACACATACCAAAGCTCGCAAAATCAACAGACAGCCCTGGCACACCAGCCTGACCAAAGAACTGAGGCAAGCTTCCAGGGCTGCTGAGCACGGATGGAAAAGATCCCACTCCAACGAGCACTTCATCGCATTCAAACAGTCTCTCACTACTTTCAAGACCACACTCGACACAGCTAAACAAACCTACTTCTCATTGCTCATATCCGCCCCGTCTCACAACCCTAAACAGTTATTCAACACCTTCAATTCTCTCCTCCGTCCCCCAGCACCTCCTCCCTCCCCACTCATCTCAGCTGAAGACTTTGCCTCATTTTGCAAGCAGAAGATTGATAACATCAGAGACAGTTTTGGTCAACAACCCCCAGAGCCCCTCCTCCCGACTTCCCAGCCCTCCACCTCCAAAACCAACTTCTCCACCATTACAGAAGATTAACTCTCCACTCTACTCTCAAGATCACATCTCGCCACTTGTGCACTTGACCCGATCCCTTCCCACTTCATCCCAAAAATAACCCATCTCTTCAACCTATCACTAACTTCTGGTGTTTTCCCCTCAAGCTTTAAACATGCCTCAATCACACCTATCCTCAAAAAGCCCTCTCTTAATCCATCCTCTGTATCTAGCTATCGCCCTATATCACTTCTCCCCTATGCCTCCAAGCTACTGGAACAACACGTCTACCTTGAACTGTCCTCCCATCTCTCTTCTTGCTCCCTCTTCGACCGCTTACAATCTGGCTTCCGGTCACACCACTCCACCGAAACTGCCCTTACTAAGGTCACCAATGACCTCTTAACGCCAAGAGCAAGCGACACTACTCTGTCCTCCTCCTCCTGGACCTGTCGGCTGCCTTTGACACAGTGGACCATTCCCTACTATTACAGACCCTCTCATCCCTTGGCATCACAGACTTGGCCTTGTCCTGGATCTCATCATACCTAACAGACCGGACATTCAGCGTCTCCCACTCACACACCACCTCCTCACCTCGCCCCCTATCTGTCGGAGTCCCACAAGGTTCAGTCCTAGGACCCCTGCTCTTCTCCATTTACACCTTTGGCCTGGGACACCTTATAGAATCTCATGGCTTTCAGTATCATCTCTATGCTGATGACACACAGATCTACATCTCTGGACCAGATATCACCTCCCTGCTAACCAGAATCCCTCAATGTCTGTCCACTATTTCATCCTTCTTCTCTACCAGATTTCTGAAACTTAACATGGAAAACAGAATTCATCTTTCCCCCATCTCACGTGACCCCCCAACGAACCTATCCATTACAGTAAATGGCTGCCCACTCTCCCCATTCCCACAAGCTCGCTGCCTCGGGGTAATCCTTGATGCTGATCTCGCCTTCAAACCACATATCCAAGCCCTTTCCACTTCCTGCCGACTTCAACTCAAAAATATTTCACAAATCCGTTCATTCCTCAACCAAGAATCTGCAAAAACCCTAGTCCATGCCCTCATTATCTCTCGCCTTGACTACTGCAACCTCCTGCTCAGTGGCCTCCCCTCGAACACTCTCGCACCCCTCCAATCTATTCTAAACTCCGCTGCCCGACTAATACACCTGTCCCCCCGCTATTCCCCAGCTTCTCCCCTCTGTCAATCCCTTCATTGGCTCCCCATTGCCCAGAGACTCCAGTACAAAACCCTAACCATGACATACAAAGCCATCCACAACCTGTCTCCTCCATACATCTGTGACCTTGTCTCCCGGTACTTTCCTGCACGCAACCTCCGATTCTCACAAGATCTCCTTCTCTACTCCCCTCTTATCTCCTCTTCCCACAATCGCATACAAGATTTCTCTCGCGCATCACCCCTACTCTGGAACTCTCTACCACAACATATCAGACTCACCTACCATCGAAACCTTCAAAAAGAGCCTGAAGACCCACCTCTTCCGACAAGCCTATAACCTGCAGTAACCACCGATCGACCAAACCGCTGCATGACCAGCTCTACCCTCGCCTACTGTATTTTCACCCATCCCTTGTAGATTGTGAGCCTTCGCGGGCAGGGTCCTCTCTCCTCCTGTACCAGTTATGACTTGTATTGTTCAACATTATTGTACTTGTTTTTATGTATACCCCTCCCTACATGTAAAGCGCCATGGAATAAATGGCGCTATAACAATAAATAATAATAATAATAATAATAATAATAATAATAATAGCTATGGCGATTCCCAGGAAACATGACAAAAGAGCAGGATTTTGTGAAATGGATGGGGGAATGGTGGACAGAGTTTGCAATGTATAATGAGGAGCACAAACCTAACCCTAGACTATATTGGGAAACAGCGAAGGTGGTGATAAGGGGAAACATCATGGCTTACACGCAGAGAATAAAAAAACGAATAAAAGAGCAGTACTTAGCAGCAAGCAGCGAAGTTAGGAGCACCTATACAAAATATAAGAACTCACTACTGGATGAGGATAAAGATAAATGGATGCGGGCCAAAAACAATTTTGAAGAATGGGCTGAAAAAAGAGAGCAATTATATAGAAATCACTGGGAGGTAGAATTAAATAGGTATGGTGACAAAGCAGGGAGAATACTGGCTAATCTGGCTAGGGGAAGATATATGGGTACATCTATAATGGCAATTAGAGATAAAAAAGGACAACGACTGACTAATCCCAAAGATATAAACAGAGTGCTGGGCAAATTCTATGCTAGGTTATACAAGGATGAGGATCATCAAGATGTAGCAGGGGAGACATGGCTGGGTAGAGTTGATATCCCCAAACTGACAGAGGAGGAATTACAGGATTTAAATGGTTACATCACGGAGGAAGAAATTAGTATGGCAATAAAAGGACTGGGGGCCAATAAGGCTCCAGGGCCCAATAGATTTAATGTCCAGGGCCCGATAGAGTTAATGGTTCATTTTATAAGGAGCTGAGTGAGAAAATAGTTCCCACGCTTAAAGATTTATATAATCACATTTTGCAAGGGGAAGCTATGTCAGAAGGGATGAATACGGCCTACATAAAGCTTCTCCCGAAGGGAGGGAAGGATTTGGAAGACCCTTCGGGATCTAGACCGATATCATTAATAAATCAAGATGTTAAACTTCTCTAAAAAATAATGGCAGACAGGCTGGCTAGGATACAGCCTAGATTGATATCAAAGCAACAAACAGGTTTTGTGAAGGAAAGATCATCTGTTACTAATATAAGGAAAGCCATGTTATTGCTAGACAAGATTAGAGGGAAGCATTTGGATAAGGGAGAGGATCCAGCTATGGTCACACTGGACACAGAAAAAGCGTTCGATAATGTGAAGTGGCCATGGCTGAGGTCAAGTGTTGGATAAAATAAATCAGGTAGGTCCGTTTAGACAATTTTGGGGGGTACTATATCAGAATCTCAAAGCAAAGCAAGGGTATACACACCGGGGTTTCTCTCAGATGCCTTCGAGCTGAAAAAGAGAATGAGGCAGGGGTGCCCGCTGTCCTCCTTACTGTTTAATTTGGCGATAGAACCTATGTCGAGATATTTAAGTGATTGCAGTTCCTACAAAGGGATAAAAGTGGGAAATGAGACAGTCAAAAATGCCCTATTTGCAAATGACATAATTCTGTTCATGAACAACCCAGAGGAAGATCTCCCTATGTTACTGCTTGAAATTGAAAAGTTTGGAAAATTCTCGGGCTTTCGTTTAAATAAGTCTAAATGTGAGATTCTGTTCATGAGGAATGAGGTAAAACGTGGCCAGGAGAGTAATATAATGGGTATCCCGAAAGCGACATCTATAAAGTACTTGGGAATTTATTTGGGGAGAACGCCGAAACAGATTTATGATCTCGATTATAAGCCTATCATAGACAAAATAGAGAAGAAGTTGGAGAGGTGGGGAAATCTACCTCTCTCGCTGCTGGGTTGCTGCCACCTAATCAAGATGACAAGCTTTGCGAGATTAATGTACCCAATGCAAACTATCCCAATGTTAATTCGTCACGCAGATGTTCTCAGATTAAACAGGGCCTTTTCTAAATTCATCTGGAGGGGTAAAAGAGCGAGATTGGCTATAAGAACTCTAATGCACACAAAGGAGGGAGGGAGCGTGGGATTGCCAAATATTAGGGGATATAATTTATCGTGTTTAATGAGGAATGTAATAGACAGGATTAAAAAAACGGGGCGATATACTGACTACAAATTGGAAACGGAATTTTGTGGTTTGTGGGACCTGATGGCGCTGCTTCATACGCCGCTGTCACACATACCGCCAAACATTAAATATTCGGTAATATGTAAAGATACCATTGCCACATCGAAGGCAGCAAGAAAAAAACTAAAAATGTCATGGAGAGTGTCGAAACACCTGAATCCTTGGGCATTTCCTGCCTTTAGATTAGGAAGAGGAAATAAATTATACACAGAGTGGTTGGGGAAAGGTATACAGACGTTAGGGGACTTACTACATCTACAAGAAGGTCGCTGGTTGACGGGATTGGAAGTGATAGACAAATTTGAGCTGCCGAGATTTCATTTGATGCTATATAGTCAATTAAAGCATTATGTATTAGACCTCCTTCAGGATGTGAGGAAGGAAATCGATTCAGAAATATGGGAGGACTTGGTTACTAAAGACATTGGAGAAATATCTATCACCTCAATATATGGGATGCTGAGGGACATATTACGCCCTTCAGGGAAGGGCAAAATATTTCACAAATGGGAAAAACACATACATGATGAAGAACTGGAGCATAAGATTCTGCGGGGCTGGGAATTGGTAAGAAAGCATATCATCAATGAACAATGGAGAGATAGTCAATTCAGAATAATGCATAAAACAATAAGTGGCTTCAATATACCTCCGACTCCGCAGAATCCTGATAGGCAGACAAGTTGCCCAAAATGTACAATGCCCAAAACAGACACAGAACATGGATTGTGGTCATGTCCCAGGACACAAGAACTCTGGTTAAAAGTCCAGGATATGTATCTGAAGATATGTGCGATATGGGTAGAAGTAGATCCATTGTGTTGGTTGTTTCACCTTACGATGGGTAAAACAAGAGGGGGACGGCTACATGACTTGTTTCACACCATTGCAATGGTGACAAAACGTCTAATTTTGCAACACTGGCTAGCTAAAACACTCCCAGGGATAAAAGATCAAGGAAGGTTTAACATCGGTCTTATTTTTGGAAAAAAGAGAAACAGAAAGAAATAAAGATAAAATGACGACATTTTTTTTTTAAAAATGGAGTGTTTATAGAAATGTCACTGACCACCAGAGAAATTCAAGACTTAATGAGCACCTTTGTGGATTCGGATTGGTATCTATTAGAGGATTTGAGTGGTAATCTGGGTAAACTGAAATGTGTTATATGAGCTATATGGAGGATAAGGTGGAGCTGGAACTAAGGTGTCTGAATTCAGTCAATGTAATCTATGAAAATGTGGACATAAGGGGGTTTGATAATTTTATATTTGTTGAGTTTATTTTTGCTTCTATTCAGGCTTAGGTGATAAGCATGTCTAAATATGTTTTTTGTAACAATTCAATGCAACGTTTATAACTTGTAATATGCAACTTAATTACAAAATCAATAAAAATGATGTTTAAAAAAAAAAATAATTAGATAAACAATGTCAGAATCAGCGGGATCCATTGAAGCGTTCCAGAGTTATAAGCACAAAGTGACAATGGTCCGATTTCAAAATTAAGGCCTGGTCATTAACCAACAAAATGGCTTGGTCTTTAAGGGGTTAAACAGACCTGTTTTCCATATACTTCAGTGTTAAAAACCAGATGTAGCTGAATCAGCATTTTTGAAGGGGACAAAAAAGTTGTGTCTGTACAACTTTCTTTTTTGTCAACGGATTGCTGCTGGATTTGTTCTAATGGATGATTACTGGACATGTTTACCTAGGAATACTCATTTTACGATAATCGAGCAGCTAAACGAGCTGATGATCACCCATTTAATGTATAAAATGCTTATATGTTGGGTGAAATTATGTTTTAAGGTACTGTCACACTAAGCGATACCGCTAGCAATATCGCTATAACTTGTGACGTTATAGCGATATTGCTAGCGATATCGCTATGTCTCATACTTACCTACGACCCGCTCCCCTGCTGGTTATCGCTGATCGCGCGAGAACGTTCAGGACCGCTTCTCGTCGTCAGCTTCCCGCGGCGCTTCCTGTGGAGAGCCGAGCCGGACGGGAGGACGCAGGATCGCCTAGTGTGACAAGTAAGTAGCGACCCCCGTCCCCAGTGATGTCGTTGGTGAGATCTGCCTGTGTGGCAGCTCACTAGCGACCACTTAGCGATGTACCAGCGATCCTGACCGCGTCTTATCGCTGGTACATCGCTAAGTGTGACAGTACCTTTAGTTTGCCCTAAAGATCTCAGCAGGGAATCATCCAATGTAAAAGGACTGCTGTGAACCTATACACACACTGAGCGATCTATTACAGATTGTTAATTGCACCACTTTGTTTTGTTGTTGTCCCATTCAACTTAACTCTCTTTTTTAGAGCCATAAAATTGAAAACTCAGTGTGAGTTCTCAGTATTACTAGTGACTGCAGATGGCGTTAGTAAAGCAGAAACTTACCATTAAGCAGGAAAGTCTTAGTTACTCACCGGTTAACGGTATTTTTCGAAGTCCATGAGAGCACCACCTGAGAGAGGGGATCCACCCTTCAGGAACAGGAAACCTACAGTTACTAAAGGGCGGCACCTCTCCCACACATCAGTTGGATTACAGAGCACAAGAGGCCAACCAAGGTTAATGGCATGATTTATATACAATACTATTACTACTAACTATTTAGCACATGTAGATTATAAGAGAAAGACGTGCACACCCAGAACTAAAGAAAGGGAGGGAATCTAAAAGTACCGTTACATTTAGCGATGCACCAGCGATTCCGACAACGATACGACCTGGTCAGGATTGCTGGTGCATCGCTAAATGGCCGCTAGTGAGCTGCCAAACAGACATATCTCACCAGCGATGTAGCAGCGGTCGGCGGGCGCTCTCATCTGTCAGACGGCAGCTCTGATGACGACTTCCTCCCGCATCCATGAGTCACTCGTCAGTGCCAGCAGGAAGCCGCCGCCAAGAAATGGACCAGGACGATCTCGCGCGATTAGCGATATCCAGCGGGGGGCCAGGTCGGAGGTAAGTGTCACATGTAGAGAGATCGCTAGCGATATCGCTGTTGCATCACAAAATCGGTGACGCTTTAGCGATATCGCTAGCGATCTCGCTATGTGTGAAGGGGGCTTAAGGGTGCTGTCATGGACTTCGAAAAATACCGTTAACCGGTAAGTAACTAAGACTTTATTCGAGCATCCATGACAGCACCACCTGAGAGAATTACAGAGAGTAATAATTACTTAGGGAGGGACTACAGCCTGCAGTACCCTTACACCAAAGGAGAGGTCTGAGGAAGCACCCAGGTCTAGCCTATAATGATTGTAAAACATGCTCGGAGAGGACCAAGTAGCTGCCTTACATATTTGGTCAATCGAAACTTCCAATCTCTCCGCCCACGAGGTTGCTATGGCTCTAGTGGAATGCGCCCTCAGTCTTCCAGGTGCCGACCTGCCCTTCGAGATGTATGCTAGCGAAATAGCCTCCCTAATCCATCTAGCTAGCGTGCTTTTTGATGCCCTAAGGCCCTTCCTAGCACCCTGATAGGAGACAAACAAGGCATTATCCTTTTTTCAGGAATTAGTCACTGCTAGGTATTCCTGGAGACATCTCCTAACATCTTGGGTGTGTAGTTTATTTTCCTTTTCGTTAACTGGATTAGGGAGGAAGGATGGAAGGACTATTTCCTACATCCTATGGAAACTGGAAGCTACCTTAGGTAAGTATGATGGATCAGGCCTAAGTATTACCCTATCGTCCTTGAATTGTGTATAAGGAGGAAGCCTATATAACGCCTGGATGTCACTGAAATCCGTTCAAATGGGGCCTCTGTCATGGCCGTGAGAACTAGGTTCAAATCCCACAGCATGAACCTATCCTTTCACTACTGGTCTGGATCTACTCGCCGCCTTAATAAAACTACTGATCCAGTAATTAACGGCGATGTTGCAGCTAAAAAGGGCCCCAAGACTGACACTTGCAGGGTACTGGTGGAAAGCCCCATGTCCAGACCTCTTTGCAGGAATTCTAGAATCTGAATTATCGGTGCTGATTGTCCAGCTACCACCCCTCAGTCCTGAAGGAATCTTTTCCAGATTCTGACGTATATTTGGGTTGTAATCACTTTCCTGCTTTTAAGCAGGGTATTAATCAAGCCTGGGGTGAAACCTCTATCCTTTAGCAGTGCCCGTTCAAAATCCACGCCATCAGATGAAGGCCAGCTACCTGAGGATGGTAAATTGGGCCCTGGGATAGGAGATCCGGGATGTCTGGTAGGACCCACGGGTCGGACATCGACATAGTCCTGAGGCATGAGAACCATGCCATCCTGGGCCAAAATGGAGCGATCACTATAATCCTCGCCCAGTCTTTTCTGATTTTCCTCATCACCAGGGGTAGTGGAGACAGGGGAGGGAAGGCGTATGCTAGCCTGAAATCCCACTTTATCAGAAAAGCGTCTACTGCCAGAGGGTCTTCTCTGAGATTTAGTGAGCAAAATTGCCTCACTTTCCTGTTCTACCTAATGGCGACGAGATCCACCTCTGATTGTGCAAAAGTTGGGTCAATCAGGTCGAAGATGGAGGTTTTTAGGGACCATTCAACTTGTTTTAGAAGATTGCGGCTTAAGTAATCCAATGTGGTGTTTTCTCTTCCTTTTATATGCAGAGCTGTTAAAGACAGGAAATGCTGCTCTGCCAGTTGGAACAAACATTCTGCTACTTTCATCAGGGATCTGGAACTAGTCCTGCTTTGGTGAATGATATAAGCCATGGTGACCTGACTGTCGGAGAACACTCATACGTGATGACCCTGTAGATACACAAGGAGTCCTTTAGCCGCCTGTTCCACTGCTGTTAATTCTTTCAGGTTAGAAGACATCTCTTCCTGATGATGCTCCCATAGGCCCTGGACTAAAACCTCACCCATATGAGCCTCCCAACCGGAAGGGCTTGCGTCCGTGGTGGCTATACGGGTTATGTTATATTCCCAGGGCACCCCTCTGGATAGATTATTTCCCTCTAGCCACCAATCGAGGGATTTTCTAGTGTTTTGGGATATATTCAGCTGGCCTTCTAGGTAACCCCCAAGAATTTTCTGATGTAATAAAACCTTGCCCTGTAGTTTCCTTGTATGGAAAGGAACTGTGGGGATACAGGAAGAGAGAGAGCCCAAGAGAGATATGGCATTCCTGAGGGACATGGTGGGGTTATTGGAGGCATTCAGGACCTGATGGCATAGGTGAATTAACTTATCGGGAGGCAGACGTAATTCCTGGTTCTGGGAATCTAAGATTAGGCCTAAGAATTGCTGAACTCTCATGGGCTGCAGCCGAGATTTTTTGATATTTAGCAGCCACCCTAACCACTCCAGGGCAGTCATTACTTTTTGTAATTGCTCCAAACAATGGTCCGCTGTTTTGCCTATAATGAGGTCATCAAGGTAGGGGACCACCATAATGTCTGATTCACGCAGATGGGCCATAACCTTAGCGAATACCCGAGGGGCTACTGCAGTACCAAAGTGAAGGGCAACATATTGGAAATGCTGAACTGACCCTTCTAAATGAACCGCCACTCTAAGGAATCGCAGATGAGCTGCATGAATGGGTATATGGTAGTAGGCGTCTATTAACTCTAACACCACCATAAAGCAATTTTCAAGCAATAATTTTATTGTGAAATAGATTGTTTTCATCTTGAATGGGCGTATGACCAGAAATTCATTGAGGGCTTTAAGATTGATTATAGTCCTAAAGGAGCCATCTGGCTTATGGACTAGGAACAGAAGGGAGTAGAAACCTCTGCCCCTTTCCGCCTCCGACACTTCTGTCAGGACCTTTTTGCTGCACAGGTCACGAATTTCGGCTTCCAGGGCAGCCTGCTCCGATGGGGAAGATCTGAGTGGGGTGATCCTGAAGCTGTTTTGGGGGACACAGGAAAACTAACCGTAGTCCTGAGGCTATCAACCCCAGGATCCAGTTGCTATTGGAAATCAGTGACCAGGCCAGGTAGAAGGCAGCTAGCCTACCTCCTACCGGAGCAGCTAGTCATTGGGGTGGCTTCTTAGCCTCACAAGAAGCTCCTTCCTGGCGCCCCCCTCCTCCAAACAAATCCTGTACCTTTCCTTTTTTCATCCCATCTGCCTCGGTCTTTGGACGACCTTCTACAAAAATATATCTTCCTGGTGAGGGGACGTCTATAAGAAGGGGTCGGCAGACTGGGAAATTTCTTTTTATCATCCCCAGCTTTTTCCAAAAGTTCGTCCAGACCTGAACCCAACAGATATTCTCCCTCACACGGAATGGAGCAGAGACAGGATCTAGCCTGGATGTCCCCTGGACAACATTTCAACCATAGAGCCCTTCGAGCTGCATTTGATAGTCCTGCGGCCCTGGCCGCCATCCTTGCCGAATCTGCCGAAGCATCGGCTAAAAAGGTTGCAGCGTTCTGAATCATTGGCAGGGTCTTCAGGATGGATTCTCTCAAGGCTCCGTCTTCTAACTGGGATTCAAGCTGGTCTAGCCAGACCATCATGGATCTGGCTGTGCAGGTAGCAGCTACTGCCGGTCTTAGGGCACCAGCTGACATTTCCATGTCCCTTTCAGAAATGAATCCGCTTTCTTATCCAGCGGATCCTTTAGGGAGGCCATATCAAAGGGAATGGAGGATTTTTTTGGAGGCTTTAGCCACAGCTGCGTTAAGTTTTGGGGCTTTATCCCATCTGTTCACCAAGGGGTCTTCGAAGGGATATCTCCGTTTAAAGGCCGGTGGTAGGGAGCCCCTTTTTACTGGTTTCTTCCATTCTCTATTTATCCAGTTTAGAACTTTGACATTTAGCGGAAAAGACTTGCGTGTCCTTGGGTCTTGGCTGCCGAACATTATGTCCTCTGCTGAAAGTTCCGGTTTCGTGTCTGCTACCCCCATGGTGGACCTTACTGCTTTGACCAATTTGTCCATCTGATCTAAGGCGAACCAAAAACGGTTGGAGTCCTCTTCTGAAGATGATGCAGGAGAAGAGGCAGAGGGCTTAAAAGAATCTTTGCCTTTCCCACGGGCAGCTGAGGATTCTGACCCTGAAAAACTTGCACCTCTTTTCCTTTTAGAAGATTCCCCTTGAGATAGGGACTTTAGGGAATCTAACTTCCGTCCTAATAATTTCCCTCAGGCTTGCGGTGAAGTCAGGGGTTTCTTACACCACCTGTAGAAGCGAGGGAAAGTGTAAGGGACTATGTATCCTAACTAGGGACTACCGCCCCCCCTTTTTACCCCCTACCATCTGTCGCACACACGGCTGACTTTTTTGGGTAGGCGTCTGGCAAGAGACAACTGCAATGGCCACATTCACTGTTTTTCATTTTATCAGAACATTTATTCCCCTAGAGAGATAAAATGTAAGGGAAACACTGCATTAGGGTACATTCATGAAGCTCTCTTACCCAAGCAGTAGGAGTAGATACCGGATCACGGGGGAGGCGGGGCGAGCTAAATCCTTCAGCCTGGAGGAGCTTTTGCGGCTGGACTGCCCACTTGTCAGTCCTGTTTTTCATCTGGGGGTTTGTATGGGGCCTCTCTGAGGCACACTCCTGCTGGTTCTCCTGCTCCAGCTGAACCACGGGATCTTCTGACTCATCCATCGCTGCAATGGGCCAAAAGCAACTCTACAGCGTGGCTTTTTGTAGACCTCCCCTGGAAATCCGGGTCAGCAGGGACGTGACCAGGGGTTCCACCCCCCCCGTCGGAACGCCCCATGGTCTCCCCCACTGTGCCCCGCCCCCCCAGCTATCACGCCCCCATCCACGCCGCCGCGCCGCACGCAAAAAAAGCCGGCCAGTATCCGACTTCCGGCCCAGCGTCCTTGCTCCCCCCCAGAGGCGTCACTTCCGGCGCTCAAATGAACATGCGGGGACACGTAGGACAGCCGCACGGCACCATGGCCTGGCATGACCCCAGCCCCGTGCACACCACCACGCCACGCAGGCCGGCCGACAGATGAAGGGCCGGGACCACAGGATGACCGGGCACCAGGAGGACCAAGATGGATCCAGGGAGGGGGGCATAATTGCCTACCGGCGCTGGCGCTGGCTCTGGAGACAGCTATCCTCCGGACCCCGCTCCATCAGCTCCGCACACTGTCATTGAACAGGAAACCAACTGATGCGTGGGAGAGGTGCCACCCATTTGTATCTGTAGGTTTCCTGTTCCTGAAGGTTGGATCTCCTCTCTCAGGTGGTGCTGTCATAGATGCTCGAATAAATCTTTGTGGTGAGGGTATAGCCAATAAATTGTGGGCACTGAGTTATTGCAGAAAAGGGGGTGTCATTTTGTGGCCTTTACAGCCCAGAAAGATGCAGATGTTTTGGCATTTCCTGTGATGCCAAGAACCTAATGTATCCACAAAACCTTGGTAGGTTGCGCTTGATGGACCATAGAGAGAAATAAAAATTCTCATATTAATCAACTCTAGTTCCACTTTTAAGCATAATTTTCATTTAATCATGATATAAAATGTAAAGAGCAGTACCAGGCAGAGGACCGAAAAAAAGAAAAAGAAAACTTCTCAAAATCTAGCCTTTTTCAATATGCTTTACTGGTTTACTGCTCAAGGTGAGCATTAGAAAAACTTTACCATTAATACCCAATACTAAAAATTGTAGCTTTCATCTTCTCGAAGCAAGTTATCTTTAATGGTTCTGGTGATAGTAATGTCTAATTATGGCTACAATTCTTATTTCCTTAGATAAGCAACATGAGATTAGCACTCTTAACTACTTTATAGCTTATTAAATCAAAGTCTATCGATACATAATAAATATGTGAAATGGATACCAGCCATAAAATACTTGGCACAACAATGAACATTGCCTGATAAGTAATCGCTTAAAACAAAGCAATGTCTGGGAACATTCAACAGGCAATTGGATTTGTTTGGTAAAGGAGCTATTATTTGGAAAGAAACAGAGCATAATTGATTGAATAAGTTAATGACGTTCATGGCCATCAAACCTGGATTGGCTAACATTGCAATCTGGTATATGACTAGTTGTTGACCCATAATCAGTCATTTGTGTTCATCATCAAGTTCTGAGCTCTGATTGCTGTAGCAGAGTTTAGAACTTTGAAACTATGACACCAACTTGTGCAGATAAGATTACAGTCTCCAGTATACCAATTTCTTTACCTTTGATAAGATAAAGCCTTTGCTTACAAATGTTTACTTTAATCCAAGTGAGATTACTAATAGGTGACTACCTCTGAGATACCCGGACATGGAATACACAACTCCATAACACTTTAAAATCCAATAAATTAGCTGTTTGGGACTTAAATCGGCTGAACTCGCCTAAGGGTGCCGTCACACTAAACGGATGCACCAGCGATCCCGACAACGATACGACCTTGTCAGAATCGCTGGTGAGCTGTCAAACAGGCAGACTCAACAGCGATCAGAACCAGCGAGGACGCTGGTATCCAAGGTAAATATTGGGTAACTAAGCGCACGCATCACTTAGTTGCCCGCTGTGTACCTTGGATACCAGCTCCCAGCGCGCAGGTATCCAAGGTACACAGTGGGTAACTAAAGGACGCGCGCGCTTAGTTACACGATATTTACCTTGGATACCAGCTCCCAGCATCTGCTTACAGCGCTGGGAGCTCGCTGATTGTTGGTCTCCCGCTGCCACAAAAAATGGCCCAAGACACTCCTGCACGATCAGCGATACCCGGCAAGGGGGGGGGGCGGTCGCTGATGCATGTCACTCACAGCGATGTCGCTGGAGAGATCGCTGTTGCGTCACAAAATCAGCAATCTCGCTGTGTGTGACGGGGCCTTATATCGACTGGTTTACCAGTCAAATAAGTATGGAAACCTCTGGACCAGTGGCATAGCTAGAGCCTGAGGGGCCACAGTGCAAGGTTTGGACCGGTCCTCCTCCCCCTGATACAGTGGGTACAGAAAGTATTCAGACCCCTTTAAATTTTTGAGTTTCATTGCAGCCATTTGGTAAATGCAAAAAAGTTCATTATTTTCTCATTAATGTACACTCTGTACCCCATCTTGACAAAAAAAAACAAAAAACAGGAATGTAGACATTTTTGCAAATTTATTAAAAAAGAAAAACTGAAATATCACATGGTCATAACTATTCAGACCCTTTGCTCAGCATTAAGTAGAAGCACCCCTTTGAGCTAGTAAAGCCATGAGTCTTCTTGGGAATGATGCATCAAGTTTTTCACACCTGGATTTGGGGATCTTCTGCCATTCTTCCTTGCAGATCCTCTCCAGTTCCGTCAGGTTGGATGGTGAACGTTGGTGGACAGCCATTTTCAGGTCTCTTTAGAGGTGCTCAATTGAGTTTTACAACTCAAAACTTGGTCAGTATTATCTATAGGACACTTTTTTTTATCCTGCTGGTCTTCTCTATATGCATATACAGTATGTGGCTCCTTTTATACAGTGAATTTCAGGGTCATCTTTTTACTTAAAGGATTTTGACACTTGCATGACCAACCTTGCTCTATCTTGCTTTAGCATGATAGAGTGCACCCTTGTTTTGTATATGGAGGGGTAGCTCCTCTTGGTATGCACCTATTCACACTAGTCTGGATGTGCCAGTCAGTTTTTTTTTTGTCTTTTGCATGTTAGCTTACTGACCAAGTACTCCGCCCTCCACCAGCTGGTGATTTTAATTACAGCAGGTCCCTACTTACCTATAAATGCAGGCATTGTTAACAGAGGTGTCCACATTCACCCAGGAATTCAGATATCAGCCTTAGAGAGGTATTCACACAGGTCAGGGACCCATCAGACTTTGAGACCGCCTTGACGATTGCTGGTGGGCAGATATTTTATGCTAAGGGTCTCATATTTTTTCCTAATATTCCAAAGCCATATTGCTATTCAGATTTCACATATTCCACATTGACATGCTTTAGCATGATAGAGTGCAACCTTGTTTTGTATATAATACCGATGAAATGTTAATCTGTTAATCATGCACTCTAATGATTTTGATATCGATATGATGCGATATATCCTCTAATTATATAAGGTGTTTGCTTTGTCTAACTTTAGGATATGTATTGTATAATGCAGCTGAACGCTCCGATCCGAGTGCTGGCGGCAGTGCCGGGTATTGACGTGCCAGACCTGTCCGAGTTTCTCGCATGGGAGTATAGGCCCCGTCACACATATAGATGCACCAGTGATCCAGACAGCGATACAACCTTGTCAGGATCGCTGGTGCATCGCTACATGGTCGCTGGTGAGCTGCCAAACAGGCAGCTTCACCAGCGATCAGCACCAGCGAGGACGCTGGTCTCTAAGGTAAATATCGGGTTACTAAGCGGCGAGCGTCACTTAGTTACCCGATGTGTACCTTAGAAACCTGCGTGCTCGCATCGGGAGCTGCCAGTACGCAGGTTTCTAAGGTACACATCGGGTAACTAAGTGACGCGTGCCGCTTAGTAACCCGATATTTACCTTAGAGACCAGCTCCCAGCACCTGCTTAGAGCGCTGCGAGCCTCGATGATCGTTGGCTCCCGCTGCCACACGCAGCGATGCGTGCTGGCCAGCGGGAGAGCAACGATGATAAAATGGGCCAGGACGATGCTGCACGATCAGCGATCCCCGTCACACACAGCGATCTCGCTAGCGAGATCGCTGTGTATGACGGGGCCTTATGAGCCCTAACATGGAAACTGAACGTTGTATTCAAGATAAAGCCACTTACCAGTTTACCATTGTCAAAACCTCTGCTTAGGCTATCACAGGACAAGGGACTGACCGTCTGTAAAGCAGATTAGTATTTTACAACCTGTATATTTTTTGCACATTTGAATACAGTCTTGATTTTTATGGTGCTATGAGAATGTTTGAATTTTGTAAATGTACAGTATATACAGCTCTGGCAACATTTAAGAGACCACTGCAGTTTTATAAAAATCAGCTTCTCTACATGTCTGACAGCCATTCCATTCCAGTGTCAGTTGAAATCCAACTAGGGTACAACTCATTCTCCTTAATGTGCTTCTGATTAGGTGATCACCTGAACAAAATCTTATTTAATGAAGAAAAGTATAAAAAAAACTCTGCTGTGGTGTTAACAATCCTCTTGCAATAGGACAAGCTGGATGGCAAAACAAGTGCTAGTATTATTCCAAAAGTAATAGGAATGAAAAAATAACTTTTAACCATGCCAAAGGAGCTGAAAAGAAAAGTCTTGAGTTCAGCAACCGCAGGATGACATCAAGTGACCTACAAAAGGAATGGCAAATGGCAGCTGGGTTGAAGTGCACAGCAAGAACAGTCCGTAACAGGCTCCTAGAGGCAGGGCTCAAGTCATGTAAAGCTTGAAAAAAGCCTTTCATCAATGAGAAGCAAAGGAGAGCCAGGCTGAAGTTTGCCAAAGACCATAAGGATTGGACCATAGAGGACTGGAGTAAGGCAACTGTTGCGCCCCCGGGCTCCACTTACCCTCCAGTCCGCACGTCCCAGCGCACTCCTGCTCTCCGGCGCGTCCCCGCGCCCGGTCTCCGGCGTCCCCGCTGGCAGGCGCCTGCGCTCTGTCTCCCTCCAGGCGCGCAGCCCCCTGGGTAACATGACGCGCTGGTCCCGCCTCCAATATGGCGGCGCCCAGCGCTACTTATGACCGGTGTCTGGACAGGTAAGACGCCTGTTCTTCAAATGCGGTAGCGCTGCCCCATGCGGCGTCCTCTGTATTTCCAGGCCCCTCTCCCATGCCACTGTCAGCGCTGCGCTTGTGTCTCCTTGGCTGTCTGCGCTGTCCCTTCTCATTTTGCCTCCCTGTTGCTGTCTCAGTTTCTGCCCTGCTTCTGCCTTCCTCCGTTCGCCTGTAACCTCCTGTTTTGTTCATTATTGTGCTTCCTCTCTATTGCAGCCTCCTGTCTCCGAGGCCCCCGGCTCTCCAGTCCTGTTCAGTTTCTGCGTTCTCTGGTGTCCTCCTGTACGGGTACGCCAGTGCTTCCTTCCAGTCTATTACCCCAGTCGCCCCTTTGGTTCCGGCCGTCGCGGCCCTATCCCCTGGGGGTCTGCCCCTAACACTCCCTGTATAGGGGGTGGTCCTCACCTGGGTGCTCGCCCTCGGGGGCTCTGGGGTCGTGACCCAGAGGGTCCACTCTCGGGTTCCCTTTTGCCTTCATACTTGCAATAGCGAACCGTAAAAGTAACAGTAAGAACAGGCCATGGACCCCGCTGGAGCCACGGCTGCCCAAAAGGAGTTGGTTTTCCTTCGGGAAAACCAGACGCGCATGATGTCCTTTATGAAAACTATGGACTCGCGCCTTTCCGCTCTCCAATCCTCTGACCCTGGTAACGCCGCTCAGTTGGCTGGCTTACAAGAATTGGCGCAGCAGCGTGATAGTCCCATATCCTCAGTTATATGGCTTCTGTGGACGGTCGCCTGCTCGCTTTGCATTCGGCCGCCTCTGCCCCTCCTGCTGCGAGTTCCCATCCTCCTCCACGGTTAGCCAAACCACCCCGGCATAGCGGTGACGCCAAATTGTGTCGGGGCTTTTTAAATCAGTGCCGCCTTCATTTTGAATTAATGCCCCAGCAGTACCCCACTGACCGAGCCAAAGTGGCCTTCATCATCTCTCACCTAGAGGGAGACGCTCTGGCTTGGGTCAACCCCCTTTGGGAACGTGATGACCCGGTGGTTACTCAGTTATCCGTTTTTATGGACACTTTTCGTCGGGTTTTCGACGAACCGGGCCGGTTGGCTTCCACCACCGAGGCTCTATTTAGCATCAGCCAAGGTTCACTAACTGTGGGACAGTATGCCATACTGTTCAGGACCCTGTCCGCCGACTTAGGCTGGAATAACGAGGTGCTGGTGGGCGCCTTCTGGCGAGGTCTCTCGAGCCGTATTAAAGACGAGCTCGCTGGTCGAGATACCCCTACTGCTCTTGAGGATCTAATTTCCCTGGCCACACGAATAGATCTCCGGTTTCAGGAACGCGCCAGGGAGAGAAGGGCCTCTCATCCTTTATCTTCTTTTCGCAGACCACCCAGTCCCCGACCTAGGATTCGCTCCTCAGCTTCCGCTCCTGAACCTATACAGGTAGACCGCCTGAAGCTCTCTGACCTGCGTCGCAGGAAGAGAACCCTCCAGGGTCTTTGTTTCTACTGCGGCAGCAGCTCCCATTTGCTCCGAACCTGTCCTGACCGTTCGGAAAACTCCTCCGCCTAGGCCAGGTAAGAGAGGCCTTCATGGGCGTTTTTGATACCTCTCTACCCCTCACTTTGTCTGTCCTCTTGCACGTTGAAGGGAAGCGGGCTTTTCTGGTGGCCTATGTAGACTCGGGTGCCGCCGTGAATTTTATTAGGCTTGAGGAGGTCAACAAACTCTCTGTTACTGTGAGGCCCTTAGCGAACCCCCTAAGCCTCGCTTCCGTAGATGGTCGACCCCTGCTAGAGACAGTTACCCATGTCCCTCATGAGATAGAGTTGCAGGTAGGAGCCCTACACAGAGAGAAAATTACGTTCTTTGTCTTAGCAGATATTTCCCATCCTATCCTACTTGGTCTTCCTTGGTTACGACTTCACGAGCCCACTCTAGACTGGCATAGCGGCAACATATTGCGCTGGGGGGAGTCTTGTCGGGCCGGGTGTCTGCTGCTGGTGCGTCCCGTGGGTACCCCTCTTCCCTCTCCAGTTCTCTCTGGATTGCCGTCTGCCTACAGTGCCTTTGTGGATGTCTTCAATAAGAAAGAGGCTGAGACTTTACCGCCGCACCGACCCTACGACTGCCCCATTGAACTCGCCCCCGGCACCACCCCGCCTCGGGGTAGGATTTATCCTCTCTCCTCGGCGGAGACCCAGGCCATGTCTGAATACATCCGAGACAACCTGGCCAGGGGCTTCATTCGCAAGTCTTCGTCCCCTGCAGGAGCGGGCTTCTTTTTTGTAAAGAAGAAGGATGGGTCGTTGCGTCCCTGCATTGATTACCGTGGCCTGAATCGTATCACTGTGAAGAACAAATATCCACTGCCACTCATCTCGGAGCTCTTCGATCGGCTGAAAGGAGCACGTGTGTTTACTAAGCTTGACCTACGAGGGGCCTATAATCTGGTTCGCATACGGGCTGGAGATGAGTGGAAGACGGCGTTCAACACACGAGACGGGCACTACGAGTATTTGGTTATGCCCTTTGGGCTCTGCAACGCACCTGCGGTATTCCAAGAACTTGTTAATTATGTCTTTTGAGATCTCCTCTACTCCTGTGTCGTAGTCTACCTTGATGACATCTTAGTCTTCTCTCCGGATCTGGCCACACATCGACGAGACGTTCGCCAAGTCCTCCAACGTCTTAGGGAGAACCATCTCTTCGCCAAGTTGGAGAAATGCATTTTTGAGCAGACTTCGTTGCCGTTTCTTGGGTACATAGTCTTGAACTCCGGGTTAGAGATGGACCCTGAGAAAATCTCGGCAGTTCTCAAGTGGCCGCTTCCCCTCGAACTAAAGGCTATCCAGCGGTTTTTGGGGTTTACCAATTATTACCGGCAGTTTATCCCCCACTTTTCCTCGTTGACTAAACCCAGCTCAGCTCTTGTCCGCAAAGGGGCCGATTCCAATCATTGGCCCTCTGATGCTGAGGCTGCCTTTGAAACCTTGATGCAGGAGTTTGCGAAGACTCCGGTACTCCATCGTCCCAATACCAACCGACCATTCATTTTAGAGGTGGACGCCTCGTCGGTGGGAGCAGGAGCAGTTCTGCTGCAGAAAACCTCCTCCGGACGTACTCTCACCTGTGGGTTCTTTTCAAAGGCCTTCTCCGCTCCCGAACGTAACTATGCGGTTGGAGACAGAGAACTTTTGGCCATCAAAATGGCTCTGGAAGAATGGCGCCATATTCTTGAGGGTGCTCTCCATCCGTTCATTTTTACGGATCACAAAAATTTGGCCTATCTTCAGTCCGCCCAAAGGCTCAATCCCCGGCAAGCCAGGTGGTTCTTGTTCTTCGAACGCTTTGATTTTGAGCTCCACTTCCGACCCGGGGATAAGAATATCAAGGCAGATGCCCTGTCACGGTCATTCCAGCCAGTGGAAAATGAGGAGGGTCCAGCACATCTCATCGACCCCGCTAAAATCCTTACCGTGGCTCCTCTAAGCCTAGTCTCCCCACCATCTGGTAAAACCTTTGTTCGGAGTGGAGATAGACTCAAGGTTCTTCGTTGGAGCCACTCGTCTAGACTTTCAGGACACTCTGGGGTTAAAAAGACTCGCTTGCCTCCCGCCATTATTGGTGGCCTTCGCTTCGCAAGGACGTCCAGGATTTCATCGCCTCCTGTCCTTCGTGTGCCCGGAATAAGGTACCACGATATCGTCCTTCGGGACTCCTACATCCGTTACCTGTATCTACCAATCCATAGACTCATATTGCAATGGACTTCATCACCGATTTGCCCACCTCTTCTAAATGTACGGTTATTTTGGTAGTCGTGGACTGATTTTCCAAGATGGCTCACTATCGCTCTACCTGGTCTTCCTACCGCCTCTGAGTTGGCAAGGATCTTCCTGCTCCATGTCTTTCGCCTCCATGGTTTTCCACAGCATAATGTCTTGGATCGAGGAGTCCAGTTTACCTCCCATTTTTGGCGAGCCCTCTGCGGGTTGCTGAAAATCACTCTAGATTTTTCCTCTGCCTATCACCCTCAGTCTAATGGCCAAGTTGAGTGAGTCAACCAGGCACTAACATCCTATCTCCGGCATTTTTCCAGTGCACACCAAGCTGATTGGGTTTCACTTCTTCCTTGGGCTGAGTTTGCGTATAATAACCATCCAAGTGAAGCCTCCTCCAAATCTCCCTTTTTTGTGGTTTTTGGTCAACACCCCGGCATTCCCCTTCCTGTGTCCCCTACCTTGGGTGTACCGGCAGCGGACTCCTTGTCTGTAAACTTCTCTCAGATTTGGAGGGAGACCAAACTAGCCCTCGAGAGTGCCAGCCTCAGGATGAAGAGGTATGCTGACAAAAGTCGGCTAGACGCACCTCCGTATCGCCCAGGGGATAGAGTTTGGTTGTCTTCCCGGCATATCAGGTTGAAGATTCCCTCTTATAAGTTAGGTCCTCATTACATTGGCCCCTTTGAGGTCTTAAGTCGCATCAACGACGTGGCCTACAAATTGAAATTGCCCGCCTCACTAAAGATTCCCAATACCTTTCATGTATCTCTCCTCAAACCTGCCGTGTTTAACCAATACCACTCTGCGCCCTCCCAAACCTCCCAACCTTGTAGCTCAGATAACACCTTTGAGGTTCGGGATATATTGGCTATGAAGACAGTTAAGGGAAAGACCCTGTTTCTAATAGATTGGAAGGGTTTCGGTCCTGAGGAGAGATCATGGGAACCCCAGGAGAATATTGATGCTCCTCGCATTATGAGACGATTTCTCTCCAACGTGAGGCGGGGGGACGTAAAGGGGGGTACTGTTGCGCCCCCAGGCTCCACTTACCCTCCAGTCCGCACGTCCTGGCGCGCTCCTGCTCTCCGGCGCGTCCCCGCGCCCGGTCTCCGGCGTCCACGCTGGCAGGCGCCTGCGCTCTGTCTCCCTCCAGGTGCGCAGCCCCCTGGGTAACATGACGCGCTGGCCCCGCCTCCAATATGGCGGCACCCAGCGCTACTTATGACCAGCGTCTGGACAGGTAAGACACCTGTTCTTCAAATGCGGTAGCACTGCCCCGTGCGGCGTCCTCTATATTTCCAGGCCCCTCTCCCATGCCACTGTCAGCGCTGCGCTTGTGTCTCCTTGGCTGTCTGCGTTGTCCCTTCTCATTTTTCCTCCCTGTTGCTGTCTCAGTTTCTGCCCTGCTTCTGCCTTCCTCCGTTCGCCTGTAACCTCCTGTTTTGTTCATTATTGTGCTTCCTCTCTATTGCAGCCTCCTGTCTCCGACGCCCCTGGCTCTCCAGTCCTGTTCAGTTTCTGCGTTCTCCGGTGTCCTCCTGTACGGGTACGCCAGTGCTTCCTTCCAGTCTATTACCCCAGTCTCCCCTTTGGTTCCGGCCGTCGCGGCCCTATCCCCTGGGGGTCTGCCCCTAACACTCCCTGTATAGGGGGTGGTCCTCACCTGGGTGCTCGCCCTCCGGGGCTCTGGGGTCGTGACCCAGAGGGTCCACTCTCGGGTTCCCTTTTGCCTTCCTACTTGCAATAGCGAACCGTAACAGTAACAGCAACCTTCTCTGATGAGTCTAATTTTCAGCTTTGCCCAACTCCTGGTCGCCCAATGGTTAGACGGAGATCTGGAGAGGCGTACAAGCCACAATGTCTTGCATCCTTTGTGAAATTTAGTGGAGAATTGGTGATGATCTGGGGATGCTTCAGCAAGGCTGGAATTGGGCAGGTCAATCTTTTCGAAGGACATATGAATCAAGCCACATACAAG
Organism: Dendrobates tinctorius; assembly: GCF_039654945.1. Taxonomy (NCBI): domain Eukaryota; kingdom Metazoa; phylum Chordata; class Amphibia; order Anura; family Dendrobatidae; genus Dendrobates; species Dendrobates tinctorius. The sequence continues at coordinate 5,016,642 of NW_027361932.1, read as the reverse complement.
ATTATCCTGAAAAAATAGTTGATTCCTTCTGCTATGGCAATGTTCCCCAACTCTGAGGACTGGTTTTTCCAGCAGGACAATGTGCAATGCCACACAGCTAGGTCAATCAATGTGTGGATGAAGGACCACCACATCAAATCCCTGTCATGGCCAGCCCAATCTCCAGACCTGAACCCCATTGAAAACCTCTGAAATGTAATCAAGAGGAAGATGGATAGTCACAAGCCATCAAACAAAGAAGAACTGCTTAAATTTGTGTACCAGGAGTGGCATAAGGTCACCCAAAAGCAGTGTGAAAGACTGATGGAAAGCAAGAAAAGACATGAAAGCTTTAAATCATGGTTATTCCACAAAATATTGATTTCTGAACTCTTCCTCAGTTAAAACATTAGTATTGTTGTTTCTAAATGATTATGAACTTGTTTTCTTAGCATTATTTGAGGTCTGCAAGCGCTGCATGTTTTTGTTATTTTGACAATTTCTCATTTTCTGAAAATACAAAATTTAGCGCTTGGAAATTCGAAGACATGTTGTCAGTAGCTTATAGAATTAAAAAACAATTTACATTTTACTAAAAAATATACCTATAAAGAGAAAAATCAAACAAACTGAAGATTTTGCAGTGGTCTCTTAATTTTAAGGCCCCTTTACATTTAGCGATACACCAGCGATCCAGACCACGATATGACCCGATGGGGCAGCGGTCGGGGGTCGCTCTTACCTTTCAGACGCGGCAATGAAGACGTCCTCCCGCCCGCGTCCATGGCTCGCTCGTCGACGCCAGCAGGAAGCCAACGACGAGAAATGGACCAGGTCGATCTCGCGCGATCAGCGATAGCCAGCGAGGGAGCCGGTCGGTGGTAAGTATCACAAGTAGCGATATCGCTAGCAATATCGCTGCTGCGTCACAAAATCAGTGACACTTTAGCGATATCGCTGTGTAAAGCCCCCTTTAGCCAGAGCTGTATAATGCATTTATCTCCCATTTTAAGTATACCACTGCACATCGCTGTACTGCAACTGTATCAATGCAACCATAAAGGCCCCATACACATTAGATTAAAGTCATCCGAGTGTGCCTAAATCTGCCTCCCAACAGATGATATCAGGTGATAGAAGGAGCAGTCCTGTTGGAATTCCACAGATGATCCTTTTGTTCTTCTGAGAAAACCTGCTACTAGAAGAATGCACTGATGGCTGAGAATACTGGAGGGCTTGGCTGAGCGCTCCTGTGCATGGGGAACTTGGGAGAGATACTGTTAGTGACAGCCATCTAATGTGCATGGGGACCTTAAAGGGAATGTGCCACCAGGTTTTTGCTACCCCATTTGAAACAGTATGGCAGAGACCCTAAATCCAGCAATGTATCACTTTCTGGGATGTGTTGCATTTTTCATAAAATCAGTTTTTTCTGCATCAGATCTAGCAGTTCTCTAATGCGGAGCTCTGTATAACCCCTCCCACACTGCTGATTGACAGCTTTCTGTACATACTGTGCATAAGCAGAAAGCTGCTAATAAGGGAGGAAGCGGGGTAATACACAGTTCATGGGTATTGAGGATTTCATGGCAGCAGGTTTACTAGTCCTCTAGTGATAATCTCCTGCACACAGAACAGTGACTGTATCAAAACTGCAACAAGCAGCCCAGTAAGAGACACATTGCTGGAATCAAGGAATCCGTCTGTACATTACACTTCTCTCAGATTAGGTGGCAAAAAGCTGGTGACAGATTGCCATTAAATATTCTGACAGTCAGTGCTCTGTATTCATTATAAAACTATCATTCTTGAACATTACCCAGTGCTCCAGTAACACGGACATTAACAAGAAGCAATGCAGTGAAATCTCCCAATTACCTTGATTTTCAGCATTTGGTGCAAGCATAATTGGAATAAAAAAATGGAAATATGTCATGAGGCAAACCACAAACAAATTCGACCGTTCCTATTTCTGTTGCAAAAAATGAAGCTTAGCCTGAGTGCTTGCATTAATTTTCCTACTTGAACCCAAAAATTGCTCTACTGAGTGCTGCCGTCACACCAAAACCTGTGCAGACATATGGTTTGCCAATAACAGCAGCTAAAAACACTTGTTAATGGTAGTGTGGTTATGCATCAAAATGTCCATTAAACTGTGCCACTGCCTGTTAATTGGGCAGTGTAAGCAGAGACAGCCACCTGAAACAAAATGCTTGTTTGTAGGGTAAAAGGATTGTTAATTTTGCTTAAAATTTTTACAACTCGTTCTGTGTAAGCAGGACCTGTCAATCTGTGACAGCAGCATTTCAGTACGCCAGGATGGGTGCATGCCTTCCTCACACCCATCGTCCCTGCTGCTATGCGATCATGAGACATGGGTTACTATTGCTTTCAGGGGTATCCTACTGAAACACTGCTGTATACAGTATAAGCGATCAGACAATCACAGGTTTAAGTTCCTTTTTTTGACAAATTAGAGATTTTTTTAACCCCTTCCTGACATCGACGTACTATCCCGTCCATGGGACCCGGGCCCCTATGCCCATGGACGGGATAGTACATCTACCGCGATCAGCGGCGCCCACGTGGTGAGCGCCGCTGATCGCGGCCGGGTGTCAGCTGATTATCACAGCTGACACCCGGCACAATGTGTCAGGGGCGGTCACGGACCGCCCCCGACACGTTAACCCCTTGCACACCGCGATCAAACATGATCGCGGTGTACCGGGGGTTAAAGGGAAGCATCGGCAGGGAGGGGGCTCCCTCCGTGCTTCCCTGAGCCCCCCACGGCAGCGCAATGTGCAGCGCTGCTGCGGGGGGATCCTTTCCTGCAGACCCCCGAATCCAAGATGGCGACGGGGGCCTTCAGGAAGCTGGCTTCCTCAGTGCCTGCAAAGCGCAGGCATGAGGAAGCCTTCTGCACTGCCTGTGACAGATCGCTGATCTGTCATAGTGATCTGTGATGTGACAGATCAGCGATCTGTCACAGGACAGTGATGTCCCACCTGGGGCTATGTAATAAAGTTAAAAAAAAAAAAAAAAGTAAAAAAAAAAGTGTTAAAATAATTTAAAAAAAAATCGCCAAATAAATTAGAAAAAAAAAATATTCCCCCAATAAATCCATTTTTTGGAAATAAAAAAAAAAAATACAAGTACACATATTAGGTATCGCCGCGTCCGTAACGACCCGCCCTATAAAACTGTCCCATTAGTTAACTCCTTTAGCGAACCCCTTAAAAAATAATAAAAAACAAATTAAAAAATAATGATTTATTATCATGCCGCCAAACAAAAAGTGTAATAACGCGCGATCAAAAAGACACATATAAATATCCATGGTACCGCTGAAAACGTCATCTTGTCCCGCAAAAAACGAGCCGCCATACAGCATCATCAGCAGAAAAATAAAAAAGTTATAGCTCGCAGAATAAAGCGATGCAAAAATAATTATTTTTTATATAAAATAGTTTTCATTGCATAAAACCGACAAAACATAAAAAAACGACCTAAATGAGGTATTGCTGTAACCGTACTGACCCGAAGAATAAAACCGCTTTATCAATTTTACCGCACGCGGAACGGTGTAAACGCACCCCCCAAAAGAAATTCATGAAACGCTGGTTTTTGTTCATTCTGCGTCCCAAAAATCGGAATAAAAAGCGATCAAAAAATGTCACGTGCCCGAAAATGGTACCAATAAAAATGTCAACTCATCCCGCAAAAAATAAGACCTCACATGACTCGGTGGGTCAAAATACGGAAAAATTATAGCTCTCAATATGTGGTGATGCAAAAACTATTTTTACAATAAAAAGCGTCTTTTAGCGTGCGACAGCTGCCAAACATAAAAACCACCATAAATAGTAAATCAAACCCCCCCGTTATCACCCCCTTAGTTAGGGGAAAATAATAAAATAAAAAAATGTATTTATTTCCATTTTCCCATTAGGGTTAGGGTTAGGTCCAGGGCTAGGGCTGAGATTAGGGTTAGGGGTGTGTTGGGGTTCGGGTTGGAGTTAGAATTGGGGGTTTCCACTGTTTGGGCACATCAGGGGCTCTCCAAATGCAACATGGCGTCTGATCTCAATTCCAGCCAATTCTGAGTTGAAAAAGTCAAATGGTGCTCCTTCCCTTCCAAGCTCTGCCATGCGCCCAAACAGTGTTTTACCCCCACATGTAGGGTATCAGCCTACTCAGGACAAATTGCAAAACAATTTTTGGGGTCCAATTTCTCCTGTTACCCTTAGGAAAATAAAAAATTGGGGGCAAAAATATCATTTTTGTGGAAAAAAATGATTTTTTTATTTTCACATCTGAGCGTTATAAACTTCTGTGAAGCACTTGGGGGTTCAAAGTGCTCACCACACATCTAGATAAGTTCCGTGGGGGGGTCTAGTGTCCAAAATGGGGTCACTTGTGGGGAGTTTCAATAGTTTAGGTACATCAGGGGCTCTCCAAACGCACATGACACCCGCAGACCATTCCATCAAAGTCTGCATTCCAAAACGTCACTACTTCCCTTCCGAGCCCTGACGTGTGTCCATACAGTAGTTTTCTCCCACATATGGGGTGTCAGCGTACTCAGGACAAATTGGACAACAACTTTTGGGGTTCAATTTCTTCTGTTACCCTTGGGAAAATAAAAAAATTGGGGACTAATTGATCATGTTTCTGGAAAAAATAAGATTTTTTTATTTTCATGCCCTGGCATTATAAACTTCTGTGAATCCCTTGGGGGTTCAAAGTGCTCACCTCACATCTAGATAAGTTCCTTAGGGGGTCTAGTTTTCAAAATGGGGTCATTTGTGGGGGGTTTCCACTGTTTAGGTACATCAGGGGTTTTCCAATCGCGACATGATGTCCGATCTCAATTCCAGCCAAAAACGTCAAATGGCGCTGCTTCCCTTCCGATCTCTGCCATGCGCCCAAATAGTGGTTTACCCCCACATGTGGGGTATCAGCGTACTCAGGACAAATTGCACAATAACTTTTAGGGTCCTGTTACCCTTGGGAAAATAAAAATTGGGGTGAAAAGATCATTTTTGTGGAAAAAATATGATTTTTTAATTGTACCGCTGTACGTTATAAACTTCTGTAAAGCCCTTGTGGGTTCAAAGTTCTCACCACATATCAAGATAAGTTCCTTGGTGGTTTAGTTTCCAAAATGGGGTCACTTGTAGGGGGTTTCCACTGTTTAGGTACATCAGGGACTCTCTAAACGTGACATGGCGTCCGATCTGAATTCCAGACAATTTTGCATTGAAAAAGTCAAACGGCGCTCCTTCCATTCTGAGCTCTGCCATGCGCCGAAACAGTCATTCCCCCCCACATATCAGGTATCAGCGTACTCACGACAAATTGCACAATAACTTTTGCAGTCCAATTTCTCCTGTTACCCTTGGTAAAATAAAAAAAATTGAACCTGAAATATTTTTTTTGTGAAAAAAAGTTAGATGTTCATTTTTCTCCTTCGTCTCATTGGGGGACACAGAGACTGTGGGTGTGTGCTTCTGCCGTCTGGAGGCTGACACTAAGTATACAAAAAAAGAGTTAGCTCCTCCTCCGCATACACCCTCGCCCCCAGACCGGGCGTAACTCAGTTTTTGCTTAGTGTCTGATGGAGGCACACGCAGTCTGGAGCTCCAGACTAGGTTTTTTGTTTTTTTTTTCCTTTCTTTGAAGATAAGACAGGGGCGACGGATCCTATAGAGAGGGTCCGATCTCCCCAAATCATCAACGGGCGACCACGTGTGAGTAGTCCTCCACGTGTTTTCTCTCCCGCACCGAGGGACACATCTGGGACTTTTCCCCAGACAACCATTTTTCTTTTTTATTTTGTAAAGAGGGGCAACGAATCCTGATGAGAGGATTCGATTTCCCCATGAACTACAACGGGCGAGCACGTGTGAGCGATGGGCGATCCCCGACGGACTCCACGTTTTGTTCCTCTCCTGCAACGCGGGATTTCAGGTTGGCCCCTTCCACCCCTAGGTAGTGACACCAGGGGTGCAGTTGGAGGCGCAGGTGAGCCAGGGGATCAAAGCATCCACCCCCAGTAGCCTCCCCCTCCCCGCCCAGGGATGGGGTTGAGAGCACCCCAAGAGAGCCCCCCGGCGGCCAGGCTCACCTTTGTTTGTAGGGTCACCCCCCGGAACGGGACCCTCCAGAATGCGCCGCGGGGCTGTCTGTTCCCCCGCCCGACGGGGTTACTTTTTCTCACGGGGCCCGACTCTCTCCCCGGTGGAACCCGGTGCGAGTAGTGCCACATGCGGAGTGCGGCAGAAGTCCCGCCGGCGGCCGCGGTCCCCGCGGTATGGGGAGATCCGCAAGGCCGCGCGAGGCCTGCCCGCCCCTTCCGGTGGTAGCCGGAAGCCCCGCCCACTGACTTCCGGCAGCCCGGGGAGCGCGCGCCCTCCTCCCCCTCCTCGCAGGTCCCCGCCGGAGTACGGCTGAAGCTCCGCCGGTGGCCGCGGTCCCCGCTGTATGGGGAGGGCCGCGAGTTCCGCGCGAGGCCCGCCCGCCGCTTCCGGTGGGGGCCGGAAGCCCCGCCCACTGACTTCCAGCGGCCCGGGGAGCGCGGCGGGCGCGCACAGTGACCGGAGGCTCCCGCCCCCCTCCCCCTCCTCGCATTTCCCCGCCGGAGTGCGGTCGGAAGCCCCGCCGCCTCTCTCCAAAGTGCACCGCAGTGCCCCCGGCGAGTAACGGCACATGAAGCAGCTCGTCCACGTCTCAGGGTTTTCGCTGCGTCCAGAGCACCCCGTGGAAGAGGTGGGACGTTACCGGTGGGTGAGTGCAACCCCGTTTCGAGTGCCGCACTGGTTGTCAAGGAAGGGGTTACCCTCCTCCTCCTACCCTACCCTGCAATATGTCTGGCAAAGGGAAAGCTCACTCTTTCCTATACGCTGTTTGCGTTTCCTGTGGGGTCAGGCTGCCTAAGGCGCAGCCGGGTAAATTTTGCGAAGCCTGTGAGTCGGAGCGAGCCCAGGAGCCCCCCATTGTTGCAGAGCCCAGGGGTCAGCACCCCCCAGAATGGGCAGTGTCTTTATCGCATTCTATGATGTCCCTTACGAAGGCAATTGAGTCCCTTCGGGGCCCGGGCAGGGTCAAGGATGGTGGTCTGCCAGCGGAAGACAGCTCGTCCACGTCTCAGGACCCTTCGTCCGTTAGGGGCCGCTCCAGCACCAGACAAGCTCATGGTAAGAGAGCTCGTTCTCCGTCGGCCGGGCCCTCTGGGGAGTCGGCGGCGATTTTTAGGGCATCTCGTTCCCTGTCGCCAAGCTCAGGAAGCGATCAGGACGAGGGCGAGGAGGAGGAGGAGGAAGCCTGGAATCCAGAAAGCCTGGGATACCAGGACTCGGTGGACAGCCTCATTGAGGCGGTCAACCAGACTTTAGAGATCGAGGATGATGTGTCCACGGCCTCAGGTCACAAGGTCTCCTTCAAGAAAACCAGGCGTCCGCATAGAAGGTTTGCCACACATACGGAGTTCGAGGAGCTAGTCCAGAAACATAGGGAACACCTGGATAAGCGCTTTGCAATGCAAAAGGCGCTGCAAGCAAAGTATCCGTTTCCTCCTGAACTCCATAAAGGGTGGGTGGAGTCGCCAGTAGTGGACCCACCGGTGTCACGTTTAGCATCAAGATCGCTATTGTCGATACCCAGCGGTTCTTCTATTAAGGACCCAACTGATCGCCTCATAGAGGGGCTTGCCCGCTCAGTGTATGAGGCAGCAGGGTCGGCTCTGGCCCCCTCCTTTGCGGCTACCTGGGTGGCTAAGGCCATGGTTTCATGGGCAGACACTCTGCATAGGGCCCTCCAAGACAGGGATCTGCCCGCGGAAATCTTGGAGGTGACAAATCAGATATCAGGAGCGAGTGATTATCTCGTCGGCGCCGCTCTGGATGCGGCCGAGTGTTCTGCTGTGGCAGCAGCAAATGCGATCGCCGTAAGGCGAGCATTATGGCTGAGATTATGGAAAGCGGATTCTATGTCTAAAAAATCCTTGACCTCATTGCCTTTTCAAGGCAATCGGTTGTTCGGTGAAAAGCTTGATAAGCTTATCTCAGAAGCCACAGGGGGGAAGAGTAGTTTTCTACCGCAGCAGAAGAGTTGGCCGGCATTCAGGCAGACGCAGAGGCGTTTTCGGCCCTTTCGTAGCTCCTGGAGGTGGACTTCGGCCAGGGCATCCACCTCCGCAAATGATGGTCAGATTAGAGAAAGGCAAGTTTCTTACAGGGCCAATCCGCTGGGTAGAGGCCGAGGCCGTTTGCCCAGAGCGAGGGGGGCCAGATCACAAAAGCCTCCAGCAAAATGACTCGAGGCACTTCGTACCTACGGACGACAGAGTGGGCGGACGCCTACTAAGGTTCAGCCACGTTTGGGTCGCAGTGGCACGCGACGCTTGGGTGGCAGAACTGATATCGTCCGGGTACAAGTTAGAGTTTGTCGGACTCCCGCCACGGCGTTTCTTCCGTTCCCGGCTCTCCGGAACAGAATCGCAGGCGGAAGGTCTGTTGCAGGCTATAATGACGCTACAGCGCAACGGGGTCATTGTCCCAGTGCCGAAAAGCGAAGAGACACAAGGTTTTTACTCCAACCTGTTTTCAGTCCCCAAAAAGGACGGGACAGTAAGGCCAGTACTGGATTTAAAGATCCTGAACAAGTTTATCAGGGTCAGGCGATTCCGGATGGAATCCCTCCGTTCGGTCATTTCAGCCATGGATCCAGGGGAATTCCTGGCCTCGATCGATGTGCAGGATGCATATCTACACATCCCGATTTTTCCTCCACACCAGAGGTTCCTGCGTTTTGCGATCGGAGGGCGACATTTCCAATTTGTTGCTCTGCCCTTCGGTCTGGCCACTGCCCCCAGAGTCTTTACAAAGATAATGGCGGTGGTTATGGCCATCCTGCATGCTCGGGGCATAACGGTACTACCCTACCTGGACGACCTTTTGGTAAAGGGGCCGTCGTTTCAGGCGTGCCAGGAGAATGTCGGTATCACTCTGGATACCCTGGCCCGCCTAGGTTGGCTGATCAATCGGAACAAGTCGTCCTTGGTTCCGGCTCAGAGAATCGTATTTCTAGGCATGGTTTTCGACACCTCCCAGGGGCTGGTGATCCTCCCTCAGGACAAGGCGCAAAGGATCAAACAGGGGGTACGGAACCTTCTTCAGCCGGGCTCCAGATCCATCCGATACGGCATGAGTGTGTTGGGCAGAATGGTGGCGGCGATGGAGGCAATCCCGTTTGCCCAGTTCCATCTCCGTCCGCTTCAACATGCGCTCTTGTCAGCATGGGACCGAAGGCTGCTTTCCCTCAATCATCGGTGCAGTTTGTCTCCACCGGTCCGACGGTCACTCCAGTGGTGGACTCGCGACTCGTCTCTGGTTCAGGGGAAACCCTTTCCCCCGGAACAGTGGTTGGTGGTGACGACCGATGCAAGCCTGCAGGGTTGGGGTGCAGTTTTCCAGAGTCACACAGCCCAGGGGCGGTGGTCCTTTCGGGAGGTAATTCTCCCGATCAACATTCTGGAGATACGGGCAATACGATTGGCCCTGCAACATTTTCAGCGTTGGCTGACAAACCGGCCGGTGCGCGTTCAGTCGGACAATGCTACAGCGGTAGCGTATGTGAACCATCAGGGGGGCACGCGCAGCCAGGCAGCCATGCGCGAGGTCGGGCTGGTACTGCGTTGGGCCGAGAAAAACCACGTGGTAATTTCAGCGGTGCACATTCCGGGAATCGAAAACTGGGCGGCGGATTTTCTCAGCCGACAGGGGGTCGCGGCAGGGGAGTGGTCCCTGCACCCCGAGGTTTTTCAACAGATCTGCCAACGGTGGGGGACACCAGACGTGGACCTTATGGCATCCAGAGAGAACGCCAAGATTCAAAGGTTCGTCGCTCGATCCCTCGACCCGCAGGCAATCGCAGCAGACGCTCTGGTGCTTCCGTGGAGCCAGTTTCGGCTCCCGTACTTGTTCCCCCCGCTACCTCTGCTTCCAAGAGTCATCAGAAAGATAAGGAGAGAGAAGGTTCCAGCAATTCTGCTGGCCCCAGACTGGCCTCGGCGGGCCTGGTATGCAGATCTGGTTCAACTAGTGGTGGACGTACCCTGGCGTCTCCCAGATCGGCCGGACTTACTGTCCCAGGGGCCGATCTGCCATCCGAACTTAGGGGCCCTGTGTTTGACGGCGTGGCCATTGAATCTTGGCTGTTAACACAGGCAGGATTCAGGCGCGATGTGGTGGCCACGATGGTGAGTGCCCGAAAGCCTTCCTCGGCGAAGGTATATCATCGGACTTGGGAAGTGTTTTTCCGTTGGTGTAGGGATCGCGGAGTGGCTCCTCTGGTTTTTTCGATCCCCAACGTACTGGCTTTTCTGCAGGCAGGGCTGGACGCGGGATTGGCTCCGAGTTCGCTCAGAACGCAAGTCTCGGCCCTGTCGGTGCTTTTCCAACGAAAGGTCGCTTCGGTCTGGCAGGTTAGGACGTTTATGCAAGGGGTCGCACATTTAGTACCCCCCTATAAGGCACCGATGGAATCATGGGACCTGAACTTAGTGCTCAGGGCCCTTCAGGAGCCTCCCTTCGAACCGTTACAAGAAGTCTCCTTACCTTACCTGTCCAGGAAGGTCGTTTTTCTGGTAGCGATAACATCTATTAGGCGGGTTTCGGAACTGGCGGCTTTATCTTGTAAACCGCCGTTCCTGACTTTTTATAAGGATAAAGTAGTTTTAAGGCCAGCTCCCCCCTTCTTGCCGAAGGTTGTCTCTGCATTCCATATCAACGAAGACATTGTCTTACCCTCGTTTTGCCCGGCACCGGTGCATAGGGTAGAAAAGGCATTGCACACCCTGGATCTGGTAAGAGCCCTTAGGAGGTATGTGACAAGGACAGCGCCATTCCGCCAGACAGACTCTCTATTCGTGATTCCAGAAGGGCGGCGGAAGGGACTCGCTGCGTCCAGAGCGACTTTGGCCAGATGGGTTCGTCTGACAGTCCAAGAATCATATCAAATCAGTGGCACGCCGGTTCCGGCAGGGATCAAGGCACACTCGGCTCGAGCAGTGGGTGCCTCATGGGCACTGCGACACCAGGCTTCAGCGGAACAGGTGTGCAAAGCAGCTACCTGGTCCAGTTTGCATACGTTTGTCAAACATTATAACGTACATACCCAGGCATCCTCGGAAGAAAGATTCTCCAGGCAGCAGTTGCGCACCTCTAATCAGGGGCGCAAAATAGCATGGATTGGGTGAGCTAAGATCCCGCCCAGGGACTGCTTTAGAACGTCCCACAGTCTCTGTGTCCCCCAATGAGACGAAGGAGAAACATGGATTTTTGTGAGTACTCACCGTAAAATCCTTTTCTCCGAGACGCTCATTGGGGGACACAGCACCCACCCTATTAGCCAGTTGGCATCTGTTTATTTTGAATTATACAAATCCTTATGTAAGGATCAGGGTGGTCCCTTTTTCAGACGTATAATTTCTTGCCTGAGTTTAAGGCGCGTTCTCCTACTGCTTATGCACTAAACCGAGTTACGCCCGGTCTGGGGGCGAGGGTGTATGCGGCGGAGGAGGAGCTAACTTTTTTTTGTATACTTAGTGTCAGCCTCCAGACGGCAGAAGCACACACCCACAGTCTGTGTCCCCCAATGAGCGTCTCGGAGAAAAGGATTTTACGGTGAGTACTCACAAAAATCCATGTTTTATAAATATTCAAAAAAATTCCTGTGACGCACCTAAAGGGTTAATAAACTTCTTGAATGTGGTTTTGAGCACCTTAAGGGGTGCAGGGGTCCATGGAAGCGTTCCAGAGTTATGACCTCATAAAGGTACAGTGGTCAGAATTGTAAAAATTGGCCCGGTCATGAACGTGCAAACCGCCCTTGGGGGTGAAGGGGTTAATGGAGGAAAGGGATGATCCAAAATTTTTTCGAAACTTTTTTCATTACTTTTTACAGGACAGTATGGCATGGCTTTCATATGAGCACCATCATGACAAGCACAGAGGTCTTCAGTAGAACCCTAGATGTCATGGCAAACTATCGGCACCACATGATAACACCGATGAGTGATTAGAACTGTAGACACCTTGCGCGGAGCGCTGTAAATGCCATGGTCAGTGGCATTAACCAGGTTAATGATCGCTAAATAATACTGCTATCTTCTGCTGGCTAAAATGCGGGCTCAGCTAGTGAGCATGCATTAAAGTCAGGGAGCCGACATACGGCATACCATTTCAAAAGTCGGTAGGAGGACAATGGGAAGCCATCATCGTAAAATTAACTATTGTTTAAATCAATTTTTTGCATTATATGCTTTTTTTTTTTAAAGAAAAAAGGTAATTTTTTTCCCACCCATATAATGATCTACATTGGATACAAAATGAGTAATCTTGTAAATTTAACACTGTCCAATGGGCTCTCTCACACTCATTAGGCTTACAATGAGAGGGCAAGATTACAATGACAGGTAACACCTCTAAACAGAGCTGATAGAATCTACCAATCACAATGTGATTTCCCAGTTCACCCTGCTCCCTTCATAATGACCACTGCACAGAGGAAGCTCTTTCAGTACAAACGATAAGATCAGAGGTTTCATTATTGTGGCTAATGAACATGTTTTGCATCTTGCAACAGAGTGTTCGAGTCTAAAAAAGTCCCAGTAGCCAGTGTGAAAATTGGTTGTTTTTTTAAATTTTTAATATAAATTTTGATATGAAAAAGAAATTGCTTAAAAAAAAAAAAAAAAAATATTGATGCCGTGTAAACAGGATGCCAATAACCCGACAAACTAGCATAATGCTAAATCTTTGTGTCAAACGATTTATAAGTAAGCTTAAAAATACCACATCATCCTGTGCCAACAGAACATAGAATGTTAGCGTCATCGTGTCCAACCCCTTGCTCAATACAGGATTCACTAAACGATCTGTCTGAAGACCTCCACTTCTCGTGGCAGCCTGTTCCACTCAATCATCCTGTCAAAAAGTTTTTTCTAATATCTAATCTGTGTCTTCTTTCTTTGTTTCCTTTTAGTGTTTCCACGTGCAAATGAGAATAAGGATGATCCCTCTACAATGTGACAGATATTTCTAGACCGTTATTATGTCTCCTCTGACCCCGAGTTCACACAGTGCGGATTCTCCTGCGGATTTTTCCGCACAAAAACCGCAGCTCTTGGCAGAAAACGCAGGTGCATTTTTTATACGTTTTTGCAGCAGATTTCATGTGGTTTTTCAGTGCGGTTTTGCCTGCGAATTTGTATGCGTTTTTGTAAGCTAAATAAAGATATGATATTATTTTACAAAAAAAAAAATTTGTGATGTCATTTCTGTCCAACCCACACTCCATTACACCCACAGATAGATAAATATGGGATAGACAGATATGGGATAGTTATATGGATATATCTATCTATCCATAGATATATCTATAGATATTTCCATAGATATATCTATAGATATATAGCCATATATATTAAAAAAAACGGCATGGGCTCCCACGCAATTTTCTGCGCCAGAGGGGGAAAGGCGACGACCGGAGGCCAATATTTGTAGCCTGGGAAGGGGGTAATACCCATGGACCCTTCCCAGGCTATGAATATCACGCGCTGTCTGAGTGTTATATTTTGAAAAATGAGGATGATTGACCTCATGGAGATCAACATCCAACACTGCGGAGACACCATCACGTGTTTCTCAACACAGTGATTCTAGAGCACTGCCCCCATCCCTTATGGGAAATATGCAGAAGCATGCAAAACAGAAGCCGCGGAGACACCATCACATGTTTCTCAATGCAAGCAATGACTAGCCAGGTCTTTCACCGGGAAGGAACAACCACGGGAAGGGCAGTCTCCAATGAAGGAAACCACCTATGCCAAAACATAGTATCCATCCACAGACAGCTGTTTAGGGGTATTTTCCCCTCATCAGTGTGGAGTAGGAAACTGGCTAGTAGGAGCAATGCCTAGTAGAAGACTATGAAAAATGAGGATGATTGACCTCATGGAGATCAACATCCAACACTGCGGAGACACCATCACGTGTTTCTCAACGCAGTGATTCTAGAGCACTGCCCCCCATCCCTTAGCCAGTTTCCTACTCCACACTGATGAGGGGCAAATACCCCAAAACAGCTGTCTGTGGATGGATACCATGTTTTGGCATAGGTGATTTCCTTCATTGGAGACTGCCCTTCCCGTGGTTGTTCCTTCCCGGTGAAAGACCTGACTAGTCATTGCTTGCGTTGAGAAACATGTGATGGTGTCTCCGCGGCTTCTGTTTTGAGTGTTATATTTGACACCAATCTCTCCTTCACATCCCATAAACAATCTCTTGCCCGCTCTTGCCGCTAAGGCCTGTTTCACACTTCCGTTTTTTCAAATCCGTCAAAATCCGTTGTTTTCCGTAAAAAAACGGATCCGCCATTTTTTGCAGGATCCGTTTTTTTGTCCCATAGACTTCCATTACGGTTACCGCGGATCCGTCAAAAAAACGGATCCGTTTTTAAAAAAACGGATCCGTTTGCATCAGTTTCCGTCAAAAAACGGAAACGGATCCGTTTGGCGGACACAAAAACGGAAGTGTGAAACAGGCCTTACACCTAAAAAACATCTCTAGAATCTGCCGTTTTCTCACCATGGAAACAACAAAAACCCTCACTGTAGCATTGATCCACGCCTGCCTGGATTACTGCAACGCTCTATTAATTGGCCTCCCCGTTACTCGACTATCCCCTCTCCAGTCCATACTTACTGCAGCAGCCAGGGTCATCTATCCGGCTAATCGGTACTCGGACGTGTCCGCTCTTCGCCAGTCCTTACACTGGCTGCCCATTCATTATAGGATCCAATTCAAAGTACTTGTTCTCACCCACAAAGCTCTCCACAGTGCAGCACCCACCTACATCTCCTCCCTCATTTCTGTGTATCGGCCTAACCGACCGCTGCGCTCTGAAAACGACTTTCGATTAACCTCTGCACTAATCCGTACCTCCAACTCCCGACTCCAAGACTTCTCCCGCGCTGCGCCAATCCTCTGGAATGCTCTACCCCAAGAAATTAGGACTATCCACAATTTGCATAGTTTTAGGCGCTACCTCAAAACACATTTGTTCAGAGTGGCCTATCATGTTCACTAATCAAAATCATTCTATGTGTAAGTGTGCATGAGTAGCCCATTCAATATCTCCATCCATCCCTCAACTCCCTCAAGATGGCTGGACCATCATTGTAAATACACCATTGTAAATACACACCTGTACTCTGTATCTCCCCCACCTCATTGTAGATTGTAAGCTCTCACGAGCAGGGGCGGCTTATTTTGCTTTAATTATTGTATTGTTAAAGTTGTTACTTATGACTTGTGTTTTGAAAATGTTAAACTGTAAAGCACTGCGGAATATGTTGGCGCTATGTAAAGATTATTATTATACCAACCTGCAGCTGTCTGCATAGCCTTTACTGGCTATTAAAATAGGGGGACCCCTCCAAAAAAAAAAAATGATGTGGGGTCCCCCTATATTTTATAGCCAGAAAGGCTATGCAGACAGCTGCGGGCTGATATTCATAGCCTAGGAAGGGGCCATGGATACTGATAAGATGCGCAAATTCTGGCACTTAGCCCCACTCTTCCCACTCCCGTGTAGCAGTGGGATATGGGGTAATATAAGGGGTTAATGTCACCTTGCTATTGGAAGGTGACATTAAGCCCGGTTAATAATGGAGCGGCGTCAATAAGACACCGATCCATTATTAATCTTATATTAATAAAGGGTTAAAAAAACACACAAATAAGAATAAAGTCTTTTAATGAAATAACACAACACGATTTTCATTTTTATTGCATGCCCAGATTCAAGTGACGCCCTAGTCTCCTAAAAAAAAAAAAAAAGTAAACCAACCGTTTACTCCCTGTCCGACGCAGACCAATTAATAAGGGTCCCATGACGATCTCCCCTATAGAACAGTGACATCAGGTGATGTGACTGCTCTATAGGGCCTCCCAGTGATAAACTGACAGGAGACAATGCCTCCTGCAGTCCATCACTGAGGCTGCCTGAGTTCAGAGTCTCACTTTACAGCACTGCTGCGTGAGAATTAGGGATAGGGTTAGAGGATTTATTTCCCGGCGGAGGGATACACAGCGGAGGCTTACCTCCTCCTGTCATTTCAGTGCTGGAGCCCCTGGAGACCGGTCGCATCAGCTGATGTGGCAGCTCTCCACGGGATAGTCTTGGGACCCTCGATATTAATTGGACTACAGCGGAGAGGTGAGTATAGGTTGGTTTATTATCTTATCTTTATTACAGGAGATCGATGGCTTTGGAGA
This sequence comes from Dendrobates tinctorius, assembly GCF_039654945.1. Lineage (NCBI taxonomy): Eukaryota > Metazoa > Chordata > Amphibia > Anura > Dendrobatidae > Dendrobates > Dendrobates tinctorius. The sequence goes on along the minus strand of NW_027361932.1, from coordinate 5,000,323 downwards.
ATTGTGTGTGCGGTGAGTACGTATTTTGTGTTGTATGTTCTGTATCTTACATGTACGTATATGTTCTGTATGTTACATGTTGTATGTTCTGTATCTTATGTATGTACTGTATGTTATATGCAAGTTATATGTTGCATGTTCTGTACGTTACATGTATGTTCTGTACGTTACATGTATGTTCTGTTTGTTAAGTGTTGTATGATCTGTATGCTATATGTATGGTTTTTACATTCAACACATTAGCCGGATGATGGGACTACTACTGTTCCATCACTGGCTTATGTGTCACTCACTGTCAGGGTAGCAGACTTGTAGGCCCATTGGATGATGCCTGCATACACATACAGCACCGCAGACCCCCCCCCCCCCCCCCGCACAACCGCCAAACAGACCAATGACCCACGGACAGCCCCACAGCCACCCCGCACAGACCCCCCCGACAGCCCGATGAGCCCCGCAGACCCCTGACAGCCCGTTGAGCCCCGCACAGACCCCAGACTGCCCGTTGAGCCCTGCACAGACCACCGACAGCACGTTGAGCCCTGCACAGACCACCGACAGCGCGTTGAGCCCTGCATAGACCACCGACAGCCCGTTGAGCCCCACACAGCCCCGGTAACCCCCGGCACACACCCCCCCTGACAGCCCCGCACAGCTCCGGTAACCCCCCGCACACACCCGACAGCCCAATGAGCCCCGCAGACCTCCGCACATACACATAGCCCGCACACACATACACACCCAGTCACCACCCATACACGCACACAGTCACCGCCCACACTCTTCCTCCCTTCCGATCTGCAGCGTTTCATCCGCAGCAAAGCCACAGATGTTTTTGAGACCTGTGGATCAATGCAAGTCAATGGGTGCAGAAACACTGCAGATCCGCCCAAAGAATTGACATGCTGCGGAAAAAAAAACGCACAGATTTTTCCGCAGCATGTGCACAGCAGTTTTTAGTTTCCATTGCTTAACATTGTACTGTTCATGACAAGCTAAACATTCCCAGATCTTCATAGGGCAGTCTGCTCTCCATCCTGGTAGCTCTTATTTAACCTTGCTCCACTTTTTCGATGTAATTTTTTAAATGTAGTGCCCAGAATTGGACACAGTATTCCAGACGAGACCTGACCAAGGAGTAGAGGGGGATAATTACTTCACGTGATCTAGACTCTATGCTTCTCTTAATACATCCCACAACTGCGTTTGCCTTTTTTGCTGCGGTTTCACATTTGTGCTTTATAGCGCAGCGACGGCCTGCGCACGGCCGCCGCTAAGCCCTGCCCCCTGCCGGTTCCCTGCCCGCCCCTTCCGGTCATCGCCGCCTACTAGTGCACATGGACGCTTGTGATCTGCGCACCCTATCTTTAGCATAGGGTGCGCAGATTGTGCGCTGGCCGTGCGCTAGCAGGATTTTGCCGTGCGCTGCGCACTTTTGAAGGTGCGCCCGTGTGCCGAACGCACCATGTTGCATTTCAGCGCACCTTCAAAAGTGCGCAGCGCACGGCAAAATCCTGCTAGAAATGCAGTTTCCCTGACTAGGCAGTGCTATTAAGTGACCAATGATAAGCTTTACACTTTTATCAATGCAGTTATTTTTTGCTACATTGTTATTAGCAGTGGAAAAATGGGGCTTGTCTGCAGACAATCCTCCTGTTCGCAATAGCAACTGTAACGCTCGTGCCCAGACTGGATGGGCGCACTCTGGCAGGCGGGCACGAGTTGGATAAGGAAACAGATAGGAACCAGTTCAGACTGGAGGGACAGGAAATGATTCGGGAAGCACAGGAAAACGGGTAGGTACGAGTGAGATAAGGTAACAGGTAGGAACCAGTTTAGACTGGAGGGACAAAGAGCCACAGATGTGGAAAGGGAGTAGAACAGAGCCGCAGGATGCGGGACAGGAGCAGAGCCGAAGGATGCGGATCAGAAGCAGAGCAGAGCCGCAGGATGCGGGACGGGAGCAGAGCAGAACCACAGGATGTGGAACAGGAGCAGAGCAGAACCGCAGGATGCGGAACAGGAGCAGAGCCGCAGGATGCGGGACGGGAGCAGAACAGAGCCGCAGGATGCAGGACGGGAGCAGAGCGGAGCCGCAAGATGTGGGATGGGAGCAGAGTAGAGCCGCAGGATGTGGGATGGGAGCTGCAGGAGAGAAACGGCAGGGTAGGGAAAGCAAACAGGTACAGGTATAGGGCAAAGTTCAGACAAGGACAGACACAGGAACACGTTCAGGACACAGGATTCAGGCCTGGGTATACAGCCCCCAGGGTGACAAACGAGACAGGACAGGACCTGGGAACTCAGTAGCAGAAAGCAGATTGTTGCTCAGGCATCTACTAATTAGTGGAAATGCCTTAACCGGTACCTCCTGGCAATAGGCTGGGGACTCATTAGGAGTGCGCACAGTCTCTATAAGACACAGGAAGTGCAGGCGCCACCGCCCTAGAGCACACAGCCAGGATGTATGCACACACCAAGCAGAGGACACATGATTAACAGCATGGAGCAGGCAGAAATCACAGCATGGCCCGGCGTGGTAAGCTAGTGTATCAGCCTGATTGGAGATGGGAAGCCATGTAATGATGCCGGCAGGGACGTTACAGCAACCAGCAGAATTCTCTAGTGCAGGAGTGGGGAACCCACGTACTTGGTGGCCGTGTTTTGTTGGCAGTGGCCTCTTTAATTGCTCCTAGGCCTCTTTCACACTTCAGTTTTTTGCATCAGTCAAGATCCGCCAAAAGGACGGATGGCGGATCCGTTTTAGTACTGATGACAACGGATGGCACCCGTCTGTTTTTTTGACGGATCCGACAAATGAAGAATTTTAAAGGAATCGCAGCCTGGAAAAGGAGAGAGAGAGAGAAAGAGAGAGAATTTTTTTTTTGTCCGGCACCCAGAAAGAATTTCGGGTTAAATGAGTGTCTGGAGGATCCGCCACAGAAAAAAACGTTGCAAGCTCCGTTTTGAAATCTTTGAGGATGGTGAGGGACAGGAACTTTTGGCGGATCCGCAAAAAAAACGGATGCAACGGACAGCAATCCGTCACAATCCGCCAATAATGGAAGTCAATGGGGAAAAAAGCGGATCCTCACAAGAAAATTGCGGATCCGTTTTTTTCAAAACCTGGCGGATTGTGACCGATTGTAAAAACTGAAGTGTGAAAGAGGCCTTAGACGGAGCATGTGATGTTCAGTACAGAACGCTGCGGTGTGCACACTGAAGATGCAGACATACCTTAGAGTCCGTGCACTTGGTGCTCCAGTCCCATTCAAGACAGCATCGGCAGCCCGTCCGTTCTGTGGTGACTACATGAACTCAGCCTGTCCTGCGCGGTCTGCAGGCCCCCAGCGTCTCCTGCGCGGTCTGCAGGCCCCCAGCGTCTCCTGCGCGGTCTGCAGGCCCCCAGCGTCTCCTGCGCGGTCTGCAGGCCCCCAGCGTCTCCTGCGCGGTCTGCAGGCCCCCAGCGTCTCCTGCGCGGTCTGCAGGCCCCCAGCGTCTCCTGCGCGGTCTGCAGGCCCCCAGCGTCACCTGTGCAGTGTGCAGGCCCCCAGCGTCTCCTGAGTTCTATATGCCCCCAGCGTCTCCTGAGTTCTATATGCCCCCTGCGTCTCCTGAGTTCAGAACGTACTGCTGCGAGTTCTTTTCAAAATTCATCAAAAAGAGCTCAGTCCAGACCAATTCAAACATGGAAAAGCAGTTGCGAGTAGTATCATCAATACCACCCAACATCAGACATCTCACCAAAGAGAAGCAGATCCAGCCATCACATTAGGAGTGAATTAATTCATTGTTTGACCAAATGTAGCAGAATAAATTTCAAATTGATAATTTTTTACACCCTTGCGAATTATGGTATAAATAACACTGGGGAACAATTTGAAAAAATTTTTCTGTTGAGTTAGGTTTTTGAGCTGATTTATACTAAAATTGGCATGCTGATTCCAAAAATGTAGTCAGTTTTTTTCTATCACGTCAAGTTTTTCCTCCTCAACTTACCTGCCATAGAAGCACAATTGCACTGATTTCTGTAATAAGACTTGTTGTCTGAGTACAATTCGACTCATATAGAGCTATGTGGCAACTTGTAAGAGTAGTCACAACTGAGACCGTGTGGTGAGAGGTGTGTACAGCTCCCAATATGTCATAATTATCAATATCTTTACACAAAAAATGTATCATAGTAGGAATAAATAGGATTTGTGATAGCTTTTCTCTTTACATTGGGCGCTTAGTTGTAATTTATATATCTTTTATGATTTTTTTCTTTGTTAGTTTTCAAAGCTTGTAACTTTCCATCTCAGTGTTTTATTTACTTATGTACATATTTCCTTTGTTTCAGATCATGTCTGCTCCTTCTTCCTCTTGTCGTAAATGCCTAAACAGCCCTGACTCCTTCTGCTATATTTGTGGTGTTTTCACCATTCCAGTTTAAAGGGCAAACATCAGTGCATTTGTCAAACAAGCATATTTTGCATATTTTAAAGTAAAACTCGGTGATCAAGATAAGCCATGGGCCCCTCACATAGTGTGCAAGCAGTGTGTCGAGAGTTTACGGATGTGGACCAAAGGAACACGTGAAAAGTTGGCATTTGGTATCCCCATGGTGTGGAGAGAGCAAAAAAGTCATTCCACAGACTGTTACTTCTGCTTAGTGAAATCAGGATTTAACAGGAAAAATAAAAGTCAAATAGAATATCCAAATCTACCGTCAGCTATCAGACCAATGCCTCATTCAGCTGAAATTCCAGTGCCAGTTTTCGAACAGCTACCATCTCTAGAAGTTCTGAGTGATGTTGACGAACACAGTGACAGCAATGATGCAGAATTTGAAAGTCACAAGGATTCAGTTCGTAAGGGATTTGATCAGCACGAGTTAAATGATTTAGCACGTGAATTGGGCTTATCAAAAAAAGCTTCAGAATTACTAGCATCAAGGCTGAATGAGAAACAGTTACTTGAACAAGGAGCGAAGGTATCATACTTTCGTACTAGAGAAAGTACATTTTTGCAGTACTTTCGGTGTGACAGCGGTTTTGTGTTTTGCCATAATATTCCTGGTTTACTACAAGAATTAGGGCTTACAATGTACAATCCAAATGAATGGCGACTGTTTATTGATAGCTCAAAGCGGAGTCTTAAGTGTGTCCTTCTACACAATGGCAATTTATTTGGTGCAGTCCTTATTGGGCATTCTCTCTCTCTTAGTGAAGAACATGGAGATGTAAAGAGAGTTGTTGAGTTATTGAAATATGACACACACAATTGGATCATCTGTGTTGACCTTAAAATGGTTTGCTTCCATCTTGGTCAGCAACGTGGGTACACAAAGTATCCCTGCTTTCTCTGTATGTGGGATAGCAGAGCTCGAGAAAAGCATTGGGTTGAGTCGAATTGGCCTCCAAGATCTGGTCTTAAACCTGGAGATCCTAACATTCTACATCAGCCACTTGTTGACAGGAAGGATATACTATTCCCACCTCTGCACATAAAACTAGGTCTCATGAAGCAATTTGTAAAAGCATTGCCAACTGACGGCGACTGTTTTAAGTACATCATGTTGGCACTTCCTGGACTGTCCATTGAAAAAATCAAGGCTGGTGTTTGATGGTCCACAAATTCGACAGCTCATCAAAGATGAACATTTCACCGGGACTATGTCAGATCTTGAGAATGCTTGGTTATCATTCAAAGACGTCGTCAAGAACTTTCTTGGAAATACACGTGCAAGTAATTACAAAGAAATTGTTCAGAAACTATTGGAGAGCTACAAAGCGCTTGGTTGCAACATGAGTATTAAACTACATTTTCTGCATTGCCATCTTGCCAACTTTCCGGAAAATCTTGGTGCTGTTAGCGATGAGCAAGGTGAACGATTTCACCAAGATTTGAAGGTTATGGAAGACCGTTACCAGGGTAGATGGGATGTACATATGATGGCTAACTATTGCTGGAGCATCAAACGTGATTGTCCTCAAGTTAAACACTCCAGAAAAAGCTATAAATGTACATTTTTACCTTAAATACTTGCATATATATATCCTTTGTAAAAAACATGATAGTGTTAAAAAACATATTTGTCATGCCTATTTCATATATTTCATTTTTTGTTCATATTTGTACTATTTAAAAAAAAACAAAAACTTTAGGTACAGTAGTTTACATATTATTGAGAAGACAAAAATCATATAGTTCAAAAAATTGACGTGATAGAGAAAAACTGAGATCATTTCTGGATTCAGCATCCAAAAATTAATTAAGAAAAGTTGTCTGACCTAACTCCTAAAAAATTGCGTTCCCCAGTATAATCCAATGGCCTCCAGCAGCATAAAAAGTTCCCCACCCTTGTTTTAGTGTATTTGTTTCCATCTGCTTTCAACTGCAGACATTCCTGTAAAACAGAATCCAAAACCAGTTTGTCTTTGCCATCTGATGGAAGTTTTTGTTTAAGGACCAAGTGTGGACCTAGTGTAAACCTGTTCTTAAAACTGCCAAAACTCCTGACAGGTCGGCTTTAATAATAAATGCCTTCATTCTCCATGTAATAAAATCTGAAGCACCTTTCTTAAGGACATTTCCATAAAGAACAACAAGCAACTGGATTTTACCAGTTTGTCGCTGCTGGGAATTAATCACCGATTGTAGGTGTGTTTCTACACACTCTGTACGGATGACAAATGGAATGCCAACACCCAATTGTCAATTTATTTATTCCAGGATTATTAACAGAAGAATTGGACAGCTGGAAAGGTTCTCAAGTATAGTTATTTTGGGAATGCAAGTACTATATTACTAAAACAGATGTCAGGATAAATGACAGGTCTCCTATAAGCTGTAATTCTAGTGCAGTTTGCATGAATAATAACACAAGTCTCTTTTCTGAACAATAGTGGAAATAAACAGTAAGTATTGCCCACAGCAATCAATTAAATTCCAGCATTTGCTTTTCTAAGGCAGGTTAGAACACATTCAAGTGGATTTTGGCTGACCTGCATGGGCTACATTACTATTTTTCTCCAAAATGAGGAGTAATATTCTGTCAGCTGAGACTATTTAGAATACTTATACCTTCCCCATCTTTTGTACACAACTGCAAACCATAAAAAACCGTGTCAGCCAAATCTACCAGATTGTTTCCTACACAAATAAAACTGACTTTTTTTGCAGTTTATACTGAAAACTCATTTCTAAAGCGCAAACCCTGTCAGCATTTAGGCTGTAATTTATCATTGCAGTTTCACCAGTTTTCTGCTGTAATTTGCTCTTTTTTAGTGGCTTTAGTACTTGCGTCTTATTCTCTAAACGTTTTACGTAGTTTTTATCTCTCCTCGACAACTTATTTTATCCAGACGTTATAGATTCATAAAATACAACTTACCAAGGATCTCCTCGCTTTCCAGTCCCTTCTTGGGCTAATGTTCCTGGGGGAAATTTTCAATTTGGTGCATCTTTTTTAAGGATTTGTGACTTTTTGTTTCTAAAACGTTGCAAACAAACTGTCCAGAAACAAAATTTTGGGATTTTTACACCAAATTCAAGAACTGCAAGCAGTTTTGAAGAATGTAATGCAAAAAATCGTAAGCAAATAGAAGCCAAAAAAAAAGAAAAGTGACCACCAAATAACAAATAATGAATCAGGCTTAATTTTTTTGGGTGGGAAATAGGATTGTAGCATTTTGTATTTTTTTTTGTAAATTGTCCCATTTCTCCATAATGAGGTATATGCTGACTACTTCATGAGGATAAAAGCAGATTTGGAACTAATGTTTTTATGTATATATAGATATTGAGTGTATTACATGATTAGGATAACTACCTGAATATTTTTTTAAATTTCATTCCATTTATCAACCTAGGTATGAACATTACCATTAATGAATACATTTCACCAAATTTTTCATGTTGAACTGGACACAGTATATAATGTGTTAACTAGTTAAGTCCATGTGGGTGTTATCAGATAGTTTCCACTGGGGTGTGTACTTCATCCTCTGACACTAACCAATCATAAGCAAACAGCAACATAGACGTGCAGTAGGATCTGTGATGTCACCAGGGTCACATGACCACAGTCCAAAGATCCTGCCAGCAAGAGTGAGCAGCATAAATAAGCCCTCACCATATATTACACGGCACAAAATCGTAGAACTTAACTGTAGATGAAAAGATCACAATAGAAACATTGATGGATATGAGTCTATTCAGTGCTCTGGACAAAAGTGATTTGTAGAAATGAAATAAAGGGAATACTGGGGCGTGCACTAATGGACAGTGGGTATATGAGCGAGCACTCATTAAGTGTCATTTTGAAGTAGACTTCGTTACAGGATATTATGAAGTTCTTTAGCAGCTAAAATGTATTATGAAGTTCTGCAGCAGCTGAGGTATGCATTATGATGAACTGCAGCAGCTGAAGTGCATTTTGTGATATGCAGCAGCAAACACTTAACATACAGTGAAATGTGCAATATGAGGCACTGCAGGCGAGGTGTGTTATAGAGGTACTGCAGCTGCTGAGGGATGTTTTATGTACAATGTATTTTTTTGTCGATTTCAAAATAATCAACATTTTTTCTTCTTTTCTTCACACAGGAAAACAGTGGCAAATCTGCACCAATATCCATGTCTCAACAAGGATAGTATTTATAGATTGCTTCTTTAAATTGTTGGTAGGAATTGTTGACAAGTTATTCTCAGCAATTTTATTTTGTATGAACCCCCAGTTATTACTATAGGGGTGATTCAGGATTGATGGTTTCAAAACCAGTACCACACCTGTCCACAAGTTCTGCACCGGCGCCTGTTCAGATCAATATCACAAAATACATGAACAGCTGCAAGCTGTTTTTCTGTTGGTACAATGCCTTTAGACTTCTGCATTATTTGATTGAGGGGGTGGGCAAGAGTATAAATTGGTCCGCTCGCTACCTTATGACTCATGGGCTAAAAGTGACACTACATCTTGTACATCTATGGCATTTCCACACCCTGTGCAGTAGGAATGGATACCACAAAAGAGAATGGGGCCCCGACGCTGCTGGGAACCAAAACATGGTCAGAAAGAATTCATTTACCGTATATAAGAATTTCCATTAAGAGCAAAGGCGGGTCCTGTTTTTGAGACAGATGTGGGTCCCATTTGTGGGTTCTGTACTCATACACAGTGGTTTGCAAAAGTATTAACCCCCTTGGCATGGTTTGTGTTTTGCTACCTCACAACAATCTTCAAGTCTGACCACAGATTTTCAATTGGATTAAGGTCTGGGCTATGACTAGGCCACTCTAAAACATCTACATTTTTTCCCTTAAACCACACGAGTGTTGCTTTAGCAGTTTGCTTTGGGTTGTCTTGTTGGAAGGTGAATGGCAGTCCCAGTCTCAAATCACTGACAAACAGGTTTTGCTCAAGAATATCCTTGCATTTCGCATAGTCTATTTTGCCCTCGACTTGGACAATTTTCCCTGTCCCTGCTGCCAAAAATATTCCCACAACATGATGCTGCCACCACCACATTTTACTATGGAGATGGAGTTTTTGGAGTAATGAGCTGCGATTGTTTGTTACCAGACATAGCATTTACCTTGATGGTCAAAAAGTTCAATTTTGGTCTCATCTGACTACACCTTCCTTCATACATTTGGGGAGTCTCCCACATACATGTGCTTCTCACTAAATTATAATATCAAAAAGTTAATTTATTTCAGTGCTTCAGTACAAAAAGTGAAACTCATTATATAGTCCTTACAGAGTGCTTTATTTCAAGTGTTTATTTGTTGATGATTATGGCTTACAGCCAATTAAAACCCAAAAGTCATTATCTCAGTAAATTAGAATACTTTATAACACGGGCTTGAAAAATGATTTTAAAATCCGGAATGTTGGTCTACTGAAATGTATGCTCAGTAAATGCACTCAATACTTGGTAGGTGCTACTTTTGCATCAATTACTGCATCAATGCGGCAGGGCATATAGGCGGTCAGCCTGTGGCACTGCTGAGGTATTATGGAAGCCCAGGTTTCTTTAATAGCAGCCTTCAGCTCATCTGCATTGTGGGGTCTAATGGCTCTAATCTTCCTCTTAACAATACACCATAGATTCTCTATGGGGTTAAGGTCAGGTGAGTTTGCTGATCAAACAAAAACAGAGATAGTTGTTTTTAAACCAGGTATTGGCACTTTTGGCAGTGTGGACAGGTGCCAAGTCCTGCAGGAGAATGACATTTCCATCTCCAAAAAGCTTGTTGACAGAGGGAAGCATGAAGTGCTCTAAAATTTCCTGGTAGACAGCGGCGCTGACTTTGGTCTTGATAAAACACAGTGGATCTACACCAGCAGATGACATGGCTTCCCAAACCATCACTGATTGTGGAAACTTCACATTAGACCTCAAGCAGCTTGGATTGTGTGCCTCTCCACTCATCCTCCAGACACTGGGACCTTAATTTCTAAATGAAATGCTTAATGTACTTTTATCTGAAAATAACACCTTGGGCCACTGAGGAACAGTCCAGTTCTTTTTCTCCTTGGCCCAGGTAAGACGCTCTTGAAGCAATGACTCCAGCAGCAGTTCACTCCTTTTGAATCTCCCCCAAATTTGTGAATGGCCTTTTTGTAATCCTTTCAAGGCTGCAGTTATCCCTGTTGCTTGTGCACCTGTTTCTACCACACTTTTTCCTTCAACTCTTTACATTAATATGCTTGGATACATCACTCTGTGAACAGCCAGCTTCTTTAGCAATGACCTTGTGTGGTTTACCCTCCTTGTGGAGTGTCGATGACTGCCTTGTGGACATCTGTCAAGTCAGCAGTCTTCCCCATGATTGTGGAGCCTACTGAAACATACTAAGGGACCTTTGTAAATGCTTAGAAAGCCTTTGCAGGTGTTTTTGTTAATTATTCTAATTTACTGAGATAATAACTTTTGGGTTTACATTGGCTGTAAGCCATAATCCCCAACATTAACAGAAATAAGCACTTGAGATAGATCACTCTGTTTGTAATGAGTCTATATTTTATACACTTATTACATACACTCTATATTATATACACTTTTTGCATTGAAGAACTGAAAACTTTTCAATGATATTCTAATTTAGTGAGAAGCACTTGTATTGTTTGCAAACTCAAAACAGGACTTTTTCTGTCCACTGTTGAATAAAGGCTACCTCTATGAAGTGTATAGCTTATTGTGGTTGTATGGACAGATGCTTGGAAATTCTGCAGCTCCTTCAGGGTTAGGCCGGTTTCACATTTGCGCTTTATAGCGCAGCGACGGCCTGCGCACGGCCGCCGCTAAGCCCCATCCGGTCATCGCCGCCTACTAGCGCACATGAACGCTTGCGATCTGCGCACCCTATCTTTAGCATAGGGTGCGCAGATCGTGCACTAGCAGGATTTTGCCGTGCGCTGGGCACTTTTGAAGGTGCGCCGTGCGTGCCGAAATGCAACATGCTGCGTTCGGCGCACCTTCAAAAGTGCGCAGCGCACGGCAAAATCCTGCTAGCGCACGATCTGCGCACCCTATGCTAAAGATAGGGTGCGCAGATAGCAAGCGTCCATGTGCGCTAGTAGGCGGCAATGACCGGATGGGGCGGGCAGGGAGCCGGGAGGGGGCGGGGCTTAGCGGCAGCCGTGCACAGGCCATCGCTGCGCTATAAAGCGCAAATGTGAAACCGGACTTACCTATGGTCTCTGTGCTGCCTCTCTGATTAATGCCCTCCTTGCAAAGCCCTCCCTTCGCAGGTTTGTTGTGGTACCATGTTCTTTCCATTTGATGGTAATGGATTTGATGGTGCTATGGGGGGGGGTCATCACAGATAGGGATATTTTTTTTTAAAACCTAAACCTGACTTTAATTTCTCAACAACTTTGTCCCTGACTTGTTTGGAGATCTCCTAGGTCTTCAGGTGGTGTTTGGTTAGTGGCGAGTCTTGCTTAATGGTGTTGCAGCTTTTCAGAAATGGTATGTATATACTGACAGACCACATAATAGATTTCACACAGGTGGACTTCCTTTTTCCAAGCATGTGATTTATGAAGGCAATTGATTGCACCAGAAATTCTTGGGGAAATATCAATTTTGAGCTATTTGATCCCATAAATGTATTTTATGTCAATGTTTTTCTCACTTGACTTTACCAACTTAGACTAGACTGCTTATTAGTGATGCGCGAACATGCTCGGATAAGGTGTCAGAGTCCGAGCATGTGTTGCTGCTGTCGAACAACTGCGAGACATACAGCTGCGAGGACTCAAACATTTTTTGAGCACGCCGAAGACGCTCAGTTAGCACACGAGCATGCCCGATAACCCCTTATCCAAGCACGTTCGCTCATCGCACACACAAATTGGATTACAAAAATATTTAAATAGAATTGTAATGTAACAAAAAAGTCAAGGGGGTGAATACTTTCTCAAGCCATTGTATGTGTATATCTATGGTGTATCCGGTTTCTATGTATGTAAGAGATGACCACAGATTTGCACTAGTTTATAGCACAATACATGTGGGTGGGGCCATTTCATGGCAATAAGGATGGAATCACATATTAGTGCTCATGGTTCATACTCTGACTGCGATGCATGGAATGACTGCTTATATGAAGCCATCGAGTTCCAGTCAAGAAACCCGTCGCTAGTCCGTGCATTGCAGTCCAAGTATGAGGGTATGTGCACACGTTGCAGATTTGTGTGCAGAATTTTCTGCATAAAAAACGCATCTCCTGGCAGAAAACGCAGCTGCAGATTTCACAAACTTCATTGCATTTTTTGTGCGTATTCTATGCTTTTTTAGTGCAGTTTTTCATTGCGGTCTTCCACCTGCGGATTTTTAGAATGGAGCAGGTGGAAAACTGTAGCAAAAGCGCACAAAAGAAGTGACATGTGCACAGCAGATTTTGTTTCACATAGGCTTTAATGCTACTGTACATCACATGCAGTTCTGCTGCGTATACGCAGGGCCAAATCTGCTGCGTATATGCGGCAGAACCCGCACCGTGTGCACATAACCTGAAGAATGAAACACTGAAGTGTTAAGCTGACCTAAAACAATTTTCCTAGGCTTTAAGAAAAAAAAAAAAGTCTCCTTCCCACATGTGTTCTGGGGCAGTTTTAAACAGGGCTATTTAGCCAAAGGGAAGAGTCAGAATTAAGACAAAGATCGCAACGCTATGCTTGGACTGTCTGGCGGTTCTTCCGAACACAATGTGACAGCTGAATAGAACTACATAAAGCGGTCACGCTAGTGTCGTGAGAGCAGCCAGCCAGTCCAAGCACAGTGTTGCGATTTTGTCCGTGTTATACAGCAGTCTGACTCTTCCCCAAGGCTGGTTCTGTGTGGGAGATGTAATGATACATCCCTGATCTCTTGGTCTAACCTACTGTACGATCAGAAAATACTGATAGATTAGAACACAAATTACTCACAACTTTCCTAACACCACAGCTGCTGAACAACATCATAATATCCGGTAACCAGGAGTCTACTAGAAAATTATGTTTAATAAATACTCACTCAAATACCCACCGTCCATCAGTGCACTATGCACTCATCTATGTTCCCTTCATTTAATTTCTTCCAATCACTTCTGTGCAGAGCACTGAATAGACTGATATCCACCAATGTTACAATTTTGATCTTTTTATCTACAGGTGATAGATGCACAATTCTCTGTTGTTTAATATATCGTGAGTGCATCTTCAGACTGCACACTGTAGCTGGCAGGACCTGTGGACTGTGGTCATTTGACCCTGATGACATCATAGGTCCTACTGCACATCTAAGTTGTTGCCTGCTTATGACTGGTCAGCATCATACAGAAGGCTGAATGAAGTACATACCCACAGTGAAAACATTCTGATAACACCCACTTGGACTTAAGTTAACTCATTGGGTGCAAAATATTTCATGGGCAAAATCTCTGCAACCGAGAGGCGAAATAGAATAAACAAGATTTTTTTATTCTGCTTTGCAGCCACTATTACATCCCTTGCAACATGAAAAATTTGGTGAAAGGTCCCTTAAGAAATGTAAAGGAAATTGAAACTGCTCATTGGTAAGTGCCAGTGTGCTTTCACTCCACCTCCAAAAAAAAAAAAGAGTTAGGGTTTGGTGTATATTTCAATAAGCTACAGCAAAAATCAAGGTTATTCACTGAAAGAAAAAACGTACACTTGGTAATACCATAAACAATCCTCCTATTACTGTTAGCATTTATCAGATATTTTCAGCTCATAAAGCAAAATATGAGTAATAAAATTTAAGTATGCTGTCATAAGCTGCCAGGAATGCCTTCTTCATCTAAGAGAGCTTATCCTCTTGTAGGGAGAGATCCTGATAGGAGAGGTTCTGTACTATATGAGTATAGGTTAACTAGAGGTGAACCTAAACATACTAGAATTCATCTGGGGTTGACTAATGGAACACCACATGGACCTGTATCTGCTGTGAAAATCTCTCTACAGCAGAAGCCAAAATTGCATATTATAGTAAAATTAGAACAATTATTGTCTTGCTTTAACAAAGTTAAATAAATATATCTTCAAAAAAAAGGTGTAAAACAGAGTGAAACGAGAGACAAAGTATCCAACTGTAGGATCATGTTTGTAGAAAATAAAAGGGACCAAAAGATTGCCTGATCATGGTTTAACATTTTTCTTTCCACCATTATATATATATATATATATATATATATATATATATATATATATATATATATATATATATTTTTTTTTTTATTTATATATATTTGCTTTTGTGCACTCCTAAGAATCTACCGATCTTGTATACAGATTTCAATGAAAACACTGCACAGGAATAAAGCACATAGGGTTCACAGGAAAATAAATCAGGTCCATTCGCTGGCCCGGCTGAGGTGGCAATTAGAGGTGGAAACTACCGGCCACCTTTCCAATAATGATGGCAAGGGAAGAAGTTGTGTCAGTCTTTTCATTGCCCTCGCCACCAACTCAACTTGATGCATTTTGGTTCATCCAGTGTTCCAAGTCAACGAGTGCTCTTTATATTTTTTTTTGTAAAAGTAATGGTGGGTATTTGATGGCCAAGATACAGGGGGCGGGGCAAAATTGAGAGTGATATTAAAATTCCCTCTTTCATGACCCTCCGCACATTTATTGCATAGTAACATGACGAGGTGTAAATGAAGCTGCGAGTGTGTTCCTTGAAATCCGTGTATTCTGTTCACGTTTGGATGTCACAAAGTCTGTGGTGGATCCAATTCATATGAGGCGTAGTGACTTACTAAATGAATATATACAATCCTGCAAGAATGTTTGCATTTTTCCAGAAAAAAAGAGCAAAAAATAACATTAAAAATGTATAATAAAATAAGGCAAAAAAAGCAACTGTTTTGTACATTAATCTTATTATTTTAATAATAGATCTGCGATTTCTGTTCAAAATCATAGCAAGATTGTTGATCTGTTAGCTGTAGAATAAAGAAAAACATAGTAATTCATTATGACCCTTCAGTGCTGGAGGCATCTTTAACATATCGGTATAAATATGCATTGCTGTGTTTCAAAGACACCTCCTGTAATGAAGGGGGGAAAACCCTTATGTCATTTCATGAAAAGGACAGATTTAATTTTTTTTTCTCCCTCACGGGAGGCGAAATGCAACTAATATAAAATTAAAGAATTTTTTTGTATGTTTTTTTTTCTTCTTCTCGGAGGAGACTAGGAACACCGTAGCGAAAAACAAAATACTGTAAAAACTACAAAATCCGTTTAAAAAGTCCCTTCCCTCACTAAAGTCTTCCCCCAAAAGCTACTGAGCCTCCAAAGTCAAAAAAAAAAAGTCACATGACCAGAGACCTTTAGAGTGGAACACTTAGTTTCCAGGTTGGAACATTTATCACCCCTGAAATGTCCACCCCCCGGATTAAAAAAAGAAAAAGGAAAAAAAAAAAAAAAAAAAAAAAAAAAAAAGTGTGCTTAGCCTACAAATTTATAATTACAAAACAGGAGAAGAAAAAAGAAGGTTTTGAGCAGTGCACTTTTCGTAAAAGATTTTATACACAAGTTTAAAATTCATGGTATTTGATTCCTGTGGGTCCTTTTTTTCTCCTTTCCTAAGGAGCAGAAGACTATCGAGCCTCAACCTCTTTAGGGTTTCTGGAAGGTGAGAAGTCCCTCGTGTCTGAACTTGTGAGGGGATTAGTCCTTCGGGGAGAGGCGGGCCTTGTGTTGCTGGCAGGCACCAAGGGTGGGGGTGCACTTAGTGCTGCTGTGGGAGGGGTCCGGTTAAGGATCCCATTGTGCATGGCGCTTGAAGGACTGAGTCTAGGATAGGGTACACTGTTTAAATGTGGCAAGAAGGAGGGCATATGTGCCAGATGGCTCTCAAGTGGAGAGGGGTGCATATGGTGCATACGTGCCCTTTCTATCTCTTCCCGTAAGTGTAGCCGTTCTCGCTCATCCGCATGACGTAACCGTTCTTGTTCTCGCCTTGCCTCTAAGAGCTGTTCATGGCTGTAGTCATGAGGTTCGCGATCTCGGTATGATCTTTCATGATCATAAAAGCTGGCAGCAGCTGTTCCTGGGTATCTGTGCATGCTGTCAGCACGTAAGTGGAAATCCATTCTCCGCTGCAAGTCCAGGGTGCGGTAAGCATTCTGTAATTGATCTCTTACAGGGTCCCAGGCAAAACCTGCATGTGGAAGCCTTTCTCTGCCAGTAAGGGGACTCATACCCATAAGAGGGGTCATTACTCTACTCCGGTCCATCATATTCAAGTTGTTCATTTGGTGGACACTACTCATTGGGATTGGCATAGAGGCTGCCATTGAATGGTGCAAAGACAACCCATGCAGGGAAGCTGAAGGGTGAGGTGGCTGATGTTCTATTGTCCTGATTGGGTGAGGAGGTTCTGCTCCAACTACTAACACATCTGAATCCTCCTTGCGCTCCTCCTTGACCTTGACATCACTTTTTATTTTCTGGAGATCTGCTGGCAGATCAGGCTTCCTTTCAGCATCCTTACCCAAGTTGCTTAGTTTTAAACTTTCACTTAGGATTGGTTTACCATAAGGTGATACAGATTGTATAACTGGTTTACTGCCATCTTCTATCGTCCTTTTGTCATGAACTGAGGCTTCCTTTACAGGCGAACGACTTTCCTTGATCTTGTGCTCTCCAGATGGAACGTCTCGTAGCCGATCTACACTATCCCGATCAGTATCTTTGGATCTGTCCCCTAGACTATTTTGTCGCAGGGAGTCACTGGATGTCTGGCTATTGCTGCGGATGAGGTTACTTATTTGGTGGCTAACTGGGGCAGAGGCAGGAGAAGATCTGTTAGAATGATGTCTGCTCTTATCCAAGATGTCCCTAAATGAAAGAAGACAAGATGCTTAATACCAAATGGCATCACATCAATTCTTGCACGACATGGTGTATGTGTGTGTGTAAATAAATATATACACACACACACATATATTATATATCACATCACACATTTGAAGCTAGAAGTTTTACATACACTATATAAAAAGACATGTATGCATGTTTTTCTCAATTTCTGACATGAAATCAGAGTAAACCTTCCCCATTTAAATTAGGGTTACCATAGTAATTAATAATTGCCAGATGCCAGAATAATTTGAGAGAGAATGTTTAAGGAATTTTTATTACTTACTGCAAAGTAAAAAGTCTACATACACGAAGATTACTATGCCTTTAAACAATTCTGGACTGCCCATATGGTGATGTCACGTGTTTGGAAGCTTCTGATAGGTTTTTTTTTTTAGCAACATCAGAGTTAGAGACACCTGTGGATATATTTTAATGCACACCTGCAACAC